>NC_062216.1:50451631-51082798 GCF_902686445.1 Sciurus carolinensis | reverse complement strand
AACTTAGTTGGATTATAGTTAAGAAACAATTTACATGAAGTTAAGTTTTGAAATTTTGGTAAGAACTGCTTTTTGACTCAGTGCATATGGTAAATTTAATAAATATTTCACCGTGCTGGAAAAAAATGTAATACTTTTGGGTTGAAGATTTAACTCAGTGTCAGACTGCTTACCTAGAACGCACAAGGCCCTGAGTTCATTCCCTGGCCTTTGAGGGGAAAAAAGTGATATTCTAGAACAATACTCTCTATATGGCTATTGGAGCAAGATTCTTAATTATGTTGTTCAACTCTTCTGTTTCCTTCTGATTTTTTTTCCTGCTTGATTTATCTGTTATCAAGAGTAATAAAGTAATATCTTCTATTACAATGATGCGTTTGTCTATTTCCTTTTGAAATTCTCTCCAAACTTAAACATATATTTATCCTGTCTTCTGTATTTATTAGTAGCTACTTTCTTGTTGTATTTTGGATTATTAAAACAAGTTGCCACTTTTACTGGCAACCCTGGAAATTTTAATATATATCAAAGTCTAAAATTAACATCTTTATTATCATCTTGAATGGCACAAGAATCCTAGATTGTATTAACCATGATATTCTCCTTTCACTATGTCTTTTTAAAAATTCTTGAAACAGTATTGATTTTTATATAGGAATGTTAATTTAATTATCCAAATACTTATCATTTCTTTATCTATAATTCTTTTTTTTTTTTTTTTTTTTTTTGATACTGTCACAAACCCGGGGCCTAGGCACATGCTCTATTACTGAGCCTTACAATTCCTTCATGAATCTCTATTCTCTCATGTAGGACTGCTTCTACTTGGTTTGAAATAGATCCTTTAAAAATCTGTTTAGTATCTTTGGGTGAAAAGGTATTATTCCTAACTTTAATATATATTTTTTAACTTTAAAATCATTTTTTAAAAAAATTTGTTTTTGAAATATTTTCAGATTTACAGATGAGTTATGGGAGATAGTACAGAAAGTTCTAGTGTATCCCTCACCCAGCAGTGGGGACAAATACCACGGGGGTGATGTGCCCTTCTCATTACATTATATCAAGGACAGACTACATAATATTAATTGACTTATTACTGTGTTGTTAACCTGGGTCATTTAGTTAAGAAGGTTTGCCACTATAAAGTTGTTTCTTTCTATACTTTTGTTAGATGCCAATCACCACATCCAACCAACACTCAAGAGGAGGGAAGCTCCACCTCCTGGAGGGAGGAGTATCAAGGAATTGGTGGATATATTTGAAAACACGCAGCACTGCTGAGAATATCTTCCCAAGGGGAAGGGAATGGTGGCAAGGACTGTGGAGGGGAGGATGTTCTGAGTTCTCCCCTCTGATATGTACATTGGACTGGCATCTAGGCTGCTTCCTGTTCACTTTCCTAAGGCAATCATTCTTGACTCCCTACCACCCATGATAGGAAGCCCATACTGCTCAGTGAGAACTATAAAGCTTACCTGCTACCCCATTTGCTTGCCCTCCCCGTTTTTTACCTTCCTCAATTGTCTGCCGTGCCTCAGCTATGCCCTGCTTTTCCATGTCTACAGGCTTCTGCATACACAATTCCATCCCGATTGGAAAGTTCTTTCCTGCTTTGTCTCTCTGGAGCAGTAGATGATGACATTATTTATTTCTGCCTGGCAGTAATAGGCCATTCCACCATTCTATTCAGGTAGCTACCTGCTGTTGGGTGTTTGAGTACCTGGTAAGATTAGTGACTCCTGAGACCAATAAACCCGTTACCTTTGTTTTTCTTAAGTATAGACTGATTTTCTAGGTTAGAAGTAATATTAATTTGGAGTACTATGACGTATAGTGTTCCACTAGTCTTTGAATGGTGGTGCTAGAAGAAGTAAAACAGGCAAAGGCAACAAATCTATGTTCAGAGTAAGTATCTATCCCTGTGAGGATGTATGGTTGCCCACTTCATGAAGAGGTCCAGAGGTATGTCATCAACCTAGGTGACAACTGATTGATTACTCTAGGAAGTGGTACCATGTTGACTCAGGATTGATTATTGTTGCTGGCATGTTGAGCACTCAGCAATGGTAACTGACCCATGACACATAAGCTTAGCTTTGGTGAGTGGTTTCTGCCTTGCTACCTCTACCACTTTTCATGAGCCACTGAGCAAGCCCTGAAGTGGCTGGAAAAGGACAGGCATCTACAACGGAAGTCATCTTGCTGACCTAATTTTTATCAATCTTCTCTGTAGTGTAAAATTGTTAGTGAACATTTGCCTGGATATAATAGTGGTGTATTCTTAGCAGGTTCTCATATATTTGTTTTCAAACCTCTTTCCCAAAGTGCCTTGTCAGCAATCTCCCAATCACAGTCATCCTAAATCACTGATTATCCAGTCAAACAACTAGCCTTTGCCTATGAATTGACATAGGTTCTTAATTTAGGCTACTCTCTTCTGGATGTAGTGAACATGCTTAAAGTTCTACCCACTGGGAGGATTTCTCTGCTTTACTATCCTTTAGTGAACAACTAAAGGAGGGCAACTTCTGAGCAAGACTACAACACCATAGGTACCATCTGTCAACTGAATTTAAGGAATTCTACATAAGGCACAGTAGGATCCATGTTTGAGCAGAGGCTGAAGCATACCCTGTTTAGACACACTGCAGATAGGATCCATCTGCTCGTGGAAAGAATTGTCTTCCAGGACCTGTTCAGACATAGTCCTTATTATGCATACCAATTCCTTTTGATGTAGTGCCTGGGGGTGGGAGCAGGGTAAAGGCCAACTGGATCAGCTGACACTCAATGCATGTAAGGAGGCTTAAGGTACATGGTGTTTTGGTGTCTAATGACTAGGTGCACAAGCTCTACCAAAGCCCAGTGGCAAGATAAGAGCTGTTTTTCAAAAAATAAAAATAAAATAAAATACCTACCTGTTTTAAGAACTTAGGGCAATTCCTGTGGAGTTCCAGTGTGCATCTAGATCTGCCCCACACACATCGATGAAGGCTGGGGGATGAGGAAGTCACTAGGTACTCATGCTGGGTCTTTGTCTAGGCTTGGCCAGAGATGTCCCTGCAGCACAGGATTGTTTTAAAATATAAGGTCCTTTATGATGTGGCACTGTTTGCCTCTAGAGATTTATCTCCTGCACTCTGATACACTCACCTTTCCTCTAACCATTCAGAAGTACTTAAAAATTGACTTTAGAATGATCATTGAAATTCCTTCAGGAAAAAAAATGCTTTAAATTAATTTGCCATTACCAATACATTCTTTAAATTTTTTTCGTATTTGTAGATGGATATCATGCCTTTATTTAATTTATTTTTTTTAATGTGGTGCTGAGAATTGAATCCAGAGCCTCATATGTGCTAGGCACTGAGTTTCAGCACCAGACCCCCAATAAATTCTTGATTAAGAAAAAATAATTCCTGAGCAAAATATCGGTGATTTTGTTTAACCTTTTTTGAAAGAAACTTTTATTACAAAACATAGAAGACCCAGTGGCTCTGGAGACTGAGGCAGGAGGATCAGAAGTTTAAAGCCAGCCTCAGAAACTTAGTGAGGCCCTAAGAAACTTAATGAAACCCTGTCTCTAAATAAAATATTAAAAGGATGAGGATGTGGTTTAGTGGTTAAGCACCACTAGGTTCAATCCCCAGTACCCCCAAACAAACAAACAAACAATTAAAAAAATAGAATACATGAAAAATAGATAAAACATACAATTTACAAACAAATAATACAATGAATGTCCATGTAGTCCCAACACACACACACACACACACACACACCACACACACACACACAAAATGTACACTAAAGTTAATAAATAGACTATTACTAGTACCTCGATATTATCCCTTAATTGTGTTTCTCTTCATTTTCTAGGTGCTATCTGTTAATTCTTTCTTTTCCATAGTTTTCCATCTATGTTTGTATTTGTATTAAACAAAATAAAGTATTTTTTATTTTTTAAAAGAGCATAAGAAGTCAGGACCTACTTGTGTTATATGAGGGTCATGGGTAAGGTCATAAGGGAGGGTGGGTCTCAGGGCTCAGGATGGTCAGGGCATCAGATAACACAGGAGTATTAGATGCAGATGTTGGATACATGATAGGACTATGAAAGAGTGAACTGCTCTATATTTTATACTTCTGTGTTTATGGTCCATCTTTAGTGCTCAAGATCAGACCACTTCAGTAGGGTGAAATAAAATCCTCAGTTGAGTCAAACTTCAGGGCATAAAAAGAATAACAGAAATTCAAAAGCATAAATTTAAACCAAGATAAGTTAGAGAAAAATCAGTGCGTGGCTCACTCTTTTCAAGTTGAAAGAATGATACAGTGTCCACAAGAATCTTGGAAATCATAACCTTTTGAGTGCACTGAATAGGTTACCCTTTACATATGTTCTAGGCATCTGTTATGTGACTATAGTCCTGGAACGTTTTTTCACAGTCTAGAATCTTCTTTTCACTCATATCTTTTTTTAAAATATTTTTGTTGTAGATGGACATGATACCTTTACTTTATTTTTATGCAGTACTGAGGATCAAACCCAGTGCCTCACACATGCTAGGCAAGCACTCTGCCACTGAGCTACAGCCCCAGCCTTTTACTCATATCTTTTTTGTTTCTTGACTAACCCTATTTTTTTTTTTTTTCTTTTGAGGGCTTCTTTAAGAAAAGGTTCATGGGAAGCAAGTTTTGGAGAATTTTGAAAGTCTGAAAAATCTACCTTCATATATATATAAATACATAAAAATATTTTAATGTATATTCATACACATGAGTTCTATAAAATAAAATTATGTAAGAAAATAATTTTATTTCTGTATCTCAAAAGTAGTGCTCTGTAGTCTTTTTTTCTTCCAGAGTTTCTAAGGAGAAATCCAAAAACATTCAGATTTTAGAGTATACCTTCTTTCCTTTATAACTCATATTTTCTTTCTATACAGAAACTTGCAGAATAATTTCTTTGTTCCAAATGTTCTAAGATTTCACAATGATGTACCTTAGTGTCAATCTTTTTAATCCATTGTTCCAGTCACTCAATGGAGCTTTCAATTTGATAAACTGTTTTACAGTTTTTATAAATATTCTTGAATTATTTCATTGCTGACTTGTTTCTCATTTTCTCTTTCTGGACCTTCTGTTGTTTAGGTTTTGAACCCATTGAACAGATCCGCACCCCCCTTTTCTAATTTTCTATCTCTTTGTCGTTTTTCTCTACCTTTTGGGATATTTTCTAAACTAATTTTCCCAATATTCAGAGTTCTTCATTTCCATTAACATTTTTAAAAATTTTTATGGACTATTTTAAAAATTCTCTTAATGTTCCTTTTGTCCCCTTCTCTGAGGTTATTAAGGATAGTTTCACCCTCCAGATTTTTGCTCCTTGCATAATCTGATTCTCTAAATTACCTCTGTTTTGGTATCTGTCTTGCCTCTGTGCTGTTTGTTCAAGTGTGGAATACTAAACAGACGATTGGAAGATCTGACCATGTGGAAGGGGCTCACAGACATGTGGAAGGGGCTCACAGAGCTTGGGCTTCTGGAAGGCACTCTTAGTTTAGTTTTTTTTTTTTTTTTTTTTTTTTTGGGGGGGGGGGTGCTGGGGATCGAACCCAGGGCCTTGTGCTTACAAGGCAAGCACTCTGCCGACTGAGCTATCTCCCCAGCCCCTGGAAGGCACTCTTAATGGAGAGTTGGGGGAGGATTCCCTAAGTGAGTCTTTAGGTTCTTCCTCTTGAGCTGTTTGATCTCCCTAAAGAGGGTTAGTCAAATCTCTTTTCTGCAGGGTAAGCATCTGGTTTCAGGTACTTTGATAGCCAGTAGATAGAAGCTGAAGGGGTCTGATGTTCTCTATTTTCAGCATTCAATATGCATATTCTCTCTTTCTCTCTCTTAAAAAAAGACTATTTTGAAGTAATTTCAAACTTAGAGAAAAGTTACAAGAATAGTACCAAGAATTTCTATATATCCTTTATCCTGATTCACCAATTTTTAGTAGTTTGCCAAAGTTAACATTTTTGGTCCCCCAACACACACATAAATCAATATTTATTTTTTCAAAATTACTTGGGAATAAATGTTGGTACATCAGATCCAGTAACCTCTTAATATTTCAGTGTGTATTTCCTGAGAATAAAAATATTCTCACATGCCATCTCTTAATCCTTCTGTCTTTTGATATGTTACCTATATCAAATGATATCCACCAATCCAGAGACTTTCTGTTTTACCCCATACAGAGGCTAAATCTTATTTTCTCTATCATCTGTAGGTCAGGAACTGTTGCCCAGTGATGTGCAGTTGGGGTGGAAGATTTAAATATTTCATGCTTCACATACAGCTTTACCTAGTCCTTCTTAGTTTAACCATGCCCTTAACAAATTCCAGGGGCAACTGGGGTTGCCAATTTCTCCTTGATTTTTTCAGGATATTTCAATATAATTTGGCTTCCTTCTTACCTCCCACTGCTGTCTTGGGAATCTAGCTTCCTGAGGTCTTCTAAGTCAGTACTGCATGGTTACCTGCTTTCTAGTTTACAGAGTTTTTGTTTGCTTTTCTATTCTCTCCATTATTGTTATATTTTTTTAAAAGCACCCTCTTATTTCTAGTTTCAATAAAATTTTAGTAGAGACCAAAATTGTGTTCAGTCAGCCATATCAATCAATGTTCAATCAGACATACCTTCTCTTGGTATGTCTACCATTTTACCAAGGCCTTAACAATGGCCAACTCTCCCATTCACATTGGATGGAGACTAGGAATCTGTAAAAGGAAACAGAAATGTTGAGAAAGAAGTGTTCTTCAATCCTTTGTCGTGTTGGAAAGACAGTCAGGCCAAGACAAGATGATACTGGCAGAAGGAAGTTAATTGCCATATTTTTTTAAAATACAATGCACCATTTGTGAGGATCCTCAAATTTAATGTTGTAGTCTGTCTTTCTTCTTCAGTTTTTCTTTCTTCTCTTCCTCTTCTGCTCTTCCTTCCTTTCTCAAAGAGTTTAAAGTTTTAAATAAAAATGCATCTTAAAATTGGAAAGCTCTTTAAACCTAGGATATATGGCATTCTTTTTGCAGTGAGTAACTTTTTCTCTTTTTGTTTTTGCAGTATTGGTGATTGAACCCAGGACCTTGCTTATCCCAGGCAAGTGCTCTACAACTAAGCTATATCCCCAGTCCTGACACTATCATTTTTTAAGAATAATGACCAATAATGTTATAGAAAATTCTTCAACTTCTTTTTTGTTTCCTCATAATAGGTTCAAAATGTGTTGTGGGGATGCTGAAAATTGAATCCAGGGCCCTGTGCAAGCTAAGCACTCTACCACTGAGTTACCCCTACCTCTAACCCCCTGGCTTCAAGTGTTTCACCCCTAGTCATAATACTACAAAAGTAATATTTTGTCTTTCTCAGGGTGTCATCTCTGAGGTGTGGGAGTTCCATTTGCCCTTCATTGATAAATTTATTTTTAAAAAGCTTTTGGAGATGTAACACATACTATAATTTATGCATTTAAAGTGCACAACTCAACAACTTTTACAAAATTCACAGAGTTGGGCAACTATTGTCACAGTCAAACTTGAAAAAAATTGAATACTTTTATTCCCTCCCCGCAAAACATACCCATTAGTAGTTACTCCTCCACCTATCTACAGCCAATCCCCTGCTTTAATCACCACACTTAACAACAATCAATCTGCTTTGTTTCCATAAATATACCTATTCTGGATATTTCATATACATTGAATCCTACAATATGTGGTCTTTTATGACTGACTTCTTTCACTTAACATAATGTTTGTGTTGTACCATGTAATTTCTTTTTATAATAGAATAATATTCCATTCTATGAATATGCCAAACTTTATTTATTAAATGATGGATTTTTGTGTTTCAATTTTGAGTCATTATTAATAATGCTTCTATGGACATTCATCTACAAGTTTTTATGTGGATATGTTTTCATTTCTCTTGGATATATACTTAGTAGTGAAATTATTTCTATCAGTATTTGGGCACATAACTCTGTGTTTAAATTTTGGAGAAATTGACAAACTGTTTTTCAAAGTATCTATACCATTTTACATTTCTCACAGCAACCTGTGAGAATTGTAATTTCTCCATGTCACCACTGAAATTTGTCCATCTTTTTGTTAGAACCATCTTAGTAAGCTGTAAAGCAGACTCTTATTGTAGTTTGGATTTCCTAAATGAGCAATGATGGTGAGCCTCTTTTCATGTGCTTATGTGATGATTTGTATATCTTCTTCAGAAAAAAAGGCTATTTGAATCCTTTGCCCATTTAGAATTAGAAATTAACATATATATTCTTTTCATTAGGATTTAATCTCAGTGGTAGAAAAGGTTGCATATATATTATTTAATACATATCAAGAAAAAAGTTCAAATATATGTGTATGAATATATATATATATATATGTACATATATAGAAAATACCAGATATATGACTTGCAAATATTTTCTCCTATTCTGAGTTGTGTTTTTACTTTCATAGTGGTATTATTTGCAGCACTAAGTCTTTTAATTCTTATGTAGTCTAAATTATCTATATTTTGTTTTATTGCCTATGCTTTTTATGTTATATCCAAAAAACATTGCCTAACCAAAGGTCATGAAGATTTACTCCTATGTTTTCTTTTTTTTTTTTTTTTTTTTTTTTTTTTTTTTTGTGGTGCTGGGGATCGAACCCAGGGCCTTGTGCTTGCAAGGCAAGCACTCTACCGACTGAGCTATCTCCCCAGCCCCTACTCCTATGTTTTCTTATAAGAATTTTTTAGGGACTGGGGATGTAGTTTGGTGATGGAGGACTTGCTTAGCATGTATAAATTCCTAGTACAAAAAAGGTTTTATTGTTTTAACTCTTACAGTTAGGCCTTTGAACCATTGTGTTATTTGTGTGTGTATGTGTTTGTAGTACAAAACAAGATTCCAACTTCATTATTTTGCATATGGATATTTATTTTTCCAGCACAATTTGTTGAAGACTATTCTTTCTCCCTTAAATTGTTTAGGAATTCTTATCTAAAACCAATTGATCATAAATGTAAGAATTTGTTTCTGGACTTTCAATTCTATTTCATGAATCTACCTGTTTACACATATTTCCAGTATGGCACCATCTTGATTACTAAAGCTTTGTAATATATTTTGATGTTGGAAATTGTTGAGTTTTCTGAATTTGGTGTTTTTTGAGATTGTTCTGTTTCTTCTGGGTCCCTTGACTTCTGTGTGAATTTTAGAATTATTTGCCAATTTCTGCAAAAAGTAGTTAGAATTTTGATAAGGATTGAATTGAGTCTGCAGACCAATTTGGGAATATTACCATCTTATCAGTACTAAATCTTTTCATCTGTGAGCATGGGAGTCTTCATTTATTGAGATCCTACCATGTTTCTTTCAACAATCTGTTACAGTTTTTAGTGTACAAGTCTTGCACTTTTTGTTAAATTTATACTCAAGTATTCTTTTTGATGCTATAGTAATGGAATAAATTTCTTAATTTCATTATTGGAATATTCATTACTAATGTAAAAAACACAATCGATTTTGCATATCAATCTTATATCCTGCAAATTTATTTATTTATTACTGCTAATGGTTTTTAATGAATTTCTTAGGATTTTCTATATACTAGATCTTGTGATCCATAAATACACTTTTGACTTCTTTTCCAAATGAGATGCCTTTTATTTCTTTGTCCTGCCTAATTGTCCTAGCTAGAACCTTTGTTACAGTGTTAAAGAGAAGTAGTAAAAAGAGACATCTTTGTCTTGTTCCTAATCTCAGAAGAAAACATTCAGTCTTTCACCACTAAGTATGACAACTGTGTGTTTTTAGCAACCCTCTTTATCAGGTTGAAGAAATTCCTTTCTATTCTTATTTTGTTTAACATTTTTATCATGAAAAGACATCATATTTGCCAAATGCTTTGTCAGCATCTATGGGGATTATCAAATGAATTTTGCCCTTAATTTGGAATATTACATTAATTGGTTTTCTGATATTAAACCAACCTGGCATTCCAAGAATAATTCCCATTTGGTAGTGGTGTATAATCCTTTTTATATGACACTATACTCAGTTTGCTAATATTTTGATGAGAATTTTTACATTTATATTCATAAGAGCTATTAGTCAGTAGGGGGGGTTTTGTAGTTTTTTTGAATTTTTGTTTGTTTGCTTATTAGTTTTCCTTGTGGTTTTAGAATTAGGATAGTTCTGTCATCTTTGAATGAATTGGGAAGTGTTACCTACTCTTTTATTTTTCAGAACAGTTTATGAAGGGCTTGTATAATTCTTTAAGCACTTGTTAGAATTTATCAAATGAAGTCATCTGGGTCTGAGCTTTTCTTTGTGTGAGATTTTTAAATTACTAATTCATTCTCCTCAGTTGTAGGCCTTTCAGACTTTCTGTTCATGTGAGGGGACAGTCAGTTTCAGTACTTTGCATCATACTAGTAATTTGTCCTTTTCATCTGAGTTACTTAATTTTTTGGCACGCACTTGTTCATAGTATTTTCTTTTAATTCTTTCTGCCCACCCCCAATAAGTTGGAATGATGTTCCTTTTTTTAGTCCTGATTTTAGTAGTTTGAGTCTTCTCTTTTGTTTTTATTCCTCAGTCTAGCTAAAGAGTTATCAGTTTTTCTAGTCGTGTGTATGTGTGTGTGAGTTGTTTTTCTTCTTTTTGTTTTCGAAGTGCTGGAAATTGAATTCCAAGGCCTCTTGAATACTAGACAAGTGCTCTATGACTAAGCTACACCAGGCCCTTCTTCTAGTTTCTTAAGGTAGAAAGTTAAGTTCTTGATTTGAGATCTTTCTTTTTAATAAAATATAGATGTTTAGTTGGTGAAGTTACATTGCTCACCTGGTCAATTTACTGTCCGATTTCATGACCATACAGTTATTATTTTCCTCTTTAAACTAATAATCTATGGAGAGATATTTCTTTAAACTCCTTTGTAGTGATTTTCTGATGAAGTAAACAATCGTGTGGTTTTTTGTAAACCACAAGCTGTCAGAAGTTTCTACCAGCTTCCATGTATAGTGCTGAAGATCACAAGGTACCTCATCTTAGGAGTGAGATTCCCCCCTACCCCAGAGCAAATTATGGTTCTTCTTAATTAGGCACTTATTACCCTAGCATAAGGATATAGCATAACTTTTTGTTGGTGGTGTTTCTTTCTCCTTTTCTTTCCTTTTCCTTTTCCTTCCTTCCTTCCTTCCTTCCTTCCTTCCTTTCTCTCTCTCTCTCTCTCTCTCTCTCTCTCTCTCTCTCTCTCTCTCTTTCTTTCTTTCTTTCTTTCTTTCTTCCCTTCTTCCTCTTTTTCTATTTTCTTTTTTTGAGACAGGATTTCCCTATGTGCTATATTACCCAGACTGACCTCAAAACCCTGGACTCAAATAATCCTCTGCCTTCACCCAATCAATAGCCAGGACTACAGGTATATGCCACCATGCCTGACTACATGGCCACTTTTCTAATGACTTGACAAAGACTACCAGTCACGGGCTGGGGAGATACCTCAGTTGGTAAAGTGCTTGCCTTGCAAGCACAGGGGCCTGGGTTCCAATGTTAACGTACAATGTAATTAGATTGTTTTAGCTGTATTGAGTCAGGTCTGAGACTCCATCCCCAGATCTCAAGTGTCCCCAGGCACTCAATTATAAGAGAGAGGGAATCTGAATCCAAACCGACTAGATGACCAGGGTGGCAATGTAAGGAGGAGCACTGTAATGCAGGGGAGGTTAGACATATCTCCTGACCCAGCCACCCAACCCATGTGGGAGAGGGTGAGGAACTAAGACAGAGTGCTTGAATATGAAGTAAAAATCCACAGATAGGGACTGAGCTTTTTCAGTCATGGAAATGGAGATCATGTCCCCTATAAGTTAGATTACTTTTAATATTGAAAAAATGTGGTTTTATGTATGTTCTGAACTGGTAAAGCTAGTCATTGCAGTTGCATTGTTTTGTGTTTTGTTTAAGTTATGACTACTTTTATGGATTACTACTTTTTTTCGGTGTTAAAGACAGAACTCAGGGCCTTGACCATGCTAGTATGCTAAGCACACGCTCTACCATTGAGCTAAAACCCCATCCCCTCATTGATTTACTTTTGTGCCATGTGGCACACCTAGAAAAGGATTAGTTTCTGAAGGTAAGATAGAATTCTGAAAGGAATTTTGTTTATTTTGTTTTACGAATGTTTGTAATCAGGATTTGCCTCATTTGGATCTCCATATTGAATAATACCTGAAGCAAGGGTTTAACTTTGCAAAAGCAAAGGGTTGTTTGATGAATCATTAACATGGGTTCTAGCAATTAGGTTAACTGGAGGGTCAACAAAAGACCTCAAAAAACAACCAAAGTATTAAAATCTTTCATTTAAATAAATGAATGCATCTGAAGACTTCAGTGGAATTCCTTGGATGGCAGGAATGATCCAGTCCAGAAGTCCACAGACATTAAGTAAATAAACATTGAAGCTTCTCTATAATGAGGCAGAGCCTCTGTGTGAGGCACCAAGTACCAGGATTGAGTCTGTGCCAGGTGGGGAGTTACTCTCTCACCAAAACAGTAAAACCAGGACTCAGCAATGGTAAGACTCTAAGAAAAAGAATGAACTAGGAGAATACATACAAGAAGAGGCAGACAGCAATGAAAATTGTTTCCATATTGTGTTTGGGCAGAACTTTTCAAAAGAAAGGGAAACATTTCCCTGACATTTTAGGGCCCTTTGGAAGGTTTCTGGCCCAAATTTCCACTCTTTACATGGTACAGAAAACCATAACTAAGAATTTTAGTTTGAAGTAGAACCGATGGGGGCTAGAGGTATATAGCCCTGTGGCAGAGGATGTGATTAGCATGTGGGAGGCCCTGGGTTCAATTCCCAACAAAACCAAACAAAAAAATAAAAGTAGAATGAACTAGATCTATGGTGACCCAGACATGTAACAGAAGCAGATGCAAACTCTCCCTGGAGAAATGTACTCTGGATCTAGACCTGGAAGAAACCTGACAGAGAAACTTAGACAAAGATGAACTAACAATTCAAAATCACCATGTACATGAACAAATTCAGTCATACAAGTCAATCAATCCAACAAAGACTTCAGATACAGGAGTTATCGGATAGTAGCCAGATAAGATATGAGGTGTCCATTTATATTAGAATTTCATATAAACAGTGAATCAATTTTTAGCATAATATGTCCTGTGCAACATTTGGGTCATCTTTATACTTTAAAAAGTATTTGTTTTTTTACCTAAAATTCAAATTTAATTTGACATTCTTTATTTATAATTGCCTTTTTTTTTTTTTTTTTTTTGGTACTGGGGCACCTTACAACTGAGCCACATCCCTAGCCTTTTCAATTTTTATTTTTATTTTGAGACAGGATCTTGCTAAGTTGCTGAGGTTGTCCTTGAATTCACGATCCTCCTGCCTCAGTCTCCCAGGTCACTGTGATTACAGGTGTGCACCATTGCACCTGGTTTTAATTGCTAAATGTGACAACTTTTGATACAGATTTTAAAGTAAATATGGCTAATTATTCAGGAAATAAAGGAGTAAACTAGAAAGACAAGTGATGACCAAGAGACCATCAGAAATCACTGTATGGACATGAAGTAAAATGGACATTCTAGAAATGGAAAATATACAAATTAAAAATAAAAACTACATGGAAATATGGGGGGCAGTGAGTATACCAATGCTCCAACTTACTTTGATAGGTATATAAAAAGCTTTAAGATGAATGAAGGGTGAAAATTTGAAATAGTTTATTTATTAAAAAAGTCAATTTATTCTCTTCTTGCAGATAAAAACATAAATCCAAGTATAGCAGTAGTAATAAATGTAAATAAGCTGGAAAATCCAATTAGTAATTGTAGACTTTCTGACTGTATATATCTGTCTGGTCCCTGTCCAGTTTCTTTTCCCCACCTCAGTATTCAGCTAAGTCATTGTGACTCCATAGACAAGAGACAGAGGAGAGGGCGAGAGGGGGGAATTGCTGCTTGCACAGCAGCACCTCTATGATGGAAACTGGAGCTACAGAAACATAACCATTTTTACTACTCTTAGGTTGTAGACTTCATTCTTTTCCATATTTATATTAGTTCATCAACTTTAAATGTGAATTTAAACATAGTTTTAAATCTGCAAAGGGTTAGAGTTAACCACATACTTACAAAATTTTCTTAGAAAAATAGCAGTTTTTCTGTATAGTGAGAAATGAAGCTCTTGCCAAATACAACAGTAAGGTTATGAATCTACATAGCTGTACTCCCATTTTCAATTTATTTCAATGTTCTCATTTTAATTTCCTTGTGTATGTGTATGTATTTGTGTGTGTGTGTGTGTGTGTGTGTGTGTGTGTGTGGTGCTGGGGATCAACCCAGGTCTTCATGAATACTAAGCAAATGCTCTACCAGTGATGTATACTCCTAGTCCCTCATTCTAATTTCATAAATTCCTTTTTTTTAACCATTTCCAAGATAGCTCCATCTATAAGGAATAAATATTTTCAACCATTAATCAAGAACATTGTAGTACATTATATTTTATGATAACACTATAATATAAAATTGTCTTCTGAAAAATTCCCCCTGATGTTTTGTGGGAAAATTCCATAGATAAAATTGTGGCTGATGTTCCAGTATCTACTCCACCTCTCTCCAGCAGCAATGTGACTGGGGAACTGAACTCACCTTAAGGGGTATGGCCTGATTACTCTAAAGGTGTTCTCATCCTCTGTTCGTGCCTACTTTAAGAAGGGGAATTTTATCCCATTGTAACTAATGGGTCTGAGAGGTTGGAATAAAGATTTTGGGGAAAGTTTTTCCTTGTTCTTAAAGGAGAACACTGGGAATCCAGACTCATTTGCTCCCTGTGGATGTGACAAAGAAACATTTAACTTCAAATTTTATTGGGAACCATTCTGCCTGATATGCCTCCATGGCCCAACCTGCCTCTGTACTTTACCAGCTAACCTTATCAAGAACTGTATTAGTTAATCCAGTTTGAGTTCCATTTTCCATAATTAGGAGCCAAAAGTTTTCTAACTTGTGTAAGCTTCATTCATGTTGAGGAATTATTGAAATATTCTACTACAAATCTGCTACTGAGAGAGTTGTCCACTTTTTGAGGTTGGAAAGCTGAGCAAGAGCTCCCTGGATTGCATGGGAATGAAATAAGCACCTTTTCCCCTAATCTTCAACTATATGTGGGAATTCTTAATCCTTATATGACAAATAGTGCTTGTTGCTCATCCCATATCTGCTCTTTCCTTCTCAAAAACAGAACCTAATTTATTCTGGATAGAAAATGTGCCCTTAGAATGATATACTCAAGGTTCTCTTGAATGTAGGGAGACCATCAATGAGATGTAAGCAGAAGTTATTATATAAAACTTGCAGGAAAATTCTTCAAAACAAGGACAGACCTTGACATGTTTCCTTTTGCTTCTTGTACCTTCTTGTTTTTGGAATGTAGACATGAGGTTTGGAACTCCAGGAGCCGGTTGGGACCATGAAGCAACCTTATAGATGAAAGCCACATGATAAGATAGTAGATAAGAAAGATAGAAGGAGCCTAGGTACCTGATGATTATGCAGTTGCCTGCCTCTGAACTTCCATTACATGAAAAAGAATAACCCCCTATCTTATTAGAGCCACAAGTTTGCTCAAAATCTAATCCCAATTAATGTGTCATATGCTATAGTTAAGAAAAGAAGCTCTGGAATCAGATCTGAAGTTGAGATCTTACTCTTAAGCTAATTAACTGTGTAGCCTTGGGCAAGTTTGTTAACCTCTCTAGGCCTCAGTTCATCCTCTGTAAAATAGGAATAATGGATGGTACTTATATGACACATTAAATGAGATAATACAAGCAACATGCTTAGTACAGTGGCTGGTAGAGATTAACTATTCAGAAAATGTCAGTAGTATATTTATTATTAAAAAAAACATATAAAGACTAGCTAAAACCACTTACGAGATAAAGAAAGGAGAGACAGAGACAGACAGAGTGATAAAGAAATCAGCAGTCTCCAGCCTAAGCAAAGGCTTTGGCACTTCTTGTTATCCTTCCAAGTTATCTTTTGTCATCTAGCTTTCCCATTCCTCAAACTCCCAACACAATCTTTCCAAATCTGTGTCTCTTCTCAAGAATCCTACCTCTCTCAGCATATAGTACCACCTACTTCATAGACAAAAATGGGATTATCAGGAGTAAACCCCTAATGTCCTGCCCCCATGTCAACTAACTTTATCCCAGGGGTTTCTTCTCACATCCAGATAATCCATCTGTGATTTGATAATTCTCTAACTCAGAGATCTGGGCTCATCCTACCTCATCTGCCTCTCTTGCCTCTCAGTTTATAGACATGCTCTTACAAAAATATCAAGACAAGACAAACATTACCCCTCTTTGACCCTTGGTATACATGTAGTTATAGATCCTTCTTTCTCCTGCCCTCACAGTCAAGTATTTATTAAGAGCACAGTGTACATTCACTATATCCACTTATAAGTTGCATTGGCTACTATTGACTAGACATTTACTCTTTGCCAAATGACTTATATATATTATCTCCAATCTGCAAGTCAGTAACACAAGGAAGGACTCTTACTTCTATTATTATTATTATTATTATTATTATTATTATTATTATTATTTTGGTGCTGGGAATTGATTACTTCCATTTTTGTGAAAGAGATTTAAAGAGTTTTAAGTATCTTGTTCTAACTCAAATAGATGAAATATTCAGAGTGAGAATGGGAAGCCAGGTCTCTCAATGCAACTTATGTTATTTGCATTCTGTCGATACTTCCTAAAGCTGCCAGAGCATCAGAGGCATGCAGAGATTTTAGGACCCATCCCAAGCTATACTAAACTATAATCTATCTCAATCCCTTTTGTGTGTGTTACTGGAGATTGAACTCAGGGTCTCATTAGGTTTCCCAGGCTAATGATCCTCCTACTTCAGCCTCCTGAGTCACTGGGATTATAGGCATGTACCACTGTAACCAGCTTCAAACAATGATCTCTTGACAAGGAGTCCAGGAATTTTTATACATAAAGCTCCCTAGGCAAATTTGATGCAGCCAGATTGACATAGGATTTCCCTACACTTTTTCTCATTCATGTGTTCTTCAACATGTCCCAGTGTGTCTTCTGATTTTATCCCTCAAACCAAATTGCTCCTACAAGTAAATCCACAAGACATTTCCAATCTTGACCTTTAACAGCATTGACAAGCTCTTTTCTAACTTTCTTTGTTTCCCACAACACCATACTCTATTCTTTGATTTCCTCCCCCCTTTTTCCTCATCTTTCCCTCTCTGTCTTCTCTATGGTCTCTTCACTTCTGTCAACGTCTTAAATGTTGCCACCTGTGCACCTTGGTTTCTAACCTCTTTCTCTTCTTACTTAAAACACTATGCCTGAGTGATCTCATCCACTCCCATGGATCTAATTACTGTTTATATATTAGTTACTCCCAAACTGGTATTTCTAGACTCATTCTTAGCCACTGGATCTATAAGTCCATGTATAAGGAATTGCTAGTTGAATACAACTTAGGTTATATTAGGTCCCTTACCTAATAGGTCCATAATGGAATTCATGATTTCTCAAACAACTTTCTCTCAGTTTTGGTTTCACACAGTTATTAGTCAGCTTGGGCTGCTTTAACAGAATATCCTAACCACCATATGGTGGCTTAAACAATAGATTTCTATTTTCTTACAGTTCTGGAAGCAGGAAATCTGCGATCATGCTTGGGTTCCAGTGAGGACACTATTCCTGGATTGCAGACAACTATTTTTTCACCATGTAGTCACAAGGCTTTTCATTATCACCTACTCATAAACAGAGAGAGAAGGAGAGAGAGACAGAGAAAGGAAGAGCTGTTATTTATGGTGTATCTTCCTATAAGGATATCAGTCTTATTGAATTAGGAGCCTAACTTTGTAACTCATTAAATCTTAATTACTTCTTAAACCCTTTATTTCCAAATATAGTTAAATTGTGGTTAGGGCTTCAACATATGAATTCTAGGGGAAGGTAAACATTTGGTTCATAATCACTGGTGGGCAATCAGCACAATGCATGGGGCTCTGGTCTCAGAAGAGCCTAGTGCTTGGAGTTTAATGCTCTTTGATAGCTGTTTTGAAAATTCTTAACACCTTTATCTTCAATTCATGTTTGTAAGTGAAGTCCTATGGGATAATGGAGCTAGTGTTGGACACTCAGAGCTTCAGTTCACATACCATCCTGCCTCTTGTGACCCCTTTGCATCCCTGGAATCAGCTCTCATCCTACTGCTCCTGCCTGCTAGTCCACAGGCTTCCCCTCCCATCCCCCATGACTTCTGCCCACTTCTGTCCCCAGTGATGAGGTCCTGGGCCTTGGAATGGCATGGGGAGGGGCAGTGTTGGGTATACTCACACTAGTACTAAGGTCACCTCAGTGGCCATCCTAGCCTCAGACTGGCAGTGCCACAGCAAATTCAGGGGTTATCTTGGCAGAGCAAGTCTCTAACCCATCCCCATCCAGGTTTCTAGCATGTGATTACTTCCTAACACAGAAGTAGTATTATTCTTGGGAGTTACCATCTGCTGTGGGTTAGAAATATGTGCCCTTGGGAAGCGGGGAAGCCTGACTTGTCTTTTATTGATGTACTAGGAATTGAACCCAAGTCCTTGTGCATGATAGGCAAGCACTCTACCACTTTTAGTTTTATTTTGAGACAAGGTCTTATTAAATTGGTCAGACTGGTCTCTAACTTGCAATTCTCCTGTCTCAGCCTCCCAAGTAGCTGGAATTTCAGGCATGTACCACCACACCCAGCTCCTGGCTTCCCTTATAGGGGTGTTGGCCCCTGGTTGGCAGAAACTGGGAACCTGACAGCTCTGTGCCCCATCATGAAGTAAGGGCCCCAGAAGTCTCTGAGGGTCTGCACTCACCCTATGTATATCTCTGAAACCAAGGGAAAGTGATATTAAATAAAAAATAAAGGTCATCACAACAAACAGAGGGAGAAGGAGATTGTGGGGAAAGGGAATAAAGAGTTTTTTGAATATAGGCCCTTAAATTTTATTTTTAAATTTTATTTATTTAATTTGTTATTGGGGCATCTCAATTACACAAAATAAAATGTTTCATTTTGGCATATTCACACATATACAAAAAATTGATCAATTTCACTCTTGACTTTGTATTTTACTTCAGGTCACATAAATTATGTAGGTGGCTTTGAGACCTCTGCCCTGAGTCCCTTTTCCTTCTCTCAGTCAATGATACCACCAATCCAAACACCAACACCAAATCCAGGGAATATCTATGATGTTTACCTCTCTTATTCCATCTTACCCTAGAACCCCATAGTTTTTTTCCTAGATGTTTTTGGCATCTTCATTCCCAAGTGCCCCTGGCTTCATTCAGAAAACTAAAAGAAATTTGCAATTATCCTCTTTTTGAGTAAGTTACTCAAAGACTTTTTCTCCTATCATATAGGAAAAAAACCAAACCAAAACAAAACAATAATCCATGCCTAGTTCATCCTTTGGGATGACCAGTTGTGAGAATGACATCAGAGGGTGACAGGGACTCATGCATACGAGGTAAGTACTCTACCACTGACTTATATCCCCAGCCCTAAGCCAACATTTAATATAGTTAATTGCAACTAAATTCCAAACTTCCTTACCCAACTGCAGGTTCACTGAAGCTATTTAGGGCAGGGCAGAATGTCAGAATAAAGGAAGGCCACATAGTTGCAATAAGTATTTGTGGGTGTTTAAAGCATCCTTTTATAGGCCAGTTATCAAGTGGCTTGTAGGTGCCAACTTGGCACAGAGGTGTAGGATACTAGCCTACACCTGAGTGCTAATCACCCTGAGTGCTCCTTCTAAAATATCACTTTGTCTATGGCACTCATCTGCTGGACACCCTCTGGTGATATCCCAATTTCTTAGAAGTGAAAACCCAGTCTATTTAGGAGGTTATTCAAAACTCCCCTCCCATGCCCTTGCCTTACTATACCAGCATTTTATGTCACTCTTCCTCAATATCAGCTTGCATGGCAGTCAAGCCAATTTCCTTCCCATCTTCCAGCATTGCTATTTGCTACTGCTAGTGTAACTATTAGTTGCAATAAGTACTTGTGGGTGTTTAAAGCATCCTTTTATAGGCCAGTTATCAAGTGGCTTGTAGCTGCCAAGTTGGCACAGAGGTATAGGACACTAGAAATCTCTTCTCTCATTTAATTATACTCACACCAACCAGTTGAAGTTCCACCTCCATTTTTAGTTTACTTAACAAACATTTAAATAGCATAACTATGCATCAAACATTGTTTAAGTGTTTCACATATATTAACTAATTCAATCTGTACAACACTCTGTGACACAACTTAAAGATGAAATTAAACAGCTACTCCAGGACACAGAGCCAGGATATGAACCCAAACCACCTTATTTTTTTTAGTACTGGAGATTAAACTCAGGAGTGCTTTTGCCACTGAGTTACATCACCAGTCCTTTTCACTTTTAATTTTGAGAGAGGGTGTGATCCTCCTATATCAGCTTCCTAGTCACTGGGATTACAGGCATGAACACCATGACTGGCTCCAAACTATTCTTGACAGAGTCCTTGCTCTCCATCACTATGCCATGCTACCCCAATTAACTAATCCTTATATTCCCACTCTAGGCCTTAGATTCCTAGCCCCTATTTTCTTTTCTTTCTTTCTTCCTTCCTTCCTTCCTTTCTTTCTTTCTTTCTTTCTTTCTTTTTTGGTGTGTGTGTGTGTGTGTGTGTGTGTGTGTGTGTGTGTGTGGTAGAAACAGGGTCTTACTACGTGACCCAGGCTAGCCCCAAACTTGCAATCTTCCTGCCTCAGCCTCATGAATCACTGGATTACAGATGTGCATCACTGCACTGGGCTTGTTTATTTAAAATGGTTTACTGGCATTCATTTCTTGATAAGTCCTGAAAATTCCCTTTCATCCCCTTTTTATCTTTGATGCATCTTGGTTTTGTTGTCTCTTAAAATCCTTGGAGCAAGGGTGTTTACCTGATTCTAAATATAGACCAGCAGACATTTTTGTGGGTAAAAGAAGAGAGACAAAGAAATGTGCAAGACACAAGGCCCTGGGTTCGATCCCCAGCACCGAAAAATAAAAAATAAAAAAAAAGAAATGTGCAAGAACTTAAAACTTGTCATGGCTCATTAGCACAAAATTACATTTTGTGCATTTTTTTCAATGGAGGGATCATACAGGATCAGTTCATGCAGTACCATGTGTATCAGGAAAGTAGCAGATTAAACACTATTCTGGGTATTTTAAAAAGCAAAGGAATTTAATCCAAGTATTAGGCTTTGAAAAAGCAAGTTTTGGGCTGGGTTTGTGGCTCAGTGGTAGAATGCTTGCCTAACATGTGTGAGGCACTGGGTTCAATTCTCAGCGCTGCATTCAAATAAATAAAATAAAGGGTCATGAAAAAGCAAGTTTTATGTTGGACCTTTAGGAATGAGTCTCAGAATGACACTGCAGAAGCAACCCTCTACTCTTTCCACAAGCAGCCTAAAACCATGTCTGAAAATAGTTCACTCCTCACTTGACCCAGAAGGCCCTCAAAATTGTGCAAATCAACATGTTCCAATCTGTTTATTTCAAGAACATCTGTGAAATTGTCCAGGTCATCAAGGATATGCATATACAAAAAACCACCAAGTATATGAAAAATGTCAATTACAGAAGCCAAGTGTGCCATTCCCTGGTTCAACAGTGGGGTTGGCTTAGGTCAAACAGTGGGTCTGGACACATCGTCAGTGGCCCAGAGAAAAAGTTGAATGTTTGCTGCACATGCTTAAAAATGCAGAAAGCAATGCTAAATGTCAGAGTTTAGATGTTGATTCTCTGTTCCTTGAGTACATTTGGGGAAAAAAAAGCCCCCAAATTGCATCATTGTACTTAAGTCACAGTCAGATTAAACCAGTAATACCCCTGCCACATTATAATACTTATTAAAAAAGACAAATTTTTACTAACTTGGAAGAGGAGATTTAAAAAAATGCACAGAAGAAAAAGATTCTCCCAGGAATAAATCTAGCCTAATATAAATGTAAAACAATAAAGACAAGCAAAAAAAAAAAAAAAAAAAATTGACCCTCTGAGGAAAGGACTGTTTTGCCACAACAGGGAACCCAAGAAATTGGAACACCTCTGTCCAAAATTCTGGCTCTAGGATCAACAGACCCTGTTGAGATTGTGGACTGGATAATTCTTTGTGGAAAGACTGTCCTGTGTATTGTGGATGTCTAATAACAACCTGTTGTCTACCCACGAGGTACTGGTAACATGCCCTCAGTTATGTCCAAAAGGAATACCTCCAGAATTGTTAAAAGCTCTCCTGGGAACAAAATAACCCATGGTTGAGAACCACTGCTCTAGAATATCATAATCTCAGCCTGTTAGGAGTTCAGGGCTGCTGCCAGGTTGCTTTCATATATCCTAGAAATATCTAGAACTTACTGACTTAGCCATACTCTGTGGCTCAGTAACACCCATGGAACAGTCAGCTTCAAAGCCTTTCTATACCTACTGCCATTTGTACCAGTAAAATGAATGCCATGCGCCTCTCTTCTCACTTAACTCAGTTTCAAATTCCCTTCTTGCATGATGGCTTCTGACTGGTGGAACCTAAATCATATTAAAAGTCATTTTTAGGGGCTGGGGTTGTGGCTCAGTGGTAGAGCACTCGCTAGCGTGTGTGAGGCACTGGGTTTGATTCTCAGCACGGCATATAAATAAATAAAAATAAATGTCCATCAACGACTAAAAAAATATTTTTAAAAAAGTCATTTTTAGCTTTCCTATTTTTGCAATACAAGAAGGCACCCTAGAAAAAGCTAGAAATAGTATTGAGAACCAATCTACCTTATCTGTTACAGCATGTAAACTTCTTGTTCTTGTCAAATGAAGCAAGCAAGATGGGTATGTTAATCTACTTGAATGAAGTGTTTTCAAAAAAGAGTGTGTGTGGTGTGGGGGGCATACTCTGAGCCCTCTCTAAGTGTCCATTATCAGGAAGAAGATAATTCTGGCAGACAGCATTTTTTTAAAAAATCAGAGCATTATAGTCATACATAGTAGTTGGGTGTTGGGTTCATTTTGACAAAATCATACATGCATGGAATTTTATTGCAGTCCCTGTTCCTCCTCTCTTTTCCCTCCCCTCCTCCTTCCCTCTATTCTTCCTCTACTCTACTGATCTCCTTTTGTTTGTTTATTTTTTTCGATTGGTACTATATATATTTATATAGATAGATAAGTACTGTATATATATGTGTGTGTGTATATATATATATATATATTACAATATATCTCCTGTGGTACACTTAAATATGCATGTAACATGATTTTGTTAAATTCATTCCATATTTATTCTCCTTTTCTGCCCTTTCTCCTACCTATCTCCTTCTACTCCACTGATCTTCCCTATATATTTATCATATCTGATCCCCTCCCCACACCTTCTTTCCCTCATTTTGCTCTCGCTTTCATATATAACAGAAAACATTCAACCCTTGATTTTCTAAGTCTGACTTATTTCACTTAGCATGATGTTCTCTGTTTCCATCCACTTAATAGTGAATGCCATAATTTCATTCTTCTTAATGGCTCAGTAAACTCCATTGTGTGTGTATGGTATACATGTGTGTGTGTGTGTGTGTATATATATATATATATATATATATATATATATATATATATATATGGTATATATGTGTGATATATATATATGGTATATATCTGTGATATATATATATATATATATATATATATATATATACACCACATTTTCTTGATCCATTAATTTATTGATGGATATCTGGACCAATATCATAATTTGACTGTTGTGAATTGTGCTCCTATAAACATTGAAGCAGCTGTATTGCTATAATATGCTGATTTTAGTTCTTTTGGATAAATGCAGAGGAGTGAGATAGCTAGATCATATGATGGTTCCATTCCTAATTTTTTGAGGAGTCTCCATGCTGCTTTCCAGAGTAGGTGTACTAATTTACAGTTCCACCAACAATGTGTCAGTGTCCCTTTTTCTACACATCCTAGCCAGCATTTATTACTTTGTGCTCTTGATAATTGCCATTCTGACAAGAGTGAGATAAAATCTTAGAGTAGTTTTGATTTGCATTTCCCTGATTGCTAGAGATGTTGACCTTTTTTTTCCCGATGTATTTGTTGACTGATTATGTTTCTTCTTTTGAGAAACGTCTTTTGCCCATTTATTGATTTGGTTATTTGGGGGGGCATTTTTTGGTAGTAAGTTGTTTGAGTTCTTTATATATTCTGGATATTAAGCCCCTGTCAGAGGAGCAGCTGACAAAGATTTTCTCCCACTCTGTAGGTTCTCTCTTCACACTCGTTTCCTTTGCTATGCAGAAGCTTATTAACTTGATGGCACCCTACTAATTGATTCTTGGTTTTATTTCTTGAACTTTAGGAGTCTTGAGGAAGTTGGTGCCTGCACCTATATGATGGAGAGTTGACTCTATGTTTCCTTCTAGCAGTTGCAAGCTTCCTGGTCTAATTCCTAAGTCTTTGACTCATTTTGATTTGACTTTTGTGTAGGGTGAGAGGGATCTAATTTCATCTACATATGGATATCCAGTTTTCTCAGTACCATTTGTTAAAAGGGTTTTCTTTTCCCCAAGATATATTTTGACACCTTTGTCAAATATCAGATGGCTATAAGCATGTGGACTTGTCTCTGTGTCTTCTATTCTGTTCCCTTGGTCTTCTTGCCTGTTTTGGTGACAATACCATGGTGTTTTTGTTACTGTAGCTCAGTAGTATAATTTGAGATCAGGTATAGTGAAGTCTCCTATATCACTCTTCTTGCTCATAATTGCTTTGGTTATTCTTGGTCTTTTGTTCTTCCAAAGAATTTAAGGACTGTTTTTTCTAGTTCTGTGAAGAATGCCATTGGTATTTGATGGGGATTGCATTGAATCTGTTAATTGCTTTTGGTAGTGTGGCCACTTCAACAATATTAATTCTGCTTCATAAGAACATGATATTCTGCCTCACCCCAAGCCTAGAGTTGTGGAATCAGCTGACCATGGACTGAATGTCTGACACCATAACACAAAATAAACTTTTTCTCCTCTAAATTGTTATCAGCTCTTTTGGTCACAGCAATGCAAAGCTGACTAAAACATTAGCCCTCAGAAATGGAGTGGAGTCAGGAATATTTCTAAGCACTACTTAGTCAGAATCTGAGAAGCCTTTTCTACATCTTAGGATCACTACATAATTTCATAGCTCAGAAACATTACTGGGATTTTTTTTTATTGTAAACAAGTGGGATACATGTTGTTTCTCTGTTTGTACATGGAGTGAAGGCATACCATTTGTGTAATCATAAATTTACATAGGGTAATGTTGTTTGATTCATTCTGTTATTTTTCCCCTTCCCCCCACCCCTCCCACCCCTCTTTTCCCTCTATACAGTCCTTCCTTCCTCCATTCTTGCCCCCCTCCCTAACTCTAGCTCTAACCCTAACACTAACCCCTCCCACCCCCTATATGTGTCATCATTTGCTTATCAGTGAGATCATTCATCCTTTGGTTTTTTGAGATTGGCTTATCTCACTTAGCATGATATTCTCCAATTTCACTCATTTGCCTGCAAATGCCATAAATTTATCATTCTTTATGGCTGAGTAATATTCCATTGTATATATATACCACAGTTTCTTTATCCATTCATCAATTGAAGGACATCTGCATTATTGGGCTTTTAACATGTCAGTTTGGGCACTGATTCTGAATTGAGACATATATTAAGAATTAAGGATTTAAGCATTTTTTTAAAAAAATTGTTTAATCTTAAATATTTACTACTACTCCATTTCCACTCCTCATGGAATAATAGGGACCAGATTTGCCCTTTATCATTTTTTTGCCAGAAATGATAGCAACAACAAAGACAGACAAAATATATGAAACATTGGTTTTCAAGACGCATCAGGCAACAAAGGACAGTGATTTTGTGAGATAGGAAGCAAATGAAACAAACCATGCAAAGACCTCTGGCCATTTCCCTGAGAGTATTCCCAGGCTAGGCCACAAGCATGAGAAGCTGAGAAAGCCCAGTGGATTCCTGTGCCCAGTAAATGGAGCTGAGAGTGGAGGGAGACCAAGGTGATTCAAGTTCTCAGGATTGAGTACCAAAGTGAAGAGAGGTACATGGAGGAAGAATGCTGAGATCTGCAGAGGGTCCCCACCAAGCAACCAGTGGGTACTGAATGGTGCATATGTGTGAGGAAATAGACTGGAGAAAGAATCACCCAAAAGAATTAAAGATAGGATCCTCCACACTCATACATATCTGCTCCACCCCAGAGGGGATGCCTGATGAGGCACAGACACCAGGGAGAGCACTCAGAGAGGTCTGGCCTCAGTAGTGAGCAATAATAAGCCCTCAATTGAGCACAGCTCAGTAGCAGTACAACACAGACCTTCCTAGCAAATCATAAAACCAAACCCTAAAAGGATCAAACTGTTTCCCCAAAATTGAACTGCATCCTAGAACAAAGCCCAAGAATATGTATAGGAGCCCAAAATTATCCAGCACCCAACAAGGTAAAATTCATAGTGTCTGACATCCAATAAAGAATAAACAGTCATGCAAAAAAGGAAAATACAATCCATCATAAGAGATTAATCTCTGGGAGCGATGGCACACCCCTATAATCCCAGCAACTGGAGAGGCTGAGGTAGGAGGATCATGAGCTCAAAGCCAGCCTGAGCAATTTAGTGAGACCCTGTCTCTAAATAAAATATAAAAGGGCTGGGGATGTGGCTCAGTGGTTGAGTGCCCCTGGGTTCAATCCCCAATACAAGAAAAAAAAATTGATATAGAGAATTAGAATTAGAATAGAATTAGCAGGTAAGGACAAAAACAAAACAAAAAAAAGCAAGGACATCAAAACAGTTATAACTATTCCATATGTTCAAGAATTTCAGGAGAGACATTTGTTTGCCTTCTGTTTTTACTTTTCTGCTGAATAATTCAGTCCAAAAACTATGAAAGCAGCCAAGCAAGGTGTGGGGGCTAGCTAAGGTGAGTGCACAGCGTCAGAGTCCTGGCAGGGTAAGCAGGTGTCAGTGACAGGAGATTGAATATACACAGGGGGCTGATTCAGAAAGCAAGCATGTTGAGGAAAATGGGGACCAGTTTTCTTATGATCAGAAAAGGGAGTTACGAAATAGAATGGGAGAAAATTGGAATGAATTAGGTGTACTCATGTGAACTCATGGTTTTCAGTATATGTAGGTGGATAATAAACATCATTGTTGATGTATATCTGGGTGTGTATATACCTACATATATACATACACATTTTCCCTACCTCTTTCTATCAAGAACAGCCTTCTGGTGACATCCATTTCTGATTAAGGGTCAAAGAAGAGATGCATTCATAGAAGATGAATCTCAGATCCAGTTATAGCATGGTAATTTGGGCAGCTTTTCCTCAAAGAAAAAAATTTTTTTTTTTTTTTTTTTTTTTGGTACCAGGGATTGAACCCAGGGCACTTAACCACTGAACTACATCCCCAGCCCTTTTTTATATTTTATTTAGAGAAAAGGTCTCACTGAGTTGCTTAGGGCCTTGCTAAATTGCTGAGGCTGGCTTTGAACTCGTGATCCTTCTACTTCAGCCTCCTGAGCTGCCGGGATTACAGGCGTGCACCACCTCACGTGGCTCAAAGAATGTTCTTAATCTTCATAAGTCATAAAGACAAGTATGTCAATTAAAACTACATTTCTACATTCAAAAATTTAGGTTATTGACATTAGCTTATTTATCACATAGAAAAATAAGGGTGGGTTTGTCTTGGGGTCCAATTTCAGCTCTAACATTTGTTAATTTTGTGAGCCCGGGGAATCTTTTGTCCTTTCTGAGTCCCAGTTTCCTCGAATTTAAAATAAACATAATTTCCTTTTAGAGGTTTTGTGTTATTAATTAGATTGCATAGATCCCCACAGAGTCTGTTATAAAGTAAATGCTCACCAAACCACAGTTATTAACACTTTTGTATGTAAGGTGGGGAGATTCTTATTTTAGTTAAACAGGAGGAAAAAATGGAAGCAAAGACATGTAAGCAGAAAAAACTCAACTAATTCAGACAACAATAGATTATTTATAAATATGTGTAGAAGAAGGAGGACATTGCAGAGAGCAGGGAGGGCAGGAACAAAAGCCCCAGGTGGGCAAGGGCAGGAGATGTGCAGGCAATACCACTAGCCAGGTCTGGTGGCACCGAAGGTATGACACAGCATGTGGGAAATGTGGGTGTAAAGTATATTGGTGTCACGTTGTACAGAATTTCAATACAAAGTTAAACCTAGTCAAAGAACGTTGTGTACTTTTCTGTAGCATAGAATTTTATATTCATGATTTATAGCTTACTAGAGCAACTCTGCCTAGATTTTTTTTTTTTTTTTTTTGGTGCTGGAGATCAAACCTAGGACCTTGCACATGCCTAAGCATGTGCTCTATCACTGAGCTTCATCCCCAACCCCTATATATCTCTTAGGAGAGATTGACTTCATGAGATCACATCGTGTCCAAGTCAGGAGGCCTCTGGCTTCCCTGCTTCGAAAATGAAGACTGTTTTTGTTGTTGCTTGATGAAGTATACTTAAAGGTGAGAAACTATTGCGAACACAAATAGAAGTTCTGTACACATAAACTTCCAGGGCAGATGGAGAGCATTTCCCTAGGTTCTGGACCCGACAATCCTGATGGGCAACTTCTACATGGAACTAACACCTGCACATCAAAAGTGCATGAGAGGAACTCAGACTCTGGAGAAACAACATATTAGGGAAAATGTAGGATTCCCCAAAGGCTAAAGGAACTGGAATTATTTAATGATAAAAGGATTTAAGGCAGTGACCGCCCCCCCCATTCAGACATCTAAGCCAATAAAAGAATATTGTCACGAGAGTAATTGCATAGGTCTTGACCAAAATCTCAAAGAGATTGAAGGTTTTGTTGTATTTCTTCTTTGACTCTAATCAGAAGTATTTTCGTGATGTCACATATGCAGTAGGAATTAAAAGATACTGCAGGAGGTCCATAGGCTGTACCCTCAAGTCAATGAAAATTTAAAATTGGCTCTATTGTTCATTGTAAGAGCCAAATATTAATCTTCTACTCAGGAGTGGCATAGCATTGGCACTGTTTCTCAATCAATGTGCCTTGCCATTTTTATACATAGAGATTTTTATGATGTCTTATCATGTTAGGCCTGGTTACTCTATTTTACAAAACTGCACGGGGGAAGAAGAAGGTTGTAGAGAGAGAAAAGAGAACATACAGATTTAACTAGAAAAAAGGTTGTCATGAGCACGTCGTAACACTTGCGGCCTGTACTGGATCGGGAACCGGGTAGGAATAAGATAACACTCACGTAGCCGGTCGTTGGTCCTCAGATGAGGTTTTATTGATGCTTGGTTCACAGCAAACGGCAATCAGTCATCGGAGTAACAGCATGCAGCGACCAGGGGCCTCGAGCTGGGGAGCACTATCTTGTCACTTGTCAGCGGGACATAGTGACAGACTCTGTCGGTGGAGTAGTGCCCGCTCGCTCCTGATCAGTCTGCAGTTTATATAGTCACATCAAAACAAGTTCACACATTACCTCATTTGTTTTTCAAGTCCTGAATTCTGCAAATTCATCTAGTAAATATTTTTACCAGTTTTACCATTAAAACTAATGTAAATTTGGTGTAAACAAACTGCCAAATGTTTTTCTCAGTGACTGCATAGTCACTGTGTGCGTCACTGCTCGTGACTTTACTTATCTTAACGCTACACACACATTTGTTTTGATCTATCACAGCAAACAACATGTTTTTTATAAGTTTCACAAAATGGGGTCAGAAAGCAAAATGGGAGTTGTTTGGTTCACTTCAGCAATGTTCCATACAAAGGTCTAGGTAGAAGGCATTACGAGACTGGAATCAATGACAGATAAGCAATGAAATCACCTTTCCTAGAAACTATTCGAAAATACAATATATGTTCATTTGAAAAAGTTAGAGTTTCTTAAAGTATGTGAATTAATGCTACGGTAGGCACCAGGGATACAGTAAATAAAACAAGGCACTCACTCTTGAGAAGCTCACAGTTCCAGAAGAAGTCAGACTTGTGAAGAACTGTAATACCATGGGTAGATCCTCCAACAGGTTTATGGGCATGGGAGTGGGACGGGAAAAGCATCTAACAACCTGGAGCAATGAGGCAAGGCCTGGGCGCACAAAGCACCTGGCCAGGACCAAGATGGGCCAAATGAGGCAGAATTCACTGGGCAATATGGAAGGTATGGAACATTCAGCAGAAAGGAGCTACAGGCAAAAGGGACACTTGTAGGAGCATGAGGACCTAATGAGAGCCTCTTGGTTCAGAGTGACTGCCCCTTAGGGTGGGTGGTGGAAAGTAGGAGAAAAGAAGCTGTCAGGGAGTCTGCGTCATCTCAGCCTATAGTGCAATGTCGGGACGCTTGAGTTTATGAATATATATTTATGCATATATACAGTACATATATATGCATTGAGAAAAAAAAAACTAGAAAGATATGCACCTGTAACACAGTACTCAGTAAGGTTGAATCAGATTACTGTTTTCAGAACTAGTAGGCATTCACCCCTAAGATCATAAACACTCAAGCCTGTCTCCCTGGATTCAAGTGCCAGCTCTGAGACTTATTAGCTTTGTTCCCTTGGGAAAATTTGTACTTCAATTTCCTCATCTGCAAAGTGAAGAAAATAACACCTCTTATAGGACTGTTGTAGATTAAATGAACTAACATATGGAAAGTGCTTAGAATATTGCCTGACATACAGTACAATACAGATGTTTGCTATTATTGCTGCTATATAGTAGGGAGGTTTTGTAGGGAGTCTTTTTTTTTTTTTTTTTTTTTTTTCCTGAAAGAGGAAAAAACTTTTGTTGTTGTGGTTATGATGGTTTTAATTTTTCCCCCATGTGCATGAACTCTAGATGTCTGAATGCCTGGGAGAGGTTTAGAAAACAAAGGAAATGTGGGAATGCTGTGGTGTCCACGTTGTTTTGCCAGACTTTGAGAGTCTGAAAACAAGCAGTGCCTCTTTAGGACCTAATGAGTCAGTGGGGCTGGGTGTGTCAGAGGGAAGGCCAGCAGTGTTCTTATGGTAGACAACTGTAGCCCAGTCACTTTCCTGAAGGGCAGGAATGCGAATACAGTGGAATTTCACAAGAAAACTAACATGGGATGGCTGGGGATGTAGCTTAGTTGGTAGAGTGTGTACCTTGCACGCATAAGGCCCTGGGTTCAATCCCTAACACCACCAAAAAAAGAAAAAAATGTAGAAAACTAACATGGGAGATCAGGGGCTGACTTGTTCCTGAGCACACATGGGACATATCCTGGAGTCCTAGAAATAACTGAGAGTACTGAAGGAAGAAGGAGATTGACACCCTGCAGTTGTGAGATAAGGTATAAAAGCCACTGTCCTTCCAGCATTCTTGTCTAAGTGATCTGACTCGTTCCAGTAGTATATTTGCATTTTATCACAAAATACTTGTCATTATTTTTGGGTGGCCTATTTAGCCATGACTTTCACCTTTTTCCTTGTGCTCATCAATATTGTCCAGTTGTATAATACACAGTAAATCAGAAAAAAATTCCTGATCGAACTTTTAAGTAAAAATTGAAAGTTTGGATTTCATCATAGATAAACAATGGGGGTTTCACCAAAGTATTTCCAATAGTGGAGTGAACTGATCAATGTGAGGGACAGTGTGAAGGATTAGATAGAGTGGGGTAGAAATAAAGGTGAAGAGATCAGCTAAGGTGCAAAAGAAAGGAATAATGAGCAAGAGAAATGCTTTGGTAGTGGGGATGGGGAGGAAAGGATACATACAAGAGATATTCAGGAGTTAGTTAACTTGGTCAGAAGGTGGAAGACAAAACTCCTGAATAACATTCTCTTTGGCTTCCTGGTGGCCCTCCATGACCACTCCCTGGCTGCTTTCTGGAGAGCAGATACACTTGATCCTCAATTACAGGGTTCTGAAGCCCATAATTTGGCATCAGATACAACTTGGATCTGTTGAACAGTGCCCATTTGTGACCAAGGCTCGAGGTGACCTTGCTGCAACTTTGTCTACCTATTGGCATATTATTCCTCTGTGTGGTCAGAAAATTAAGCCATGTAAGAACCTGACAAGTGATCTCTCTTATCTTAAACATGTCTCCACACTCCTTTCTTGAATTTCCATTGTAATGATTGGGGATCCCATGAAACTTAAGGCTTCTTCTCCAACTCATAATCTTCATAAAGGATGAATTCCTTCAGATGAGACTCAATCAAGTCATGCTCCTCAGCAACTGACTGTAATGCAGAAAGAAGGGTGGATCTGCATGTACTGCAGGGTCAGATGCTTTTTTGGCATAGTATAAGAGGTTTCTGAGTGAACCACAGCAAGCTTCAGGAGACTCCACTACAGCAACTCAACCTGTGCAACCAGGTTTGAAGGGGTGTGGTTCTTTCCCAGCTGGAGAAAACTGTCATTTGCAGATGGGAATGCATTTTGAAATTCCATTAAGTGGTGCATGGTGACTGTGGCCACATATCTATCCGCCTATTAACTGCCACCTCCACAGTTTGCTTTTAGCCTTGTTTGAAGGCTGAATCTTGTTGAAGGTAAACCAAAAGTATCTTTTAAGCACTGATTTTCCACTACGCATTTTTATCTCAGCACTGACATAGCACCTTAATCAATGCAATCTTTCATGAAATCCCATATGTAATTAGTTCCACAGATTATAGGACAAAGCAACCACAGATAATGTTAATGAATGGAAATTACTTTATGACACATCATCTGATGTTAAGTGGCTAGACCTGGATGCAGACAACCTCAGTCTGAAGAAAAAAAAAAAAAAAAAACTCACTGATTCTATTTCTTTTCCTAAATGGGTATGTAAAACATTGAGCTGCTCTCCATCCTATGTTCAAATCTGCAAACATTTCCAAGTTTCCACTTCATGCATTAACTTTTGGGAGCTTCTGGGAATTTTCTTTATTCCACATTGTTCAAATCACTCTCTTTCCCCACAGCTCTCTCTTCTAGATGGGCTTAGCAGTGAGTTCTTCAGTTCCTATCTTTAGGAAACCCACTTAGACCTAGCCAATTCTTTCGGTCTCTTCTCTACCAGAAAACCCCCAAGTCACAGGAAAGGAGAGTTGCAGAAACTCCCTCTTAATCACAGATTTGCTTTGCTTTGCTTTTCTTGCCCAAGGAGTTGTTTTCTATCTTCTCTGGGTTCTCTGCAGGCCCTTCTACTATAGTCTTCCATCCCACTTCTTCATTTACGTCTTTTTCAAATATCTGTTGAGTCAAGATGGTACAACTACCTCCTCATGATAACTTCTATTTGCTCACTTGGAGCCCGTCATCCCCCTAATTCCTGAGACCGAGATCTCTTCTCCTTATCAGTGTCAAGAGCACAAATCCTGTAAGTCCTTCTTGAAAAAAGATTACACCATGGTTTGCTTATTTACCTCACCTTCCAGGGCTACGACTACTGATAAATGTCCTGGGAACTCTGATTATTGTATTATACAGAATTGCTTTAGGGAACAAAACCACCCTTACACAAAGATTGGATGGTGAAGACCTTAAATCTCATGATGCTCTACCACGTGATTAGTGGGACACTGGTGTCTTCATATGTTCCTGCTACTATAACAAAATACCATGGAGTGGGTAATTTATAAATAATAGAAATTTGTTTCTCACATTTCTGGAGGCTGCAATATTCAAGATCAAGACACCGGCAGATATGGTGTTTGGTGAGGGCTTCTGAATATTTTTAAAATGACAATCCTCTCCAAATTGATCTACAGATCTGGTGCAATCCCTATCAGAATTTCAGCTGACTTTACAAAAATCCTAAAATACACAGAATTGCAATGAATCCAGAATTGTCAAAATAATCTGTTAAAAAAAGTTGAAAGACTCATGTTTTCTGATGTCAAAACTTACTAAAAACCTCCAGTAATCAAGACAGTATAGTACTGGAATAAGGATAAACACTTTGATGAATGGATTTGACTTGAGTGTCTGGAAATAAAGCCATACTTTTATGATCACTTGTCATTTTTGTTTGTTTGTACCAGGGGCACTTAACAACTGGGTCACATCCCCAGTCCTTTTTTATATTTTATTAAGAAACAGGGTCTTACTGATTTGCTTAGGGCCTCACTAAATTGCTAAGGCTCCCTTTGAACTCGCAATCCTGATGCCTGGAAATCCCAAGATACTGGGATTACAGGCATGTGCCACCAAGGTCAACAATAAATTGGTTTTTGACAAGGGTGGCAAGATCATTCAATGGGAAAAGAATATAATAGTTTTTTTTTTCAACAAATGGTGCTATGAAAACTGGATATCTTTCGGTACAAGAGTAAAGTTGGACCCCTAGCTAGCACCATATATAAAAATTAGCTAAAAATGGGTCAAGCCTAATTGTAAGAGCTAAACCTGTAAACTGTTAGAAGGAAATACATACATAAATCTTTGTAACTCTGGATTAGGCAATGTTTCCTTAAATACAACATCAAAAGCACAATTAACAAAAGGCAAAATAAATAATTTAGGCTTTATCAAAATTAAAAATTATGTTACAAATGACACCATCAAGAAAATATAAAGACAACCCATAGAATGAGAAAAAAAATATTTCAAATCATATATCTGGTAGAGGATTTGCATCTAGAATATATTAAGAAATCTTACAACTCAATAATAAAAAGACAAATAACCCAATTAAAAATGGACTAAGTAGTCAAATTATACTGCTATTCTGTGTGCATGTACAAATATGTAACAACAAATCATTATTATAACTATAAGGCACCAATAAAAATGTGGAAAGAAAAAATAAAACTATCAAGATGAAAAACATTGAAACAATGCATTTCTGCTAGATTTACTGATAAAATGAGAAGAACATTTGAAAACTGGACAAAGTAGATGAACAGACATTTCTCGAAAGAAGATACACAAATGACCAATAAGTACAAGAATGTTCAGCATCATAGTCATCTAGTCATCAGCAAAATGCAAAACAAAACCTCAATTAGATACTACTTCACACCCAGTAGGATGGTTATCATAAAAGAAATAATGTGGGGAAACTAGAACCCGTATACACTATTGATGGGAATATAAAATGGAACAGATGCTTTGAAAAACAATCTGGCAGCTCCTCAAAAAGTTAAACATAGAGTTACCATATGGTCCAGTAATTCTACTCCTAGATACTTAAGAGAAACTAAAAGAAATGTTTACATAAAAACTTACATACCAATGATCCTAACAACATTATTCACAATAGTCAAAATATGGAAACAACCCAAATGTTCCTCAACTGATGAACAGATGAATAAAACATAGTGAATCCATACAATGGAAAAAAAATTTCAGCCATAATAAGAAATTAAGTATCAGACAGGATGGAACACCATCCTCACCTCAATTTGCTAAAATATAGATTAACCCGTAAAGCAAATAAAAGAAGCCAGTTAAAGAAAACCACAAATTTTGGCTTCATTAGTATCAAATGTCCACAATAGGGAAATCTACAGAACCAGAGAGCAAATTAGGAGTTGCTTAGGTTTGCTGGTAAGTGGTTTTGTGGAATAAGGAAAATATTCTAAAACTGATAGTGATAATGGTTGCATAACTCAATATATTGAAACAACTAAATTGAACACTTTGTTTGGTACTGGGGATTGAATCCGGGAGTGCTCTTCCACTGAGCTACATCCACAGCCCTTTTTATTTTTTATTTTGAGACATGACCTCCCTAAACTGCTTAGGGCCTTGCTAAAATTGGGACACTGGCCTTGAACTTGCAATCCTCCTGCCTCGGCCTCCTGAATTGCTGGGATTATGGGTGTGTGCCACTGTATCCAGCTAATTGAACACTTTAAATAGGTACATTTTAAGATGTTTGAATTATACCCCATTTTTTTTTTAAGTATGTGGGATGGAAGTTGTTATAGTAGCTATCTTTAGAAAATAACAGTGAACATAGGGCCTGAGAACAGCTGAACTGGTGAGAAGTGAGTAGGAAGATCTACAAGGTGTAAAAGGTCTTGGGAAAGACTAAAAGTTCAGCCCCCTCTACTTTCCAAAATCTGGCCTTTTGGTTACTCCAGAATGCCCCCAGATGACCCTGGCAGGCCCAGAAGGAGTTCATAACTAACAAACCAAATGTATATCAGACGAGCCATTTAAGTGGGGGACTAGAAATGAACCTGATCTTGTGCAGAGCAGGGATTCTTATGCCTATTTTGAATAATTGCCTGGTCAGCTTCATTATTCTCTCTTATTCCTCTCTCCTTACCTCTGCCTCCTTTAAAACTGAGTCCTGAAGAATTCACCTACCTGTACACAGTGTTGTAGATTGCAGAAGCTCTGTTTGAGGCTTAGTTCTCTCTTGGTGGGATCCTGTATAGTCTTTATAGTCTATTGTAGACTTTGGGCCTCTGGCAAAGTCTGCTTCTTTAATATCCGGCTCTTGCCCCTGGGATACTCAAAGGCCTCATGCGGGAAAAAAAATCTGTGGCTAAGACCAAGCATCTATGCAAACTTATCCAGTTCAGTGTCTTATCCAGACACTATGAATTCTGTCACCTTTTGATAATCATTTTTTCCACTTTATCCTTCAGGTTTCCTGTCTGTTTCCAGGACCTCTCTGACTTTGGGACCACATCTTAACCAATTTTCTGATGTTCAAGTCTACTTGTTACCTGCCTACCCACCTTCCCAATCCTGTTCTTAATTGCTTGTTGATTGTTTTCTTTTCTTTCTTTTTAATTCATTTTTATTGTAAACAAATGGGATACATCTTGTTTCTCTGTTTGTACATGAAGTAGAGACATACCATTTGTGTAATCATACATTTACCTAGGATAATAGTTTTTGATTCATTCTGTTATTTCCCCCCCCCACCCTTCCCACCCCTCTTATCACTCTATAGAGTCCCTCCTTCCTCCATTCTTGCCCCCTTCCCACCCCCTATATGTGTCATCATTTGCTTATCAGTGAGATCATTCATCCTTTGGTTTTTTGAGATTGGCTTATCTCACTTAGCATGATATTCTCCAACTGCATCCATTTGCCTGCAAATGCCATAATTTTATTATTCTTTATGGCTGAGTAATATTCCATTGTATATATACCACAGTTTCTTTATCCATTCATCAATTGAAGGGCATCTAGGTTGGTTCCACAGTCTGGATATTGTGAATTGAGCAGCTATGAACATTGATGTGGCTGTATCTCTGTAGTACGCTGATTTTAAGTCCTTTGGGTATAGGCCAAAGAGTGGGATAGCTGGGTCAAATGGTGGGTTCATTCCAAGTTTTCTAAGGAATCTCCACACTGCTTTCCAGAGTGGCTACACTAATTTGCAGCCCCACCAGCAATGTATGAGTGTACCTTTTTCCCCACATCCTCTGTAACACCTATTGTTGCTCGTATTCTTGATAATCGCCATTCTAATAGGGGTGAGATGGAATCTTAGGGTAGTTTTGATTTGCATTTCTCTTATTACTAAAGATGTTGAACATTTTTTCATGTTTGTTGATTGCTTGTAGATCGTCTGTGAAGTGTCTGTTCATATCCTTAGCCCATTTGTTGATTGGGTTATTTGTATTCTTGGTGTAGAGTTTTTTGAGTTCTTTATATATTCTGGAAATTAGTGCTCTATCTGAAATATGAGTGGCAAAGATTTTCTCCCACTCTGTAGGCTCTCTTTTCACATTGCTGATAGTTTCCTTTTCTGAGAGAAAGCTATTTAGTTTGAATCTGTCCCAGTTATTGATTCTTGCTTTTATTTCTTGTGCTATGGGAGTCCTGTTAAGGAAGTCTGATCCTAAGTCAACAAGGTGAAGATTTGGACCTACTTTTTCTTCTGTAAGATGCAGGGTTCTCTGGTCTGATTTCAAGGTCCTTGATCCATTGTGAGTTGATTTTTGTGCAGGGTGAGAGATAGGGGTTTAGTTTCATTCTGTTGAGTATGGATTTCCAGTTTTCCCAGCACCATTTGTTGAAGAGGCTATCTTTTCTCCATTGCATATTTTTGGCACATTTGTCTAGTATGAGAAAATTGTATTTATTTGGGTTTGTGTCCATGTCCTCTATTCTGTACCAATGATCTACCTGTCTATTTTGGTGCCAATACCATGCCGTTTTTGTTACTATTGCTTTGTAGTATAGTTGAAGTTCTGGTATTACGATATCCCCTGTTTCATTCTTCCTGCTAAGGATTGCTTTAGCTATTCTGGGTTTCTTATTCTTCCAGATGAATTTCATGATTGCTTGCTCTATTTCTGTAAGGTACATCATTGGGATTTTAATTGGAAAAAATCCTATCCAAGAACATGGGAGATCTTTCCATCCTCTAAGGTTTTCTTTAATTTCTTTCTTTAGTGTTCTGTAGTTCTCATTGTAGAGGTCTTTCACCTCTTTTGTTAGATTAATTCCCAAGTATTTTATTTTTTTCGAAGCTATTGTGAATTAGGTATTTTTCCTAACTTCTCTTTCTGAAGATTCATCACTTATGTATAAAAATGCATTGGATTTATGAGCATTAACTTATATCCTGCTACTTTACTGAATTCACTTATGAGTTCTAAAAGTTTTCTGGTGGAATTTTCTGGTTCCTCTAAATATATACTCATGTCATCAGCGAATAGGGATAGTTCGGGTTCTTCTTTTCCTATTCGTATCCCTTTAATTTCTTTGGTCTGTCTAATTGCTCTGGCTAGAGTTTCAAGGACAATGTTGAATAGAAGTGGTGAAAGAGGGCATCCCTGCCTTGTTCCAGTTTTTAGGGGGAAGGCTTTCAGTTTTTCACCATTTAGAATGATATTGGCCATAGGCTTAGCATAGATGGCCTTTACAATGTTAAGGAATGTTCCCACTATCCCTATTTTTTCCAGTGTTTTCAGCATGAAGGGATGCTGTGTTTTATCAAATGCTTTTTCTGCATCTATCAAAATAATCATGTGATTCTTGACTTTAAGTCTATTGATATGGTGAATTACATTTATTGATTTCTGGATATTGAACCAATCTTGCATCCCTGGGATAAAACCCACTATCTTTTTAATATATTTTTGTATGTGATTTGCTAATATTTTGTTGAGAATTTTTGCATCTGTGTTCATTAAGGATATTGGTCTGAAATTTTCTTTCCTCCATGTGTCTCTGTGTGGTTTAGGTATTAGGGTGATATTGGGGATACAGCTCAGTTGGTAGAGTGTTTGCCTCGCAAGCACAAGGCCCTGGGTTCAAATCCCCAGCACTACAAAAAAAAAAAAAAAAATATTGAAGGGAAAGAACAAAGTTGGGGGACAGACATGACCTAACATCCAGACTAATATAAAGCTACGTTAATCCACACAGCGTGGTACTGGTGAAAGAACAGACAGATGAAAGGAACAGAATAAAGAGCCCAAAACTTGTTGATTGTTTTCTGAACGAAGCAGACATACTATGCAATCTGGTCCCCTTGGACTTTGCGATTTGGCCCCAAAGGCAATTGATATGGCCTTTTAGGGTAGCCTAAGTTGGTCAAGTTCACTTACTTTAGGAATGCACAGTCAAACTTTTGTCTGGTGGGGCCTGCCCCTTTAAGTTCTCCTCTGTATCTAATGGGAATACAACAGCTAAATATAAAAAGAATTTTGGTTTTCTAAAAGCCTGGTGTCCATAGTAATTCTAGCTGCCTAATCTTAATTTATGTCTGCACTTCATCACATCTTTTTCTGTGACTGACCGTAGCCTTGACCATTTTGTCTCAAGTCTCTAGTCCCGTAACTATCCCTTGTCTTCTTGCTTATCACCTCTGGTTCAGGTCTGATCAACAGGAGAGATGATCTTCCACTTTTCCAAGGCATTTACCTGCAGATAGTTCCCATGCACAGGGTAAGTGAGGCCAGGTCTTATCTTTTCCTGACTTCTGAACTCTATTCTGGTTCCTGGAGAGTCTAGATGATCCATTAATTCTTGGATTACATCTCCTGATACACTTTCACTTCATAGCTACTTTGTAGGGGAAAACTGCAAAGTTAATAGAGAAAATGGGAGTCAGAAATGGAGAAACATACACTTCCACAACTCTGTAAAGCTGTTTAGCAAGACAATTGGGAAATTGGCAGAACAAACTACCTTAGCAGCATAAGACACCCACTGTTCTTCACCAGGTGGCTGTAAAAGACTGAAATTTTGGCCTTGACCCAAGAGAAGCAGCCAAGAATTGGACGTTCCATTCTCCATAGTGGGACCAGCAGGATCAAACTGGTGGGGGTTTGGAGGATTAAGTTTAGGATTTCTTAATTGGAGTTGTTTTTTTTTTTTTTTTTAACTTGCACCAGTACAGCAAAAATAAAACCAGTGAGGTAGATCCAAGATAATTCCTTGAAGGAGAACCAACAATCAAGGTACAGAGTTCCAAGAAGACTCAATTGTGCCCTTACATCCTGAAACTGCTTAGGTCCAAGGAGGGTAGCTGATGGAGGATGGTAGCTGAGTGCCCATACACATCTGCCTGCTGGGTCCCACAGTTGTTGGGCTGGGGTTCTGTTTTGCTTGTCTGAAGGTGCAAGCACTTGGCTCTGCCTAGCTCTCAGAACCCCATACTATCCATAGAGTTGCTTGTGAGCTATCCAAATAGGCTTGCAGATGCCAAGTAATTTCCCATGTCAGGAAGTATGAACTTCAGAGCAATCCCCAACCCCCTACTTTCTACCCCTCCCAATATGATCACCTGTAAGGCTGGCCATCAAGTGTGGAGAGTGCGATGGTGCTATATCACCTACCTCCAAAGCAAACTCAGCAATTCTTCATAGCAGAATTCTCAAAAGCTGCCATTCATATCTGTACCATGATTTCATTTACACTCAATTGTAGTGGTCTTAATTTCTGTTGCCCAGACTATTTTCCTACCCACATTGTTGGTTACAGAGCTCTTATCTTCATGTATTTCAAGTGTAGAGGGCTCTTTACCATCCCCCACTAGAAATGGGCAGAAGAAACTGGTCTGGATTATTCTGTTATATATGCTCTGGTCATAATGACCAGGTTCAGGAATGAGCCTGCACAGTAATGCCTTTAGCCATCTTTGTCTTTTCAAAAGAAGAGCTTGCCCAGGAATTAACTATCAGGAAATAAGGCAAAAGTGGTAGATAAACCAAAAGGAAGAGTCTTTGAGGTCATAATTCTGACCTTATATCCGTATGCCTGAAGAAGGGTTGACTGTGTTTTTTAGTTGCATAAGCCAATGGTATCCCTTTCCAACTTTAGTTTCATGGATTTTGACCACTGCACTTGAAAGCATTCTCACTAATAAATTTTCCTCTATGAATCTTTCACAAAAGAAAGAACCAATGGATATAGCAAACTTTACATCTTATATTAGGAAATTGCCAAAGCCACCCCAAACTTCAGCAACCCCAATCAGTCGGTAGTAATCAAGTCAAGGCAAGACATTCCACCAGAGAAAAAAATGAGTTTCTGAAGGCTCAGATGATCGTTAACATTTTTTTTTTGTTAGAAATAAAGTATTTTTAATTAAAAAAAATAAATTCTCTTCTGACAATAGTTTTTGTGCCTAGTTCTCTTTGTCCTCCACTTCCAGCTGCTCTGTCAGCAGACCAGGTTTAGAGGGTTGGTCAGCTCGGGACAAGAAATACAATATTTGAGAAGGGTTTATTTATGAAGGAGTTAATTTCCAAAGTGTAGGTAGAGAAAGATGAACCACACAAGAGACTGGACAGGAACCTGGAGCATGTAGCCCAAAAGGGTGAGAGGAGGAAGGTTTAGCTATAGTTTGAAGGAGGGTCACGTAGATTAAGTCACCTTATGACAACCAGTGACCTACTGTCAAAAGACACAGCCAGCCCAAGGTAATCTCACACCCAGGAGGACAAATGCTCTGGCTTCATTCTCTTCCCTGCTTCTGGCTTCCTGATGGTGTTCCACATTGACTGAACCCAACCAGAACAGCGAGTATAAGCTAAATTATACAGGTCAACTCCTGGGGCAGAAAGTTGAAGAGTGGAGAGTAGATCTGAAGGGCCACATAAGGTACACAGCACAGAGGAGTGACTTCCCACATTAGAAAACCTCCCATAAGATCTGATGAGCAGTTTTTGGTTATGAACAGTAAGCCAAATTCACACCAAAGGGAGTCTTCTCAATGATGATCTGAGAATGATCTAGTTTGGGATTACTGAAGTTGTACTCCATATTTGAATCAGTCAATCCACTTCTTTTTTCCCCCCATCTTTCTTTCATTCTTCACCTACATAGCCTGTCGGAATCCCACCCTCCGTATCACACATTCCTCTTTGTGGGTCACAAATACTGAACCCATATAGACATTACAAGTTGCCCTGGACTCGTAGCTCCCCTGAGGCAAGACCCAATATATAGTGGACTGAAAGAAACATGGTTCTTAGAACACATCTGGGAGCTGACAGCCTGCATCAAGAGTAGCCCCATCTGTAAGGCAGCCTCTGCTGGGAGAATCAGGAGAATCCGACCCTAGGTTGGAGAGTGGTCTAGGGGAAGTTGGTGTTTAGAGAACAGTCCAATGCAGGACAACCCCACAAAGTTTCCCCAGTTGGTTCTTGAAGACTACATTGGGTTTGTCTTCCAGTTCACCTTCTCCCTTTGCCTAATCCTGCTTCCTCCGCCTTCTACTCATAAACATGGTTATCTCACTGTCTGCCTGTGAAAAATCCAACCTGTGACAACAGCAATTAAAGAGTTTCTGCAAGCATCTAATGCCACACCTACACAGCTCTTGCATCTGTGCCCTTTGCACCTCACCTTTTCTCCTGTTACTGTGGGCAAACTGTGTCTTGTTCTTTTTTTTTTTTTTTTTTTTTTTTTGGGTGCTAGGGATCGAACTCAGGGCCTTGTGCTTACAAGGCAAGCACTCTACCAACTGAGCTATCTCCCCAGCCCCTGTGTCTTGTTCTTAATAGGGTTGGCCTTGATACTAGATGTCAATTAAGCTCTGTTCCAGTTCATCTGCCACCCACCCAGGTGGCCCTAATCCAGTTTCTTCTTCTGTGTAAATTCTTCCCTTTTTACTGGATCATTTCCATTATCTTATAAGTCTGCTGCTGCTTCTTCCATTAAAAAACAAACAAACAAACAAACAAAAAAACCAATGCCCTCCTCCAGCCATTGCCTCATTCTTTTTTTTCTTCTTATAGCAAAACTATTGAATGAGTTGCTCTTGTTTCTTATCTCCTTCTTCCTTAAATTCCATCATTCCATTGAAATTTCTCTGACCCTGGTCTCCTATAACTTCCATATTGCTCAATCTAATGGAAAATTCTTAGTCCCTGTCTTACTTGACCTATCTGCAACACTAGAAACAGTTTCTTTTCTTTAGGCACCCCACTTGTCTGGTTTTCCTCTCTGACCACTCTTGCTCATCAGGCTCCACAAGTTAAAGGGGACTGTCCCCAGTGGCTTGGTTCTTACTTCAGGTACTAGCCACAGGTGGGAACCCTAGGACACCAGCAGTTCTGACTGATTGGCTATACATTTGGAGAGTCTCATGATACTGCCATGTTCAATAACTCAATAAAATGACTGACAGAACTCACTGAAAGTGCTGTACAGTTTTACTATAAAGGATGCCCACAGGGTGATATCTTGGAGGGAGTTCAGAGGTACCTCCCTCTTTGTGTTGTCAGAGCACAGCATCCTTCTGGCACATCAGTGTGTTCACCAACCAGAAAATCTCTCTAAATCTTGGTGTTCATGGTTTTAATTGATTGTTGATCACTGGATCACATAATTGGACTCAATGTCCAACCTCTATCCTCTCTATTAATGTGAAACTAGCCCTATAATCACATATTGGTCTTTCTGGTAACCAGCCCCATCCTGAAGTCATATGGGAACTCACCATGAGTCACTTTGTTAGAATAAGTCCCTCCTATCTCCCCCAAAGCCCAATGTATTAAAGACTTGGTTGTTGGCTTATAGCACTATTTGGAGGTGGTGGAACCTTGAGAAGGTGGAGTCTAATGGGAGGAAGTTAGGTCATTGGAGGCAAGACTTCGAAGGGTCCCTTCCAGTTTCTCTTTCTTTGCTTCATGGCTAACAGGAGGTGAGCAGGCTTCTTCTGTCTTTCATTGGCAGGTTTCATTCTGTACCACCACTGGCTCAAACAACAGGGTCCCCAAACCTTAGACTGAAACCTCTGAAACTGTGAGTCAAAATAAAGCTTTCTTCCTTATCAGTTGTTTATCTCAGTTATTTCTATCTTCTAGCCATTGTAATTACATTTAAGACATCTCGGAAATTTTCTTTTATCAATGAGTTCTTCTTAGGGGGAAAAAAGCTGCTTAGCAATGAAATCCAGATTGTTTCAAGATGAATTACCACAAATAATTTTGGAATTACCACAAATAATTTTTTTAAAAAGTGGTGGTAAGCAGACTCCATAAAATCTAGCTTAATCGTGAATAACTATTGGGTTACTATTACAAAGAAACGTGAATGATATAACTTAGTATAAAAATAACAATATAATGAATGAAAATCCACAGAGGATGGGAAATGTGGAGAGTTGGGAGTAAGAGTTAATGCTCCCAGTCTTCTACAGCAGGAAAACATTACATGTTATCTGAAATTGAATTAGCTAAAAAAATTGAATTAGCTAAAAAAATTAGATACTAACTTTATTTTTCATAATCTTTCACTGTTTTCTGCCTTCCCTTATATGATTTGCAAATGTTTTTTCCCATTTTAGTTAAAATTGTCTTTTCACTTTCTTGATAGAGTTTATTTGATGTGGATGAGGTTCAATCTATTTTTTTCTTTGTTGCTTATAATTGATGTCATGCTTAAGAAACTATTGCCTAACCTGAGGACATACAGATTTACACCTACAATTCCTTCTAAAAGTTTTATAGTTTTGGTTTTACATTAAGATCTTGGGTCCATTTTGAGTTAATTTTTTAAGTATTTTACTTTAGAAAATACACATAATTATTATTTTGAACCAGGTATTGAACTCAGGGGCATTTAACCACTGAGCCATGTCCCCAGCCCTTTTTAAAATATTTTATTTACAGGCAGGGTTATTTAGGGCCTCACAGAGTTATTTAGGGCCTCCCTGAGTTGCTAAGGCTAGCTTTGAACTCACAATCCTCCTGCCTCAGCTTCCCGAGCTGCTGGGATTAGAGACATGAGTCACCACACTGAGCCATCCAAACCATTTTTAAGTGTACAGTTCATTAGTGTTGATTATACTCACATAGTTGTCCAACCATCACTACTGTCTATCTCAAGAATTTATCCCTCTTACAAAATTAAAATTCTATACCCATTCTACAGTTCCTATGAGTTTGACTACCCTAGACACCTCAGTCAACAGTAATATATATATGTGTGTGTTTATATACATACATATGTTTGTAAGTATATATGAATATATATTATATAGTATATAGATGAGACAAGATAGAAAAGTATATATATGTATATATATACTCAGGGGCCCTCAACCACTATATATGTATATATAGACTTTTCTATCTTGTTTCATCTATTTTTTTTTTTTTTACTTTATCCATAGATTTTGTGTCATACAGAGTAAAGGCTGAATACTCTTTAAGTCCTTCCAGTCCTTCTCCTTTCCTGCTCTAGTCTAATTATATCATGGCTAATGCTAAATTATTATCCAGTATCCTTCATATCAATTATCAAATATTTATTGAAAGCATACTCTGTGCCAGGCATTGTTGTAGATGCTAGAGATTCATCCCTAATCAAAACAAAGTGACAGTGTTGATGAAGTTTATAAAGATTAGTTGAAACATGTTCAGTGATGAGCCAGGTAATATACTATGATGACATTTTCTTTCTTGTTATACTTTCTGCTTTTCCTGGAATTAGTAATTACTTTTTGTTTGCTTAGGCTTCTATGTATCCAAATCATTCTTCTTTCACTCTTCAATATCTATCTTCTCTGCATTATTTTGCCCCTGTTCAAATGCACCAGGTAACCTACCCATTCTTCTCCTCCTCCTCCCCCACCATTCTTAAATCCATATAGGTGGTTCTTTCTTTCTTTCTTTCTTTCTTTCTTTCTTTCTTTCTTTCTTTCTTTCTTTCTTTCTTTCTCTCTCTCTCTCTCTCTCTCTCTCTCTCTCTCTCTCTCTCTCTCTCTCTCTCTCTCTTTCTTTCTAATGCTGGGTATTGAACCCAGGGCCTTGTGCATGGGAGGCAAGCACTCTGCCAACTGAGCTGTATCCCCAATCCTCCATATAGGTTTTTAATATTTCTTTTTCTTACTATGTGTTGGTTTTCATTTTTTGACCTGGGCAGTAGGTAATTTTCTTTGATTTAGATATTCAGTGATTTATTTCCCTTCAATAATGGGATTTTTTTTAATTAAAAAAAAAAACTTCCTTTTGCCTATTTTCTCTATTCTTAATATCATCCCAATTAGTAAAATATTAGACTTCCAGTATTGTTCTTCTGTTTTCTATACTTTTGTCTTTTTTTACCTTTTATTTTCTGGAATATTTTCTAGACTGTCATATTTTATGTAGATACCCATACTTAAATTACTAAGATTTCTTTCATATTCTCTGTTCCTCCTTTTTCATCTTATTCTCTTATTCCATGGATCCTTTTTTTATCTTTCTGAAGGTATTGCTAATAATTTTTCTTTCTTTTCCTAATTTTCCTAATGGAAAAGAAGAAAATAAATTTTATCTATGTTAATAAGCCTTTCAGATTTGCCATTTTTTTCTTGGGTAATTATTTGTAATTTAATATTGTACCTGGAAATTATCTATTTCATCTAGAGCTCCAAATTTGCTGCCACATAATTCCATGAAGAAAATTTTCATTTAAAAAATCTCTCTTGTACCTATAGCTATACCTTTCTTATTTTTTCCTTTTGTTGCACTTTTTTTCTTGATCATTTTCAATTTCATTAATTACAAATGTTATTGTTATTTTTATTTTCTCTTCGATTTCTTTTTTATAATTTAGTAAATAAATAGCACCTTATGTACTTAGTTAAGGAACTTCTTATGGAGTGGGATTTGGGGTTAGGAGTTCTATATTCTATTTATTTACATGTGTGCTGAAAGGGTGAAGAGGTGGACTGAGTAGAAGTTGCTGGGTAGTTGACAACTGTGGGAAGAGATGACGTGAATGCTTTTTAAGGAGATGATAGAAAATGAAAGAGGAGATTTTGACATCAACCCACTATGTTGGGTTTGGGCTCTTTAAGAACTTCTGGTAGGTCCAAGTGTTCAAAGAAGGCAATTTAGAAGTTAGACACAAGTAATAGCAATTTAAAATTGGAGAGGGAGAACATTCCACTCTCACATACTATTAGTGTTGATACCATTCACTGATAATATAATAGTGGGAATTATTTTATTTAAAATGTCCAAATATTTTCCTTGAAGTGTTTTCAAGTCTTAGGAAAAGATGACTGAAATTATTATTGCTTTTGAATCCCATCCTTTATTTTATTTTTACAATCTTAGTTGAGGGGCATTTACATTTTTGGGGAGATTTATGTTCTTTAAATATTGGTCTTTTGTTCCTCAGAAAATTGGAGAAAATGGAGCTTTTAGATCAGAATCTAAAATTTTCTAACATTTGATTAGGTAAAATGTCAAACATACAGAAAATTGTGAAACAAATGTACAGTTAACATCCCTATACCCACTACCCACTACCTGGATTCTATAATCAGAATTTAATTTTTATCAGTTAGAATTGGCACTTGCCTAAACTTTTGAGTGATGCTGAGTAGAGTGATATTGGTACCATAATTACATAGGTGTACTCTGCTCCTACTGGTAAGTCCAGTGCTTGATTAAGAATTCTGTACTGTGGCCAATTTCATGACAACTTTAAACAAGCCACCACAGGTCAGCTATTTGCTGGGTGGAGGAACTTCTAGAGAGTTCTTCCCAGCTTAAAGAAACAAAATTTCAAAGTCATCTGGCTTGCTGCCTAAACACACCTACAGCTTTTGGCTCTTAGAGACAGGTGATGTCCACAGAAAAAAATTAGGACCTTTTGGTTGTGCAACAAGGGAACAACGACTTCTGCTCTGGGCTAGAAGGTGATCTAGACAGTGATGGAGAGGAGGGGGTAACTGGGACTCATATCACCTCATCAATGTTCCTAAAAATTCTACACCGAGATTAGTGGCAACTGTGCACGTGGATAGCACAGCAGTCTTTCTTCACAGGTTCTCGTCTATAAATTCACATAACCTTTTCAATACTTTTCAGAGCCATTAAAGCTCTTAAAGGGGGAATGCAATTCTTTGAAAACTAAGGAAAATAGTGACAATCATCTTTCTAGGCTAATTCCAACCACCAAATATGATATTGCAAGCTATATATTTCAAATCATTTTAATTGTTTCATTTTGGCACAGTGTCATCTGTCCTTGGCTCCTTTCTTCTCTGAAAGGTCTTTGATTAAACAATATCCAGAGGAAAGGATGTGTGCTCACTAATAGGCCTTCTTTTCTCCTTCTCCCTCTCTCCCTCTCCCTCCACCCCTCGCCTTCCCCCTTCTCCCTGCCCCCCTTCTCCTTCTCCTTTTCTCCTTTAACTCAAGGTCTTACTCATGCTAGGCAAGCATGTACCACTGAGCTACACACATCCCCAACCCCTAGCTAGCTCCTTCTCAAAGAAAAAAAAAATGACAAAGAGCACTTGTGACTGAAGAAAGCCTATGTGATATATATACCATACTTTTCCTGTAAAAACAGATGTCATTTTCTCAATGCTAAAACTCTTTGGGATGCCACTAAATGTATGAGTATGAACAGGAGTATAATACTTGGGTGAATGTAAAAATAACACTTTTAGAATGAGTATGACATTTTCAAATTATAAGACTTTCCCCCTTTTGCCTTTCTGAGTACATGGGATCAGCAAACATTTCTGTAAAGATGCAGACAGAAAATATTTTAGATATTTTGAACTATATGGCCTGTACAAATACTTATGCCATAGTAGCATAAACACAGCCACAGATAATACATGAATGAGCATGACTGCATTCCAATAAAACTTTATTTATTGACACTGAAATGGACTACATTAGTTATACACAAAACAGAGACCTCATATTTACTCTGCACCACCAAGCTGTCATGTGTTAAAATCTGCAGATTCTTTACACTCTTTACAATTGTTTCCTCAAACATCATCTAGTTTTCAATCTTTAAATATGTTTAATTCAAATTGTGTAAATACAGAATTACTGTGAATCATATGGAGCCTGGGTTTTCACCATAAGGAATTATGGGGAATAAATAAAATAAAAAGTAATATGTAGAGGTTAAAATCAGGTTTTAGAATTAGTCAGTGTGAATTTAAATTCAGATTCTGCAGCTTTCTTAGCTGTGTGACATTAGGTAAATTGAAGAACATTTCTACATTTTTTAAAATTTGTACAACAAAAACATTTTATTTTGAAGATTAAAGGAAATAATGCATATCGAACTCAGTACTATTCACTGAGGTACAGGATAGTCAATAGATGTTAACTCATTATCACTCTTCAGTGAGTCATTGCTAAGTAAATAATCTTTATTTTTCTCTCTGCAAAAAGATCATCCATGACATTGGGGTTCAAAGGTCCATTATTTTACTGGTTATATAGCATTTGGTAATCAGGAAAATTGCCCTAAGGCAATGTTGTGTTTACTTAATTTAGGGGCCCTGTGATTCATTTGATTTTTAATAGATGGTGCCATAATTTGGATGTGGAGCGCCCCCCAAAGGACCATGTGTTAAAGGATCATGGGGAGGTGGTAGAACCTTTAGGAGGTGGGGCCTAGTGGAAGGGAGTTAGATCATTGGGGACATGCCTTTGAAGTATATATTGGGACCTAGACCCCTTTCTGTCTTTTTCTTTGGTTCCCAGCTATCACAAAGTGAGCAGTTCCTCCCCCCATGCACTCCTGCCATGATGTACTGTGCTGTCACAAGCCCGAAGGCCAAAGAGCCAAGCAATCATGGTGAAACTTCTGAAGCTGAGCACCAAAGTAAACCTTTCCTCCTTATAAGTTATGTAAGGTATTTTGCCACAGCAATGGAAAGCTAACAAATGGATTATGCAATGGGCTTTTCAAATGACAGTGACCTCTTTCCATCTCAGCACCATGAGGTAGGGAAGGAGCTATATTTCAAGGTTTGACTTACCACTGTGACTACCATACATAACTGGTTATTACATGTTGTGCATGCATATTTAAAAATTTATATTAAAGCATTTTAAAGAAGTTCAGATAGTTTATGGAGAGTTCCAACTTTCATTAGTGTTCATACAAATGCAATTTTACCTTAAAGTTCTTTAGTTTTTTTATTTTAACAACTAATACATGGTATGTACAGTAAAGTTCAAAGGTATGAAAGATTATATGGCGAAAAGGAAAGTTTTCTCCCCTCAACTGCATACTCCAGTCTCACAGTTGCCCTCCTAAGAAGCAACCCCCCCACCCACACACACTACACACTCTTTTACACCTTACTTATTATTTAAGATATATGGGCAAATTTCCCTTCTCTGCACACAGAACTGTCTTGTACTCTTTAATGGTAGCTTAGTATCCATTAGAGGGATGTTCCCCACATTATTTAACCAGCCCCCAGGGACCGGCTTTTAGTTTGTTTCCAGCTGCTTGCTCTTACATTCCAAACTGCAACTCTGCCTTGTTAACTTGTAACCTCCTTTATACTATGATTTCTTTCTCCTTTTCTTCCAGCACCACCTAAAAGCGATTCTAGGACTTTGCTGAGTCCCCTCTCCCCAAACCTGAGCAAGAATTTGTGGAGTTACTGGTTTTTCCTGTAGTATTGTTCTCAGGCTCTGGTTCCTTTGCCTACTCCGGCCCTGAAAGCAGCAGGGAGTACTATTAACCGTGTGTCAGTACTTGTGTCTGAGCATCGGTGAACGCACGTGTACACTGATTTCTGACGAATGCCTATGTGGGAGGCAGCAGGGCCGAGCGCAAGGGGCTGCTTGTTCCTTCGCAGAGTGTGTTGAGCGAGGTGGCGTCGCGATCTGTGGTATGCGGTCCTGGTGTGAAACTCCGGACGAGACTCTCCCAGCTACCGTCCACAGTTTTCCCTTAACGAAGGGAGGTGTTTAAAGGTGTCTCTTAGAAACAGGCGCAACCCGGGCAGCCCGACTGCAGAACAATGGGTCCTTTCAGCCACCCCTTTAGATGTATGGCTCGTCGCCATGGCAACCACCCCATTATTGAAAGTCAGAGCGGGTCCCTGCCTGAGACGCGCTCCTCCGGGCTCCCCTCCCCCTGCCGGCCCGCCGTATGGTGTGTGTGGCACTGGCAGCTGTTGTCAAAAGAAGGCACCTCTTTGTCTCCAGGGGATGAAAGACATTTGGTTTTCATCACCACCCTTTCTCTGCGCCCGACAACTCTTCTTCGCGCCCTGCGCCCTGTCCCCAGAAGGTGCCCCTGGATGCGAGGGCGCAGCCCAGAGCACGCCACCGTAACTTCGGTATTAATTTTCTCTTCGAGTCACTATTGCCAAACTGTTTCTGCCTTTACCTCGAGTTCTTTGAGTCACTAAAAGTCTCACTTTCGAGTAGGATGTCCACACTAGGGGAATTCGTTTTAGAAATCACAGCGTTGTTTTTAAATTTAAAACTGTTCTTTGGAGCTCTGGTGCAAGCCAGTTCTCCCCTCAGACCCAACAGCACCATCTTCTGTAACCAAGAGTTAATTACCGAGTCTGTCCTGGTAACGCAAGAGCTCTTTGCCAGGAAGTTTAAAAGTCTGTACAATAAGGACCGGTTCTTTTCCCCCTACTGTTGTCTAACTTTATTTTAGAGGCTCTCACACTCGGTCTGTTAAACACTTTTTGGCTTAGAAAAGAGCACAATTATGCAAACGATGATGACCTGTATTTTTCTCAGACGCTTCTCCTTTAAAATGTATTATACTGAAGTTTTGTATTACCTTTGATGAATTCCTAAATATGATTTACTTTTTTTTTTTGTCTGTAGAGAAACTTTATAAAGAATAAATTTTAAAATAGAAAAAAAAAATCTTTGCCATGTGTCCGGGGTGTTCCGGATTAAAGAAAAGAAGCTCCTACACCTATAATCTGCCCCAGGGAATCTTAAAATTGGAACAGATGGTGTTTTCAGACTTATCTGGAAATAAAAAAGGTTACGGTGGTGAGAGAAAAAGTGAGATCATGAAAAAAGGAGGCTGGTTGTGTAGAGGAAAATATAAAAGCATGTGTTACTAATGTGGAGAGAATAAAGCTAGGTACATTGAGTTATGTAAATACACATTTCAGATTATGTGTGGGTGGGGAAAATAATCTTTATTCATAACATTTTATCTAATATTCCTAAGGAGAGACGCTAGAGGAAGAAATTTGAGGACAACTGCTTCAGATCTCATTGAATTTTTCTATATTTTATTTTTAAAGCTTAATTATTAAATGGTAAGAAGGGCGTTTTAAAAACGCTGGAAATGCTAAAAGTATACTAAGTAAAAAAAAAGGAAGTTCAGCAGGTTGACTGACAAGAGGTAAGTTTTTCTGGGCTTTGCTTCCATTTACTAACAATTGCATTTGATAAACAGGAAGCAGCTCAGTCTGGCACACAGGAAACAAGCGTTTGTAAAGCAAAGGTTTGGGGTTTTTTTTCCCCCCTCAAAACAATTTTTATCTACATAACTATCTAGAAAATATTAAGTATGTTACTTTGAAAGATTTTTTTTTTACAGTCCAGCCTCTTTTCTTCCCCCAGCAAATTTTAGACAAAATTCTTTAATATGATGAACATTTCTCCAGAAATTTCAAATCAGAGTTTACAAAGCAGTGTCACAGTGGAAACACTCTAGTTATTTAATTTGATGGTTTTAACAAGTCTTTCAGATTGTTATTGCCAAGTAAAAACTTTTCCATTTCTGCCAGTAATCCTCATGGTGATAGCTATAGTCTGATTTTTATCAGTACATATGTCATGTTATTTTATTAAAGTTACACATGAACTGTGTAGAAGTGTGCTTAGGAGCTACCACGAAGATTGAGACCAGTACCCAGAACTCAAGCATTCTAACCTCTGCTCCATGCATTTTCTATGTAAGTTTTCATGTGTCTAAAAGATTTCACTTAATTTTTTTAAAAATTAAAACCATTGCTATAATAGAATTTTTGAGTTGGAAAAGATCTTAGAAGTAATTTAGTCCAAGCCTCTCATTTTATAGATAAGGCCATTAAGACCCTAGATAATCTGCTCAAACTCACATGGTCAGTTTGTGGTCATGAACTGGTGGTGACTGCTTGAAATTACCTCCTCCCTGATCATTACTTACTGAATATTCTTTTTACTAAAGACACATATTTGTCTTTTCCTTTAATAAGATGAAATAAAAGCTATTAGGGGGAACTTTCCTGTTTCCCAGTCTGCTTTCCCTGAATCCTTCAGTTCTAGACCTTATTTAAAATATTCAATCTACAACTACTAATTGTAGTTGCATTGTTCATTCCCACTGGGTACAGATACCCTGATGGATTGTATTGCTCTCCAATATCCATTCTCCTGTCTTCCTTCTTAACAGAGTCCCATTTGGGGAGTGGGAGTGGGGGTAGTAATGTCCCCAGCTAAAAACATCCCTAGCTCCTCTTTTAGATCGATTCTGAACAATTGATCATGAGTGGGACTTCAGGAGAAACTCACTAAAGGGAGCTGACTCAGTTGACTCATATCCATTTGCTTTTTATCTTTTTTCCTTTCTGCCTGGAATATAGCTTGATGATTAGAGCCATAGCAACAATGTTGTGAGGGTGAAAGGTCTATCCTAAGAATGATGGAATGACTAGCTAAAAGAACCCTCTCTTCTTGATGGAAAATGCCATTCCAGCCCTGGATTTTCTGCCTCCTGACTTCTCATAGTGTGAGAAGAAAATAAATCCCTATCTTGTTTAAGTCAGTGTATTTGGCTTTTCTGTTATGTACAGTTGAATATAATCCACATTGGTTCTCATTTAGGACAAGAACAAAATAGGTTAGGAATTTTCCTGAATGATTATTTTTGAACACTCACCAGCTGATCATATAGTAGACTATAAAGGACTTATAGTATTTTAATAATCCATTCACTTACTATGTAATGAAATTAATCTCCTCCCCTGCCCCCTACCATTGGCTACTAATGTGCATATCTCTTGTCCAAATGTTAGATTCATGTACTACGGCCCAAAATTTCAAGTGCTGCTTTGATCTCTTCGAGCATCATAGGGCCCAAAGGCTTGAGTTCTCCTACTTTCACCAAATATGACCCCACCAGCAGAAAGTCTCACTGCAGAACCCTATCAGCTAGACAGCACACTTCACACAGTTCTCAACCTAATGGTTTTCACCTTCCTGTCAGCCTGTGAAATTATTTCAACAAGCCTATCATATGCTCTAGTGGGCACCAAGGACCAGTCTATCCTCTGGTCACTACACAGCCTGACTCCCACAACCCTGATGGTTTTCTCTACTCCAGATGCAAACCATATGTGCCCTTGTGTGGCATGGAAGGCCCTCCTCCAGGCAGTAAGTGTATGTTACTAATAAACTCCTTGTCCAATATGGGTATCATGTATTTGAACATCTCACACTTTTTAGGGTAAGGATCCCTCTTTCACCAATAGGTGAATAGGAGATGATAAGAACAGTCAATTCAACATGTATCTACTGAGGCCTCTTAGGTGCCATGTGTGCCAGGTAAGGGCTATAAGAGTAAGCAAGACAGATACATACCTGCCCAAAGATACACATATTAGGGAAGACTGACAAAGAATCAAAGAAGGAAGCATAGTAACTGCAAGTGTAATGAATATTATGAAAAATAGGAAAATATCTAGGATGGCAGAGGAAAAGGAAGAGATGGGGTAGATTTAGATAAGATTCACCGAGAAGGTAACAGTCACTTTTCATCACAATAACAAATACCTGAGATAATCAACTTATAAGGATAAAGTTTGTTTTTTTTTTTTCTTTTTCTTTTTTTTTTTTCCTCCTTAAGGTCTTGGAGAGTTCAATCTGTGTCAGTTGTCCCCAGTGCTTTGGGCCTATGACAAGTCTGCATATCATGGTAAAAATGTGTGACAAAGCAAAACCATTTACCTCCTGGCCAGCAAGCAAAAAGAGAGAAAGGGGAAGAGACTGGAGTCCCACAATCCCCTTTGAGGGAATAACCCCATGACTTTAAGACCTCCCATTAGGCCCTACCTCTTAAAGTTTCAACTACCTCCCAGTAGTGCCAAGCCAGGGACCAGACCTTTAACACATGGGCCTTTGCAGTACAAATTCAACTATAACTATAGCAGTAAAATAAGGAAGACCTAAAGGAAGAACTGGAGCTCGCAATATGGAGACCGAAGAGAAAACCTTCCAAACAGTGGAAAGAACATTTTCTAGGTCCAGAAGCTGGAGGTCCAGGTCAAGCTGGGGGTTCAGGTTCAGGGGAATGGAGCTTTGACTGGAGAAATAGGAAAGGACAGATAAAGAAGATGATAGAGGCATTTGGACATAATGCTGTGGAAATATGCGGGAGGACTCCAAGACTCAAATAATTGTTTCCAGTTTTAAAAGTTCACTTTTGCTGCCATATAGAAAATGGATTGAGCTGGGAGTGGTGGTACACCTGCAACCCCCACAAGTTGGGAAGCTGAGGCAGGAGGATCACAAGTTTGAGGTCAACCTCAGCAACTTAGCTGTAGCTAAGTTGTAGCTAAGTTGTAAATCAGTGGTAGAGCACCCTGGGTTAGATCCCCGGTGCCATGGGGAAGCGGGGGGTGGGGTGGGGGTGGGGTGGGGGTGGGTGGGGGTGGGTGGGGGGGGGGTAATAGTCTTTTAGGCCAGAGGTGTTGGTGGCCTTCATTAGTGTGATGACAATGGAGTTGGAGAGAAGTTGAATTCATGACAGGTATCAGAGGTGAAGTCAACAGATTTGCTTCTGTGTTGAGCGTAATAGAGGACTTAAGGATGATTCAGTTACTGGTTTGAGTAACTGGATGAATGACGTTGTCAATAACATAGAGAAAACTAGAGGTGAGGTGGGGTGGGAAGAAGTTTTGAGAAGGAAACTCAAGTTTCTTTTGGATCTATTAAGATGTCTCTGAGGCATCTAAGTGGAGATATAAAATCAAGAGTCATCATCATTAAGAGTAATCACACTCACAAGGTCATCTAGGCCAACAGAGTGGAAAAGGATAGAAGAGCATCAGGTAATAAGTTGCAATGCCCCTGAGGTGAGAGTGGGTCCTCACGGTTGGAGGTTCCTATGGTTAATCATCTAGGAAAGGGGCCATTTGGTGTATCAACTTTTTATTCAGGAGACTGGAATCAGGAGACCACTCTGAGGCTGTTGGTAGAGGGATGCTACTATCTCCCTTTCAGAAAGGATTTGGATTTCAAAAGCTTTAAATGACTTTTCTGGGACTCTTGGGCAAAAGGAGTCACAGAGTACTTCTGCCATAGAGAGATCTGAGGTACTTTGATTATATCCCATTTTGTGAGTTACATTATTAGTTGCATATCACTCTCTCTGTTCTCTTCCCTTTTGATATCTTCAAGTATTTAGATAAATTTTGTAGAAGTGTCCACCTTTGTGTCTGCTCTGTGATGGGAAATTAAACAATGACAGCAACAACAAAGTATGTCTACATTGGCATTGAAAGGCTAAAGAAATACTGAGCCTGCCAAGTCCAGCCTGGTGGGAACAGTAGCCAGTAGTAAAAGGCTCCTAAGGGGAAGAAGGATCCCTTTTATGAAAGCTGCAGCATCAATTTAGTCTCTACTTTCTACATGAATAGGTTCCTTCTGCGGCCAGCTCTGAGGAAGCTGGTTTGATTTTTTTAAATGGAGCTAATCTTTTCTTTACAGCCCACCCCCCACCATTGATTGCATACTCCTTGAAATAAGATGCTTTGTCTTTGTGCCCTCAGTGTCCAGGAGATAGTGGGCACTCCATAAATGCTAGTTTGAGATGACTGAATGTATACAAGACATTGTTATGTTCCATGAACAGTTTATCATCTAGTCATGGTGATCAAATGCATTTGTGACTGCATTCAGAAGTACTGGAGGTTACAAGAAAGGGCTTTGAAATATTGATCGCTGAGGAAGGAGAAATTACTTCCAGCATGGAAGCATCAAGCTTGGGATGGACTTCATGAAGGAGAAAACAGAAGGCTGGGCCTCTATAGCTGGAAAGAATTTCCACAAATAAGAAGGGAATATATATATGTATGATTACATGAACGGTGTGAATCTACATTGTGTACAACCATAGAAATGAAAAGTTGTACCCCATTTGTGTACAATGAATCAAAATGCAGTCTGTAAAATTAAAAATTTAAAAATGACAGCATTCAAGCCAAGAATAAACTAAAGCTAAAACAAAACAAAAGGGAATATAGGCTGAGAGTATAGCTCAGTGGTAAAGCATGTGCTTAGCATGCACAAAACCCTGGGTTCAATCTTTAGCACAAGGGGAAAAAAAGGAAAGCAAGAAAAGAATACCTGCCAGGGAGAAGGAACACTGAAAGCAAAGTCAAGGAAGGGAGATGCCCATTAGCAATTTTTTTTTTGTTTTTGTTTGTGCCCCCACCCCTCCACCCCTGCCCCACCCAGGAGAGAAAGAGGAAGCATCAAAGCTAGAGAAGTGTACTGGCACCAGTTGCAGAACCCCTGAAAAATTTCTTTCTCAGTGGGTGAGGCCTCTTGTCTAACACCAAAATTTTTAAATATAAAAGGGCTGGGTTGTAGTTCAGTGATAGTGTTTGCCTAGTCTGCATAAGGTCCTGGTTTCAATTCCCAGTACCAATAAATAGATAAATTTAAATTTAAGAAATCATAAACAAATTATTCCCAGTGCAACTTGATAGCTAGGATTGGCTTTTTATGATAGACAAAATTTCTTAGCTGCGAGAGCTAAACACTAAGATAATTTATAAAACACAAGAATAATTTATCAGTGGCAGCTTTCAATGTTTTTCCTAGAGATTTTTGTAAATAAAAGATATTTGTAAATGATTTCCTGTTCTCTCAAGATCATGAGACTGTGTTAAACAAATTCCCAAATTCTGTTATTTGATTCAATTCAACAAACGTGTCTTCCCAGCTAGTGTATGTGAGCATAGGGTTATATGCTTGTGATAGTAATCATTGCAACATCTTCAGCACCTAGTGTAGGGCTTGATACCTGGGAGGCCCTGAGTAAATGTTAATTCTATGGATGAACAAGAAATGCCCACAGCAGTGATTTGTTTCTGGACTTTAGGCATATGTTACTTAGTAACCAGGTTATTGCATCTTGTCTCTTAGATAATAACATTGGCTAACATTTTTCCAACTCAATCTCAAATCTATTGAAGTAGGTACCACTAGTGTCCATACTTGAAAAGTGGGGGACTTGGAATTTGAAGAAGAAAAGGTACCTATTCAAGGTTACATGGGTAGAATGTAGTTGGAACAGGGTTCAAAACAGGCACTCTGACACCAGAATCCCTTAGCTTACACAGTGCTACATCTTCAGTCATTTTCTCTTTTACTTCAAAATTAACCAACCATCTGTCCTTCACATGTATGGCATAGAGCAATCCATACCACCTTCAGCAAAGGTCATGTATATTGAGGAGATGGACCCATGATCCATTTTATCAAAGTGAAAATTAAAACTCAGGGAAAGTGAACCCTCATCATCTAGGATGACATTATTACTGTCATCACCACAGCTTATTTCATCGGCCAAACACCATGTACCAGGCACCCAGGTAAACTCTTTCCACACCTCATCTTATTTAATGCCTTATTCTTAGTTTTTAGTTAAACTGTCTTCTGAATTTTTACCCACACTTCTCTGGATCACGATGACTAAAACCACTTAAAGTAGCATCAAAGTTACTAGTGTTCCAAAGCAATTTATAGGGAGAACTGCTCAACCCCTTCATTTTCAAATATGGGAATTGAGATTTTTGGAAGGTGACATGCCTCATCCAAAGTCAAGCAGGTGGTGGCCTTGCTGGAGCTGGAAGAGACTTCCTGAATTATTTTCCAGAAATCTGGATAATAAGCTGTACAGCCAGTCACGTTTGTTTTACCCAAGGCATAGCACATAAATGAAAAGGTATGTTTTTTTTTTAAATGCACTTATCTAATGAAGGGTACTTATTACTATTCATGACTTATTATCCATGGTGTGCTATTAGATAAATTGTGCCCTGTGAATCACCTTCTTCCCTGCCCAACACATACTTCTTTAGCATCCCTTTGGAGGCACAACCGCAATTATGCAGGTGGCAGCGGCGGCCTAATAGGCCCTTTGTGACTGGACCACTGCGGACCAAACGGCCCGTAGACTGTTCTCGCCTTCCAATCAGGGCTCAGAACCACTGAGCTACACCAATCAGAGATTACCCGACTCTCAACAAGAGCCAATTAGGGGTTCGAGCACAAGAACAGGGTAAGCCTCGGACAACGATCAATCAGGGAGGAGCGGCGCACTGGCGCCCAATCAGCGACTTTCAGGCCTTAGTCATGGGCGGCACCAGCTCGAGGTCCGCGAACCGACCAATCAGCATGCGAGCGCCGGCCGGTAGGCGCGTGGGGGCGGAGCTTGTTGGCACCGCGGAGTGGTGGTGGGCGCCGCGAGGAGCGAGGCCGGGTGAGAGCCCGCGGCCTCAGTCACTGGCTGGGTCGGGGTGGGGGTGGGGGTGGGGGCGGGGGCGACTGAGGGTCGGGGGCGGGGTGGTGGCGCGAGGGTCAGAAGGGGAGGGCGCGCGGGGGGCGGGCAGAGGCGCGGGGTGGCGCCGGACCGACTAACCCTCAGAGCTTCGGTATGCAATGTGGTGAGGTGAGGGACAGAGTAGCGGGCTCCGGGAGGTGGTCGGCTCTAGCCGGATGGTGGAGGGAGGAGGGGACACTGTTACCATGGCAACGCATGTGCGCAAAGTGGAAGGCCCCGGCTCCTGGACCCTTTTCACCCCCGGAATGTGCCTTTACCTTAATTCCACCTCCTGCCCATCCGCGCCCCATAGGGCCTTCATCACTATGGCTCGTGGGTTCCCAGGCTGGTACCAACGCAGAAATAACCCACTTCGGGCCGTCTCTCCTCCACAGCTTAGCTATTCTCCACCCTCTCCCCTCCCTCCCTCCTGCAGTCCAGTCCGAGGCAGAAGGATTAAGCTTGCCCTGGCGTACTCGTTACAGCAGGCCTTTGCGGTGTTACCACCTGGGCTAGTTCTCAGGCAATCTCCGAATAGCCACATCTGGGCTTCCTCGTCGCAGCTCATTCTGGCGACTGGCGGCGTGGCGATTCCGCGGTCAGAGGTACCCGGGATGATTCCCAGAGAGAGAATTTTTAAAGGCACCCAATGAAGAACCTGTGTATAAGAAGTGCTCAGAAAATGGGTCTCATTGAATAAAGACCACCATGGCAGCTTTCCATTCCAACTCTGTCCAATAGAAATTAATTTTACATTTTCTAGTAACTATATTAAAGCATAAAACTGGTTAAGTATATTTTATATAATCCAGAATATACAAAATATTATAGCATATAACCAGTAGTAACTTATATTTGAAATTATTTTTTTTATATTTGAAATTATTCCAAATCTATTGCAGATCTTTAAGCATTTCTGGTTTTTGTTTTTGTTTTTTTTTTGGTACCAGGGATTGAATTCAGGGGCACTTAACCATTGAGCCACATCCCCAGCCCTTTTTTATGTAGAGACAGATTTCACTGAATTGCTTAGCGACTTGCTAATTTGCTGAGGCTGGCTTTGAACTTCAAATCATCCTGCCTCAACCACCCCAGCTGCTGGGATTACAGGTGAGCACCACCGTGCCCAGCCAGCATATCTCAGTTCTAACCAGCCACATTTCAAGTGCTCATTGGCCCTATTTGTTCAGTGACTACCTTATTTATTTATTTTGCAGGGTCCTGGAAATTGAACTCTGGGTCTCACATACTACACCCTCAGGCCCTCATGGCTACCAGATTAAACTGAGCAATGTATATGTGTATGTTGTGACCAAAACCTTATATCAAAGTCACCAATGTTCTTTGAAACCTTCTAGTCCTCCTGTTTGCAAAGTTGTGCTGTGCAATAAGGCAACAAAAAAATATTAGACTGGTCCTTTTCTTTAAGGAGCTTCCAGCCTAGTTGAGGAAAAAATATATAACCAAAGATTAAGTAGTATTTTAAGTGGGTATATTTCAGGCAATAGTAAAGACTGGGAGTAAGGGTTGGGACTGTAGCTCAGTGATAGAGCATGTGCTTAGCATTTGAGTGACCCTGGGTTCAATCCTCAGCACCAGAAAAAGAGAGAGAAAATGAGGAGTATATGATTGACAAATGAGATGACTGATAATTATTCTTAGGAATTCAAGAGAAGAATACTTCAGGCTCATGCAGTAAAGGAAGACTTGAGCCTGGTCTTGAAAAAATGGGTAAGTCTTGGATAGCTGAAAAAGATGGGGAGGGAATGGCACTGAATATAGTTTCTTTTGTTTTTAGGTTTGAAAGTTTGCAGAATCCTGAGGCTTTCCCACTGAAAAAGGCGTTCCTCTTCCACTGACAGTTTCCCACCATGATTCATAGTCTTTTCTTGATCAACTCCTCTGGAGATATTTTCCTGGAGAAACACTGGAAAAGTGTGGTCAGTCGTTCTGTTTGTGATTACTTTTTTGAGGCGCAGGAGAGAGCAACTGAGGCAGAAAATGTGCCTCCAGTTATCCCTACCCCTCACCATTATCTCTTAAGTGTTTACCGCCACAAGATCTTTTTTGTGGCTGTGATTCAGACCGAAGTCCCACCTCTGTTTGTCATTGAGTTCCTTCACCGAGTAGTGGACACATTTCAGGTTAGTGAATGTGGGAAGATTCATACATGTAAGCCGCCCCGTCTTCATAGTCCTGTTTCCATTGTATTCAGCCTCAGTTAAAAAAATGTTTTGAGAAATCAAAACTCTACTGTTGTTCACTTTTTTCTTATCTGATTAAGATTCTTATTTCTAGTTATTGCATTGGCTGCATTCAAAATGAGAGATTGAATACTTTTGAACCCATGATTAGTGTGTTTAATTCTGGTTCTATATTTTGCTCACAGAGTAGAGTTTAGATTTTCTTTTTTTTTTTTAATATATTGAACTTGCTGGGGCTGGGGAGATAGCTCAGTTGGTAAAGTGCTTGCCTTGCAAGCACAGAGTCCTGGGTTCAATCCCCAGCACCGCAAAAAAAAAAAAAAAAAAAAAAAAAAAAATATATATATATATATATATATATATATGACTTGATGCTAACCTTTGTTATATGTGTTGCTTTTGAGTTGCATCAGAAAGTGATAAATGTTTAAAGTTTTATAAAAGAAAAAACAGAAAAAGCCAAGTAATGTTTTTCTTAACTGTTCCTGCAGGGGTAATTTGTGAACCCATACTTCCATCTTTGGTTTGGTGTGGTTATTTATAGCATGTGACTGCTAGTGTACTTTTCTTTTTTCTTATAGGGGTTGATTTTGAATAGTTCCAGTAATAAACTCTTGTTACAAACATAAGGTTGGGAAATCTTCTGTATCTGTAAGAATTTGTAACACATTTTACAAGATATAGTTTTCATTTTGATTTGAAGGTCTTGGGGGTCGGGGAATGTAGGATAGAAGGGAGGTAAGTTTACCAAGCTATGAGAACATCATTTATAGCACAGGATTGGATTTATATAGTGAAATCCTCTTCCTAACAAAATCACTCACCTTCTAACTGTTGTAATTATATATATAACTCAGATGATAAGTTAGAAGCAAAGCCCCTTTGGTTTAACTTCTATGTCAAGTAAGGTCCGGAATTAGTCTCAGGAATTTGGGAATTGTGGAATTGGAGAAGAGAATGAGAACCCAGACATTATGATAAAAATTAAAAATCAAGTCAAGAAGTCCATTCATTTATACTCATCTCTATATCACATGTCTAGAGCTGTTCTTATTCCCAAGAAAATTAAAATATATTTTATAAGATTTTTCTCCAAATACTCTGGGATAGTACTGTTAATATAGGATTCCAGTTATTCAGCATACTAGCTCCTTTACACAGGGAAAACCTGAGAATTAATAGGTTTGGGGATGTAGCTCAGTGATAGAGCAACTATGTACCTTGTGTGAGATTCTGAATTCAGCGCCCAGCACTGCAAGAACAAAAACAACAAACCCCTAAGAACGATAAGCCCCAGTATGTGAAGGAACTAGAAGTAATTCCAGTAGTTATGACCTTATATCATTTTAACTGTGCCTTGCTGTGATTTCCACATAATACTTTACTCGTCCTAAGATTAACAGTTCAATTAGTGCAACTCAATAGCTGTTGCTTATTGTCGTACTAATATTATGTAACTCATTGCAAGACAGATAGTGTGAAAGTTATTTAATCTCTTTGAAATCAAAGAGGAATTTGAGAAAGCAGAGTAGCTTTTAAAGCAGTTATTAGAAGTAAATGTACAGGGGCTGGGGTAGAGTGCTTACCTAGCTTGCATGAGGCCCTAGGTTAAGAGTCTCAGCACCACGTATCAATAAATAAAATAAAAGTACATTGACAACTAAAAAAATATTAAAAAAAAAAAAAGTAAATGTACATATCCTGATTTCAATGTCTGTTTTTTTTTTTTTTTTTCTTTTCTTTCCTTTTTTTTTTTTTTTTTGGCTACCAGGGATCAAACCCAGGGATACTTAATCACTGAACGACTTGAACTACATCCCTGGCCCTTTTTATTTTTAATTTCAAGACAGGGTCTTGCTAAGTTCTTTAGGCCCTTGCTAAGTTGCTGAGACTGACTTAGAACTTGGAATACTCTTGCCTCAGCCTCTCAAGTAGCTGGGATTCCAGGTGTGCACCTCCATCCCAGCTCAATGTCTTTTTTTGATATTTACCCTTTGTGACACCATAATTTTTCTAGTCCTAAAATATGATAACAGAATTCCAGCTATAGAATTGTAGGGGCTTTTGCTACAAGTCTCCTTTCCAAGTGCTTATTTCACATTGTTTGGTTTATATAAAATCAAGTGAAGTGGTTTTTTAATTTAATTTTTTAAATATTATCACTTTGGGAAGGAAATATGTGACAGTTTTCCCCCTTAAATCTTCATTTTTTGTTTTAGGAATATATTTCTGTCTCCTAAGTGTCTTGGGAATTGGGATCTGACAATTGAGATTGTGTAATTTTGACTTCATCTAGTATAATGTGTTCAATATTAGATGTCATAGACATGGCAAGATGGTAAAACAATCCAAAAATCATACCATAGCATGAACAGTAGAGAGATCTTAGAAGTTTGGTTCTGAGAAGAAGAAAAAAATGAGTGACAATTTGTTGTTTTCTTCAGATAATGGCAGTGCTATTATGTAAGCTTGCTCTGTAAGGCAGCTAGGAGGAGGCAGATTTTAGTTTAGCAAAAGAAAGAATTCTTAATAACCAGAGCTGACCATGAGTAGAACTGTTCAAAGGAGCTAGTATGATTCTTAGAAGAGGTAAATTTCCCTTCACTGAATGAATTAAAAAAGCATTGCATGACTATCTCAGAGGCCCTGTAAAAGATGGAATGACAGTGTTAGAAGGATACACTAAATGACTATATGCATTTCTTCCTAAATCATTATCATTGTCATATATTCTATTTCACATAGTACTTTATAATGTATAAAGCACTTTCATGGACTTTATCATTTAATCATTCATTCTTAGTCCTTACAACATTGCTGTGTATTCAAATGGTATTATCCTAATTATTACTACTAAAGAAATCAAGACCCAGCTTGGTTAACACAATTGTTATGGGTTGCATATGAGATGTCCCCTAAAAGTTCTGTTTTAATGTAGAAATAGTCAGAGATAAAATGATTGGATTATGAGAGTTGTAACCTAATAAATCTATCCTAGTTTGAATGGACTGAGTGGTAACTACAGTGAGTCACTAGGGGCATGCCCTCGAAGGGTTCATTCCTTGAAAGGGTTCATCCTCCCTGTGAGCCCCATCCCCTTTCTCTCTGCTTCCTGGCTGCTGTGAGCTGAGCAGCACTCATCTACCACACCCTTCCACCATGATGTTCTCCTTCACCTTGGGTCCAAATCAATGGAGTTGACCATCTGTGGACTGGGACCTCTGAAACTGAGCCAAAATAAACTTTTCTCCCCTGAGTTGTTCTTATCAGGTAATTTTTTTTTTTTTTTTTTCACTGTGATAGAAAGCTGAGGAACACAGAGAATGATTTGATCTAATCAGTGATAAGATTATAATCCAGGTCTTCTGTATTGGCATCCAGTGCTTTTTACAGATGCCAGATGATACAGTATATAACTTTTGTCCTTGTCATTGAGACAGGGTTTTTCAGTGTTCTCTGGGCTCCCCTCAAACTCCTGGATTTAAGCAGTTGTCTTGCCTCAGCCTCCCAGGTAATTGGGATTATGGACATATGCCACCCTTGCCCAGCTGGTTTACCCTTTTTAATAAAATGAAAAAGAATTCCTAGAATTCTAGAATTAGTGCTGCCCAAGAAATTTTCTTCAGTGCTAGCTTATCCGCCTCATTCCAGTTTTTTCTTTCTCAACTTTATTCACTGCACAAATGTGAAGAAATAGCACAACTAAGGGTAAAAAGATTTTCATGTACAATTCAAATTCTTATTCCTAAGCACATAAAATAATCCAGATTCATTTTTGTATTCTATATATTTTATCAAGTAGAGGAAACTAATCCAAAGAGTTACATTGACTTCATCTAGTTTATAGAAGCAGCTATTAATGACAATACTACCAGAAGTTAGTGTTGCCTCTATCAAATCAGGCTGCCTAAGAGAACTGTGGTTATGCTCCATTTCAGCATTGTAGGAGAGTACCACAGAAGCACTGGGTAAACCTGTGTGGACTGAACCAGATCCTTACTCTTTAAGAACATTGTTTTATTTATTTACTTATTTTTTTACAGTCTCTGGACAATAAATGTACATATTATATCTTCATCAGGATTATTTTGGAGTCTGTTCAGAGCCAGTTATCAAAGACAATGTGGTTGTGGTTTACGAGGTATTGGAAGAGATGCTTGACAATGGGTTTCCTTTGGCTACTGAGTCAAACATTCTCAAAGAACTGATAAAGCCTCCTACTATCCTTCGGACAGTTGTCAACACCATAACAGGTATGGGAGTTGGGGGGCCCAACAAGAAGCTGCTCTCATCCTGTATGTAACTTAGTCTGGTATGTGCATTATTTTGAATGTTTGTGAATCTCAGGTGTTCAGGTACTTTAATATTACTCTTTATGGTCTCTTAATCTAGCCTGAAATAATATTTTTTGTTATATAGAAAATACCCTGATTTCAATGACAAAATGAAGTATTTCATGGGGTAGGTATGTAGCTCTGTGGTAAAGCACTTGCCTAGAATGTTCAAGGCCCTCAGTTCCATTTCCAGCATTGCCAAAAAAAAAGTCTTCTTTTAAAAATTTTAAAAATATATTTTGTATTTTAGTTTTAGGTAGGCACAATACCCCTATTTTACTTATTTATTTATGTATTTATTTATTTATATATTTATTATTAGTGCTGAGGATCAAACCCAGGGCCTCATGCATGCTAGGCGAGCACTCTACCACTGAGCCACAACCCCAGCTCAAATCTTTTTATTTAGCAGATTTTTTTGGATTGCAAAAGAAAAACATGATTATTATATAGACACTTCAGAAACATAGAAAAGCATAAGGAGGAACATGAAAATCCCTCTTAATCTCACCACCACTCTTAACATACTGGTATATATGTTTCTAGATCAGTAAATGGTGAATGGGACTTTTTAAAGCAAAAACACTTGTATAGTTTTTAAACTTAACTTTTATCAACATTTTATGAACACCTTATTTCTATATCACTATTAATGATTTTGTAGTTTTTCATATGGAATGGATGCAAGTTATTTACTCAATCCCTGTTTATGTTATTTTTGACTTTTTGTTCTTTTATAACAAGGGATTAACATATACTTAAATCTGTGTATATCCAGTATGATTTATTTTCAATACTAGAAATGGAAGTGCTAGGCCAATGGGTGTGTATATTTTAGGGATTTTGTGCTGTGCCAAGTTTCCCTCCAGAAAAGTAAATATGAATTTATGCTTTTAGTAGCAATATCTATGCATCCTAGGCAACCCTATCATTATTAACATTTTTAGAGACTTTGGCAATTTGATAGATACTTTGTTGGCATCTTGTTACTTATGCACTCAGTTTTTCTTTCTTTCTTTTTTTTTTTTTTTGTTACTAGTGAGATTAAAATTTGCATGAGTTTCTTGATTGCTTTTCCTCTGTTGAGGATTAACTTTTCATGTTCTTTGCCCAACTTTGTTGTTCTTGTTGAAATGTTTTTCTTTTCTTATACTGATTTAAAAGAATTCCTTCCGTTTAAGGATATATTTCTAATATACAGGGTACTTTGTAAGAGTTCTTTATATATTTTGAATACTGCATTGCAGATATTATTTCACAATATGTCACTTTTCATCTAACATCATTCATGGTGTTTGTTTAGACACATATTAAATGGTTTGATTTGCTGGGTACATGCATTACACCCAGTAAATAACTTGCATGTGCCTGTAATCCCAGTGACTCAGGAGGTTGAGGAAGGAGGATCCTGAATTTGAGATCGACCTCAGCAACTCAGGCCCTAAGCAACTTAGTGAGACCCTGTCTTAAAATAAAACAGAAAAAGGGGATGAGGGTGTAACTCAGTAGTAGAGCACCTCTGGGTTCAACTCCCAGCACAACTAACTAAATAAGTAAATAAAATGTTTTGATTTAGTCAAATTAATCATTACGCTTTATTAATGTTTTGTATTTTGGGACTTATTTAATGAATAACAAGAGTCTCATGGAATTTGAAAACTATTAGAAAAATGCACTTTAGAAAAGTGTAAATATTAAGAATAGCTAGGGCAGTTTTGAAAAAGAATTACAAGGGTTGAAAGGATTTTTCCTATTAAATGTTAAGGCATATTAAGTGATGCAGAACAAATTATTAGAGTAGTAATACTAGAAGAGCCAAGACAGTTTTGCAAATAAATTTTTAAAAAATAGAAGTTTTAATTTGCATTCCTCTAATTACAAGATATGATAAGCACTTTTTTGTATATTTGTTGATCACCTGTATATCTTTAAAGTGTCTGCCCAGTTCCTTAGCCCATTTATTGATTGGGTTCTTTGTATTTTTGGTGGAAAATTTTTTAAGTTCTTTATACATTTTAGAGATTAGTGCTGTGTCTGAAGTGTGTGTGGAAAAGATTTTCTCCAACTCTGTAGGCTCTCTTTTCACATTATTGATTGTTTCCTTTGCTGAGGAAAGACTTTTTAGTTTGAATCCATCCCATTTATTAATTCTTGCTTTTATTTCTTGCACGCTGGGGGTCTTGTTAAGGAAGTCTGATCCTAAACCAACATGATGAAGATTTGGGCCTACTTTTTCTTCTATTTGGTGCAGGGTCTCAGGTCTAATTCCTAGATCCTTGATCCATTTTGAGTTGAGTTTTGTACAGGGTGAGAAAGAGGGGTTTAATTTCATTTTACTGCATGTTTTGCCAGCAGTTTGTCCTACCAGATACAGGATATAGTATGAAGTTCTAACAACTTTAATAATATGGCAATAAATATGGTGTTTTTTCAATATTCTGAGTTCATTTTAAGCCTTAAAAACATTGTTAGTGTTTGGATCATTTATGGATATTATGAAGTTATTTAGGCCTCACTTAAATCTTGCTTAAACCTGAAAAAAAAAGCTGAAATCTTTTATCAACATGCTGAATATATGTGTTTATTGTTTCTTTCTTAGAGTAAAAAGATCCAGGAAATGAAATAGAAAATAAATTATTTATAGCATTTTTTATTTCAGTATAAAATCTTTGAATTAAATTTTTTGATGCAAAAATGTAAAATTCGTCTACAGTTCTTAAAGACAGGAAAGGATCTAATTTATGTTCCTAAGTTTTAACATTAGTATGAAACAGACCGTATTGATGTGTACATTTTAATACTACTATTAATGTACCCTAGAACCTACCTTATGCTTCAGTACTTTTTTTACCCATGAAAATTTTATGTCAATATGTAGATTTCCAATGCTACTGAAAGTCAATGCATTATTTAGGCTGTAAGCTATTGTGGAATTTGAGACACTAAGTTCAAGTTACTTTCAAACCCAAAATATGATATCTGTCTCTCAGGTAACTTTTTTTAAAAACCTTTTTTCTGATCAAGGAGACAGACCAGATGGCGACAATGAGTTTAAAAATAGACTAGGTTGCCCTACATAGAAGTTGGGAAACACTCATCTTCTTTTTGATAGTGCATGGATAGTGGGAACATAGAAACTTCTAGGAAAATGTTCACTGTTAGAATCAAATTGACATTAAATTACCAATTTGATTCTAAAAGTATCAATATTAATTATCTCAGGAAGTACCAACGTGGGTGACCAGCTTCCAACTGGGCAGCTGTCAGTGGTGCCTTGGCGACGGACTGGGGTAAAATATACCAACAATGAGGCCTATTTTGATGTGATTGAAGAGATTGATGCCATTATTGACAAATCAGGTAGGTGCTCTTAAGATATTTTGAATCATGTGAGATTTGAAACTAGGTGGCCCCTTTTATATAATACTTGTTAGTATCAGACTTATCCTTCATTCAGAACCATTCATCTTAATTTAGTGCCCACTCTGTCGGGCACTGTGCTAGTTAAAAGGGATGGACTTTAATATTTTGATGCAGACCAATGTTTTTTTCCTTTTAATTTTTTGTAGTTGTAGATGGACAGCATGCCTTTATTTGTTTATTTTTATGTGGTACTAAGGATTGAACCCAGTGCCTCACACATGCTAGAGGTAAGTGTTCTGCCACTGTGCTACAGCCCCAGCCTGAAGACCAATGTTTATCTCATGGTTTTACTTGTTTCATAGGTATTATTCTCTTGAATAATAATAAAAAAAGAAGTAACAAACTAATCTCTTATTGATTAGATTTCATTTATAAAAATATTTAATCCCCAGTTGTGATGGTAGAACTAAAATTGAATTACTGATTCAGGGAGCCTTTCTCTCTACCTATTCTAAATGAATAGAAGTCTTAGAGCTTAGAAGTCCTCAGAAAATTCTCTTCATGTTAGTGAACTTATCCATTCAACACTTGTTTATTGAAAACTTGTATTATAGCACAGTGGGCATTTGGTGATAAATTTTTAAGGCATAGTCTGGGGCTGGGGATATAACTCAGGTGGTAGAGTTCTTGCCTAGCATGCACAAGGCCCTGGGTTCAATCCCCAGACCCACTCCCCCACCCAAAAAAAAAAAAAAAAAAGAGGAAAAGACAGAGTCTGTGTCTAAAAGGCTTAAAGTCTAGTGAGAGAAAGTAAAAAAGGTGGAGCATATGAGTGAGAACATACCCATACTAAGCAAAGTGTACAGAGAAGATTGTATTTGCTTCAGCAGCAGAAGAAATAGAAGTTGTTAAGATTTTTGCATTCATTTGGGAGCAAAAACTCTTACAAGTGTCTCCCCAAATATTATTAGAAAATAAAGTAGTTCAGTATGACTGGATTGAGGGCATAAAAAAGAAAAGTGATGAGGCAAAAAGTAGCTTTTCATTTTAGCTTAAATGGGAGATAACCCAAATGTCCAGCAATAGAAAGGATAAATAAACTTCAGTATGGCCATAAAGTAGAGTACTATGTAATAGAGAAAAACAATGAACGATTGATATAACAAACATAAATAAATCATAGCAATATTGAGCAGAAAAGTCAGGCACATACAATTGTACACAATGTGGTTACATTTATGTGAAGTTTGAAAACAAGCACAATTTAAGTTACCTTAGAAGTCAGAATTTGAGGGATGTCTTAACTGGAATGGCTAAGAGGGAGCATACCAGGTTGCTGATGTGGATAGTAATTGCAAAGATGTAAAGATGTGAAGATGTTCACTGAACTGTGAAGTTTTTGAATTTTAACATCAGTGAAAACTTTTTAAAAAATTGATGGCCAGATCTTGAAGAACCTTGTATGCCATTTAAAAAAATATTTTTAGTTATAGGACAATATCTTTACTTTATTTATTTATATGTGGTGCTGAGGAGTGAACCAACGCCTCACACTAGGCATGTGCTCTACCACTGAGCTACAGCACCAACCCCTTGTATGCCATTTTAAAAAATTTATTTATTTTTGTGTAGTTGTCGATGGACAGCATGCCTTTATTTGCTTAATTTTGTATGTAGTGCTAAGGATTGATCCCAGTGCCTCACACATGCTAGGTAAGCATTCTGCCACTGAATCACAGCCCGCCCCTTGTATGCCATTTTAAGGAAGGGGGTTGGGAGAATTTGGAGAGTTCTAAGTTGGAGAGTAACTTTATCAGGCATGTTGTGGAATGATGACTTGAAGCGGGGTAAGACTGCAGGCAGTGAAAACAGAAGGTCATTGCTGAAGTCCAGGCACAAAATACTGCTGTCTATAATGATAGTCAGAGTGGAGAGAAATGAATAATTTGAGAGCTGTAAGTCCTAGAAAAGAGAAGAATTGGTAATTGACTGGACATGGGGATTGAGGAAGTAGAAATAGTCAAAGATGCATCTGCGTTTCTGACTTAGGCAATAGGATAGATGGTATCATCATAACAATATGGAAAATAAAAGGAGTGGTTCAGGGAGCAAGATGACAAATTCACTTTTTCACATGTGGAATTGGAAGCACTTCATGACATCCCAGTGGAATGTCCATTAGGAGTGAGGCTGAACTTAAAAACAGTAGGAAATAGTTGATCATAAATGAAAATTGAAACCTTGGGAAGTAGGTGAGGCAACCTAAGGAGAGAGTATAGAGCAAAAGAAGTTCAGAACTGTGGAAAAACTTACTTAGATATTTAAGGGGCATGCAAAAAAACCTGCAGAAGACACTGAAGCAGAGGAGCTAGAAAAATAGGACTAGGAGAGGTTAGGACAGAAAAGCACTTTGAAAAGGAAGAAGTGATCAACAATGGCAAATCCTGCAGAGAGATCCTGTAGGATAGAGACCACAGGTGTCTGATTTAGCAGCCTCATTGGTGACCTTAGGGAGAGTAGTTTCCAATAGGAAATTTTCTGAACCATTGATCAAGATAATGATACTCTGTGTGATTCTGATACTAGATTGAAAACTCCTTTAGGCTAATAGCTATCTCATTAATCTTTTCACCCCCATTACTTCATCATAGTGTCTCAGCTTTAATATGCAGTTGGTAAATGTTTGGAAGGATGGGTGAATGGGTTGGATAAGTGAATTGGACAGCTGAACAGAAGGAAAGAAGGTGAAAGGAAGCTGGAAAGGCAAAGAAGAAGAGTGAGGGACAAGAGGGAGGAGGTAAGTTAGCTGGGAACGACAGAGGGGTATTTAGTAATTCTCTACATTCTTTTTCTCTATTCCTGCCTCAGGTTCCACAGTTACTGCTGAGATCCAGGGTGTGGTTGATGCCTGTGTAAAACTCACTGGAATGCCAGACCTTACACTTTCCTTCATGGTAAATCCTGGACTAGAACTCCCAGTCTTGGGAGGGGAAATTAAAAACTTCTATAACACTAGAGTGGTGAGAATGGAATAGAACAAGAAGAAATGATTACGGCAGCCACAAAGTTTTTATCAATCTTGAATTTTCTATAAGTAACTAGTATGTGTATGTGTGTGTGTGTGTGAGTGTGTCTTTTAGTAAAAACAGCAACTGAATTACTTTCCTGAAAAAAACATGGGTGTTTGATTCCTACTTGCTTTTCCTTGCCTGGTAATTGTAGAACCCCCGGTTGTTAGATGACGTCAGCTTCCATCCTTGTGTTCGCTTCAAGCGCTGGGAGTCAGAGCGTATCCTATCCTTCATCCCACCTGATGGAAACTTCCGCCTACTCTCTTACCATGTCAGTGCACAGAAGTAAGCAGCTCCTCCCACTCAGAGTGGAATCTGTGTCTGTCTGTGTATGTGGAGATAGTGTGTGTAGTGATTAAGAACTTGGGCTCTAGAGTTACCTAGGATCAAGTTCCAGCTCCTGTAGTTACTAAGTGTATCACTTCAGGGTAGTTATTTCCCTGCTGTTTGTTTTCTTATCTGAAAATAATAAAAGTACCTTTTTATGAGGATTGAGTAAATGAATCTAATAGTGTTTGACACAGAGTGAGTGTTCATCAAATTTACCACTATTATTTTTGTTATGTGTCTAAACAAGAATATTTTTTTCTCAAGTTAAAATCTGAGCAAGCCTATATTCAATGCACTTGACCCCAAAAAGCATTAAATTATGCTATGAAAAAGCATAAAATTTAGTGATTTTTGATCTTGAATGTTCACTTCACTTTGAAGCCTACAGGCTTTTGGATACAAGCAGTATTGTATGGTAGAAGGTGTGCAGATCTAAGAGCCAGGAGAACTCAGAGCCACTAGCCCTGTCCAGTATGATTTGAAGTCATTTAGGAAAACATCTGAAGTACCTGAGATGAAAGACTTTGGAATCAGACTGCCTGAACTTAAACCCTACCTTCAGTGCTTATAGTATATGACCTTCACAAGTTACTTAACCTTAATTAAGTTCAAGGACATCAGTATTCATCTCTAAAATCGGTAACTACTTCACACTTAAGAAGTAGCACATAGTGGCAGTACCTATTTCATTGTTATTAGAGGGATGAAATAAGCTAAGGATTAAATGGATAGTAAGCATTGAGAATAGTGGCTGGTAAACAGGAAGTACTCAGTGATAGAAACCATTATTATTGTAGGATTATTCTGTGACTTCTCTGAGTCTACTTCCTGTCCTGTCAAATCATTATAGCCTGTTCTACCTTTGTTTTTGTGAGGATCAGATAAGGTAAAATAAAAACATCCTCAAGAAATTATGAAAGGTCTGTGGGATATGAATATTACTCTCTCCAGTACAAATAATGATCATATGTCACAAATTAAAACAAATATAGGGACTTCCTTATTGCTCAATATGCCTTTCTCATAGTAGGTTTAATGTGCACTTTGATTTTGTTTATGTTATTCAAGGATTCATCAGAAGACTTAGTTTACTAGCTAATACCTTAGCTTTAAAAAAAAATGATTATTGTATTTTTTTCTATATTTTTAAAGGTAAGGAGTAAGAATACAAGTAAGGGAGAAAAAGTTGCCAAAAGGGCAAAAAAAGCATGATGTAAAAGGAAAAATAGTGCCATCTTCCAGTACATTAGTAAAATGGACTCTTTATCTCTCTTTTCCAGTCTGGTTGCAATTCCAGTGTATGTCAAACATAATATCAGTTTCCGGGACAGTAGTTCACTTGGACGCTTTGAAATAACAGTGGGACCCAAGCAGACTATGGGGAAGACTATAGAAGGAGTGATTGTCATCAGTCAGATGCCCAAAGGAGTCCTGAATATGAGCCTCACTCCATCCCAGGGGACACACACATTTGACCCAGTGACAAAGGTAGGGGGAAAACAGGGCATTTTGAATTGCTGATGTTGAGTAGAAGTAACTGTTAAGAGCTCTCCATGCAGACATTATACCTTATTTGGAAGGTGGGATTAACCAAAGGGACATTGTTTTCTTCTTTGAGATTCCTTATGGTGACAAATAGGATGCTCTATTGAAAAACACTTGAGAGGCAGCTTATGATATTGTGAACAGATGCCCTGAGTTTAGAGCCTAACCACCTCAAATGTGGGGTTCTACTGCATTTAATTACTTTATTATAAAGAACACTTCTCTGTTTAATTTTCTTTGAAGATGCTGTCTTGGGATGTAGGAAAAATAAATCCTCAAAAGCTACCAAGTTTGAAGGGGACCATGAGTCTTCAGGCTGGAGCTTCCAAACCAGATGAAAACCCCACAATTAACCTGCAGTTTAAAATCCAGCAGCTAGCCATTTCTGGTGAGTGACCCACAGCTCAGGTGGCTTTGAAGGAAACAGAAGTTGCTTTCTTCTGTGAAGCACAGACATAAAAAAAATAACTTCCCAAGGCTCCCTATTTATAAGATTTGATTTTGTTACCTGGTATATAATCTTTAGTTAGATCTCTTCCAGCACATTTCTGGGGAAGTTTACAGTCCTTACTTTGAAGTTGGTCTAAATGATCTGAATACAAGTGTTTAAGGCACAAATGATAAGAAATAATATCAGTATAGAGAAGTGTTCACAGACCTTTTTAAGGTCTAATTTGAGGTTCCAAAGATTTTCAGTGTGTGAATACTTCTGCTTTCTTAGCTGGTAATGGAAAAGAATAATTTCCTCTTCTTTCTCCCAATTTCGAAAGACTTTCATATTTGCTTTTAGTGTCATTTTGGAATCATTGGGCCTATCCAGTCCAGTCTACTCCAGACTATACCTACCTTAGGAAGATAGTAATAAGTAGTTATCACCTACTGGGCATTTATTATGTGCTAGATGCTCTTATAAGCTCTTTTAATATGTGTTCTTAGAACAACCCTATGAGGTGGAAAGGAACTGACTTCAGTGTTATATGTATGTTCCTGTTTTTCTTTACTAAAAGACCTTATTTAATGTTAAATGATTAGAATTCAGTTAAGCTATAAGCTTTTTCATCTTAAAACACAATAAATTATAAGCTGTATACAATATAAAATATTTTTGCTAATTACAGTGGGAATACTTAGCAGTCTCTGATCAGTTCATTATTTTTCATTATTAATTCATTAGTTTTATTATTGTTAGTTTATTTGTTCAGTTCAATAACTTGAGCAAAACATACAGTGATCTTATTTTGCCTTAATCCTCATTGCAGTCTGCATCACAGTTTCTGTCTTTCCCACTTGAGGAGGTCTTCTCATAGGATAACTTTTTAGTTGAAGCAGTTTTTTGCTGTCAGCATATGAACAGAAGAATCCCCCAGCTTCACAGAAGTGCTTCATTGTTACAGCAGTCTCTATCTTGCCGATCTCTTTGAACTGAAATGAATGCAAACAATTGTACCACCTACATCTTTTGAATAATACTCATATCTTATTTTTCCTCCTCCCTCCCTTTTTCCTTTCCAGGACTCAAAGTGAATCGTCTGGATATGTATGGAGAAAAGTACAAACCCTTTAAAGGCATAAAATACATGACAAAAGCTGGAAAATTCCAAGTTCGAACCTGAAGGGAAAGTTTCGTAGTGGGAATAGTCATGAACACTTTTTCATTTCTTACTTGTCTAAAAGTAAAAAATATCAGCCTGTCTCTTAGGTCAGTCCCCACCAGGGCCCACCTGCTCCCTTTTTTCCTTAGCCTTCAGTGCCATGGAACTAATCAAGGGAGAAAAGAGTCACCAGGGAGAACAGCATGGAACTGAAACAGTCAGCACCAACTCAGTTCTCAAGAAGAGATGTGTAATGGAGGGTAGCGGTACTTGACGTCTTATTTAACTATACTTAACATGGTTACCATAGAAAAAGACCAACATTTGTTGCTTACTTGGCTTTAATTGTCTAAAGCCTATGAAGAACTTCTTTATAGATTTTTTTTTTTAAGTAGAAAGATTAGAAAAGAAATTAGAAGAAAAATGAATGTTAATTGAAGAAAGGCTAGTTATATATCTCTGATCTTGCTTAACATGTGCAAGACCCTGGGTTCAATCCCCAGCATCATATACAACATGAAAGTGATGTGATCTAGGGCTGGAGTTGTAGCTTAGTGGTAGATACTAGGCATGCCCAGCATGCATGAGGCCCTGGATTTGATCCCCCACACTGCAAAAATTAAAAAAAAAAAAAAAAAGAAAGAAAGAAATATAAAAAGTCCAAAGGTTTGATCTATGAGTGAAAAGAAAGAGAAAATGGTACTAAAGAAGAGTTTTGAGGAAATAAACTAAAGTGAAAGATTGGCAAGACAAGTGATCAACCTTTACATTAAAGAGGGTTAAAAAGAAAATAGTTGGTTTCTTTCTGATCCCTCTAATACATAAAATGTTTATACTTCCAGAAATGAACTGGAAAGTTCTTAAATTGAAGCCCATTATTAACCCAGAAAACCCCAGTAGAATCAGAATTTTCCTTGAAGACTGATGATAATTAAGCTAGCTTTCATATTCTTTAGCTTGCCTTTAGCACTTGGTCTGTGAGAAGGTAACCCACTTTCTTCCCAAAACAATTCTACTGTTTTACAGAATTCACTGCCTTTCTGGTTACCTGATCCTTCCACAGGATTTTCTAAATAGCAGGAGTTTCAGTGCAGCCAGATTTTATGAGTCAGAGTATTGAAGTAGCAATGGCAGCTCATTTCCTATGAAGGTGGACCACAGCTATAACTGAGTGATCCCATATCTACATTTATCTGTGCTGGACTGGTACTAGATCCTGAACCTTCCTGTATGAAACTTTTCCATAGGTAGCCCTTGGTAAAAAGAATGCCTAGCATTGAGAACATGATAGAACCTTGAAGCTGCTTGGTAAAGTTGTCGTTTCTTCAGTCTTTGGTTTTGTATTCTATATTTTTTAACAACAGAGGCAAAAATTTCCCTTAAATCTTTGAATAAAATTAATGTAGGAAGCTGGGCCATGTTGGTCATATATAACCAACCCAGTTTAAGAAACAACTTGAGTACTTAAGGTTTTTCAAATGGGTAATTTTTATTCTATTTTCATGTGTCCATTACTTATTCAAATATCTAAATAAAAGACAGGGCTTTTTGTTTTTGTTTTTGCTATCTTCAAAGTGTAAAACAATATTGTGCTCTGCATTGTGCGTGGAGAAAAAGGAAACCTATGCTCTCCAACTGTAGTTCTCTAAAATCCTGTTTTCAAATACTTGTACAATTTTTTTTGTTTGTTTTTGCTAGTTTTATCTTGCTGCTTCCAGAACTTATATGTGCTACAAAGTAGTGTTGCTTTGTGGTTTTTTTCCTGGGATAAACTGCTGTGTACAACCAGATGTGCTTCATACTCCATCACTCCTCGCTGCAGCCTGTACACACCCACCATGCCTTTCTATCTGTAGATCCCAGAAGGTCCAGAATCACCTCTTCTGAGGACTCTGAAGGGTTTTAAGGTTTCCTAAGTCACAGGAAACAACTAATTTGGTCCCTAAATATTTTACAGCTGTTTTATATCCTCTAGGGCAGCTCATTCTATTTCAAGGGACATAACTAAGAAGAAATAAAGTCTAGACTGTAGGTGCAGGCCTACGCATATGTGAAATAACTATCACACATGGGTATAGCAGACCTCTGGAGTGCAATCAAGCATCACTGCCAGCTTCCTAGTGTGTCAGGTGGCATGAGTAGTGCAGGGTGTCTTAGTTGAGCTGTTCAGTTCCATGTGTGGTTAATGTGCAGAAGTAGCTTCTCTGTTTAAATCTTAATAAAGTTTGAGTTTTACCAGTCCTCTATGACTGAAGTGTTTTGTTACTAGAACTAACAGTAATGCTATGCCATGCATTTGTCAGTAGAAACAGTAAGGAATTTATTTACTCAGGAGGATCTTACTAATTTTTGTTCTCTTCAACCAGATGATATAAAATCATGTATATAGTTTGTTTGATTCTCTGATCACCTCTGGAAAATAGGGGATGTTGGTGTTAATGTCACTTTTAAGGTTGTGACAACTAAGGTCCCTATCAATCAAATTATTTTCCCCCAGGGTATAAGAGACAAAGCCATTAAAGCTACTGGTGTTTATTCTAGTGCTTTCCCTATCCTTTTGACCTGGCTTCTCAGGTTAATTAATTTAGGCTTGGAGCCAGGGTTACAAGGTACTGAACATCTTTATTGTAGAAGAAGTTTTATGGAAGGTAAGACCTTGGAAGTCTATAAGGTGTGGATGCTGATATTTCCAGTCTGTACTGATATTCTTCTGAAAACACCTGTTCAATAGCCACAGTGTTCAGTGTTTGTTAATATTCAGCTTCTTCTCTTCACCATTCTTTAGTATAGTAGTCCCCCTCTTCCTTATCTGCAGTTTTGCTTTTCCCAGTTTCAGTCATCTAAGGTACACCACAGACTGAAAATATTAAAATGGAAAATTCCAGAAAAAAACAAATCATACTTTTTTTTGGTAGTGGGGATTGAACCCAGGTGCACATAACCACAGCCACATCCCCAGTCCTTTTTTGTATTTTATTTAGAGGTAGGGTCTCACTGAGTTGCTTAGAGCCTCACTAAGTTGCTGAGGTTGGCTTTGAACTTGCGATCCTCCAGCCTCAGCCACCCCAGCTGCTGGGATTACAGTTGTGCACCACCACACCCAGCCAGTTCATACATTTTAAATTATTTAAAATGAAACCTTTTACTCTCCTGCCTTATTCTGCTCCATCTTGTCCTACTGTGTCCTGCACCATTGTGCCCTGGACATGAATCATCTTTTTCCAGCATATCTACACTGTGTGTACTATCTGTTAGTCACTTAGTGACCATCTCAGTTATCAGTTTGACCATCACAGTATTATAGTGATTAGGTTCAAGTAACCCTTATTTTACCTAATAGTGGCCTCAAAGCACAAGGAGTAGTCAATTTAGACTGACTTTAGAAAAGCCTAAATTGAAAAGGTGAAAGTTCTCTGTTAATAAGGAAAACAAAAATCTTACACTGAGGTTGCTAAGATTTGTATCTGAAGTTGTAAAGCAAAAGAAATTTTTACTAATTTTGCTGTAGCACCACAAAGTTACTGTCACAGTGCATTATAAGTGCTTAGTTAAGATGGAAGAGGCATCAAATTCATGGGCAGAAGACATGAACAGAAAACATGTTCCAATTGTTGATTGTGTGTTACAACAAAAAGCATTGAGCCTATGTGGAGACTTCAACAAGGGAGCCCTGTATCAGGTGACACCAAGCCATTTATTACAAGAAAAGGGTGAAAGAGGGAAAGAGATAGCTTTTTTTTTTTTTTTTTTTTTTGCGGTGCTGGGGATTTGAACCCAGGGCTTTGTGCTTGTGAGGCAAGCACTCTACCAACTGAGCTATATCCCCAACCTTCACATAGCTTTTATACAGTATTACATTGTATTTTGGTAGTGGGGATTGAACCCAGGTGCACATAACCACTGAGCCACACCCCCAGCCCTTTTTTGTATTTTATTTAGAGGTAATTGTTCTATATTATCATTGGTTATTGTTCATCTCTGTGCCTAATTTATAAATTAAACTTTATCACAGGCACTTAATGTATAGGAAAAACTATATATAAGGTTCTATACTGTGCAGTTTCAAGCACCCACTGGGGATTTCAGAACATATCTCCCATGGATTAGGGGACACATATCTTCCTTTAGGATGTTTTGGTAGCATTGTGATGTGAAATTTTGTTATATACTTGTACTTTCCTCTATGGCCAGCAGGTGGTGACTTAGTGCCATCAATACTATTACTTGTAATTATTAGTTTTTTTTTTTTTTTTTTTTTTTTTTAAGGGCATTTAATTTTAAACTCAAACTTCCTCCAAGATCCTAAGTACTGGGGATTGTATAAACCTTTGGATTTTGAATTTAAATGTTAAACCAGAAGTTGATGATAACGTTTCAGTAGGCATGCATGGAACTCTGGGAAGACAGTAGTTTTAACCATCTGAGTTCCTCTAGGTCTTTACCCACGAAAACTATTTGCACGATTACCTGGGAATCTTTCTTGTTTTTTGGGTCTGTTAGCATCTGTTTGTTTTATTACTCATCCAGGGATATTGAGAAAATAATATTGACATTCCTTTTGTACCCATTTCCTTCACCTGACAAGATCCAGTTCTTTTATTCCTAAATTTCCTAAACCATCCTGGGTAATGATGTGTTGCTCTTTGATATTTTAGCGTAATTCAAATGAATCTGTATTGCTGGGCTGGGTCTCTACCCTGTAACTCAGTGGCCTCTTCTAAGCAATTGTCTTTATTTGGTCTGTGGTTTCCAAGACTCCACTCAGAGGAATGCTGGAGCCTTTTGACTTTGTATTTCCATCCCAGGAGGCCATACTGCTTCATTTCATTTCATTAATCCCACTGTCTAAAGAAAAGTTTGTCACGCAAGGGGGAGGGGATGGAACCACTGTATTGCAGCCAGAGATGCAGAAGCCAGGGATTCTTGCTTATTGCTGTCCACAAATAGATGCACATCTGTCTGAAATAAAATCTTAGAACTTATAAAAAGTTGTGTGAGTCACAAAATCTGCAACTTAAGTCTCCACAGCTTGCATTAATTTAACTTGCCTAGGGACATTAGTGTTTCAGGGGAGACCTCCATCTCTGCACTGACCCCCACCACCAGGCAAGTTCTTAGACTGGAGATAATTTCTTTTGTGAGTTTAAACTAATTTTCTTCCAAGAACCTCAAATTGGGCAATTTGAACAACCCCTCAAGAGATAAAGATCTTTCTCCTCCCTTAAGAAACTGTCAGCAGATGCCCAAGAGCAAGCATTATTGGATTTATTCTTGAAACTAGGGTGTCAGTGATAAAAACTGTGAGGCAGCAGCTAAGAACATGGGTCTCAACTCAAGAATGGTACAATAATAGTCTGAGAAGCAGAAAGTAGCAGTACTTAAATAACATACTTTGTGGAATTGGTCCAAAGTTAATCCTGACGAGCAGAAAAGCAAAATGGAAAGGGGAAAAAATGGTCCAGATTCTACCTTCTGGTCTGAACCAACAATTGAAATGTTGCTATGTTAGCAAAGTCATTAGTAGGTTGTTTTTTTACGTAACTGTAGTTACTGTCAAAAGAGTACCTCACTACCTGTCTGCTTACTCTCCAGTTACCACATAGTTAACTTTCCTGGCATATTCCACCACTTCCCTGAGCAAAATACTCAACAGCTCCTTGTTGAATTAAATCCAAACTCAGTTTGGCATTCAGAACCTGCATAATGTGAATTCCAATTTACAGTCACCTTCAAAAAAGTTCACTTCAGACAAACTACTGCTCATTCCTTTTTACACTCCACTGTCTCTTTGGCTTCCAGATCTTCATATTTTCATGTATTGACTTTTTTCATATCAAGATTACCTTTATTGCACCTGTCTATAGAGCTCACCCAATTTGAGAAAACCCTCCCTAATTCCATTTTTTTCTTTCAGTTTCCCTAATCCCTCCTGCAACTGAATTCCAGTAAAAGTTTCTGACCTTCTGTGACCCATTCTATTTATTTCTAGCTATTTTCTGTTCCTGTCATATGAAACTATTGTTTCTTCCTCCTTTTTATTGTCCACAGCACCTAGCACATTTATTTGTGGGCACTGGGTATTCTGTGTATGTTGAATGAATGAAAAGGAAATATTTCAAATGATTCAAAAACTGTGAACATGAATAACATGATTGAGTAAGCTGTGGGGTACTGCATATGTAACGCAACCATTCTACTCTGGAGAAAAATGTGAAAAATATATCTGAATTTATTATTTAAGGACAGTATAATACAGGATTGTGGCAACAGAAAAAAGTGAAAATTACAATGGATTGATATAAATAGACTAAATCCTAGTTCATGAAGTATTAAAATGATACAATCTCTCACTTAACTATAAAGTTTATAAAGAAAAAAGATTTACACTGTACACAAAAGGAATATTTCCCAAGAGCTGTGGAGTGAAAAGGCAAAAGAAGAATACATGATTTAAAGGATGGTTTTGTGGAAAACAATCTGGCCAGTCCATCCCTTATTTGGAGGCCCTGTTGGGCTCTTGTGACTATAAATACACATTCTATTTCTAATGCAATCCTTTTCTCCATCAGGATCTAGTTTTGTTTACTATTGAGACATGCTTTTATCTTTGTGGCTCCATTTCCAAATTTTCTTACAACCAATGATTAGAAGTCTGGACTTTTGTTCTACCTCTCTTCTCTAGACAGTGGGATTCCAGGAGGGGTTGGCATTTATTTAGCTGTCTTCTCATCCGACAGAACACACTCTGAAATCAGCCTTTAACCCCTGAAAATGTCCAAAATGTGAAGTACCCACTAAAATATATACATTTTCCTCTCCTAATGATTCTCCTCCCCTGCCAGCATGTGGTGACTCATGGAGAAACCAGCATAGAGAAGCACTTGGACTTTGTAGTGTGTCTTCTGAAGGAAGAAGTCAGGATCTCCTTTGATTTCAAGGAGCTTTCTTGGTCATGGTCTCATATTATCTTGAATCCAGTCTAGGTAATTAGTGACTTTGGTATATACACCGGGAATGTCCTTCTGCCCACAACCAAGACCCCAACTGATGATGCCAACCAAAGTCATGCGTTTGTCCTTCACACACACCAAAGGGCCTCCTGAGTCACCCTGCAAAAGACAGAATGAGTTGTTTGCAAACATGGTAGAATTTCTGGGAGAAAATTAGAATTACTATTTATAATATTAAGATTGTATTCTTTAAAGTACTTAGTTTAGAGAAGACAAGTTTTATCTCAATTATCTTGCTCCTCTAGAGGATTAGGTTGTGTCTATTCTGATAAAGTGAATTGAGTCAATTGCTTAGGGCTTCAGGGAGCTCAGTGGTATAGCACTTGCCCTGCATCATGCACAAAGCCCTGGTCTCCATCCCCAGTACCATACACGCACACACATACAGATAATTGCCTGGTCTCCATCCCCAGTACCATACACGCACACACATACAGATAATTGCCTGGTCTCCATCCCCAGTACCATACACGCACACACATACAGATAATTGCTTAGCCATTTCAGGCCTCCAAAAACCCTGGTTTGAACTCTACCACTTACTAACTTTGTGCCTTCAGGCTAACTGCTCTAGTTTTCTTAACTGTAAATTAGAAAGATAATGCTACCTATGTCATGAGATTGTTATGGAAATTGGAAAGATACACAAAAAGCAGCTAAGAGCAATGTATGACATTTAGTAAAACTCTTAGTAACAATTATTATCATATTGAATCAAAATAATTGTTTTTTAATCTTAAGCATATGGATAGATCATGGTTTCACTTTGTATACACCCTTATTTTGACTGTGACTAGCTGGTACAGTTGAGCTTTCTGAAGAAACCCTTCAGAAAGAGACCATTCAAGGAACCAAGGTGACAGAAACTGCTTATATAATTACGAGAACAAAGTCGGCAAAATCTTCAACACAAGAACCTCATTTGACTTCTCTGTGTCCTTGCTAACTCCCATCCCCTAATAGAAAGCCTGGCATACTGTAGGCACTGAAATGTCTGAGCAATAACAATTCTTTCGCTATATTTCAGTCTTAACACCAGCAGATTTGTCTGTCCACCGTGCCCCAGTATCTTGTTAATCATGAAATATAAGTATTCTGATAAGGATTCCAACATAGAACCTAAATAAGTTTGCTTTCCAGGGTATTAGGGCTGAATATGAGTTTTTAAAAACTCATTTCTCACAACTAACCTATATCGTACTTCCTATAAGTTGCCTTTCCTCCTTGCCCTTCTATAAAACAGATTCTGGGTCTCTAGCACCTATAGAAGTTAAGAATTTCTCATTTATGTTGCTTTACCCATCACTTCAATAGTCAATTAATTGCTTTGGCTTACAGGAAATCCTGTACCAGGTGGAGTTTCCTGTGCAGACACTGGGGAAATTTCCTGCAGTTTTAGATTTCTTAAGTTTAAGTAACTTCGATCTTTCTCCAATTGCTTTATTTTTGGAGGCCCCCCATCTAGAATCCCCAAGGCCTCACCAAGATGAAACCACTCCATTCTGGTTATAACTTTTCCCCTTGGTTAAGATGAAACCACTCCATTCTGGTTATAACTTTTCCCCTTGGTTAAGAACTTGTTGGCTCAGGAGCACTCTTATCCTTTGGTGGGCCTCAAGTGCAGAGCGAGGTTCAGGTTTACCTGGCAAGCATCATGCAGGTTTGCTTGGTCCCCTCCACTGCGAGTGTCTCCAGCACACAGCATGTTGTTTGTGATGGTTTTATTAAACATATGTTGTGATGTACAGCGGCTGGATGGGTACAATCTGACATGAGCCTCCTTCAGTCGTTCAGAATAGAAAGGAGAGGCTGAAAGAGAGGGAGGAAACATTTGTAAACCTCTTTACCAAAAGCCAAATTTCCCAATAACTAATGTCTATCAAGTATTTATACATGTTAGGTTGAATTTTATAATGTTGCCAGCATTTTATTATTTTGACTTACAAAAGTAGCAGTTCTATAGGATTTGATCTAGGATTTCTTGATAGTGACCCTATTAACATTTTGGATGAGATCTGCTGCGGGCGGGGGGTCTGTGGTGCACTACAGATATTTAGCAGCATCCCTGTTTCTACTCTCTAACTGCCACTTTCAACCTTCAGCCTGAGACCCTGAAATGTCTCCAAACTTGGCAAAATGTTTCCCGGGTGGCTGAACCACTGCAGTTGGGAACCATCAAGATTGACTGAATAATATTTAATCCTTTTAATCCAATTAGAGAATTAGGTCTATGTCTACTTTAGCAGTGAGGAAACAGGTTTGGAAGTAGCCAGACGTAGTGGCACAAACCTATAATCCCAGCTACTTGGGAGGTGAAGGGAGGATTATTGTGAGTTCAAAGCCAGGTTGGGCACTTAGTAAAACCCATCTCAACACAAAACAAAAAACCTATGTCCCATATAGTTTAGATCTTGATTGTCACCCAAAGGCCCATGGCTTGGTCCTCAGTTAGTGGTGCTATTGAGAGGTAGAACATTTAAGAGATAGGACCTAGTGTAGCAACTTAGGCCATTGGGTGCATGCCCTAGAAGGGGATATTAGGACCCTGGCTTCTCTTTTTCCTTTGTTTCCTGGCCCCCATGAGGTAAGCAGCCTGCTCTGCTGTGAGCTCCCACCACAAAGTGCTGCTTAGCACAGGCCCAGAAATGTAACTCAGGTCTACACACTCTGGCATCTAAGAACCCACCTCCTTCATTGACTTCCTACATAGTACCTTCTTAGAAACAAGCTCTTCAAAGTATTGCACTTTCCAGACTTTCCCTCACCTGCACAGTGACCCCATAAGGTAGGGAAATCAGATGATGGGTCTCACTAGACAGGGAGGCAGGGGCCTCTCCCACATGTACTCAGTGGTAGTGCCAGAACGGGGTTAGACCCTGCTCCCCTGACCACTTTTTCCTCCATTTGTTCAACTTCCACATCCCCTGCTATCCTGCAGACAGACAGGATGGGGCCGAGACTTCCTTCCACTTACATGCCTCGTGCTTGCCATAGCCAGATAGCTCACATTCTGTCCAGTCAGCCAGCTGCAGGTTGGCGTCAGGGAGGCAGATGGTGCGGACAGAGTTGCTGTCCTGGGCACACTGTACTGAGTCTGATTTCAGTTGCAGCAATGCTGAAAGGGAGAGCAAGGACAGAATAAGACCTGCGTGAAGGAGAGCCTCTCCCAGTTTTAGGGGAGGACTGGCGGGAGGGGGCCAGGCTTTGGAAGGAGGAAGTGTGTGTCTGTTAACACATCTGTGTGAGTGTATGTGTGCAGGAGTGTGCTGTGTGTTCCAGAGTGGGGACTGGAGCAGAGAATAAGGACATCTTACCAATATCATTGTCATAAGTGTCATCATCAAATTCCTTATGGATGATGTATTTTTCTACTTCAAATTTCTGTTCCTCTTCACCAGGGACCACCCGGTATGTTCTGCCCAAGACCACTTTAAGGTGGTGGGGAGGAAACCTAATGGAGAAACAGCTTTAGAATGCTATTTTACTGTAAAATTTACTCCATTGACCCGGTTTTAAGACCTTAGTAGGAAAACCTACTGGTTTTCCAAGCCCCTACCTCTCCAGGAAGCAGTGGGCAGCAGACAGGACCCAGCAGGAACTGATCAACACTCCTCCACACAAAAACCTCTCTCCTGGTGACCTCCTATTCTTGGCAAAGATGGCAGCCTGCCAAGGATGAGAAGTGATGTCTGTGAAGAGTCCTCCTTTAATGCGAAACTGAGGCTGCTTGTATTGTCTCAGGCCACAGGTGGCTGGGAGATGAAAGGAGAGAGAAGGGAGATCAGATCTGTGGTGCTGGGGCGAGGCCCAGGAACACCCATCTAGGTTTCTTCTCTTGGATCCTTGAATTCCTACAGGCTTACTGCTCTTCAATAGGTGGGTAGAGGGCGATGTAACTTTTTCCACAGTTCAGCACCAACATGCTACATATTGTGTGTACACTACCTTTATCCCTCCTTGATTTTCAGGGAAGTTGAGAAATATTGGCCCAAGGTCACAATGGTATCTAGATTAGAACCCAGATTTGTTTGACTCCAAAACTGGGGATGTTTCTTCTATGCTTCATTCCTTCTAATTTTATCCTGCAGCCATTTCCTGGCTTAAGAAATAATATATTGGTAGGGCATGGTGGCTCATGCCTGTAATCCCAACAGCTCAGGAGGCTGAGACAGGAGGATCTCAAGTTCAAAGCCAGCCTCAGCAAAAGTGAGGTGCTAAGCGACTCAATGAGGCCCTGTCTCTAAATAAAATACACAACAGTGCTGGGGATGTGACTCAGTGGTTGACTGCCCCTAAATTCAATCCCCAGTACCCCCCCAGCAAAAAAAAAAAAAAAAAGAAATAATGTAAGCTTCCTTCTGAGGAATGTCTACTCATTTCTTTTCCTTATTCAACCATACCCATCCTTCAAGGTAAGTGAAAGTGATCTCTCAGAGCTCTTGTCAACACCCTAGGACAAAGCTTGGTGGCTAACAGAGGACTCACCATAAATGCCCTTAGTCATGAGTTAACTGAGACTTTATGTCTTACCTTCCCAGTTAGACTCTATGATACTTGAAGAACATTCTGATACATCTGTGTATTCACAGGAACTGAGTAGTAATCTATTCTCAGACAATTTCCAAACTAAAGTTTTGTTTTCTTAGCAACATGTGCCAATTTAAATTTTCTCTGTCTCTCTCCCCTTAATATTAACACAGTTTCCCCACCCTTCTGTGGGAAATGTGGAAGAGTTCACAGTACAAGACTTAGAGTCAGAGGACATGGAAGCAGGCCCCAGTTTTACCACTGGGAGTCCAGGCAGGCCACAGGGCTTCTGAGAGTATTTCCTCCTTAGTAAATAGAGAGAGAAGACTACATCTCACCAGAGTTGGGAGAATTCAGTGGAAGTATCTTCCTTTCTGAGGAGTCACAAATGTGAGATCCCATCTTCCTCCTCATACTCACCACTACCATCATTACCACCATTGATAGAGGCATCCAGAGAGAAAAGTTTAGAGCCCACTGAATTCTAAGAAAAACTGGATGATCTTTGCTTTCCTTTGGTTCCTCCCCATTACCCCCATGAGGTGGGGGTGCACACATGCCAAGAGTGTTACTACCCACCATTGCTTCAGTCACAGAAGCCCCCTGCCCACCAAGGCCTGGCCCCCCTGGAAGACTGAATCAGCAGCTGTGAGGACACAGAAGGAAGCAGAGGAAATAGTGGGGAAGTGAGAGTGAGGAAAGGGAGGTGGTGGAGGGCCAGCCCTTACAGCACTGGGGCATGTCACAGTATTCCCACGTCAACTTGCGATCCTTCAGCACATGGCACCAGGGCTTGGCATCTCCGTCTGGATTCCTAAATGATAAAGGAGTTTGAGGTTTTAAGTCACATTTTCAATTATACCAAAGGCCACATAAGAGTAGAAAGAGGCTCAGTAAATCAGTGGTAAAAACACTGACCTGGGAAGGAAGATCCCAAGTTCAACTTGACTAGGTGGCGGGCCCCAACCATAGGGGAAAATTTTCCCTTTAACTTTGTTTTACTATCCATATTATAATATTCTAACCTCGCATGATGTTGGAAGGAACTGGGAGGTGTTTTGAGAATAAACTCTTACAAAGTATTGTAATAACAGTGTCATGAGAATAGAATGAATGAGGCTTGAATGTTGAGGGGATAGGCTCCCTAACTTGGGATTTGGGTTGGAAAACTGTTGGACCTTGAGTTTCAAAAATAAGCATTGTTCTAGCAAGTGAATAGGTCAAACTATATCCAGGGTTCCTTCCCACCTTCTGGATCTTTCATATAACTTTCAGCATTAATTCTTCTCCCATCCCACACCCTGACTCTTCTCTGCCAGAACCTGAATCCCTTGGGCTCTGATCTACTTACCGGCAATAATTATGTTTTCCCAGGCCAAGAGCCTGGGAGTTGGTCTTCCACGCTGTGTAACTCTTGCCTATCAGAATCATGGAATTCCACGGAAGGCAAGAGGCACCAGATGTGGTGAGACTGTGGGTGCCACGGTATGCTAACCCTTTTCCAAAGTAGCAGTCCTCATTTTTCTCTAGAACAAAATAAAACAAACAAAAAAAAAATCTCTTGAGCTGAAACAAAACCAATTAAATGGTGAGGCAGGCATTTGAAGTGAAGGTACAAGCCAGTCTAGCATGGAGAAGAGTATGGTATCTCCAACTTTCCCTTTTTTCTTTAAGGCCTTTTACACAGAAATGGCAAGTGGATTTCACTATAGTTTGGGTTGGGAATGTCTCCCCAAAGCCCGTATGCTAAAAGTTTAGTCCACAGTACGACACTATTGGAGGTGTGAAATCTTTAAGAAGTGGGGTCTAGTGGGAGATCTTCTGGTCATTGGGAGCATGACCTCCAAGGGTATTGGGAGAACCCAGTCTCTTCCTTTGTCTTTCACTTCCTGGCCACGAGGTGAACAGTCTTGCTCCACCACATGCTCTCACCATGATGCGACACCACAGGCCCAAAGTCACAGGACCAACAGACTAAAATCTCTAAAACTGTGAACCACAATGGACCTTTTTCTCTATAAGTTGATTTGCTCAGGTATTTGTTAAGTCATGTGGAACTAACACAGATTTCATCTCATGTACTACTTTCATCAACTGGATGTGATCTCCTAGATATCTGTGTGGAGGCTGATTCTGAGGTTTAGTTAGAAAGGATGCTATGTTCCCTTAGTGGTGGTTATTCTTGGAACTGTTTTGAAAGTAATTAGGAGTTTCCTTGTTCATACTTGATGTTTGCAGTGAACCAATGCGCTTCAACAGGGGGCTGTGTTGGCAGGCCCTACTTTGTCTGCCAGTGTTTTGAGGGGTTTGCAGGGCTTGGAAGAGAACATATGAGCCCAAGAGTGTGGCCTATTTTCTTCTCTTTGTTCCACCCAACCCTCTTTTCTCCCCATTTGAAACTGATGAAGTATACCTCTCCACATAAATACTGTAATTAGAAGGTATCTGTATGATTATTTATATTTGTGAATTCTAACTTAGACCAAATCCTTGGGGATAGAGAGAACACTTCAGAATTATTGTAAAAGGAGTCTCCACATTCACAGGTATACCAGTATTACCTGTGAACCAAATGCTCATTATTTTTGCATGTATATATTTAGAACTTTAAAAATACCCTTCTTACTATTGTGATAACTAATATAATTATTTGTGAAAGCACACTGAATTCATAGCGCCTTTTTTTTAAAAATATTTTTAGTTGTAAATGGACCCAATACCTTTATTTTATTTGTTTATTTTTATGTGGTGCTGAAGATCAAACCCAGTGCCTCATACTTGCTAGGCAAGTATTCTACCACTGAGCCACAACCCCAGCCCTCATAGTGCCTTTTTATAATAGTCTTTTTATTTTTTTTTTAAATCTGGTGAATTATTATTATTTTTTTTAATTTAATTTAATTTTATTTTTTTTTTGGCGGTGCTGGGGATCAAACCCAGGGCCTCATGCTTACAAGGCAATCACTCTACCAACTGAGCTATCTCCCCAACCCCTGGTGAATTATTTTACATTAAAAGTTTTGAGAGAGAGAGAGACCATTGATTCAAAAAGGAGAATTTCCATTCATGCTCAAAAAGGACTAGAAACCACTGATTCAGCCCTATTCTCTCCTCCATAGATGAGGAGACGGCCAGTCAGAGGGGAGAAGGAGTCAGCTCACAGTCAAACAGGTAGAGAGAACATGCCTGGGCAGGACTCTTCCCTCTGTGGCCATGACTAACTCCCAATACACTCCTTTCTCTCCTCAGTTGTAGAACGGTCAACCCTGTTCTTTCAAATACTTCTCCCCTAGTGACACTTCAGGGGAAGGTGTGGTGACTGTCACTTACCTTTGGAGCAGGCTGGTGTGCTGCAGAACTCTGAGGTGTACTTCCCTGCCTTAAAGACATAGCACCAGGGCTTCGAATCTCGATCGGGGTTCCTGAAAAATCAGCCAAGGAGGACCAGGGAAGTTTGAAAGTGAAGCCTTTCCTCTCAGACTCAAAGACTTACATACTCTTCTGAGGAAGGGGTAAGTGCATTTTTGGATAGTTGAATACTGGATAGTTGTATTGTGTTAGGCAGAAACATGACTTAATTATATTGTCTTTATTTGGAAATTAAGTATGGTTTAAGGAAATATATACAGATGCCATGTGGGCAAGGGGTAGACAATAATTGTTAGACTTATGACAACACTGCTAGGTTATAGTCCCCAGGTATTTAATCAAACTTTAATCTTGGCATTGCTATGAAGATATTTTATCACAGTCATTAGCATTTGCTATCATTTGATCTTAAGTACCTTATTCTAGGTGATGTGGGTAGGCCTCATCCAATCAGTTGAAGGCCTCAAGAACAAAACGTGAGAAGAAATTTGACCTCAGGACTACAACATCAACTCTTAAAAGTTTCCAGCCTGCTGTGTTGCCTTCAGACTTGACTCACCAGCCCCCACAGTGGTGTGAGCCAATTCCCTAAAATCAATTTATTTCTCTCTCTGTATAGGTGGTACTAGGCCTATGGAAAGCTCTTTTCCCCAACTATAGCTCTTTTCACCAGAGAAAACCCTACTCAGGAAGATGGCCCTCTCACCTGCAATAGTTGTGATTCCCAAGACCCAGCTTGATGGCATCTGGTCTCCGCCCATTGTAGCGCTTCAGGGCCAGCACGCTGCTGTTCCAGTTGACACACTCAGCCCCACTTTCCACGGTGCTCCACATGCCCCTGTAGGTGATGCCTTGGTCCTTGTAGCATGTGGCACTGGTATCTGATTGAGAGCAGGATATGTGATCCTTCATATGTGAATTTCCCTTTGTTCAAAGGACTCTCCCATGGGCTTCTGCGGTCACCTTGACCAATGGGGCAGCATACCACTAGAATTGCTGGAGCAAGCTGTGCAGCTAGGTTATCCAGCAGATGGTAGCTGAACTGGACTTCAGATTCACACTTGAGGCTCTGCCCATTCAACCTAACACTTTGGTTTCCTCACCCACCCACAGCTGATCCTTCCCTGGCCTGGGTCCCACCTTTGTCCATCCACCATATACTTCCTTTCCTTTCCTGGTTGATTTGGGAGTTGGGATTTCTGTGACTCTCTCTCTTACACACACACACACACACACACACACACACACACACACTCACCTATTTCACAGCGTTTTCCAGCAAATCCTTCAGGGCACTGGCAGACAAAATCTGAGAAATACAGAGCCTGCCAACATATCCCCCCATTGAAGCACCTCGGCTCATTGCAACCTGTCAAGTGTAAACAAGGAAACCCCTAATTACCTTCAGCTCCAAGAACAACATGAATTAAAAATTCCAGAGTGTTTCTGAGTGCCAGCCACTGTTCCACATGATTTGCAAAATCTAAACCTCTCAACCATGAAGTATATATTGTTATTTTCCCCAATTTACATATGAGGAAACTAAGGATCAGTAAGTGAAGGCATTGCCTAAAGTCAGAGTGTTGCTCTCTTTTGTTGTGTATCTTTACCTTTCCTAACACAAAATGTGCCTAAGATCTCCTTTTGAAGATTCGAAGATGATGGGAACCACAAAAGAGAAGGTTTGGGCCCATGAGACTGGACCCCTGAACTTGAAGCCTCAGCATGAAGTGCATACGTACTTTTGATGGGCACCGAGTGGCACTGCGGCCTGCTGTTATTGCACCAGCAGTATTCTACACGGTTGTTCCTGAGCATGGGGCGCAGCCACGACTCATGTTGCTGGTAAATCATCTGTGTTTTTTCATCCCTGCATGTCACTGTAAGAAAAGAGATGCTGGCTTCTTGAATAAGATTCAAATAAAAACAAAAAAAAGATTCATCACCTATGGACCTACTGAGAAATATCAGCCCTGTAGATCTGCTGGTTCTATATCCACTGATTCACTGACTGTGGGTAGAAAATACAGTTGGGCCTACATAGTTTGTGTCTGTATTGAACATGTACAGATCTTTCTTTCTTGTTATTCTCCCCAATTTACATATGAGGAAACTAAGGATCAGTAAGTGAAGGCATTGCCTAAAGTCAGAGTGTTGCTCTCTTTTGTTGTATATCTTTACCTTTCCTAACACAAAATGTGCCTAAGATCTCCTTTTGAAGATTCGAAGATGATGGGAACCATGAAAGAGAGGGTTTGGGCCCAGGAGACTGGACCCCTGAACTGTGGGTCCTAAACAATACAGCATTTCCTAAACAATACAATATAACACATATTTACATTAAAGTTAGGTAATATATAGTTAATGCTATATTACATATAACAGGGGATCCTGAGATTATTTAAGTATATATTTAAAGATGTACATAGATTCTAGGTAAATATGCCATGTTATATAAGGGATGTGAGCATCTGTAGATTTTGGTATCCTCAGGGAGGTTCATGAGCCAATCAATGCCCCTCAGATACAGAGGGACAACTAAAATCTATTGTGAATTCCTTAGGAATACAAGTTGAAGACAAATATAAATACCTAGTATTTTGTCACTAAACATTCCTCTTATTATTTTTCCTCTGATGAGTCCTTGTTTTGAAATAATTTATCTATCAAAATATACTTATTAATTTTTCATTTTAATTCATCAAAAATATACATATGTGTAAAACTGCCTACAGTTTATGATCATGTGAGTACTGCCATATAACTATGCACTTTTGGATGAACACAAAGAAAATTGGTATTTTAGTCTGCGCAGAAAATGTGCTGTTAGAAAAGTAGCTGTAACACTGAGCTACACTCCCAGCACTTTTTATTTTATTTTATTTTGAGGCAGGGTCTCACTAAGTTTCTCAGGTTGGCTTAAACCTGTGATCCTCCTGCATCAGCATCCAGAGCTGGGATTACAGGTGTGCTCCATTACACCTGGCTCCATTAGTATTTTTGATATAATGAAAATAGTTGAAGTACTCCCACTAATGTTTCCTTTCCATCTTTCTGTTTTCAAACCAGAATGCCAACTTAAAGAAAGAAATAAAAAAAGAAGAAACACTGGGCTGGGGTACAGCTGAGTGGCAGAGCACTTGCCTAGCATGTGCAAGGCACTGAGTTTCATTCCCAGCACCACAAAAGCAAACAAACAAACAAAAAAGCAACAAAATCCCGATTTTATTTTTAATTAATTATAGAAGTAACATATGCTCATTGAAGATAATGAATGCTCTTGCTTCTTTCAAAGTTCTGTTAAGGCTAGAATATCCTTGTGGGAAACTCTGCTATCCAACAACAAAGTGATTAAGAGTTAAGTGTGATTTGGTCTGAGAAGACTTCCACTTTAAAAGGAAATGTTGAAAAGTCTTCTACACCCAAAGGAACCAGGTCATGAAAGAGGAAAGATGAGGACTCCAGGTTGGTAGTTTTGGACCTGAAATGGGGTCTGGAGTTCTTCAAATCAAAGACAAATTTTACATTTAAAATTAATTTAACAGTTTTTCTTCTTTTTGGAATCCTGATGGAAGTTTTTCTCTGCTTTCTGGAGTCAACTCTAGGCATGGACTTATGAAGAGAAATTCTTTCCTCACTCCCTCTGTGAGATAGCCCTGGTTAGTTATTCCAATCTGACCAGCAACAGAAACACAGAGATTTTAACGAAGGTGCGAAGTGGACTCTGGGAGGTTCATAGCCCAGGAAAGACCCCAGAGGGCCTGGACAGTCATGGCTGTCCTGGTTCTGCTGCTAGCAGTTGGGTGGCCTTAGGCAAGACACTCAATCTCTCTGGGGCTATGCTCTCTCATCTGTATAACAAGGACTTTGAGCTGGTAGGCTCCCACCAGCTTTGTTATTCCCAGACAGCCTGACCTTGTTCCTGTCAGTATCTGTCTGGCTGGCATCAGATGATTGGGTGAAGGGTGAATTAGCAGCATCTTTTAGAATCACTGACATAGGATGCAGGTCATGGGTATAGGTGGATCTCCCAGCAAGTCTAAAATACCCTAATGTCCTATTACCAAGCCCTGACCCTGCCTCCTGCCTTCATTGACCCTCTTCTATCTCAGTTCCCTCTTACCTCTGTAGGATCTAGCTCCTCTTCTGAATCGGGTGTAGATTTCCTGCAAAGAGACCAGGGGTGGAGAAAGATCAGTACAAGCTGAGAGAAGACCACACGCGTCTGCCAATTAGAAGCCATCCACTCAGAAGCCCTCCCTCCAGTTAACTGGCCCAAGTGAAATGTCTATTTCCAGTCCCCTTGTCTAATTCTTCCTCTCCTTCTACCCTAGCACTAGCCAAAAGAACTTTCTGTACAATGGAAATGTTTCCTATTTGTGTGATCCAAGATGGTAGCCACTAAGCCCATGTGGCCACCGAGAGCTTGAAATGATTCATAAACTGAATTTTCCATTTTATTTAATTTTAATTAATTTTAAATGTAAATAGCTCCATGTAGTTAGTACTGGAAAGTGGAGTCATAGCTCCTGGTGTCCTCCAAGTAGCCGTCTGGGGCACTCTCTTCTCTGAAATCCTGCTGCAGAGTATTCCTCACTAGACCTTACAGTCATTTTCAAAGAGAGTGTGTTTAGTGCTGATCAGATAACAAGCAGCATGAGGTTAGCTTACCTGCTTCTATGGCTCACAGCCCTTGTATTGTCTTTTATAAATACTTTGTGGATTAATTCAAACACATCTCCAAAGAAGGCAGTCAGAGGCAAAAGAGTGAAATTTAGAACTGTTGACTCAAGTCAGATTAAATACCTATGTTCCACTTCAGAGACTCAAATCCCAAGTATCTGATCCAGAAAGGAGAACATGCATGTTCTGTGGCTATACTGACCCTTTGTCCCTTGGCCTCCCTACTCTTGGGACTTTTCTCACCCCTGGGATCCTTGGAAGGATGTAGATTCCTGATTGTACTGAGGAGCATCTACAAGTATGGCAGCCTTCAGGAGGGGCATGCAGAGATGGATTAGACACCCACCTGACTGGGCAAAGTGAAGACTACTCCACAAAGCAGCAGAACACACAGAAGCACTTTCTCCATTGTATTCATCATTTCTTCAGAGTATACCAAAAATTCTGGAAAAAGAGGAAAAAGATCTTAAGCATGTGATCCCTCTGTGAGATAACCCTGGTTAGTTATTCTGATCTGACCAGCAGGAAGAAACAGAAACACAGAGATTAACAAAGGTGCAAAGTGGACTCTGGGAGGTTCATAGCCCAGGAAAGACCCCAGAGGGCCTGGACAGTCATGGCTGTATTTTGCAAAATATAGCAAAATTCAAGAACCTGAGTATTGTAGCTGGATTCTTCCAGCTTCAACTCCCATGGACAAGTTTCTGGAAGATAATTTTATATATATATATATAAAATTTTATATAAATGATTATATATATATAATATATATATTCTATCTCTATGAATCTGACTACTTTGTACATATCACAAAAATGGAATTATAGGACTGGAGTTGTGGCTCAGTGGTAGAGACCTTGCCTGGCAAGTTGAGGCCCTGGGTTTGGTACTCAGCACCATATATAAATAAATAAAATAAAAAATCCATTGACAACTAGAAAGCATTTTAAAAAATCAAACAAAAATGGAATTATACAATATTTATCCTTTTGTGACCGACTTATTTCATTTAGCATAATGTCCCAAAGGTTCATCCGTGTTGTAGTATCTGTCAGAATTTCCTTTCTTTTTAGGGCTAAATAATGTTCTATCGTTGGATACACCATTCTTTATTTATCTGTTCATCTTTGATGGACACTTCAAAGTTTCTGGAAGATGATTTTGCCTAGAGATTTCTGAGGGCTGAAGGGCAAAATTATCTCTGGCACTTATTTCTAGCCAGTGGACTCCAGGGGATTCCGGTGCCCTACTTGGTTTCCTGGATGGAAATTCCTGCCCTGGGTTTGACTAAATGGAACCATTGTAACGTCCTCTCTGATTTTTCTTTCTTTCTTTCTTTCTTTTTTTTTTTTTTTTTTTTTTTTTTTTTTGTGGTGCTAGTGATTGAACCCAGGGTTTTAAACAGTGCTGGGCAAGCACTCTAACAATTCATCCATATCCCAGCCCCCCTCTCTGATTTTTCCATTGGAAGCTGTAGGGATTTTATTGCTGACACATCTCAGATTGCCTTAGCTCTTGCACTTAAAATGGACAGAACTACCTACTTCCACGTTCCATGGTCTAGCTCACTAAAGAGAAGGCTCCCTCCATTCCAGCCTGACTTCCCACCACTCCATTGGAATGTCTGTCTCCTTTTTTTATAGACTATGACAGATCTGGTGAAGCGCAGATTTGCAAAAATAGAGGAGACATCTGGATTATAGCCATTACACTCAGATCTTCCTGTACCCCAAATTCCCAGTTTCCATGTGCCTTTCCCCACTGATCTTTCTTTCCCTCAGTGACTGAAAGTAGGTTAGTTGGTCGGGTGTGATTTTGTGGTCTGGCAAGCCCTCTCACTCCTTCATCCACAAGAATTAAAACCGACCTTTCTTCCCCTGACTCATTTCCCTTCAGTCACAACAACTTTTGTTCCCACCCCTCCCCCCATCCTCAGGACCCCAAGGTCTATTGATTCAGAGGCTTCCAGGATTTGCATCTTGCCTGGCTCTGACTCTGGCTCTTTATTTCTTTGAAAAGAACTCCTCTCTGAAAGTGCCATCCAGTCTCCTCACATGACCACAAGTTCCCTATAGGGCCAGGATGAAAATAGAAAGGGAGGGTGAGGTGGGAGACTCTTCACGCCTGACTGATTTTTCTTGGGCTGCTGGTGATAGGCAGAGGAGGGAGGCAGAGCTTTAAGAGAGGGTAAGAAAGCTGGGCAGGAAGAGCTGAGCTATAATGGTTTCAATGAGAAAATGCAGGCTCCCAAGGAATCTTGTCCGTGGGACACACTCCTCTCTGGCGTCCCTTCCCCTGCCCCTACCCCAATGAGAGGGAACAGAAGGGCTCTCTCTGGGCCTTTGTTTGTTATCCTTTGGCACACCCAAGGCCTCCTTCCAGGCAAGGTGGACTGAGCACTCTGGAGGCCCTCTTCTTACTCATTGGTTTCAGATAGTTCCAGAAGAAAGGCACCAGGCAGTTGAGGCCATCCTAAATAGGAAAACATGGTGAAATCTTGACTTTTTCAAGATTTTCTTTCTCAACTTTCCTTGAATTTCCACTTTCTCAAACTTTTCCAAAACTTCACTTAAATTTTGTTTCTTAATTTTTATCCCATTACTTGTAGGCTTTGGAAAACAGATCTTCCTAAACTGATTCCCTTTCTTTCTTCCAGATGATCCTCTATGGGTTGTCCTATCTTTTATGATGCTATGCTAGCCTGGAGGATAGGGATAGCTCTACACACTCAGAACTTTTTGAAGGAATCCTAAATGAAGTCCAGAATTAGATGACTGAGTAAATGAACGACCAACAGAAGAAACCTCTCTTCTATATCTTGCAGATCAAAGTAACCAGCCATTTCAATTCACTTATTCAATTAAGCTTGGGGGATTGGCTGACTCTCTTTATTTTTTCTGGATGCCAGCCAAGGTACTGTTTTATTTAAAGAATTCAAGGTCCTTCTAAATGGAACCCAATTCTAGATGTTGAATAATTGCAAAGCCAAAAGTGGAGTGATGATACATTTGTACTTTCTGCCCTTCTTCAAGGAATCTGGTTCTCTTCCTGGACAAGGTGGGGTGGGTGGGGACACCAAGTGGGGAGAAGAAGCATGACCCAGCTGGGTGTGAAGACTCCAACAGCTGCATCATGTTAAACTCTTTCACAACTAGAGAATTAATGTAGGTAGGGGGACAGGAGAATGTTTGTGTCTTGTACTTTCGGGAAAATTAGTCTTGTTTCTTCTCTTCCTTGGCTGCTTTTGACTTTCCTGGGCCTTAAGCTCTGTGTAGTTATCTCATGTAAGCAATACCGCAGTTACACAGAGGCAATCAGAGCAGCGGGATGGGCTGCATGGGTTAAGAAGATGACAAAGGAATTAGTCATCCTGCCATCAGAAAAAAGTGCAGTCTGAAGACTAGGGAGAAAAGAGAGAGGGAAGAAAAACGTGTCCTTATTTTTCCTTTGGTGCAGAAGTGGGTGTAGAGGTCTGAGGGGCAGTGCCTGGACAAAGAACAAAGTGAATACCAGAAATGTGGATTGAGACTCAGGACCTGTGGGACCAGGTCAGACCAGTCCAGACTCTGACTCTGCAGACCAGAGGCTCCCACCAAAGGGAGATTCACAAGTGCTCCTGGGGAGGCCAGAATGTGAGATGAGGAACAGTCTAAGTCCTTCAGAAACTCGTTTTACAAGTTCAAAGAATTGTAATTTTTTCTGTTCTTTTCCTTTTGCTATATTTAAGAGTTTCCCAGGATCATTAAAGAACTGAAAAAAAAATTTTTTTTTAATTAAAAAAAGAGGCAAGCAAGCAGGTAACAGGATGGAAGGAAGGAAGACTGCAGGAAAGGAGGAAAGGAGGAAAGGATAGAAAGAGAGGGAGGCAGGCCGGCCAACCAGGAGGATGCCTGACTTTAGTCAGTCTGGAATCCCTGAGTACTGCATGAGAGAAGTGGTAGAATGACCAGAAGTCCTGTGGTCTCCAAGGCTGCAACTGGCAGGCCCATCCTTCACACAAACTTGGTTTTTACACATTTGCAAGGCACACTCTGTAGTGGGAGGAGTTAAGCAGACTCAGGGTTTGTCAAGTTAACACTTTGTAAATAGAAAACGTGGGGCACGTGGTACAGCAAATAGACCACAGCCTGGATTTCATGGATGTGTGGGTAGAAACACGTGTGTGGTATACAACCCGCACATCTGCAGTGGCCTTCTCTGCTTCTCACATGCATGTGTGTCCCCTGGGCAACTCCCACCTTCCTGCCTGGAAACTGTGCCATCCTCTTGGCTGCAGCAACAGTTGACTCTGTTCACTTGACCATCTGAGTAACTTGTAAATGATGACCACTCTAGGGGAAAGGTAATGATGGTCTGGGAACCAGGGACAGGGAGCCGTGCTATATGCTCATTCTCCTGGGAGAGGTGCTATTTCCCAGGGCCAAGGATGTGTGCCATTTTGAGAAATGCCAGAAACATATTCATTTGTGCAGTAGTAACATGCAAGAATAATGATTGATGGGCACCAGTTAATAGTTGTTTGATTCTGGATTGGGCAAAATCACTGAAATATATGGAGAGGAGGCCATGCCCTGATCAGAGTTACTCCATAAACCTGAATTACTTCATTTTGTAAGCAGTAGTTTGCCATAAGTTACTCCATTTTGACTTTAAGTGCTGTGGTGGAATGACTCTACACCTTCCTTGAACAAGTAAATAGCCACCATCTGCTGGGCACAACTGTAACACACAAATTAATAAATAAATTAATCATCCTAATAAAAATGATCACCTATATGATCATTTAATAAAAATTTGATAAAAATTAATTAGAAGCACATGGATATATGGGTGTATCAAACTTATTGGGAAAACCAGGCTCATGAGCTTATGGAACACACCAGACCACCAAATGAAGCCACCCTCCACTCAAGGCTCATAAAAGAAAGAGCACCCTGAGACTGGACACAGCGACACCCTGAACCCATCACCTGGTCACTCCTTGTCACCAGCTTTGCCCAAGAAAAGCACCACAGTGATGAACTTCAGAATCTCTGTCCTCAGGCTCAGCAGAGTGCAGTTTCTCATGCCCTTACTTATCATGTACTCATGACCCACTCCAGGATGACACTCTGAAACTGCTGTCTGTCTGGATCTTGGCCTAGAACAAGTTCCTGGGCTATGACAGTTCTGCTCCCTTCAACTGGTTCTTGATCTTATCGAACCGTCTGTAGTGACCCTTGCATTGTATCTGCTTTCTGCTTTTGCTCTCATTTCAGCCTTCTGAACTCCTGTGGCTGCTTTAACCCTTCCTTAGCCTTTCTATAATACACACACATACACACAAGTGTGTCAAGTGTGATGTATTACATGAGTGTTATAGATATTAGAAATTAAGATTAGAATAAAAGAACTTGTATTTTCTCAGCCTGTGACTATCAGGTGACCCACAAGTATTCAGAGACTGCCACCGATGACAGTAGTGTAGCCTGCAAATTTATTGTTATTCAATAAATTCTGACATTGTGGAAAAACACAAATGTGTTTGGTCTATGTTAATGGCATAGCTTGCTCACCACCGAATGGCAGTAAGGACTAACAGAGGGACCTGAGAAGAAGTAGGCCAAGTGTTGGCCTTAGTGACTTTGCATTGCCTGTCCTTCCCTCTATTTTCCTCTTACTTCTCCATCTTCCCTCCATAAAAATCTCCTCTCAGGAAAGGAACTGATAGACTCACATAAGGTAGAAATTACTGAACAAAAGTTAATGCACTGCCTCTTCAAGAAGATTTTATAATTTGAAACATAAAATGTGCTCCCAGCAATATAAAACCAAGCAGGCTGGACACTCCAAGTCTTCCTCCAGAGCTAATATTCTGTGGTTTCTGCCATTGTAAGGGAAGTGAGCGTTCACATACTGTGTAAATAGTGAAGCTCTTATAAACAGGCATAAGTACTTTTATTTAAACACTCAACCGCAGTCTGTAATTATGTAAGAAAATTATTTGTTATAAAAGGAACTATACAACTGCAGTCAACCAGTCAGTCAAAGTCTAGGTGTAAACACTGCAGTTTCCACAGATGGTAGTGAACTGGAAGACTTCTAGTTTGTACTCTTGCCAGCAAGAGAAAGCAGAAACATGTGCAAGCTAGAGGAGGCTGGAAATAGCTAGGGAAAGATAAAAGTGAATGGATACTGCTATCAAATTTTGCAACATGTGCAAAATTAGCCCTATTTTTCTTCGGTGAAGGAGAGCCTTAGGTTATTATCGCTTTGCAAAAGTTTTCTCTGAAAGTCTGCCTAAGAGGGAGTCAGTCTTCAAGAATACCAGTACCCTAAAATGATTTGGGGCTTTGAAACAACACACACTCTCCCGCCACCCCAAACAACACAGCCCAGAGCAGGTGCTGACAAATTAAAAAAAGAAACGGTCGGAATTCCTTGCAACAGCAAAGGCATGTTTCTAGAATAAAACGAGAGGTATGGTGAGAGCCTGGGAGGAAGAACTAGGCCTTGGAAATGGTAGATGTTTCCCACAATAGCTCATCTTTGTCTGAGCAGAGTCAGCCCCCAGGACAGGGGCCATTAACCTGGCAGTTCTAGTTCCACCTCTACAAATCCTGTTCATTATAGAGGCCGTGCTCTCAAAATACAAACTATTTTCAGAAACTACCATCATATAAGCAATTCTTAACTTTTCAAAAAGGTAATTTTTCATAGGCCAAATGTTCGTTTTCTCTCTTCTTGAACAAGAGCTCTTTTACAAGAAGGGAGAAGTGAAGATTTTGTTTCTAAATATAATTTGATCGATTCTAATGGGATGAGTACAGCAGAATTCTCTCCTGGCATCTCCCACCCTGACCCATCAGGGAAGAATTCTCTCCAAAGCATCTTCAAATATAGGAACGCCTATGCTTAAGCTACAAGAAAGTAACCTCAGAAAAATCTACACCAAGCACGTTGTCATCTCCTCCACACTCCACCTTCAGGTAATCTGATTTTTTGCAGGAGCTAAGAAAGTGTAGGTTGTGGGTCTAGGAAAATAGAAATCTTTCCTTGCCTCTTTCCATGCTAAGAACAAAAGAAATACTTCCTTAATAAATTTAGATCCCTCTGGAGAAAAAGACATGATTCAACTGGCAAAAGCTAACTCAGTTAGTCTGTGCAATAAAATATTAACCCCAAAATCTGAATCTAAACAAACCTGAAATTCAATGTTAATCTAAAAGAATATATTGCTAAGTAAGCAATAATGGTGCTTCCTCATGTTTCTTCTGCTTTCTAATGGTAATTAGAGATACAGTCATTTGGTAATTCTTTAACCTATCTCCATATTTTATCAGACTCAAATCAGAATATAATGACCAGAAGCTTTCATTGTGTCATTACACCAATTTTTCTGAATTTTACTGGAATTCTGTGAAAGTAACATTATAGTGTTTGAGAAATGTGTGTGGATTAATGCTCAGCAATATTTGAGCACCTTTCACTTACCTGGCATTGTGTTTTCAAAGCTCCTTTACATCTACTAAATCATTTATGGCAATATCATCTCATTTCTACAAATAAGAGAACTGAACTTCAGAAAAGGCTTAAGAGACTTGCCCTAAGATGACACACCCTATAAGAGGTGGCATCGACTCTCAAACCCAGGTTACTGAGTTCCTCTACTTCAAATCTGACACTTTCTGCTTGTCTAAATGACACTTGCTTGTGACAGTCTTTCTTTTTGATGGTGGGAATCAAACTCAGGATCTTGGGCATGCTAATCACGTGCTCTACTACTGAGCCACACTCCTCCCACTTTTGCTTGTGAATTTTTTTCTTTTTCTTTTTTTCCTGTTTTGGAGGTGCTAGGAATTTGAACACAGGACCTTGATCATACTAGGCAAGTGCTCTACCACTAAGTTATACTGACATCTTGTGACATTCTTAACAGGTTCAAAGTTGATATTAGAGCAGCACATCATCAGGTATGGAGCAGGACCCTGACTTTCAACCTGGAACCCCAGCTGCCATTTACAGACCCTCTGAACCTCAACTTCCTGGGTTTTCTAATAGGTTCCTCATTTTCATTTTGCTTAATTGTTCTGATAACTAAAGAAGCAGCAGGTGAAGGCCCTGAGCAATGCCTGATGCACAGGTGTTAGCTGTATTTAATATCATGAGCTGTACTCCCTTCAGCCACGGGAGTACCCACATCAACAGGGTCTCCCTGGAACAACTGCTTGAAGCTAGAGAGGTAGAAGAGATACCAAGCTCTAGGGGTCCTCAAGTGTTAATACCAAATCCTGTTTCTTAGCTCATCTGGATACCTCATGATAATCCATGATTGAATTTTCTACAATTGAAATAAAATTTCATGCTTTTCTTTTATGCTCACAGAAAGGTATGAACGAGAGCCATTATTTCCTGAATACAGGGTGGTGTCTTACATCCTATTTTTAGTCTGTTTTTTTATTTGTCTTTCCCAAACCCATTTACATCACACATGTCTGGGTCTCTGTGGACTCTTGGAGGAAGCTGGAATTAATAACTGAGACATATGGGATATCAGGTGTCTCTATTGATAATTCCTGTCTCATGCAGAGGGTATAAATGTCTGAAAGTCAGATGTATTCTGTGAGAAAAAATAAGCACACTGGAGCTTTTGCCAGAAACATACACACGCTTCTTTCTCTTCACAGCCCCTGTGGTATACACTGGCTTTGCCATAACTAGGCAGAATAAAATAAGTTTCTCTTTGCTGTGAACATAACACATTGTGAATAGCCAGAGAAGATGGAGTTGACTGGTAGTCTTTCTTTCAGATTATGTGAACTGGGTTATTGGGTTTAGCTTCCTCACCCAACCCTCAGTCCTCAGCCTTCAAGAAACCCAGCTGACATCAAATTGCTATTAAAGAGCTGGAACAAAAAGGCCTGAGAACTTCCCAGGGTCTCAGCTTCCCAGTGCCTATAAGACCCCTCACCATCCACTGAGACCTCAAGCCCTAGCTCAGACAAGACTCCACTTCCCTGGCATTCACAGGTGATGATTTACTCTCAATATATATTCACCATCAAATATCCATTGAGCTCCAACCATGAAGGAGACGTGCAACTGGCTAGCATTTCCTGGGCAGTCATGATCAACATCAGAGCTCTCCTGAGCTGTTCCTTCAGACATGTTTGTGAAATGCATGCCATGTGCCCAGCACTGATTTCATTTCCCCTTCTGCCCCAGAAACCATTCTGGGTAATCAAAAATTGAGTTTCTCTTTCCTTCCACACCTTTCTACTGAAGTCTGTTTCTCAGACAGGAAATGATATCAGAAGACCATGTGGTATGACTGGGGTTGGATCAGGGTAGATGATCTCTCAACTCTCTCTAGATCTGATTTTCTATTAATCTAAGTCCTCCTCTTACCAGGTTTGGATGTGAGGTGTCCCCCAAAAGCTCATATGTGAAACAATGCAATATTCAGAGGTGAAATGGTTGGGTTATGAGAGTGAAATAATCAGTGAAATAATTCCCTGATAGGGATTAATTGAGTAGTAATTGAAGGTTATAGGATGTGGCTGGAAGAGGTGGGTCATTGAGGATGTGCCTTTGGGGTATATATTTGGTGAACTGAGCTTAGTCTCTGTCTCTGTCTCCCTCCCTCTCCATCCCTCCCCCCACCTCTCTCTATAAATATCCTAATCATCATGTAAGTTGCTTCCCTCCACCACACTTTCTACCATGATGTTCAGCCTCACCTGAACCCAGAGGAAGGGAACCTGCTGTCTATGGAGTGAAACTTCTGAAACCATTAGCCCCCAAATAAACTTTCCCTCCTTAAAATTGTTCTTGTCAGGTCTTTTAGTCACAGCAGCAAAAAAGTTGACTAAAATAGAAATTGGTACTGAGAAGTGGGGTTGTTGCTGTGAATAACCTGACCATGTGGTTCATAAGCTTTGGAGCTTTTTGGAATTGGTGAGAGGAATTTTGAGATATTTACCAGGGCAAGCTGGAAATGTTTTAGATTGTTGTAAGCAGAGTTTAATGGGCAATTCTGGTGGAAGCTCAGAATACCAGAATGTCAACAGGACAGTGGACAGTGAAGATGACTCCAGAGGGTTCAGAGAAGGAGAACTCTATTGAAAATTGGACTAGAGGCCATTTGTGTTATGGTCTGGCTGAGAAATTGTCTGCATTTTGCCCATGTCCTGAGACTTTCTGAGAGGCTAATTTTTAAAACAATGAACTTTTAGCCAGGTGTGGTGACACACACCTATAATCCCAGCAGCTTGGGAGGCTGAAGATCATGAGTTCAGAGCCAGCCTCAGCAAAAGCCAGGTTCTAAGCAACTCAGTGAGGCCCTGTCTCTAAATAAAATACAAAATTAGGGCTGGTTGAGTGCCCCTGAGTTCAATTCCCAGTACCTGCACCCATATATATATAAAAGCAATAGACTTCTTAATCTGGTAAAATAAATTTCTAGGCAACATCGTAGACAGGTGGTGGCATGGATATTGCTAGCAGCTTTACGACAAATTTATTGTTATAATCAGGCAGAAAGCAGAGCAGAAAGATCTAAAAAACCTGAACTTAAAGCATGGGAATAAAACTGGGCTTAAGGAAGATACAGATGTTAAAGACATTATTGGCACTAAGAAAATGCTAAAGAATTTGCCCAGAGACAAAAAGAAAGATGACTTGAGGACATCTCAGGAGATGATAAAACCACATCCATTCCAGGCTCAAGGGAGTAAAAGTAAAAACTCCTTTAAGAAGAGACCAGTGGGGCACACTTCTTACATAGGGGGCCTAGAAAGTTTTTCAACATGCTCAGCTACCTAGGCACTCATAGGCTGCTGCAACCAGGGTCCCTGGAGGCTTGGTTCCTTCTCAAGATGGGGGAAGACCTTGGCATCAACCACCTGGTGCTGGTTCTACAGGATTGCAGGATGCTAGAGTAAGGAGGTCATGGAGGCTTCCACCAAGATTTTAAAGGAAGACCTGGAGGCCAGACAAAGTGCCTCAGGGAAGGATCCCTGCAGGGAGCCCCTGAGAGGGCCATACATGGATATGTGAGGGAGAAGCTGAAGCTACAGAGGAGACCCCCAAGATTAAGAAATGCCAGTACTGTGGAACATCTGCTGAGGAAAGCTGCAGGAATCGAGCAGAGACAAGTCAACAGAAAGGCTACTTGGGCTGCAACCAACAAGGCCACAGAGGTGGAGCTACACAAGCCCTTTGGAGAGAATATATAATGCCATGTGCTCCAGATGCCAGACACAGAACTACAGGACTTGTTTGCCCAGCTGGGTTTTGGTCTTGCTTTGGTCCCATCCCTTCTTTCTATGTCCCTATTTTTCTGAATGGAAATGTTTACTCTGTATTTTACAGGAGCTCACGATGTGCCCTGAGTCTCAAAGGAGATTTTGGACTTAAACTTTTGGGCAATCTTGAACGGTTGAGACTATGATAACTCTTGAAAATGAGTTAAATGTATTTTGCTTTGTGAGGTGGTCATGAGTTTTTGGGAGCCAGGGGTGGAGTGTTATGGTTTGGATGTGAGGTGTCCCCCAAAAGCTCATATATGAAACAGCACAAGAACATTCAGAGGTGAAATGATTGGGTTATGAGAGCTTTAACTTGATCAGTGAATTAATCTGCTGATAGGGATTAATTGAGTAATAACTGAAGGTGGTAGGCTGTGGCTAGAAGAGGTGGGTCATTGAGGGGGTGCCTTTGGGGTATGTATTTGGTGAGCTGAGCTTAGTCTTTCTCTACTTCATGATCATCATGTGAGCTGCTTCCCTCCACCACACTATTCTGCCATGGTGTTCAGCCTCAACTGAGTTCAGAGGAAGGAAGCCTGCTGTCTGTGGACTGAAACCTCTGAAACTATTAGTCCCCAAATAAACTTTTCCTCTTTAAAATTATTCTTGTCAGGTCTTTTAGTCACGGAAGCAAAAAAGCTGACTAAAACACCAGGTCTGGTTTGAGACCCACTATGTGGTTTTGTGAGCTGTTTGACTGGACTGAGACTTACAGCCTGAAACTATGGATAGAAATATTCTCCTGTATATACAAAGCAAATGACCCTAAAACAAAATAAACAGAATATTCCAGTTCCTCATCACCCATCTTAATCATCTTATCAAAACAGAACTGAAAATCACTCCCAGAAAACCTTTTATTCTAAGACTAAAGATGTGCAGTGCCAAATATTCAAATGACAACTGAACAGTTTGACGAAAGACTCAAAATCTTCCTTACTACCAGATACTCAGTATTTCAGAAAAGCATGTGGATTTTGTATTTTGAATGAAGCTAAGTCTGCTACCATTGCCTATGACCCTTGTTACCTCAGCTGTCAAAATGAAAACAAACCTGCACACACTCTGGAAGCTTTAGAAGTCCTAAAACCAGCATTAGTCTTTCCAAAATGATGAACCCAGCCAAGACCTCTGTAAGCTGCTATAAAACCCCATGACTGACAAGATTCCTGCGGCAGATGAATAACAGGCCTCCCTTGAACAGTAAACTTTCCCAAATGTACTGTGGTCTTCCTACTCATTCACCCCAAAAATTGTTAGATGGTTATGGTCACTTCAAGTTATAGCATCAAAATGTGCCTGGGATGCTTATTCTAAGAGTTGGAAATTCACTGGCTTTCCAGCTCTGCTTGTCAACTCATTAGGCCCTGGGAAAACAAAAACCAGAGCCCTGCCTTAATCAGCTTTCAGATGAACGGCAGGGTCATTGCTCTCCGCAGCGCACACCCCCCCCCCCCCCTGGGGCGGGTGCTTGATGAAACAGCAGAGAACAGAGCAGACACTGGGAGAATCTGATAGGTGGCATCATAAAATAAACCGCGATGATTCAGGGAGTCTGGGCAGAGAGCGAGTCCTCTGGGGAAAGGGCCAGCTATCATCGATCCTGACAAGACTCAGAGTTTTGAGGCTGGCGTCTCTGAGAATGTTTTAGGCAGATTAAATTGATGGGTAGGATGGAGTTATTTATGTTCCAATGTTTACGGCGCCCCTGCTAGTGCCCAGAGTCTGACTCCTCCATCCTGATAAGAGGAATGCGCCCTGCATTCCTGCTGGTCAGCATATATTGATTCTGGACAAGCCAGGGTCTATATCCCAGTCTGAGCCTTCCTACCCACACCCAGAATTGCTAGGAAGTCACCTCTCAGGGAATTCCACTTACAGTCATATTTACAGAATTTCTTCACGGGACTGCACACACATACCCCACCACCCCACCGGCCCCTGTCATCAATCAGCTGAAGGAGACCACAATATTATTTCCTGCTGACCACCAAATAAGTCATTGCTACTACACTTCTTCGTGTTTCTTTGAGTTTGCTGTTCGTTACCTGGGAGCTCAGCATGTTTTCCCATTTCCCTCCTTCCCATCCTCCTTCCCTCAGCTATGAGGTTAAGAAAATAAAGATAATAACAGCAAGAACCTAGAGAGCCTTACTATGCTTCCTGTGGAGCAGGTCTGTTAGGAATAAAAGACACTGATGTTATTTTTCCCCCTGTAGTTGAAAGGTCCTTTAAGAGGACTGCACATTTGATTAATGCACACTAGGAAAAAAAACTGGGGGACAAAACTGCCTGGTGGAAATTATAGTGGGGGTGAAGGTAAGGAGGAGATCAGAGGCTTTTTTTCTACCCTAACTCCCAAGTGAAAACGTCATAGATCCCTAAGTCACCTGCTTCTCTTTCCCAGCACTTCTTACCTAATAATCATGCTGAGGAGTTTGGAGATCCGTCACCCTCTGCTGCAACCCAACCTCAGTTTCTTCATGGGCTCATTAAGGGAGGGAGGCAGCCAGACAACACTCCCGGACTTTCCAGGCCCTCCTGGCTCTCCCAGCCACGTGTCCTGAGCGCAGCTGATTTTACTTTTACTGCCCATTAGTCATGTGGTGAGCCCGTTGTCTATTCTGAGCATTTCTATGGGATTCTTTTCATTTTCTCCTTTACTGTGCAAGCGGACACTTCTGCAAGAAATGCATCCTGCCTATTCTCTCCCTTCCTCTGACTCTCACCTCCCTCCAAATCACTCCAGCCTTTCCCGAGCAATTGCAGATGCAGGAAGAAGGTTTCCCTTTGGAGTGGATGCTAACTGATTCTCTTTATGCCTGAATTAGAAGTCAGCCCCTTCAATGAAGCATGCCTTCACTGGCTCAGTTTGCCTGAAAGACTTTAGAAAGACAGAAGAGGAGGAGCCGGGCACAGCAGTTCAACTTACGGCCACTTCTTGCGTCTTCCCTCCTTCACAGGCCTTTTTTTTTTGGCTCTGGGCTCTTGCAGGATCTCTGCTCCAATCTCGATGAACAGCTCCAGCCTCCTTTAAGGTTCAGGGCAGGGGGTGGGGTTAGTGGCCTGGGTGGGTGGATTTCTTGGTGTTGGAGGAGCCCAGTGGACAGAGCTGTGAGGGAGCCAAACCGGGCGGGCCTGTGTTTATAAGGCAGGGGAGGAAGTTCGCTGTGGAAGCAGCATAGTCAGTCCTGGCTTGGCGCCAGCCTGATTATTCACAGTCCTGATGTCATCGAATCACAGGAATTTGGGAGTTGGACAGGACCTTGAGAATCATCTTCCTTTAGAATTCTGATCTCAAATACCTAAAAGGAACTTTCAAGTTCACGAACAAGAAGAGTTTGCAATTCTAAACAAACACACTGGCAGGGGGGCTAAGAGTGGGGGGTGTCTTCTGGAATCCAAGCAATAACTGCCATTTCAGGGACAGTCATAGGAAGTGCCAGGGTGGGAAACTTGGGGCGGGGGCTGGGAGGAGGGAGTGTACAATAAAAGTAAAAGAGCAGGGCAGCCCCCTTCCATTTACCTGTGGTGGATAGTGACCCAGCCCGGAATCTGGCTTCTTTATGTCCCTGGGTTTGAGTTTCTGCCCTGCCACTCCCAGCTCTAGAATTTCCTGGAGAATTATTTCACTTCTCTGTAAAGTAAAGGACCAGGACTAGGTGATCTCAGAAGTGTTTTCAGCTCCAGCATTCCCTGGGTAGGGCTATCGAATAAAGGCAGGGCTTTGAGCAGGTGCTCTGCCCAAAACCTTCTTTGCAACCAAGTTTGAAATTTCATTAGGAGCTATCCATCCCTTGGGCTGCTGAAAAAATACTTTCAGTGTTCTAGAATTTGCAATCAAATGGAAATTCTCCTGGAAAAAAAGACAACCTGTTTAAGGGTTTGAACCTTTCAGATGACTGACAAAGAAATGTAGCCTAGTACAGGAGAAAGTCTTCGCTTTGAACCTGGCTGCACCAGTAATTAGGGATATAATCTCAGTCAGGCTTTTCAATGGTGCTGAGTTGGAACATTCTCATCAGGAGGTCACATGAGGATTACAAGTGGACAACATGCATATTAAATACATGAGAGGGGCACAAGAGGTGGTGTCTCTTATTCTTGATTGACGTGTAGCTGAGATGAGAGTTTGTAGGTCAGAGTGACCCCTATGCTTTGCTGAAAAATTCTCCAATGATTCAGACCAGCTAATAATACCTGCGGACCTAGAAACTGGGGCTTTTGTGTTCCCACTATAAATGAGATTGTTTTCCTTCTGGCAGGCTCCAGGGAAGCCTGAGAGTGAGGAGGTGGGTGTGGGGAGGCTGATATGGTGACAATGGGGACTTTGATTTTAATCATGGAATCGCTGCAGGGAGTGAGGAGAGAAAAATGAAAATAAATCTTAGTGACATCACATCCTGGGAAACTTGCATCAAAGCCCTTTGCTTTCAAGAAAAAGAAATAAAATCCAGGCCCAGATAACACGGAGACAAAGTGGCACAGAGAAACTGGAAGGAAGAATTCCTGCAGGGCCTTTCCCAGGCAGGCACGACTTGGTCAGTTGGGCACCACCCCCGCAGAATGTGTGCGTCACCTGCGGGGGCCGAGAACAGGGGCTTCTTGGACCCCTTATCACAGCAGTGGGCAGCAGGATGGGGCACCAGAACAAAGACCATGCTGAGACCCCAAAAAGCTGAGTAAGGAATGATGTGATGTCTGTGGAAACAGAGAAAAAGAGAAGTGGACAGGAAGCTTACAACAATGTGGTTCTGAACCAGAAGATGGAAATTCTGCTTAAACTGAGTTTTTGATTTTTGGAAGCCATCTAGATTTTCAAGGAATGGAATAAATGTGACGATGGATTTGACATCAGTGTTGTTGTAGGCTTCATCTAGACCAGACACGCATTGCTGGAACAGTTGTGTGGATTCTACACACACACTGTCATATAATAAATACAACAAGCCAAGGACATGGAAGGAGCACTTTGGAATTGTTATTCCTATTAAGATGCACTCACCATGGGGCTGAGGATGTGGCTCAGTGGTGTAAAGGGCTGGCCTAGCATGTGAGAGGCCCTGGGTTCAATCCCTAGCACACTCCCCAAAAATTGTTCCCCAGGCCATATGGAAGGTCTTAGCACTATTCTTGTAACTCTCTGGGAAGTTTGAAATTATGCCAACAATTTGAAAAAATTATTCTGAAATATTGAAAACTGGGTTATCCTCTTGGACCTGTAACTCTTTTGAATATTTAGCTCAGTGAAATACTGTTTTAAAAATTCCCATATAAGATAATGATAGGTCCCAAACATTGTTTTGATGATCTGAAAACCAAAAATAATTTCAACATCCCAAAATAGAGCAATAGTACAAAATGGCACATCAGTATAGTGCAATATTGTGTAGCCATGATGATGATTAATAACATAATTATATAGATATATCAAAATCCATCACAAAATTATCTTGCCCACAAGAAGTAGAAAACAAATTTGTGTACAAATTGTGATATAAACAATGTAAGACCTAGATGAATGTATGGGTAAAGATTTAAAGAGAAAATTAAGTGTTGGACTGCTGTAATTATTGGTGAATTTTTTCAATTCTTTTAGTGATACTTTTCCATTGCTTTCCTGATAAAGAGACTTATAGATTCCATTCTGGATCTAGGCAAGTCCTGAAGGGTCCAGTCCAGCAGTCTTCCCCAACACAAGCACTAGAATGGCACAGTTGGTTATGAGAGCTTACCAGAATAGGGATTTTCCTTAATAACTTATTATGGATTTATCCATGAATTTAATCAGACTCTTCTTGAACACATCACTTCTTCCATCAATTCCTTGGTGGAGGGAATTAAGTTTCTTAGGTTGTTTTCCTGAATCTCTAGAACAGAACTTTCTATCTATAGTCCTAAAGCTATCTCATTTGAGCTGGTTTCAATCTTCTAAGACTCTGTAAATAAGCACTTTTCTACCTGGACACAACACCCCTGTGGACCTGTGAGATCCAGTGCAAAGAGACTGGGGCTGCATATCAGGAAGTTTGCTCTTTTTTCTCTGCCATTAATTACATGACTATGGGAAAGTCTGCTTGCCTTGTGCTTAACTTTCACTTCCTTGTGTTTCAGATCAGAGAAATACACTCATAGGATTGCTATTTGACTCAAATAGGATACCATGGGAAAGAAAATGCTTTGAGATAAATGCAAGCTATCACTTATTTAATAAGTTGTCTTATAAACATTTTTAGGACTGGAGGTATAGCTCAGAAGTAGAGTGCTTGCCTAGAATACATGAAACCCTGGATTTCATACCCAGTACTGAAAAAAAAGAGAATTTTTTTTTTTTTTTTGCACCTTTGTCCCTTTCCTATATCTATCCTCAGGTGGAAAGTCCTTTGCAAGGGAAAGCCTCTTACTTATTTCTCAAAGATGCTGACAGAGAGTTTAAAGAGCTTCTGTCTCTCAGATTACTTCCAACTGTCTTTTAAGCATTATTAGTGTCACATGTGAAAAAAAATTCAGGACTAATAATATTTTTTTTTCTTTTAAAAGCAGTATTACTGGGACTGGGGTTGCGGCTCAGAGCACTTGCCTAGCACACATGAGGCACTGGGTTCAATCCTCAGCAACACATAAAAAAATAAATAGTAAAGTTATTGTGTCCATCGACAACTGAAAAAATATTTTAGCACCCCCCTCCCCCCAAAATGATATTACCTCACTCAGTACAAGGTAATGAGTGTGGAGGGCAAGAGCAGGGTACATGGGAACTCTACTTTCTTCTTAAGGTTTTGTAAACTTAAAACTGCTCTATTAAAAAATGTCTATTAATTTAAAAAATTTACTTGAAAATGCACACTACTACCATTTCTGATATTAGGAATTTATATCTATAGTATTATATTTATATATGCATATTATATATAGAATTTAATTATTTTGCAGAGATTAAATGGTCAGTGGGACCAATCACTGACATCTACTTATTTCCAAGCATATTGTATACAATGAATATTTATAGGTTTTCTATCATTACCTTATAATTTTAAAGATGTCCGTGGTCAATAAGTTTAGGAAAATCAAGCTATTCTAATCCAAGTTATTTATTTATTTATTTGGTTTGTTTTGGTACTGGGGATAGAACCAGGGCTTCATGCATGGTAGGCAAGCACTCTACCACTGAGCTATACCAAGCTATACTCCTGGCCCCGATCCTTATATTTTAAATTTGAAGACACTGAGAAGTGACCACCCTGAGTCACCGTCAGATACTGGTCTCCTCTGCTTACGTAGGCCCTTGTTCTACTGTGCCTAGTGCCACCAGAGCCTGTAGCCTAATGAAGAGACATGGAATACTTTGTTTCCTTCGTGGTTTTCCTTTCTTTTCCTTCCTTCCTTTCTCTTTTTCTCTTTTTTCTTTCTTTCTTTCTTTCCTTCTTTTCTTTCTTCTCATTCTTACTTTCTTTTCTTTTTCTTTCTCTTTCTTTTAAATATTGACAATGACCAAAACCAAAGTGAACACAGATAGCCCAAACACATGACTCCAAGGTGACCCTAAAGTATCAGGTGGCTGTTGTGTCTGGGACGGGCATTATGGAGAGATCCGCTGAAGCCCTTCTCACCTCAGCCATGAGATCATCCCCATCTCAATCTGGAGGAAGGCAGAGTCCTAGTGACCGTGGTGACTTATGCAGGGGTGGCTCTTGCATCAGTTCTGGTCACCAGCTGGGGGACTGCACATGTTCAGGGTGACAGGAACACTACTGTTTACACTGGACGCGCCTTCCCTCCGCAGCATCACAGAACTCCCTGCTCTTTCTTCCTGAGTCAAGCATTTTTGTCCTGTGAATACAGCTCTGTGTGGCTTTCTATAGCTTCCTTTTCCTCCACCTCAGGGAAGTGATGCATGATTTTTAGAGATGCTTTTTTTTTTTTTTACACCTCATTCTAGCTAAATTGTACTTTTTCCCCTATGAAGGATTTGCACCCATCCAAATAAACCTGAGGTCATTTTTTCCATTTTTCCTTCCAGTCTTCCTGTGGGCCACAAGGGCTTCCTGTCTGATTTTAGTCCGGATTGGATTGATGACATCTCAAATGTCCCTTAACCTATCTCACAGGAGTGACCCAGTCTACAGCTTTTATTAGGAATTAAGGAAAGTAGGCTGGGCATGTAAACTCAGTTGTAGAGTGCTTGCCTAACATGTGAGGCCCTGGGTTTGAGCCCCAGCACTACAAAAAAAAAAAAAAAAGAAAGAAAAAGAAAGAAAGAAAAGATGAGAAAAGAAATATTAAGGAAGCCACGAGAGTACAGAACACTAAATGAACTCTTGTGAATCTGAATCGTCTTACCTAAACTATAATGTAAAAAAGATGCTTTGTCAGCATTTAGCTGGCATGACCATCACAAGACCCACTCATACTAAAGTGTCAGGGCTGTATTAGTCAGCTTTTCATCACTGCAACAAAATACCTGAGAAAAACAGGTATTTTGTCAGCTATTTCGCTGCTGTGACTAAATGACCCAACCAGCAGAACTGTAAAGGAGGAAAGGTTTATTTGAGGGCTCAGGGTTTCAGAGATCTTAGTCCATAGAAGGCAGTCTCCATTCCTCCGGACTCAAAGCGAGGCTAAGCATCATGGAGGGATAGGGTGGTGGAGGGAAGCAACTTACATCATGGTGATCAGAAAGCAGAGAGAGACTCCATTTGCCAGATACAAATATATATACCCCAAAGCCATGCCCAAGATCCCACCTCCTCCAGCCAAACCCTACCTGCCTCCAGTTATACTCGGTTAATCTCATCAGGGATTAATTCACTGATTATGTTAAGACTCTCAGAACCCAATCATTTCTCTTCTGAACCTCCTTACACTGTCTCACACTGTCTTACACTGTCATGAGGGGGACACCTCACATCCAAACCACAACGTTCCACCCCTAACCCCCCAAATCTCACACTTATCTGACAAAGCAAAATATATTTAGTTCATTTTCAAGAGTCCCTGTAGTCTCAATAGTTCCAAGATTGCTCAAAGTTCAACTCCACAGTCTTCTCTGATGCTTAAGGCAATCTGGCAATGAGAGCTCCTATAAAATTAAAAGAAATTTACAAATATCCAACATATAAGGGTACTGAGCAAACATTTCCATTTACAAAAATAGGGGCATAGAAAGAAGGGATAGGACAAAAGCAAGACCAAAATCCAGCTGGGCAAACAAGTCCTGTAACTCCATGTCTGGCATCTGGGGCACATGGCATCTTGATGTTCTCCTTAAAGGGCTTGTGTAGCTCCCCCTCTGTGGCCTCATTGGTTGCAGCCCAAGTGGCCTTTCTGTTGTCTTGTCTCTGCTTGATTCCTGCAGCTTTCCTAAGATGATGTCCCACGTTACTGGCATTTCTCAATCTTGGGGGTCTCCACTGCAGTTTTGGCTTCCTCCTCAAATCTCCACACTTTGACTTCTCAGAGGGTGCCCACAGGGATTCCGATCCTGCTGCACTTTGCCTGGCCTCCCAGACCTTCCTTTGAAGTCTTGTTGGAAGCCTCCATGACCCCCTAACTCCAGCATCCTGCAATCCTGCAGAACCAGCACCACGTGGTTGATGCTAAAGTCTACCACCATCTTGAACAGTAGCCAAGACTCCAGGGCCTTTGTTGCAGCAGCCTCTGAGGGTCTGGGTGGCTAAGCAAGTTGAAAAAATTTCCTAGGCCCCCTTGTGCAAGAAGGGTGCCCCGCTGGTCTCTTCCTACGAGAATTTTCACTTTAACTCCCTTGAGCTTGAGATGGGTGTGGTCTTGTCAGCTCCTGAAATGACCTCAAGCTTTCTTTCTCTTTGTCTCTAGGCAAAGTCTTTAGCAATCCGTTAATGTCTTTAACAGCTGCGACTTCCTCAGCCCTAGTTTCACTCCTGTCTTTCAAGTCCACCTTTCAAAAATCTTTTTGCTTTGCTTTCTGCTCCTGATTATTACAATAAATTTGGCTAAAAGCCGCCAGCAATATCCATGCCACTTTCTGAATGCTATGCTGCTTAGACATTTCTTCCACCAGATTCAGAGGTCCATTGCTTCTAAAATCAGTCTGATAGAAAGTCTCTGGACATGGGCAAATGCAGACAACTTCTCAGTCAAAACATAACACAAATGGCCCCTACTTCAACTTCCAATAGAATCCTCCTTTTCTGAATCCTCTTGAGCCCAGTCTTCACTGACCATGGTCCTATCACCATTCTGGTCTTCTGAGTTCCCACCAGAATTGGCCATGGCTTACAACTACCAAAAACATTTACAACTTGTACTGCTAAGCATCTCAAAATTCCTCCCACAGGGAGGGTAGGGAAGAACGAAGGAACTTTGGATTATGCAGAGGGGAGTGAGGGGAGAGGTGGGGTGATGGGGATGGGAAGGACAGTAGAATGAGAAAGACATTTTTTTCATACATGTATGAAAAACATCTTTTAAATTAAAAAAAAACCCTCCAAATATGTAACTATTAATCCCACCATTATATATAATCATAATGCACCAATAAAAATATGGAAAAAAATTTTTTAAAAAATCCTCCCACCAATTCCAGGAAGCTCCAAAAGCTTCTGAATCACATGGTCAGGTTAGTCACAGTAAGGACCCCACTTCTCAGTACCAATTTCTGTTTAGTCAGCTATTTTGCTGCCGTGAATAAATGACCCAACCAGCACAACTGTAAAGGAGGAAAGGTTTATTTTGAGGGTTCAGGGTTTCAGAAGTCTTTGTCCATAGATGGCTGGCTCCATTCCTCAGTCTCAAGGTGAAGCTGAACATCATGGTGGGAGACAGTGGTGGAGGGAAGCAGCTTATATCATGGTGATCAGGAAGCAGAGAGAGACTTCACTTGCCGGATACATATGTATATATATATATATATATATATATATATATATATATATATATCCCAAAGCCACACCCCAATTCCCACCTCCTCCAGTCACACCCTACCTGCCTCCAGTTACCACTCAGTTAATTCCGTCAGAGACTAATTCACTGATTATGTTAAGACTCTCAGAACCCAATTATTTCTCCCCTGAATCTTCTTTTTTTTTTTTTTTTTTTTTCACACGAGGAACTTTTATTTTATGCGGATGATTCACATCCGCTCGGGGAGAAGGAAAGAAGAAAAAGAAGAAAAAGAACATGGCGCAGGTTTTCTCCTCAGATATTGGAATTTTGCGGGCCGGGAGGGACCATTCGTGGAGGAGAATTATTACAGACTGACTGATGGACCAATGACATATTAGAACGTAATGTGGGAGGCAGGAAGATTACGGCAACGTAAGCCGGAAATTCCTGTAACAGGAGAGGCGGGCGGAATGCAGATTGACAGGTGGTTGGGAGGCCAGATTCCTTACATTTCCCCATTTCTTTTTTTATAAAAAAATTTAAAAATCTTGCTCTTCAGTTCTTTTTGAAGCCTTCTCTCTCCTTCCTGCCTAGGTGACTGGGGTTGGTTTTGCAGGTGAGATGTAAAAAGTTCATTCTCCTTCTAGGCTTCCAAAGGCAGATGATTTTCATGGACTTCATTTTCTTGATTTGACTGATCTATTTCTACACTAACTGCCTGTTCCCAATTCTGACTTCATTTACCCCTCTAATACTAGGAACTCCTTCACTCCTTCACTGCTGTAGGGAAAAGGGGTGATGACCGATCTGACTTCTTCGAGCTGGAAGTGGGCAGCGTGGGGCAAGCAGTTTGGAGGTTCCTTTTTAGAAATTGGGTCAATTGAGGGGTTCATGGTAGAAGTCCGGTTGGGGGAGAGCAGGCTGTAAAGGCATCTGGGGATGGGTGCTTCTATGAGAGAAGAAAAAAAGACATGAGTACTGAAATGAGATTGATACAATATAAATGTTACAGGATCTGGAACATGCTAATGCATATTATAAAGATGACAGAAGTTAATAATTCCTCACCAGGGGGTGGAAGAACTGAGAAGTTGTTCCCATAACAAGGCCTAGCAAAGGCTGGAGAGGACAGGCTTTCATTTGGGAGCTTTAACATTGTCTAGGTTATCAGGAATGTGAACACAACATTTAGTAGAGATCTCTAAGATTAAGCTGTTACTAGCAAGCATAGATTAAACCTACCTGTGTCTGTAGGCCTTAAACTGACTAAAAACTTTTGACTCTAGCAGTTTCTCTTGATAGTTACTATCATTTTTAAATGCCCAAGAATGGCTATACTTTGGTTTTAACTGATTTGCTAGGTGTTTAAGATCAAGCTGGTCAAAGTGACCTGTTCCTGTCTGTTAAGGAGTCAGCTGAGTTTCCACAGGGGTCACTCATAGAGAACTTAAGAGCAGCTTCTTAGCTCCATTAGTGCCATTTGCTTAGGCAGGGTCTTCTCAATGACGTGGCTTTCCTTGAAAGCATCAGGGATGTCTCCCTTTTTTCCATGACCCTCCTCTGCAGTAGATGTACTGAGTGACTTTTTCTCTAGCGGCCCCATCAATCTCCTTGGTCAGGAGGTTGTGTGACCCAGAGTTGCAAAGCTCCTTGGAGAAGTCCTCTTGTTCCCTGGGTTCAGGCTGACTTTGAGGGCAAGACCCAAATATGGACTTTTCTTGACCTCTGTATTTAATCTCTATCTCTAAGTTTGATCTTAACCATCAAGCAAGTCAGTCTCACCAGTCATAAAGTAAGAGTACTGGGCTTTAGCTTTAATGTTTATAACTTTACAGTTATTTACCCCCTTTTATCTAATTGGGGTTTACATTATCTGTTCTATAGATGATGGCTTACTATTCCAAGTTAATTTACGGTGTTCACTCTTGAAGCAGTACTTCTGCAAAATATTGATCAGGCAACAATTAGAGTTTACAATGAAAATACAAAATGGAATTACCAACAGTAAAACATTCAGTTTGTGCAATAGCTATCTTGAATTTTGGCTGAGTTCCATTTTTGCTACTGCATATTACACTCTTTCTTAAATGTCATTTTACTTATACCCTATTGATGACAGGTCCTATAATAGAATATTAAATGATAGGTTTACCATTACAGACAAGTTTAATTTGGAGAACAGCAGTTTGATAAATTTTCTGCTTTAAAGGCTTATATACCTGGAAAATATGAACACATTTAATATACAAAGAATAATGTTTTTAAGTATGTTACTCCATGGAATAACCTTATAAATTAATCAGATGTCTCTAACAAACACATTTGAGTAATCCCATACATGTTGACTCCAATTCACTCATCTTATTGTAGAAAAACCAAGATATCAGACAAGTGTACCAATAGTATTTGCCGTCTCTTTCCTGTTAAAGAAAAGTCCTAGAAAAATGGATGTTAGACATTTTATAAACATTAATATTTTATTAGTTTGACCACTTAGAGACTTGTGAGTTAATTTTAAGGACATTTTACTTTTATTAGTTTACCCAATTTAAATTGAACCTCATTAAATCACGTGAATTAAAAATATTTGGATCCATTTTTTAAAATTTAATTTTTATGCATGCTTATATTTAACACAAAAGCAAAGGCCTTGTAATATTTATCTTCATTGCAATGTAATGGATGTTCAAAAATAACTCTAGAGTTGGATAAAAAGAACTGATCAAAAATCATTAACCTAGGTCTGTAGGATCAAAATTGTGAGCTCAAAAATACAGCATTTAAGAAAAACAAAGTCCTAGAAGAAAAATGATAATGGTTATTAATTAAAGCATGAGAAAATGAGAAGGAGAGAAAAGTTGAAAGGGAGAAAAGTGTTCTGAGTTGTAGCCCAGGAGAAATTTAAAATGGACACTTTTTTTTTCCTTGGGTTTGAAACTGGTCTCCTACTGAGCCTTTCTTCATTTACATTTCAATGTAACCCTTGACTGAGATCTAAATCTGAAAGGGGCTAATATGTTCTAGCAGAAACTTGATGCTTAGGTCCTTTTAATTTCTTGAGCCTGCAGGGAAAGCTAAGAAGCGAGAAAGAAAAGATTTGAAAATAAGGAATCAGCCAAGAGAATGTGTCAGCCACCTCCAGTAAAAGAGCTAGAATGTGTGTATGAGACCGCATGGTGGGGGGACTTGGTGGGCTGAATGGAGGAGTGGAAGGAGAAACAGAATGAGGCAAAGGAGAGGAATGAACAGGAGCTTCTGCAGTCGGAGACCTGTAAGGAGATGATTCATCAGCTGGATTGAACTCGGAAGGGAAACAAGGGTTAAAAGGTGGGGGGGAAGCCAAGAGAGGTTTAGCCTGAAAGAAAGGAAAAACACGAAGGGGAAAAGTTCCTTTCCATTTACCAGGTTGCCCACATATGTACTTAATTATAACTAGTATAATTAGGCATATAATTTTACCTAGTATAAAACTAGAATTCAGGGTGTCATAAATAGACCATTCTGACTTACTATCTAAAGGACAATTTAGCTCTGATTCAGGGAATAGGTAAAGGGGTTTGAGATGATTTAATAAGCATCTCAGGGGCGAGTTTGCAGGGCTGGATGTCCCGAATCCCATGGTAAGCTGAGACCCATCTGGCTAGTGAGTTTTGGCATCCCAAGAACCAAGGTGCCAGGCAACGAGAGGTTAGAACAAAGGTTTGGTCGTCACCTAAAACCAGTGTTTAACCAGGCAATTAGCCGAGAGAGAGTTTGAAGACCTGGCCAGGATTTCGAGCGAGATGCAGCGGGAAATAAGAGAGAGAGCTTCAAACCTTGAGAAAGAATCTCAGCACCATAAAATTCAGGAATCCACACAGCAACTAGGACCAACTATGGGGACCAAGGAGGTACCCCCACACCTCGGCAGTTGGGTGGCGGGAGCTGCGAGGGGGAAGCCGCAGAGTGGTGAGAGGGAGCCATGAGGCGAGCAGCGGAAGCCGCGAGAGGGAGCCGCGGGCGGTGGCGAGAGCCTCGAGCTGGCGGAGGGAACCGTGGGAATGGTCAATTCTCAGATACGGGGGTGGGGGGCCGTGACGGGAGCCGTAGGTGGCCAAGATGTGTTTAAGTGGTCAGGGGCCTGCCTAAGGGAACTCACCAATTTTGGAGTCCGGTGTTGTATGCAGAAAACTGGGCATCCAGGTAAATGGAAGGTGAGCCTGTATCCGCGGGCGCCGGGGCTATCAGATGGGATTCTGCTTGCTTAGTCAGCGGAAAAAACCCATCCCGGGTCTCGGCACCAGACGTTAGGGGCAGTTATGGTTCGGATAGCTCCCAGAAAAACGCTCCGCAGACACAGGTCTCACACGAGGAACTTTTATTTTATGCGGACGATTCACATCCGCTCGGGGAAAAGGAAAGAAGAAGCTCCCCTGAATCTTCTTACATTGTCTCACACATAAGCTTTTGGGGAACACCTCACATCCAAACCCTAACAAGCAACATGAAGGAGGAAAGACTTATTTTGGTTCACAGTTTCAGAGATTTCAGTTCATGGTTGGTTGGCTTCATTGATTTGGGCCTGAAGTGAGGAAAACCATCATGGCAGAAGGGCATAGTAGAACAAAGTTGCTCGGCTCATGGAAGCCCAGAAGTATAGCAAGATCGAGAAAGGGTTCAGGGACAACGTGTATCCTTCCAGGACATGCCCCCGCATGACCCACCTCTTCTTAATAAGGCCGAACTCCCAAAGTTTCCACCACCTACCCATAGTCTACTCTCTGGGGTCCAAACCTTTAACACATGAAGCTTTGGGAGACAAAGCACAAGGCCCTGGGTTCAAATCCCCAGTGCTGGGGAAAAAAAAAAAAAAAAAAAAAACTAAAAAGGCTAAGATATAAATCAGTTATAAAATACTTCCATGCCAATTTTTTTTTTAAATGCACACTACCTTGATAGGTTAACAACATAGAAGTTGTGGCTGAAGATTTGAAAAGTGGTTGCTCTGAATTAGTATTTGAACCCGAGGGAGCAGGTGAGCACCCTGAGTAGGATGGCAAGGGTTTCTAGCATGTTCATGGGCACTGTGGTAATGGTTCAACATTAGTGGAGGGCAGAAGACCTCAGGACAGGCTGTAGATGGGAGGTACTATGAAGAGCAATGGAGATTCAAGGAACAGGAGCAGGAAGACAGCTGTCGGACACCATGAAGATGGAAAGAGATGCAACTTAGGGAATATGAAAGGTATTTTGGCTCATCAAGCAAGATGGAAATCATTCCTAATTCTTGATGTTGTGGGCCCACAAGTCACTATACCACAGCTATGATGGTGATATTACTGAACCAAGCCCATTTTGCTGGCCCATGGCTGATTTACTGAAATATTGAATTTTTGCAAAAGATAGAGTATATTTGCAATGTGGCCAAGCCTAGAGGTGGAAGACCAAGACTCAAATCTGCCTCCACAAGGATAGGGCTTGGGGAAACCTATAGAGCAAAGAAGGAGAGCAATTGAAGGCATAGGGAAAGGTGATTGGAGATGAAGTAATCAGTGATCTGTACATGCATCATCAAGGTTTATGGCTCTTCCTAGGATGCATATTCTCAACCTGAACTGAGAGTGAAGTTTCAGCCTCCTGATGTCAAAAGGCCACCCATCAGACACCTGCATAGGTCCAAGTGAGGAGTCAGTGCATTTGGCAAAAACAGCCTTCAACTTCATGAAAGGTAACCTAGGCAACTGTTATCATTATAACCCTACACATTAGAAGTGTTATCTACAGTAAAGCTAGTGGAAGACTCATAATATATATAGCCCAAGCTGTGTGACTTCAAGAATTAGAGATGTTTAAAATCAACTAAAAGCAAGTAACTAAGGGGGAGCACAGAGGCTCAAAGTCAGAGAAGTAAAAAGTGCCAAGTGCTGGCTAGTGTGAATGAGACTGGGCCAGCTGCATTTATGAGCTGGTAAATATCAAAGTGAGGTTTCTGTCCTCCCAGGGAGTCTTGGAGACAGATCTCTTTTTCTTTCGATGGTTACACTTTTGAGAATGGCTCTCAGGTCCTTAAGAGATGCATCTGAACTGTGAAAGATACATATTTACAATTGTAAGGTCTTCTTTTATTAAATGCCCAGATGATTGTGACCCAACCATAAAGGGATTGGTTTTAGTTACTATTTGGAGAAAAAAAGAGAAAAAAAGGAAGGAGATTTCCAACAAAGAGAAGCAAAAACTTCCCACATTGAATGCTTTAAGATTCCATGTGGTTGTTGCTAATGACAAACTTTAGACTGTATAATGCTTTGTCTTTCAGAAAACTCTTTCACATGCACTGTCACATCTGTTCCTCACATGTCATATCCTGTGAGAGGTACAGAGAACATGTCTGTATTAGTCAACTTCCTGTAACTATATCATAGCACCTGAGATAACTAACTTATAAAGAAAAATGGTTTATTGTAACTCTCAGTTTTGGAGGTTTCCAGTCCAAGATCAAGTGGCTCCATGACTTTGGGCCTCTGATAAAGCAGCACGTGATAACAGCAGTACATGACAGAGCAAACCACTGACCTCATGACCCAGGAAGCAAAGAGCAAAGAAGGTAGGTTGAGGTCCCACAATCCCCTTCATGGGTATGCCCCCAGTGACCTAAGAACTTTCCACTAGGTTCCACCTCCTACAGGTCCACAGGAATCCCAATAGCACAATCCAGGGGATCAAACCTTTAACACATGCATCTCTGGGGAGAATTCAATATTCAATCTTTAACAGTGTCATACCTGATCCACAGAACAGGAAACAGAGGCTCAGAGTGGCCAGCTGACTTGTTCGCGACCAAATACTTGCTAGAATATAAGAGAACCCCAAAAGATCAACCCAAATCAAACCTGCAACCCAGCCAGGACACCATACTGCAGAGGAGCTCCATTTCTGCCGTCCACTCATCAGAGAGCACATGGACCAGTATCAGCCTCTCCTAGGAGGCAACTCAAATGAGAATTGAGTTTGTTATGGTTATGTCTGTCTTGCTCCCACAGAGCCCACACTACATTAGAAATACTGAGGGTGTGTTGGCCTAAAGGGATTCTGTTGTGGTAGATTCACACGCCAAGTGGTTTCCTGGAGCTCACGCCACCCCTATGCTCTCCACAAGTTCACACACTCGGCCCTTAAGGCAGAGCAGGCTAGTGGGCTCTTGTCTCTGCAGAATGTTCCTGAGACTTTGAATAGTATTTCCTCTTGCTTATTTCACTCACTGATGGGAATAGAAGGCTCTTTCCTTGAGTCCTCTGACTGCCCTGATCTCCTCCTGGGCCTCTCTGCTCCCACCCCCCAATCAGAAGCCTCCATCTAGCCACAGGATCCATTGGCCTCAGTGGCCACAGCCTCCTGCAGTGAGGAGGGCACTGTTGATGGGAGGCCACAGCTGCAGTGGCACTTAACTTCACATCTGCCTTCACCCTGTTGGGCCTGGGACAGATCACTCTTTTTATCTCCAGAATGCCGAAAGCCATCTGTGGTTAGTCTTGAAAATTGTCCCTGTAAATGCCTGCAGTGGTGATAGAGGGGCCTGCTAGCTGGCATTTGGCTGTCAGGATGTCAGAGAAGGAGGAAGCTGTGCTCCACTGGGAGAACTGTCCTGCCTGCTACTGCAGGGCCAGGCGGGGGAAGCTGCTGTGCAGCTGAGACAGGCAGGAGGAGGCCGGTGAGCTGCGTAGGCCCACGCCTGGAACACAGCTTCCCAAAGGCTCTGACTTCCTGTATTAACAGAGACGTGATCCAGGAGTCAAACCATTCCCGAGGTCATTTGCTGAGGGCCACTGAGCAAGCCACCTAACTTCTCAGAGCTTCATCTGTGAAATGAGAATGCAATCCAGATGCAATCTACTTTCAGAGGGGTTTTGAAGAATCAAATAATAATTCGTGGAACACTGGTATGTAAGCACACATTAAATTATCATTCCCTAGTTGGGTGTGTGGCCCTTGCCTAGCATGCGCAAGGCCCTGGGTTCAATCCCTAGCACTGTAAAATATGTAAACAAATAAAATAACAATAATTAGCATTCTCTATTGAGAGAACAGACTAAAAATGATGGTAGGGAGCAGAAAAGTTGGGGAAGGAAGTTCAGCTACCTCTGAACACTCCACTGGCAACCCAGCCTAATGGGATTTGTTTGGGTTACTCTGAGGTCATCCAGCTGTACTAGGGGGTGATTTTCTAGGGAGCAAAGGCCTGAAAAGCCTACCCTGCACCATTTCCCTGAAGCACTCCTGCCTCCCCAAACAGGAAATGGTGGCTTGAGTACTGAATTCCTATAAATGATTCAAGGTAAAGCAATTAACAAAGGTACATCTGAAGTTGTCCTATCCGACTAGAAGTTGGCCAAAAAAGTCAGACACGATTGTTTATTAATGTGCTCAAGTTGCTGCATTCCCATGCTGAAAGGAGAACATGTTTCAATCAATGGTTCAAACTTCCTCAATTACAACAGGAGACGTCAAAGGACAGTGACTCCCCCTATCAGCACGCACTGGCACGCCCCATAGGAGAGGACATTTCCAGGACCCAGAAACTGCACCTTTATTTCCCAGAGGTGTCGGGTCCCTGGGTGAGGCTGTGTTCCTGGGAGTGGCTGCCCCTGGCAAACACACAGTTCTATGATCCTGCGTGGCTCCGCTATACTCCCACAAGATGATATGGGGTAGGAAGGCTGCCTCTGGGGTCTTGCTTCTTGCTGGAACTAACGAAGTGACATTACTACTCCTGCTGTCAGAGTTTCAAACATTTTGCCACTGCTGGCTCCCTTGACCTGAATCTGAATGAAAACATGGTTTTTATAGTTTTATTAAAAGGAGGACTGGCTATCTTGGAGAGTACTAATAGCCACCTCTGACGAGAAACTTTCTACCCACAAGCACTTCAAATATCTTCACTCCTATAAGATAGGTGTTCTGATTATCCCCATTTTGCAGATGGAAAACAGTACTGAGAAGGGAAATCACTCACCCAATGTTATACAACTACTAAACGGAACCGGGCTTTAATCCAGCCTGGCCCCAGAGACAACCTGTGTTACCTTGATGCAACACTACCTGGTACAGATCTGAGCTTGCAGTTGAGTCTCTCCCAGAGAGAACTGAGAGGGTGATGGAAAGGGCAGTACTTTCGGATGTAGCTGGGCAGTTGCCTGAAGGGCTGTGAAAAGCCTGGGGTGGAAGGCAACATGAGCTACCTTGAGCAGACTGAATGAGAAACCAGTGAACTGTTCTAATGAGTAGCAGACCCTGAGTTTTTCTTTCCTCATCTCTCCACTTCTCACAGCATGACAGCTGCTCTCTCAGTCTGGTGTTCTACCACGGGGACATAGACATTATAGCTCCAGCCTCCAATTTTATAGCCCATGATCCTTGAAAGATCCTGAGGATCAGCCCATCCTGGGTCATGTGTCTACTGCTATGATTTCAGGATCAGGAGCCATTCTCAGATGACACAGGAGATGTATATTTCTCAGCTTTCCAATAGTATAACAAAATACCTGAGAGAATCAACTTACAGACAGAAAAGGTTTAGTTTTAGTGCTTCCAGCTGGTTGGACTCATTCCTTTAGACCGGTGGCTGAGCAGGAAAGCATGGTGTACAAAACTGCTTATATTGCAAACTGGGGAACAAAGAAGAAAGCATAAGGGAGCAGGAAACACCAATTCCCTTTGGGGGCATGCCCCAAATAACCTAAAAGAACTCCCAGCAGGTCCCACATATTAAAGGTTTGACCACCTTCCACCAGGGACCAAATTTTTAGCACATGGGCCTTTGGGGAATATTTAAAATTCAAGCAAGATGGATACCAGGAAGATAAATAATGAGCACAGAATGCTGTCTCAGGAAAATATACCCATTTCTCTCTGCTCTGAGATCCTTGTACATCATTCCCATGAGCAGGAAGGAAACATCATACTACCAAACCAAAAGTAAAATAATTCAGATTTGCAAAATTGTAGAGCTAGGAGATGCCTCAGCTTTCACCTGGTCCGGCTCACTAATGTACCTTTTCACTTCTCTGGACCCCTAGTTCAACCAGTCAGTGTTGGAACTAGGACTAGATTTTAGGTCTCTCTCTAGAACAGTGTGAAACAAATATTACTGCTTGAAGGAAATCAAATCAGACAAAGTTCATTACAACTACAAGGTCAAAGATCTTCACTGTCTGAAGAAACTTTCAGTTATTGGCCCTCCACAAAAATAAATATAAAAAATCCTCAGCCAATTTGATGTCATGATCATTCCATGACAAACTTATTTGGTCATTTGTCAAAATCCGTTCTTTACAACACCTGACCATATGACTCTTCTACAGACAGCGGTAGGTTCACACAACTTTGCCAGGTTCCCTACTCTTCCCTTGTCCTGTAGTTCTGGATTATCCTAGGTAACACTCTTGGGAGCGCTTTGCAGGAGGATGAATCTCTTGTATGTGGTTGGGCTTTTCATGCCCAGATAACTGCTTTATTTCACTATTTCATTCTGTTATACTTACTGGGATCCAGAAAGCCTTATCTCAAATAGATCCTATGTCTCTAAACTCAAGCCACACATGAGCCCTCACTCCAGTTAGGGAAAAATTACGTATGTTCTCGATTACTTATGCATTCTTTAACTCCTTGTTCACTGGATTCTTGCTACATGTCAGGCAGTGTTCAGCAGAGGCCAGTCACCTCACTCCTTGCCCTCAAGTACCCAACTATCTTTTGAGGGGAAATTAGTATGTACTAGAGAAGGTGCTTGGCAAATTTTCTGGTTAAGGGCCAGATGGTAAATAGTTCAGGTTTTACAGGTTGTACAGTCTCTGTCACAACTACGTACTTCTGCCATCTGTTAGGGTGTGGATCTGAAATGTCCCCCAAAAGGTCCGAAGGCTTGGTTACTAGCATGAGGCACTATTGGGAAGTAGAACCCAGAAGAAGGAAGTGAGGTTACTGGGAGCATGCTCCTGAAGGGGATGTTGGGACTCTGGTCCCTTTCTCTCTCTCTCTCTTCATTTATTTCCTGATCACTATGCGTGAACAGCCTCTTCTGCTGCACATTCCCACCGTGATGTACTATGCTACCACAGGCCCAAAAGCAATGTGGTCAAGTGACCATGGACTGAAACCTCTGAAACCATAAGAAAAAAATAACCTTTTCCTCTTTATAAGTTGTTTATCTCAGGTGTTTTGTCAGAGCAACAAAAAGCTAATATACCATTAACATGAAAGCAATCTTAGCCAACATGTAAAAAAATGAGTTTAGTTGCATTCCAATTAAGTTTTTGCACAATCAGGTGATGAGTTGGACTTGGTCCATCGCTCTAGTTTGCCAATCCCTATACTAGAATCTAGGTGTGCCAAACAGAAGTAAGCACCGGGTATGGTAAGACCCAGAGGAGGGATGGGTCACATTTTTTTAAAATTTATTTTTATTTTTCCAGACTGCATTTTTATTCATTGTACACAAACAGGGTACAATTTTTCATTTCTATGGTTGTACACGATGTAGATTCATATCATTCCTGTAATTATACATGTAATAGGGTAATGATGTTTGGGATGGGTCACATTTACTGAGGAGGGTCACATTTACTCAGGATGAATGGGTTTTATGGAAGAGGCATTGAGATGAACTGGAGAAGTATGAATTTCCCAGGTTGTCTGGGGGAAGGAAGGGTCAGCATTATTGGACAGGGAGGCACATGTCAGAGCAAAGACCTTGCAGAATGGCATCACGTGGGTGACTAGGTACTGGGTTTAAATGATGAGCCAGATCTGGCTAGAGAAGGAGGCAGTGGCCAGCTCAGAGAGGTTCTTTGAGCCATTCTGAGGACTTTCATCTTTATCCTCTGGAAGCAGGGTCCGGTGGAAGGAGGGAGAGGAATAAACGTGGATGCCATTGTGCTCCAGTCACTCTTCTAGACCGTCTACATAAATGATCTCATTTTCATTCTCACAAAATACCCCGAGGGAGGTATCATCAATCCCTCTTGGTAATGACAACATTCGCTCAAAATTCACTTCTTCCACTAAATGGCAGAACAGGACTCAAGCCCAAATCCACCCTAGGCCAGACACCCTGCTTGCCCCAAACTGCTGCCTCCTTTCAGGCTCACGCCCTGCAGATCCTTCTTCCCCCTTGCTCTGTGCCGGTGGCCAGACAATACCAGAGGGAAGCGTTTAGAGAACCTATGACTTCCCAGGGTTGGACAATGGATGGGCTTTTTGTGGTTAGGAGAATGAAAGTTGAACCCTGGGAGGTGCAGAGAGGGGATCTCCAGGAGGAAGGATGTTGGCTGGTCACCCTCCTAGGCCATGGGCACTGCAATGTTGTCTGGGTGCCTGGGGAAGCCTGGATCCCTTGGGGAAAGAAGGGAGTGCCTTTATGGCAAAATATCTGTTCTGTTACGTCCACCTTGGCTGAGGCTCACCTGGAACCCAGAGAAGAGGCAGTGGCTACTCTATGCCTGAGGTCATAAATGTGAAGAATTCCAGAGATTCCGGCTGAGGAGTCAGCCCTGGCTCATCCCTTCCCCATGCCAAGTTTACTTGGTTGCTTAGTTTCAGAACATTATGATTCTGTAGTTCTACCCTCTGAAAACTGGCATAAATTTGCAGGGACAGGTCTCTTTTTCCTCTGTCACATATGTCAGGCATTTGGTAAGTTCTCAATAAATATTTGTTGAATCAAACAACTAATGTTGAAGGACATCATTTGTATGAATGTCTTTTATTTAGTTCTTCGAATTTGCTCTACATCAAGACCTTCTGAAATTGTTTTACAGAGATTTGTCCTTTTCGGAAATCTGACTCCTTGCTACTCAAAGGGAGGACTTGGACCAGCAGCGCTGGCACCAAAAGGGAGCTTGCTAGAAATGCAGTCTTAGCTGCGCTGGAGGCTGAGGCGGGAGGATTGCAAGTTGAAGCCTAGCCTGGGCAACTGAGTGAGACTCTGTCTCAAAATAAAAGAGGGCTGGGAATGTAGCTCAGTGGTAAAGTTGTCCTGGGTTCAATCCCCAGTGAGGTACCCCCAAAAAAATGAAGAAAAAAGAAAACAACAACAACAACGGAATAAACGCAGAGTCTTGGGGATGGGTATGTGACTCAGTGGCAAAGCATATCCTTTGCATGTGTGAGGCTCTGGGTTCATCCCCAGCATCACCAGAACAAACCAACAAAACCCGAGGAAAACAAAAACAAAAATGCAGAGTCTCAGGTCCTTCCCCAGACTTAACAAATCTGACTCTTTATTATAGTAAGATCCTCAGGTGATTCATACACATGTTAAATTTTGAGAAACACTGGGGATGTGATTTGGCAATTTTACCCCAAAATGGTCACTAATCCCAGTTCCATTCCTTAGATAAATTTTAAAGTGATATTCTTTACATATTCTGAATCCAGCTATCAACATTTTTAGCACCTACAAATCTCCTCCCTGTCCAAACTCCCTTGAGTGTATCTCCCCCATTCCTGCTTTTACCAGCAATGTCATGATTGGACAGGTAGATTTTCCAGTAGCAGTGATAGTTGAATAGGTAAGAAGGAAGTGAGAGTAGAAAAATGTTTAATGACACATTGAGGGTGAGAGCCAAGTACCTCACCTTTGGAATCCCCATCTTACGCAGGCTATGTGTACCCTATGCCCTACTTCTTCATTCCTCTGCCTAGCCTTTCAAGATTTAGAGTAAAGGTATAGGGACAGCTAGTAAAATGGGGGTGGGAGAGAGGAACACATAGACCCAGAGGATCCCTGAATTGTGCCACTGCCCCTGGAAAGACAGTACCTGCCCCCGCACCACCACCAGACCACACGGGCTTGAACCCTACTTTTCTTTGCGGCACTACAGGGGTACTACATTTCCAGGCTTGAAGCAGGTGCTTTCTTCTTGGCCACTGCCCTGGGTAGATGAAAGAAGGCCAGGTGCAGAGCTGAACACGCCTGCTTTGGATCTTAATCCCATGATTTACTGATAGTGTGGTCTTTGGTGAAAGATATGCTTTCTGAGTCTGTTCCTTATTCGTAAAACAGGAGCAATCTTCACCTTGCAGAATGACTCTGAGGATGAGAGAGAGCAAGCATTAGGCCTGCACAGTGTCTGGCACATATTGGATATTCACAATTTAGTAGTTCCGGTTTCTCAAAGAGTTGTTCCTGGGCTGTGGGTTTAGCTCTGGTACAGTGCTTGATGAGCATGTGTTGGGCCCTAAGTTAGAACTCCTGAACACCACCCAAAACAAAGCAAAGCAAAGCAACAACAAAAAAACCCCAAACCACCCCACCCACCCACCCACCACCACCAAAACCAACAAAAACAAAAAACTAAGAGAGGGCAGGGGGTTGCAGTTTAGTGGAACAGTGTTTGCCTAGCAAGCACAAGGCTCTGGTTCCATCTCTAGTACTGCAGGAAGGAGAGAGACAAACTCTAAGAGAGTTGCTGCTGACTATCAGGTTCAGCAATGCCTTCACATTGCTGCCTTGCTGCAAAGCATTCATTGACCCTTTGCTTTTCAGGGAAGAATGTGAAATTCTTTCTTTTTTTTTTTTTTTAATATCAGGGATTGAACCTGAGGTGCTCTACAACTGAGCTACATTACCTGCCTTTTAAAAATTTATTTTTGAGACAGGTTCTCCCTAAGTTACTTAGGGACTTGCTAATTACTGATGCTGGTCTCAAACTGGAGATCCTCCTACCTCAGCCCCCTGAGTCGCTGTGATTACAGGCTTGTGTGAGGTGCCTGGCTGTGAATATGACATTCTTCAGAAGTCAAAATCCTCCCATCTGATCCCCATCTCACCTTTCATAGACTTTCATTCTTCTTCTTCTTCTTCCCCCTCTCTCTCCTCCTCCTTCTTGTTTCGGAGGGGATGCTGAGGATGGAAACCAAGGCCTTGTGTATGCTAGGGTAGCGCTACTCCAGTGAATCAAAGTCCCAGTCCTCACTTCTGCTTTGAATGAAAGCATGGTGGGAAATCTGATTTGCTCATTTCTAGCTTATATAAATATTATTTCTTCTACAAATATATGGATTAGCTAATAGATTAGTCTGATAGGTTGTTAAGAGTGATGGTTGAGGGCTACAACTGGGGCTCAGTGGTAGAGCACTTACCTAGCATGTGTGAAGTTCATTTCTCAGCACCACATATAAATAAAAATGAATAAAATAAAGGTCTATCGACATCTTAAATATATATATGTGTGTGTGTGTATATATATGTATATATATGAAAGAGTGATGGTTGATTATAGGAATTAAGCTGCTTCATTGATACCTTCTCTTACACCCACCAGAGGTTTGGGTGTTTTTATTCATTAATAAACATTTTTCTGATTCCAAAAGAGCCATTTCTTCTTTTTCTATTACAATAGCTTAAAAGTTACTGGAGGTGAGCACGTGTATAGCATGCACAAGGCTCTGAGTTTAATTCTTCGTCCAAAAAAATCATAAAATGACCTTAAGGTTATTATTGCTGAAGTGTAACTTAAATTCCATTTAGATAACTATCTCTTGGTGGAGTTGATATCTCCTTCCCACAAATAAACCCTCTTGCTATTTTGTAACAAAGATGACTTCATCCTATTAATTGTTCATGAGTTGCTCATTTTTATGAGATGCTAAACTGATAAAACATTGAATATACAATTTTGATTAACTTCTTTTCTCCCTGAAGCACAAACCCAGGACTTTGTGCATGCTAGGCAAGTGTTCTATCACTGAGCTATATTCTCAGCCTCTTTTTCAAAAAATTGATTTTGACACAGGGTCTCACTAAGTTGCCCAGGTTGGCCTAAAATTTGTGATCCTCCTGCCTCAGCCTTCTGAGTTGCCAGGATTATAGGAGTGAACCACTACACCAGCTTCTGGTTAGCTTTATATGCAAAAGATGTACTTTTTAGTTTTTGCTAATTTTTATAATTACTTAATTTTTATTTTCTGATAGTACTTTTTCTGAATCCCCAGTGTTTTTCACTTCAATTATTGAGTGTGAATGTTTGGGTAAATATTAAAACAATTTAATTAGACTTGGAAAAGTCTAATTAAAGAAAATGTGGTATATAAACACCTTTTCATTTTTCTTGGAAAAGGGTGAGTTCAGAGTAATCAGGTGGCCCCAAAAGCACCCCAAATAAATTGTTTGCTTAGATTAAGCTATAATTTGATTTATCAGTTTACTTATTGTGTTCTGTCTCATCTCTTCTATAAGTTTCAATAAAATTAAGAATGTTATGAATTACAGATTTTTCATTGAGGTGAAAGAAAGGTGATGAGTGATTTGTTGACTATTTTTATTAATTATTAAATTCTCATGAAGACTTTCATAAAATTTACTCTAAATGAAAGAACATAGACTCATTATTTTTGTTGTTTTTGTTTTTTATGTTTCTTCTTTTCCCTGGTACTGGGGATTGAACCCAGGACCCTAGTACATGCTAGGCAAGCACTCTACCACTGAGCTACACAGCTAGATATGAATCTATCCTATTTTTAATACAAATACTGCATCATTTCCTAAAAATTTTACAACTGTGCTTTTGCTTGCTCTTCTGCTTACCTAAGTCTGTGCTGATATGGTAGATAAATAATCTGAATTTTATAGGAGAATATCAATTATAGAATAGTCAAATATAAGCACCATGCATTATCTGCATTTTAAACCATCACTAGCAATATTCTTAAATCAACACATATTAGTTGTATAAATTAATGAGGTTCAGTGTGATATTTCTAGACAGGCATGAAGCATTCACTGATTACATTTAACCTCCCTTTTTCTGCACTGATACTTGACTTTCTATGTCTGGCTTATTTCACTTAACATAATGTCCTTCATTTCCACCCATTTTGTTGCAAATGACAGAATTTCATTCCTCTTATGATTGAATGATATCCCATTGTGTTTATATATATATATATATCACATTTTCTTTATCCAATCTAATTCTCCTCAGATCTCAACTTACCTGTTTTCTGATATTAAAGTCATTTTCTTAAAATCACCAGTTATACATAATCACCCAATTATAATAATGTACTCAAGTCAAGGATCACTAATGGATGCTAAAACCAAAGGCTGTAAGTGACAGCCTTTTACTTTTATGGTGCCAAAGAATAATCTGCCTATTAATAATGAATTTCAAAGAGAAAATTTACTTTTGTAATAGAGAAATCTGGTGGTCACCACTTTAATCAAGTGATCAAAATTAACCAAATAGTGAGACAACCTGATTGTATGTGTATCTTCATGTGATAGAAAAAAACACCATGTCATCCACAAATTATTTCCTGTACAATATATTTAACTTGAGTTTAATCAAGGCTGTAAACTTAACTTCCAGTTTCCCAGAAGTACAGAGGAAAGAAAAAAGTTAAATGATATCAAGACACCACATAGACAAATCTAGACAAATCCAAACTGTGGGACATTCCACAAGATTTCTATCTTTCCTTTAAAAAATCAAGATCATGAAGAGGAAAATAAGGGGTGGGGAAGTATTGCTAGAATGAAAGGACCAAAACCCACAAAATAAACGATAGCGAGACAGTCAAAGCTATAAAAGACATTTTTCGAATCATTTACAAATTTTTAATATGGATCGTATACAGATGCTATGTTAATCAACTCTCTTACTGTAACAAATACCTGTAACAACTTACAAAGGAAACATTTTAATTTAGCCTCATATTTTTGGAGGTTTTAGTTCATGGTTGGTTGGTTGTTGCTATTGCTTTTGGGCTCGGGGTGAGGCAGAACATCAGGGCCAGGGGTGGATAGCAGAACAAAGCTACTAGCGTTAGAGCCAGTAAACAAAAGAAAGGGAGGAAGGAACTGGGGTCCCATAATCCTCTTCAAGGGGTTACCCCCAGTGACCTAAAGATCTTCCATTGTCCCCACCTCTTGAAGGTTTTGACACCTCCAAGTAGTGCCCAGCTGGGGTCCAAGCCTTTAACATATGGACAGACCTTTGAAGGACATTCCAGATCCAAAATATAGTAGATGCTAAAATGGAACTCTGATTAGTCCTGTTAGGTCTGATAATAGTACTGAAGTTATATGAGAAATTGTCCTTAATCTTAGAAGACTCATGCTGGACTCAGGGATGACCTGTCATCTGTCACAACGGCTACAACTTACTTTCAAGTGAACAGCAAAATGTAGGCATAAAATTTCTGTCTATCTACCTACCTCCCTCCCTCAGAAATTTAGAAGGTGTTGGGGTAAACACTAGTCAGTGCCTAGGAAAGCTTGCTCTGGGCAGCAAGATAAGGACTTTAAAGAATGTGATAAAGCAAGAAATGAAGAGGGGAAACTGGCCACTTTCCTTGTTTCCAATCTTTAGGGGAGTATCAAAGCGAAGTGATCTTGGTTGTAGAATAAAAGAACAAACTCAGAGAATAGCTAAAGAAATCTGTCTGCACAGAAGGCATGCAGCCGGTCCTGTATGTTCCCCCTGCCTGCAGCCATGGTGCAGCCCTCCATTGTATCTGGGCCTGCTGCCACTCAGGAGCTTGTGAGTAGTAGAATGCCCAAGTCCTTTCTCTTGAGTCCTTTGAGTTCTTTCTCTGGGATCTGTAAACAGTATGCTTGGGGTATTTGCAGCCCTGGGGTTGAACAGAGGTAAACAGAGATAGTACACAAATATGGCAAAATCTCAGTAACTGGTTAACCTGGGTGGAGGGTGTTTGGATTTTTATGGTGTCATTCTTTCAACTTTTCTGCACATTTGAAACCTCATCCCACCCAGCACCAAAAAGGAAAATATAAATATAAAGGAAATATAAATAGTTTTCATCCTCATTTTTATTCAGTTGTTGCTATCTACAATGCAGGTGAAATTTAACTTCATTTTTAAAATGGAAAGTTTTGGTTTAGGTCAATTATATGAACTCAGTAGCCAGGATGACATTTGACATTTTGAGGATAACTTAGTTAAACCCTTATATTTTGCTTGATTTAAAAAAAATTACCTCTGAGCCGGGTGCAGTGGTGCACGTTTGTAATCCCAGAGACTCAGGAGGCTGAGACAGGAGAATTGCAAGTTTGAGACCAACCTCAGCAACTTAGCAAGAACATGTGTCAAAATAACATATAAAAAAGGGCTGGGGATGTGGCTCAGGGGTTAAGTGCCCCTAGATTAGAGCCTAGTATCAACAAAAAACAAACAACAAGAACAAAAAAACCCCAAAAAACCCAATTACCTCTGATTCCAGGGGAACATAGTCAAACAAGATGTGATGAGCTACCTTATGGTAAGCTTTGTGTTAGTGCCTTTTAGTTTTTGGTGATGTAAAGGCCTTCCCCATTAGTGTTCTGATGCCTATATACATAATCTGCTGACAACTAACATGAAAGCCAGACCCAGCTTTTAGATGGACTAGAAAAGTTCCTTTGGGGACTTCTACTGCCCAGTTTTAATAAGCTAAATTAACTCAGGGAGTTTTGTGTGCTCTCTACTGAAGCATAAAATCATAAATGTAAATCCAAGTTAAAAATTTTATAGCATACATTAGTGACTTTGTTTACATTTAATAATTAGTCTTTGGATACAAGATAATAGTTATAACTATTGCATATGCTAATCTTAGTTTAAAGGTCGAACAAGATAATAAAAGTAATAGGGTGAGGAAATACAGGGAGGTGAGCGGGTTTGCAGTAAACTAATTAAATTAATTTGATTTTCTATTTATTTCCAGTTTATACCTACCACACTTGTGCCTATGTACATATCTTTAGTATACATTACTTTTGGGAAAATAAGAATTTATGTCTCACAAACATTAAGTAAATAGTATTTATAGATCATATTCTGCAAGTACTTAGACTCTATTCAATGGTTTTCTGTTGCAATTGCTGGATTACAGCATCCTTATCATTTATAAGGTACTATGTGATCTGGGTGAAGTTGTTACCTTGTGATTTATGAAATTTACTGTTTGCATGATCAGGTTATGTTCAAATAAAGCAAAAGATAACTGGTTTATCCACCTTTCCATTACTGTGACAAAATAGCTGAGATAAATCAACTTACAAGAAGTAAAGGTTTATTTTGACTCAGAGTTTCAGAGGGTTAGCCCATGGTCACTTGACCCTGTTGCTATGAGTGTATAGCAGCATACTACATCATGGTGGTGACATATTGCATGAAAGGCCTATTTACCTCCTGGTGGCCAGGAAACAAATGAGAGGAAGAAGAAAGAACTGAGGTCCCAATATTCACTTTGAGGGCACTCCCTCAATGACCTAGCTTCCTTGCACTTAGACTTTACCTTCTAAAGTTCCTCTATCTCCCATTAATGCCATAGGCTGAGGACCAAGATTCCAACTCATGGGACTACAGGGGATGTCAAGACCCAAACTATGGCACTATCCAACAGATGAAGTCACTGTTCTGTGTGACTAAAGATCAGTCAGTCATGGATTCATTATCGTGTTTTATTTAAGAGAAATCAAGGGCAATTTCAGGTTTCATGATCTTGAAGGACTCAAATACCAGCTGTCCATGTTTTAGCCTAGAAACTGCTTTGAACAATGGGCCAGTGATAAAAAGAAGGATCCTCTCCAATAGGGTTGATGTTTTCCAAGAGTCTGCAGATCAAGGAAAGAAAGGGAGATGAAATATATGGTGACAAGGTTTACAAATAGTATGTGACATTTCCCAACAAAAATGTAGTATACTTGACCTTTGAAAATGCCAATGAAGCAAATATGGCAAAATGTTAATATCTGTTTTTAAATTAGCATTGGTTTTGTGGTCATCTGTTATATTATTTTTTCTACTTATCTGAAGGTGAAATAGTTAATTTAAAATTTTAAAAATATATTAAAAAGTGCATTCAACCAAATTGAGGTTATCAGATAATGATAGCACAGCCAAAAGAAAGGATCATAGGCCTCCTGTGTTATTAATGTCTTGTTCACCACTAAAACTGTGATTACTAGGACCCAACTACATGAATAAAATTGCTTTGAAGAAAATGTGTGTTTAAATGTAAAAATTTTTCAGTAAATTGGATTAATTCCCAATGGTATTATTATTTTTTTTATTGTAAACAAATGGGATACATGTTGTTTCTCTGTTTGTACATGGAGTAAAGACATACCATTTGTGTAATCATAAATTTACATAGGGTAAAGTAATGTTGTTTGATTCATTGTTATTTTTTCCCTTCCCCCCACCCCTCCCACCTCTCTTTTCCCTCTATACAGTCCTTCCTTCCTCCATTCTTGCCCCTCTCCCTAACCCTAACCCTAACTCTAACACTAACCCCTCCCACCCCCCATTATATGTCATCATACACTTATTAGCGAGATCATTCGTCCTTTGTTTTTTTGAGATTGGCTTATCTCACTTAGCATGACGTTCTCCAATTTCATCCATTTGCCTGCAAATGCCATAATTTTATCATTCTTTATGGCTGAGTAATATTCCATTGTATATATATGCCATAGTTTCTTTATCCATTCATCAATTGAAGGACATCTAGGTTTGTTTCACAATCTGGCTATTGTGAATTTAGCAGTTATGAACATTGATGTGGCTGTATCTCTGTAATATGCTGATTTTAAGTCCTTTGGTTATAGGCCAAGGAGTGGGATAGCTGGGTAAAATGGTGGTTCCATTCCAAGCTTTCTGAGGAGTCTCCACACTGCTTTCCAGAGTGGCTGCACTAATTTGCAACCCCACCAGCAATGTATGAGTGTACCTTTTTCCCCACATCCTCGCCAACACCTATTGTTGCTTGTGTTCTTGATAATTGCCATTCTAACCCAATGGTATTATTAATACTCCTACTAGGAGTAGGCCAAAAGTTGGAAAAGCAACTTTAAAAAAATTTTTTTTGAATACACTTAAATTTTTAGACCAGTTTTAGGTTCAAAGCAAAGTTGAGAGGAAAGTACCAAGAATTCCTCCTGCCCCCACATACAGACAGCCTTCTCCATTACCAAATCCTACACCAGCAGAGTCATTTGTTATAATCAGTAAACCTATATGGAACATCACTACACACAGCCCATAGTGTATATTAGGGCTCACTCTTGGTGTCATACTTCCTATGGGTTTGGACAAATGTATCCACCATTACAGTAATATACAGAACAGTTTTGCTGCCCTAAAAATTCTCCGTGCGTCAGTTATTCATCTCTCCACCCTTCTAATCCTAGTTAACCACCAGTCTTCTATTTTCTCCATATTTTTGCCTTTTCCAGAATGTCATGTAGTTAGAAGCACATAGTATGTAATCTTTTCAAATTGGCTTCTTTTACTGGTAATATGCACCTAAGTTTGCTCCATGTCTTTTCATAGAGCTCTTTGCTTTCTTTTCCTTCCTTCCTTCCTTCCTTCCTTCCTTCCTTCCTTCCTTCCTTCCTTCCTTCCTTCCTTCCTTCTTTCTTTCTTTTTTGGTGGGGGTGGGAATACCAGGGATTGAATTCACAGGCACTTGACCACTAAACCACATCCCCAACCCTATTTTTTGTATTTTATTTAGAGACGGGGTCTCACTGAGTTGCTTAGTACCTCACTATTGCTGAGACTGACTTTGAACTCAAATCCTCTTGCCTCAACTTCCCAAGCCACTTGGATTACAGGCGTGCGCCACCGCATCCAGCTCATTTCTTTTTATTGTTGAATAAATTTCTATTATCTGGGTGTACCACAAGTAATTTATTCACCCACCTACTGAAGGGTATCTTTGCTTCCAAGTTTTGGGAATTAAGAATAAAGCTACTATATATCCATGTGTAGGGTTTTTGTATGGATGTCTTCAACCCTATTGGAGAGGATCCTTCTTCTTATCACTGGCCCATTGTTCAAAGTAGTTTCTAGGCTGAAACATAGACAGTTAGTAAATACCATAGAGCATGATCACTAGATCATATAAGTGTATGTTTAGCTTTATAGGAAACTTCCAAACTGTCTTCCAAAGAAGTTTTACTATCTTGCATGCCCACCAACAAATGTTATTCTACAGACTTTGACATTATTATTGTTTTAGATTTTAGCCATTCAGTTAGGCATGTAATGGTATGTTACTGTTGTTTTAATTTGCATTTGCATAATGATGTATGATGTGGAACTTATTTTCTTTCCTTTTTTTGCCATTAAGTTTTTTTATTTGTGAAAAGTTCAAAATATAATAAATGTAAAGGTAAATGAACCAAATAAAAGTGGAGTGTGATCCCAATTTTGTACAGAAATACTTATTCTCAGGGAAAAAACTGAAAAGAAATGCCAACAATATCAATAGTAGTTACTACTCAGTTTTGAATTATAGAAAATTTTGTTTATTTATGACTTTTAATATTCACCAAACTTTCTATAGTGAATGTGTTATTTCTATCATTATAAAAACATTTAATTAAATCCAAGTGCAAGACTCCTGAGTGCAAGTCTTGAGCTGGGAAGGGAACATACTTTTTTTTTTTTTTTGGTGGTGTTGGGGATTGCACCAGGGCCTTGTGCATGCTGGTCAAGCACTCTACCAACTGAGCTATTTCCCCGGCCTAGGAACATACTTTTGATGTGATAGTTTATCACTTTTTTTTACTCAGTGTACTGATTTGGAAGAGATTCTCCGTGCACACCCAATGTACTCTCTGAAAATGACAAAACTCTTGACTATAGATAATGCTTCTCTTACTCTCCTACTAAATTCTAGAATACAACAGTAATTCTTGTGGAACTTATTTTCATTTGCTTATTTGCCATTTCTATATCTGCTTTTCGAGTAAGTTTGATTAACTTATTACTCCTGGTAAACTGAACATTGAAAAAGGCATCAATTTTTAAAATATAACTTTTTCCCCATAGAACTTAGATTGCCATAAGTAGTAATGTCTGGGCTCATAAGAATAGGGTTAGAGTTTGTTTTGTTTCATTTTGTTTTCTTTAGAAGGCAGTGAATTCAGAACAGTATAAATAGACCGTATTCTTACTCTTATCCTAGAATGAAGTTAGACTGTTAATGGTGGAAGGATTCCATTGTAAAAGGCAGTAAAGAAAATGAGAGATTACACTCCGTTTATGTATGATTTATCAAAATGTATAAATGCATTCTACTGTCATGTACAACAAATTAGAATAAATAAAAAAATTTTTTAAAAGGCAGTACAGGGCTAGCATTGTTATGCCACTTCTAAACTAGCTAACCCACCCTTGAAATAATGGCATTAATCTATTCCTGATAGTGGATGAATTAAGCCCTTTTGACTTAATCACTCCTTAAAGTACTCTCTTCCTAATACTATCACAATGGTAATTCAATGTCTACATGTTGGGTTGGGGGTATATCTCAGTGGTAGAGTTCTTGCCTAGAATGCATGAGGCCCCGAGTTCAGTCCCCAGAAACACACACACAACACATTTCAACATGAACTTTGGAGGGAACAGATAAAATATAGCAGGGAGATATCCTCACAAATAGAGATTTCCTTTATAGATGCCAATTTCCTTTACAAAGAGACAACTTCTACTCTGTTTTCGGAACTTATTTATTACGGAAGTCACTCAAAATAATCCTTATTCTAAAGAGGCATATTAGAAATGGCATATTCACCGGGTGTGGTGGCTCACGATTGTAATCCCAGCAGCTAGGAAAGCTGAGGCACAAGCATCACAAGTTCAAAACAAACTTTAGCAACTTCATGACGCCCTAAGCAATTTAGCAAGACCCTGTCTCAAAATCAAAAATATAAAAAGGGCTAGGGATGTGGCTCAGTAGTTAAGCACCCCTGGGTTCAATCACTGGTACAAAAAAAAAAAAAAAGGCATATTCCTGTCTTCTACTGTTTTGGTATAGGAGACTAGACAATGACACCCCAAAATATGACCAGTCCAGTTAAACAGCTATAAGATGGTGTGTGGCAGGTGGTCTTCCACCAATATGAATGTTTTTCCATACTGAGGTATATAACTTTTCAAGCCCAATATCTAGACATCTTCTCTGACTGCTCTCTGGACTCAGGAACTGGGTTTATAGTCTTCTCCCATGGTTATTATTCTTTATTTCCCTTTTCTTTCCATAGAAAAAGGTATAAAACCTCAATATTTCATATAATAGCAGTTGGAGAAGACTATAAACCCGGTTCCTGAGTCCAGAGAGCAGCCAGAGAAGATTTCTAGATATTGGACTTGAAATGTCAGTTGCAGTTTGAGTTTCTTTGGTGATGTCATTGGCTGTTCTGGTGAACTTTCTGAATGGCCCACAGATGACAAGAGTGAAGGTCATCCACACATGATGAACTCTTCTGCTCATTTCTTCACAGAGTACATCAAGCTGTTGAATCTTTTACAAGATTTCAGAAAAAAAGACAGCTTTTATTCTTGGTGATTTCAAGTCAGAAGGATAGATAAAAATTTGAATATTTAGTTTGTAGATATGGGAGATATCTGCAGAGAGGGGAGAAAACTGAAAGAATTCAGTTTCAGTTCAGTTTACAGAACTGAATAACAAAATAACTAAATAACAAAATAACTAAATAACAAAACATCAAAGAAAATGAACAGTAGTAGAATCTGACAATAAGTGCACTATAATTTTTTACTGAAACATATTTTCTTTCTAGAGTCATCCCATTTCTACCAAAGACAGTCAAAGCAAGACTGATTTGTTTTTAATGTTAATCTAGTCATTTTTGTTCTGCACTGGGTGCAGCAAGAATAGTGACTCATCATATAGACTCTTTGAAAATCTGCATTACTAGAACTTTTAATAAAGATTTTTTTTTAAATGATCCTGGTGATCAAAACCAGGACCTTGTTTGTGTGTGCTGGGCAAGTGCTATATCATGGAATATAACAAGGAGTCTTTCATTAGACTTTTAAAATCTTTTACAGGCTAGGAAGCCAAACTAAGTACTGCCTTATATTATAACTGCTTCACATTATAATCCTATAGATTTGGGTTAATGATTTCTTCTTCTCCTTCTTCTTCTTCTTCTTCTTCTTCTTCTTCTTCTTCTTCTTCTTCTTCTTCTTCTTCTTCTTCTTCTTCTTCCTCTTCCTCTTCTTTTTCTTCTTTTTCTCTTGATTGGGAATTGAACCCAGGGTTTCATGCATGCTAAATATGTGCTCCACCACAGAGTAACACTCCCATCCCCTAATTCCTCTCTTCTTGAGTTTCCCATGAAATCCTAGAATCCTAGGCCTGCCAGGAAGTGACATTCCTACCTAACTTATCTATAAGACTGGGCATGTTTTTAAGTCAGTTCAAATGCCATTTATTCTAAGAATTTTTATTGACTTCATAGAGTCAAAATTAGTTCCTTAAAACTATCTGGTCATATCTGAATTTTTGTCCATCATTCTCAAACATGACTGATAGCCATCAAAGCCTTGGTAATATAAACAGCATTTCCAATTGTGTCCTCTCACAACGATTCTTATTGGAACTATGTAAAGATATATTGTCATGAAAATAAGAATACATAATAAAAGTTTATGAATTCTACAGAGTTTGGGTAAGGAAAAGAAGATAAATATTTCAATTCCATTTACAAAGGTATAGTTTACTAGGTTGTTGTGAGTTTTAGTTAGCTTAACAAAATAAGAAAAAAGTTTGCTTAAGTCTGGAAAAAAAATTAAAAATACAATATTTCAAACAAGAAGTAATAAAAATTATAATCATCTGCATCAGCTCCTCTAGTCCTTTGTAGTCAATTCTCATTTGCTTCATCTTAGTTAGTGGTTTTAAGAACCCATCAGTTTGGGCTGGGGATGTGACTCAGTGGTTAAATTCCCCTGAGTTCAATTCCCAATAGAAAAAAAAAAAATCAGTTTTTTTATTAGTTCTGGAATTTCTTACCCAAACCAAAAGAATGATCTTAAAGTTACCACAAACCTGTGCTTGTCAGAGTTCTTTCCATGAATCCCCTTGAAGACAAAGTACTGTCAGATTATAGTTACTTGAAAAAGTTTTAGGAAAGCATCAGGGTAAAACAACTACTTTTTTGTTCATGACAAAATGTTTTAAATGGTCATGTTTAAAGATTTCATGAGAGTTTATTAAAATGCAAATGACAAGAAAAATTTGACATTTTTCTCACAATATTTTAAGACAACAAGTAGAATTATAACTAATTATACCAGGACATATCTGATCACTGGGAATATCATAAATTTCTGGAACATTTATATTTATAACATATCTCCACATAAATGTGACTTTTAAAAGTTTAAGCATAGCTTCTTAATTGACAATGTTTCTCATGTACTATCAAAGCAGCCTAATTGGCTTAACATCTTTCTGGAAAATCTCAAAGTTAGTTTGAGGTCAAAAAGACTTCCCTTAGATTATGATTTCAAGAAGTTTGTCAAAACTGTTAAATAGTTAAAAAGTTTTGATTAAATGGGATCACAGGTCACTGAGAATGGATACTTACTTGTTTAACCAAAGAGACAAGACTCAAATGCAAATACAAAAAATCATAGTTGTAAAAACAAAGGAAAAAATCCTCACTCTTGGAATAGAGAAGACTCATTTTTCCTAACCATTCAAAGACTGATAAAGGCACAAATTTCTCTCTTTTTTTCTCCCTCTAGTCAGATTCTAGGTTTCCTAAGGGTTTACTTAGAAGGTAAAAAAGCATCCTTTACAATATTCTATCAAGAGCAGGTGAATAATAAAAAAAAAAAAGTCATTTTAACAGAGAAGACCAAATTCTAGTTTTGTGGCGTACTTTTCATAATAGGGATCACATTTTAGACTCTCAAAATAAATTGATTTAATTTTATCCAATTTAACCACATGAAATTCCCTATCTCTTCACCTCTCTTCCAATCTTTCTGGATCAACTTAGTTTTTGTCCTTTGTTCTCCCTTTTCATTTAAATATTTAAATATTTCATTCATATACTTAAATCATAATAGAAATAAAGTTACTCTTTTCTTTAACAACAACAAAGCACATCCTTATATCGTATAATCTTCTTTACCCAAAACACGTCTTACTTTCCTTGTATGACTTATAGAGTTGTTTCCCTTAGTATTTCTAGTAGTCTTAGTTATGTCCATGAATTAGAATTTTTAACTCTTAGTAACTTTTATTTTTACCAAAAAATGAGGAAGCAGTCAATTATGAACTCTTACACAAGCATTCTGTAGATTGGCAAATTTATGAATATGCTATTTAATAATTTCTAGAAGCATCTATTTTATAGTACAATCTTTCAATGTGGCATAGGACATTGTTAACAGTTTAAAATATCTTTGGTTCCTCTATAATTAGAAACCAAAGTAGGGCTAGGGTTGTGGCTCAGTGGTAGAGCTCTTGCCTAACACATGTGAGGCATTGGGTTCAAACCTGAGCACCACATAAAAATAAAAGAAAGGCATCATTATACTCATCTACGATTTAAAAAAGATATTTATAAAAAGAAGCCAAAGTAGATAAATTTAAAGTGCAATTTTTTAAATTAAAAATTTTAGGCTGGGACCTGGTATGGTGGAACATACGTATAATTGGGAGGGTAAGGCAGGGGGATTGCAAGTTTAAGACCTGCCTGGGCAAATTAGTGAGATGTTACCTCAAAATAAAATTAAAAAAAAAACAAAAACTGGGAATGTAGCTGAGTGGTAAAGCAGTTGCCTAGTATGTGTGCAGCCCTGAGTTCAATCCTGAGTACCAAAAAAAAAAAAAAAAATTAGTTTGAGGATGTATCTCAATGGTAGAGTGCATACTCAGTACATGAGACCCTGCATTCAATTCTGAGTATCAAAAAAAAAAGTTCAAAAAAAATTTTTTTTTGTAACCGGAGATTGAACACAGGTCCTTGCACATGCTAGGCAAGCATTCTACTATTAAGGAATATTCCCAGTCCTTTGTAAAAATTTATGTTGAGGAAAGGTCTTGATATGTTGCCCAGACTGGTTTCAAATAGTGATTCTTCTGCCCCAGTCTCCCAAGTAGCTGGAATTACATTCATGCACCAAAACACCCAGCTACAAAAATTTTTTTAAATTATAATTAAAACTTGAATTGGATTTAAAAGCAAAAATTACTATTGCAGGATTTTATCTTATTTGGAAAATATCTAGATATTCAACGAACATTCATCATTTAATTCAACAAATCTCTAAGGGTGTAAGTTACTAGAGATATGGGAAACTATTTTTTTAAATATTGTTTTAGTTGTCAATGGACTTTATTTTATTTATTTATGTGTGGTGCTGAGAATTGAACCCAATGCCTCACACATGCTAGGCAACTAAGCCACGATCCCTGCCCTGGGAAACTATTTTTAAGTAGACATTATAAACCATAATCATAGTTGAAAAGTTCATTTATTAACTGTGATCCCACTTACAGCTTTTTAATTCACTTGGTTTTTTTTTTTTAAGAAAAAAATACACTTTGATTCTCATGAAAATATCATGAGACTTCAGTCATGATCTTAACTTATTTCTTCCTTATTAGTGTTAGAGAAGTGTTAAGTGGAGATAAGGCTCTTCCTGTTATGTATGCTGAATATAACAGTAGTTTTCAGACTATGCTTAACTCTGATTACTCCATTTTACAAAGTAATACTTTGCCTACAAACTTAACTACATTTTGAGCATAAATGTTGAGGGAGAATGATTCTACACCTTGCTTGTACAAGTAAACAGCCACCATCTGCCTAGCACAAACATATGGCACAAATCAATGAAAAAATTCATTATGCTGATAAATAATGTCCACCTGTGAACTTATTGAATTAAATCAGTAGCACACGGATGCATGGCATATATACCTCATATCAGGAAAACCAGGCCCATGAGTTTACATCAAATCACCACATAAGGCAACCTCCTCACCTAAGACACATGAAAGGAGGAGTGCCTCAAGACTGGTTGTGGGCTGAGGGGAAAGTTTTTGGTTGTGACAGCACACACTGACCCTTCATCAGACCATCTGGTGAATAGGTCAGGAAATCAACAGTCCAGGAACCTTGACTCTGACCCTGGATTTCAGGCTCAGCTTCATCTCCCTGTGTATATTTTAGGAATACCTCTGCTTTCCCCTCAATACAACAAAGAAGCAAGAGGGCCGTGACTGGAATGGCATCCTCAGTCTACAACTTCGCTCTGATAAAGCAATGAAAAATGGATCAGGACACCTTTTCCCAGTTCTGCACATGATTGTGCCCACAAAGACTCACTGACAGGTCCCAGGTCATCTGTCAGTAGTGCTCTGAGAGCCACACAACTCTGGCCTGGAGAAGCCTCCGGGTAGCTGAGAATCACAAGCAGGCAGAGAGCAGTGTGGATTTTGTATGGATACCTTTGGCATGCATTTGACAACAAAATAAAGGAAGAGCCAAACTCTGTCTTTAGAAGCTTGCTATAGTTTGGGTCTGGAATGTTCCCCAAGGGCCCAAGTGTTAAAGGTTTAGTCCCCATTTTAACACTGTTGGGAGAGAGTAGAAATTTTAAGAGGTGGGGTCTAGCAGGAGGTCCTCAAGTTTTTGGGGGTGTGCTCTAAAAGAGGATTGAGGAACCTCAATCTCAATCTCTCTCTCCCTCTCTCTCTCTCTCTCTCTCTCTCTCTCTCTTCCCAGCATGAGGTGATCAGTTTTGCTTCACCATATACCACTGCCCTGATGTGCTGCCTTGCCACAGGCCCAAAGAAATGGTACTAATTTGTCAACTTTCCAAATCTGTGAGCCAAAACAAAGCTTTTCTGTTTATAAGAGGATTATCTCAGAGCTATTTTTTTTTTACAATAATGGAAAACTGACTAACACAAAACTCATAATTTTATTTTACTTTACTCTCAAGCTCAAAGAGGAAAGACAGTTCTTAATTAACCAGATTCAGTTGCCCTTAACTGGAAAAGGTACATAAAACATAAACTATTTAGAGAGCGATTTGGCAATAACTATTAAAATATTTATATTTGCATACTTTTTGAGTCAGCAATTCCACCCCCATGAATTTCTAGGGAATTCTTGACATGTGTGTAAACATAAAACACACAAGGATGTTTGTTTCAAAACTGTTGTAATAGCCAACATTGGAAACGACTATCAAAAAGGAAGTTGTTAATTAAGAAGTGATACATTCGCCTAATGGAATATGATTCTGCTGTTCAAAAAAATAAGAACTGATATAATTATGTTTTTAAGACATAATAGTTGGCAAAAAAATATTACATAAGCATTAATCTCTGTGACTCTGTGAGTGGCCTTATAGAGGTTTTCACTTTTTTTTTTCTTTCTGTTATTCTTTATTTAAACTCCGGGTTCTCATATCCCAGAAGAAAAGAGTGGGGAGAAAAGAAAAAGGGGGGGAAGAGAGGGAAGGAGGGAAGGAAGAGGGGTTGAGAGACAGACAGAGAGAGAGAGAGAGAGAGCGAGTTTTGTCTCATGGGATGTCTCATAGGAAGGGTCTCTGGGATTCCCTCCTATTCCATGTTTTCCTCGAAGATCCTTCAGGAATCTTCCACTGTGAGAGGAACAGATGTGTCCTACTGCAGGTTTGGCATTTGGCAGCGGTCCAGGAGAAAAACGTTCCGCTTCTCCAACACCATCACCTATTCACGCCATGCCTTTGCAGAAGGAAGGAGAGAGAGTCAAATGTCCTGTTCCCGCAATAAACAAGTTTGCAAGCTGCTTGCCACAAGCCTGCTTCCATCCAACTCTCAGTCTTGGACTTGACTCCGCGCTGCTTACCTGATGATGTCTGAGCTTGAACCTGACTCCAACTTCTCCAAGGACATTTGGGGTGGGCATTCTAGCATTTTCAAAGTGGAGTTCCCAAGTGTTGAATGTTCAATGTATCTTCAGGCTTCCATGAAGTAACACCTTCAAACTTCTGTTCTACCTTCAATGCTGTAATTTTTTTCCTTTCACCAAGTTGTCAGTCAGCAACCTCATTCTTTTTCAAGAGAGTAAATACACTTTACAGTCCTCTGTTGCCAATACAGACCTTGGACTAGAGACACACCCCACTGAAGCTCAGTCCTTCATGTATGCTTGGGGACAGTCCACTTACCCCACCTGTTTGAAAGGTGCTTCTCGATCCTGTCCAGGAAGAGCTCTTCGGCACAAGTTCAGCTGTCCTACAGCAGGCCTCTCACCCTGAAACCCAACAAAATCGCTGTGTCCACGAGAACGCTGAAAACCTGCAGCCGCTTAAGCAGCACGGAGGTCACACAAGAAGCCATCACCTCCCACCGGGCGCTACAAGGACCGGTGCTGGCAGCTTTCCTTGGTGACACCACCGGCGCTTCCTAGCTTGTAGGTCTTAGAGTTCAGGTACTCCACGATGGCGAGGCAGGTTACCAGGATAATGCCGGTGGATGAGGAGCCCAGGTTTTCACTTTCTTTATTATATTTTTCCCTATTGTTCTGTCTCCCCACCAAGATATATTGTTTTTTTATTTTTAAGCTAGCATTAAAATGATGTAATGTTTACTCTGTGCCTTTGTATATTGGGTACATATACAGTGTATTGCTTTCCATCTTTACAGGGGCTTACAGCCAATGGTTTGTCTTGAGTCTTACATGAGACTTTGAACTTGGACTTTTGGGCAGTGTTGAAACTGTTAAGACTCTGGGGACTCTTGGAACAGACTAAGTGTATTTGGTGAGATGGACTTGAGCTTTTGGAGATCAGGGGTAGAATGTGGATATGGGTTTTTCCAAGGACTCCTGTGTTAATGAAGAAATATTCAGAGGTAAAAAGATTGGATTATGAGAGGTGTAAACTAATCAGTCCATCCTAGTTTGAAATGGATTAAATGGATGGTAACTGTAGGCAGGTATGGTGTAGCTGGAGTAGGTGGATCACTGGGGGTGTGTGCTGGAAGGGTTCATCTTCCCTGCCACCCCTTCCCCCTCATTCTCTCTGGCTCTCTCTCCCCCTTTCTTTCCCAGCTACCATGAGGTGAGCAACTTCCCTCCACCATGCCCTTCTGCCCTGATCCTGCCTCATGTTGGGCCCAGAGCAACAAACTTGGTCAACCATGGACTAAACCTCTGAAAACCATGAAACAAAATAAACTTTTCCTCCTCTAAGTCATTCTTTTTGGGCATTTTGGTCATAGTAATGAAAAGTTGACAAATAAAAATGGGAAAGATGTGTAAACTAAAACATATATATATATATTTATGGATCCAAACAGATGTATAAGGCCCCTAATGCAGATCAGGCATGAAGTGATGCTCACTAAATCTTACCTTTGTAATTTTCATTTCTGTGGTTATACATGATGTAGATTCACACCATTCATGTAATCATACATGTACATAAGGTAATGATGTCTGTCTCATTCCACTATCTTTCCTTCCTCCGCCCCACCCCCCTATTTCCCTCTACACAATCCAAAGTTCCTCCATTCTTCTCTTACCCCCACTCTGCTCCCCCCTCCATTATGTATCATCATCCACTTATCAGAGAAAATATTTGGCCTTTGATTTTGGGGAGTTGGCTTATTTCACTTAGCATGATGCTCTCCAACTCCATCCATTTACCAGCAAATGTCATAATTTTATTCTTCTTTATGGATGAATAATATTCCATTGTGTATATATACCACAGTTCTTTATCCATTCATCTATTGAAGGATATCTAGGTTAGTTCCACAATCTAGCTATTGTGAATTGAGCTGCTATGAACATTGATGTGGCTGCATCACTGTAGTATGCTGATTTTAAGTCCTTTGGGTATAGGCCAAGGAGTGGGATAACTGGGTCAAATGGTGGGTTCATTCCAAGTTTTCCAAGGAATCTTCATACTGCTTTCTAGAGTGGCTGCACTAATTTGAAACTCTACCAAGCAATGTATGAGTGTGCCTTTTCCCCCACATCCATGCCAACACCTATTATTGCTTGTATTCTTGATAATAGCCATTTTAATTAGAGTGAGGTGAAATCGTAGGGTGGTTTTGATTTGTATTTCTCTAATTACTAGCGATGTTGAACACTTTTTTATATATTTGTTGATCACCTGTTTATCTTCTTCTGTGAAGTATCTGCCCAGTTCCTTTGCACATTTATTGACTGGGTTTTTGTATTTTTGGTGTAAAGTTTTTTAAGTCCTCTATAAATTTTGGAGATTCATGCTCTATCTGAAGTGCATGTGGAAAAGATTTTCTCCCACTCTGTAGGCTCTTTTTTCACACTGTTGATTGATTCTTTTGCTGAGAAAAAGCTTTTTAGTTTGAATCTATCCCATTTATTGACTCTCCCTTTCATTTCTTGCACTCTGGGAGTCTTGTTAAGGAAATCTGGTCCTAAGACAACATGATGAAGATTCAGGCCTGCTTTTTCCTCTATTTGGTGCAGGGTCTCTGATCTAATTCCTAGGTCCTTGATCCATTTTGAGTTGAGTTTTATGCAGCGTGAGAGATAGGGTTTTAATTTCATTTTGCTGAATATGGATTTCCAGTTTTCCCAGCACCAATTGTTGAAGAGGCTACTTTTTCTCCATTGTATGTGTCTGGCACCTTTGTCCACTATGAGATAACTGTATTTATGGGGGTGTGTCTCTGTGACTTCTGTTCTGTACCATTGGTCTACCTGTCTATGTTGTTTCCAATACCTTGCTGTTTTTGTTACTATTGCTCTGTAGTATAGTTTTAAGGGGCATGCCTCTTTTAAATGACCCAAATATACCCTCAAAATCTGAATCACAAATAGATGGGCAAAGAAGCAAATTTTATAACTGCAAAAGAATTCTGCTTACTAGAACTTCTCTGGAGAGTTCTTTTCAAATGAGACTCTGGTTCATTTGAAAATGGATTCATCGTCTATGGCCATACCACCCCAAAAGCACCCGATCTCATCTGAAAATGGATTCACTTTATCAAAATTGGATAATACAACTTTTCAGAAATATCTATTACATAGAGCAAAAAATAGTTCTTCAGTTGGGCCTAAAACTAACAAGATTAATAAACTATAAGGTCTTCTATTGTGCCAGGAGAAACCTGGTGACCTTTCTGGATCTTGTTAATACACAAGAACCTGCAAAGCCCTGCTGGAAGACCACACATTCAAAAAGCCCTGGAGAGAAATGGAGAGACTGACACAGATTCCTGCATAATCGCTAACCTCACTGTAACCAGGACAAGTTGCTTCACCTCTTTTCCATTTCCTCATTTGCAATCATGAGAGAAAGAATGTTTTTTCCTGAATTACTTTGAGGATTAAATGGGATCATGTATCACCTTCCATATGGGAAACATATTGTGAAACTTCAATCATTCAAAATATTTTTTTCCTGGAGAAAATATATGAGGAGATAAATTTTTAAAAATAGAATTTAGATATAGAGTTGAAACAAGTGAGAATGAAGTTTATAATAAAGGTAGCATTTCAATGCAGACAGAAATAAAATGGATTTAAAAATAAATGGCTGGAACAATAAACTATCCTCTTGAGGGGCAGAGTAATGGTGTTGAATTCCTTCCTCATTGCTTATATAAAAAGAAACCCCAAATGGATCATTCATTACACCTGAAAAAGACACTACAAAAGTACACACACACACAAAAGGAGTGAAAATTATGTGTGAACTTATAGTAGGGAAGATGTCTAATTAGAATATAAAGCCTGAGAGTCATAAAATCTCACTAAATTTTTTATAAACATTCACCATGTCAGAGGATAAATAATAAATTGACAAAAAATTATTAAAAGGCTAATTTTGTTAATTTATGAGAAGTGTCAAGAAAAACAAAGAAGAGGGCTAGGGTTGTATCTCAGTGGTAGAGCACTTGCCTAGTACTCCCTGTGTGAGGCTCTGGGTTTGATCCTTAGCACCACATATAAAAAAGTAAGTAAAATAAATGTATTATGTCCATCTACAACTAAAAAAAAATTTTTAGAAGAAAAACAAAGAAGAACCTTTTAGACTTTACAAGGAAATATTTTTATAAATTGAAGGAGACTAAAGAGATAGATATATAATGGATAAATGCAATATGTTAACCTGAATTGGATCCTGGATTAGTAAAAAAATAATTTTAAAGGATATAATTGGTAAAACCAATAACATTTAGGTATAGACTGTGAATTAGGTTCCAGTTTTGTATCAATGTTAAATATCCAGATTTTAACAATTGAACAATGGTTATGTAAAAGAAAGTCCTATTCTTAGTAAATACATCCTGATGTATTTAGGAGTGCAGTGTAGAAAAAATAAAATTTCCCTCCATGTTTTCTGATTTCTTAACTGGGAACCTTGTAGCAAAAACAAATTAACAAGAAAGAAAACAGAGCACATTAGCATGTATAACTCATGTACCTATGGGAAATTTGTAGAGAAATGAGTAAATCTCATCTTCTCTTTAAAAAATGCCCTGGAGAGAAATGGTGAGGCTGGTGCTCCAAGAGGCTCAGGATTTAGGGTTAAATCCATTTCCAGTTGGAGCAAAAAAAGATGTGTGGAGGGGAGTGATAGGGAGGTGACCAGGAAAAGTTCAGTAAACAAGAGTAAGATTTGTTATATAGATTTAAGAACCTGCCTTCTCCATTGATAACAGTGATTTAGTCATCCTTCCCTTCCTGGAACAGAGAAGGAGACACCCTTATGAATGGAGATTTACTTTACAAAAGTAAATTTGCCTTACAAAAAGGATAAATTCCACTTGATTTTCAGAGCTTTTCCTTTGGTCACTGTTTGTCAACATAATCCTCATGTGAAAGAGACATATTTTGGGGTGGTAAGTTCTAGTCTTTCAGAGTCTTCCATTTGAAACTTCCTAAAAGGAAGTTTAGAGCAAGAACAATACCACAAATCAATAAAAAAGGAATTTGGATCCTGTAATTATCTCCCAAAGGTCCATTTACTTAAGGTTTGGTCCCTGCTATAGTGGTATGAAGAAGCAGAACCTCCCAGAGTGGGGCATAGTAGGAGACTTTCAGGTCATTGCACCTTAGAGGAGGATAGCTCCTCCCTCTTTCTTTCTCACTTCCTAGCTGTGAAGTGAGCAGCTTTGCTCTGCCATGTGCTCCTGCCATGTTGTGTTACCTCATCACAGACCAAAAAGCATGGGCCAACTGACCATGGGGTTCAAACCTCAAAATCTGTAGACCCCAAAGCACAAATAACCGGGACAGGAGCAGACTTCATGGATCAGCTGTGGCTTTTATTCAGCAGTGGAGTCAGGCATCTGAGGGGCTCACTTTCTGGGTAGAAAATGGCCCCCAATTACAAAAGGGGTCTGTTTTATAGGTTATAATGAGGGTGAATTAATCATTGGAGACTTAAGCAGAACGTGTTAGTTTGGACAGAAAGGTAAAAAGTTGTAAAAAGTCTGAAACTGATTTTACTGGGAAGGGATGAAAACTCAGAGCCTGGGGTTCATTGCTTATCTTCTTCCTCTGGGAACCATTGTTACCCAGAGCTTCACTGTTTGCTTTTCTCCTTCCAGGACTCATCTGCAGTGGGAAAGGGTGAAAGTCCAGGGCCCTGTGCTCAGTATCTGCCTCTTGCCTTCAGTTCATGTCACTGGGAAAGGATGAATCTTTGCCTTCTTCCTCCCTCCCCCCTCCTGGGTCACACTGTCTTGGGGGTTGTCATTTTCCATATCATTCATTATGGAAACAAGAAAATCAAAGAATAATAGGGCAGTTTCTGACTGTGGGGGAACCAGGCAAGATTTCTAGATGTTGGGCTTAAAGCTTCTTCTGCAGTTTGAGTATGTTTGGTGTTGGGGTAGGCCTAGGAAAGCCTGCAGTGAGATAAGAAGTGAGTGGTAGGAACAAGAGTTTATGGGAATAATTCTATAAAATGGTCCCACTGTGCTGACTCCCACGTGCTTTTTTTCCCCCCAAGAAACAATTTACCTGCAGCCTGCCTGGCTTAAGAGAACAGTTTATGCCACATTCCTGGGCAAACTACCTGTTAATGGCAGGAGAAATGCAGGTTCAAAATAATGTCTGAAAGAGGAATCCAAGTTACCGTGAAGGGGGAGAATATGTGACCCTTTTCATATCAGATCCTGGAACTCAGGGAGATAAGGATAATTCCTCCTATCCATAAAATCTGTGAGAATTTGTGGTTAAGAATTCAATTTGAACTGGTCACTATAATATAATATAAAGCTGCTCTCCCACCCTTTACGCTGCAGTCATTTCCCCACCTCCCAACCTACAACCTAGTTTGTCAGTCTGTGAACATCCTAGCTAGCTACTGGTTCATCAGTCAGCCTGCAAGTATCCTTCTCTGTTATTGGTCCCCTGGTTAGCCCGCGGAATTCAACACCTTAAGAATGGTTCCCAAAAAAAAAAAAAAAAAAAAAAAAAAAAAAAAAAAAAAAGAATGGTTCCCCCGCCATTTTCTCTCTCTCTCCTCCCTTTCATGCTCTCTCCTCCTGGCTTTTTGCTCTCTCTTGCACACATACTCTCTCTCTTTTTCTCTCTTGCCCTGCAGGGAGACACTCTGCCTGTTTACTTAATAAACTCTCTTATGTGAGTTCCTGTGTCTGGAGTGGTTTCTGGGTTCTTACAGTCACTATGGGCCAAAGCGACCTAGAGTTGTCATGGCAATGAGGACTTGAAAGTCTGATGTTATCTAATTGTCAGCCAGATGTCAAGAGGTGGACCTGGACAGGACTCTGGAAACTTCTCTGGAATCCCCTGTAAAATGATTGCAGGAGAGATCCTTTCAATAAAATGATTGAGAGAGGACCTATTCTCTCCCTTCAGAGAGTTCCCTTTCTCCCTTTTTCATACCTTCTAATAAACTTATTCTTTTCCTCTGAGCAACATGTCTGAAATCTCTCTGACTTGATTGCAATAACCAGGGTTTGAATCAAGGCCTTTATACTACCTCAGTTTCCTGGAAGTCCCCAGCCCTATAAGAGAAGGACTCTAAAGAATGTGATAACAAAGGAAAGGGAGAGGGAAAAATGGTCACTTCCCTTATCTCCAATCTTTAGGTGAGAATCAAAGCAGACTGATCTTGGTTTTAAAGTAAAAGAATGTACTCATAAGACATCTGAAGAAATCCATCTTCACAGTAGGCATGCAACCTGTACCTCATATTTTTTCTGTTCATAGTGTTACCAAAAACTTGGTTTTTATCCCAATGCAAATCCAATAATGAGGACATGGTTTTGAGAAACAGGAAAGAGACGTTTTTTTTAAAGGAGAAACAGGGCACTCCTATCCCAGAGGTGATGATTCTGTCCATCAGGGGAACAGAGATCTTTTTAAAAGAGATTATTCAAAGGCTAAATTCCATATGTTTTCTGTCTGTTGGGAGTTGAAGTTCACTTGTTAATTTGGGAGATAGGAATTCCTGAATTTTATGGTGCCATTCCTGAAGGAAGTCTGAATTACTTCATTCCTGTGGTGGGTGTGTCCTCAAGGACAGATAACTCTGCCTAGGATGGGGAAGAAAGTTAAACCTGTTTCCCCAAGAGTAGGGAGGAGGAGGAAAAGAGGAAGAGAAAAAAACACATTCATTTTAAAGATAAGTTGCAGTGGCAGAGCAGCAAAGCCTATATTAAAAGCATAAAGGGGACTGCTGTTACATTTCCCCATAGTCAATTTCTGTATTCCATTTGTATGGAAAAATGGGCAAGGATGTCTCCAAGCTACCTCCTGCTGATAGAATGTGAAGTTAGGGGAAGTAACCCAAAGTGCTTGTCCTCTATTAGGTAGGGCATGGACAGTTAGGGGTTTTCAGCATCAGGGTGGTCCAGAGGTCCAGTGGCAGGGGTTGGGTGATTGGAAAAGGTGTATGTAGGGATCATACTGAGACAATAATAAACAAGACAGCAAAGCATTACTTTGTAAATAATTAGCACAAAAGCAATTAGTATTTCAGCCAATCTCAGAAAATCATGAAGACAGTAACTCATAATCATACTGTAATGGATGACAAAACCAGGCCTGGATGTAAAATAAATTAAACACCAGGTAGGTGGGAGAGAAGAATGAAGGAACTTTGGATGGTGTAGAGGAAAATGGGGTGGTACGGGGTGGGGGAAGGAAAGATAGCAGAATGAAACAGAGAGTATTACCCTATGTATAAGTATGATTACATGAATGGTGTGAATCTACATTGTGTACAACCATAGAAATGAAAAGTTGTACCCCATTTGTGTACAATGAGTCAAAATGCAGACTGTAAAAATAAAAAAATACATTAAAAATAAAAAAATACTTGTGAAAACTATTGCCCTGGAAGAGGAGAGTTCCCCTTCCCTTTTAGTTGGTCCTTCTTCAGGGAACCTAATTAGCACTCTAAGCGCGAGGGCTGGTGACCAAACAAAAGTCAAAGCAAGAATTATTGCACCCAGCCCTCTGGGGTACAGGTCAGAGTGGAGAACTGGAGAAATCACACGTGGTCCCGGCTGTCCAGGGACTTTATAGGCCAGAATAGGTGGGCATCCTGCTGAGTGACAGGTGGACGTAAGGGTCAGTGGGGTTTATCTGTCCATGTTTGATTGGTCGCTCTTTGGTGTGCTGCCCACTGCCTTAGTTGTTCTGCTCCCTTCCATGCAGCTGCTTAAAACCCAACCTAACAAACACCATAGACCCCTACCTTTTGGATTATAAATAACTACATCTAGGAATCTAACTACTCCCCTTTGAAGTGTAAGCACCCCAGTTGAGACTTCAGGCCTAAGATTAGAGGGTTATCAAAGGCCTTGTAAGAGGAGCTAGTTCTTCCCCTTATCACACTCTGCTTTTTTAGACAGGCTTCCCTTTAGAAACCCTGCACATGGCCTTCAATCCTGTAGACTAGAAATTTTAGGCACCAGGGCTGGGGCTGTAGCTCAATGGTAGTGCACTTTGCTAGCACGTGGAAGGCACAGGGTTCAATCCTCAGCACCACATAAAAATAAATAAAATAAAGGTATTATGTTCATCTACCAAAAAAAAAAAAAAAATATATATATATATATATATATAATTTTATGGCACCAGATAGCCTACAAATGTTGTGAGAAACTGGAAATGGGGGCTCAGAAGAATTTGGAGTCTGATCTCCTTTGGGCCTGCCAGTGTAAAATAAAATTGAGTTCTTCCACTCTCCAAGTGCTGTTTGTTGCTTCTTGACTGGTCTGATTCCCTCAATGATACCAGTGATAAACAGATTGAGTTTATCCATGTAGGAGGTTAGAAGGATTTGTAGATCAGACTCAACTGACTCAGGACTAACTCATGACTCTAGAGTCCTTTGTGATATTTGTCATTAGGCATTCCAATACAATAATCCTTCTGTTATAGCCTTCAGCTTTACTTACTTTTGGTAGGGCTGACACAAGTGTACATCTTAAGTCATATTTTTAAAAAAACACACACACTTTGTCTTTCCTTTTAAATGTCCATTGGTTATATTCTCCTGTGCTTTAGTTATACTCTCCTGCCAGGTGTTTAAGACCAAGTGGGTCAAAATTGCCCTTGTTCTTATCTACTTAGGGTCAGCTGAAAATCCTCAGAGATCACTCTTGGGAATGTGTGAGAAGCCTCTTGTCTCCTTTAGCCTTTCTCTACCAGTCATGCCATCTTCCAGAATGGGTCAAGGTCTTGCTGACCCTATGTGGCTTCATTTTGAAGCATCAGGGACATTTCTCTGTCCAATAACCCTCCTCTTTGCAGAATGTATGCTGGTTGATTTCCTTCTCTTTAGGGTCTTCTGGGTTCCCCTGACCCAGAGGCAGGTAACTCACCAGAGTTGCAACACCCTTAGAGGGGTCCTGTCATTCTTTGGGTCCTGGCTGAACTTATAGGGTAAGGGCCAAAATATTGGAAGCTTTTCCTTGGTCCTTTTACTTCCTTGACTTTGGTCTCCAAGTTTTTGATTTTAAATTCAGCAGGCCAGTTTCACCAGTCTTAAAGTGGAAGTAATGGGTTATAACATCAATGTCTATAATTTTGCAGTTACCCCTTTCACTTAATTGGGGTCAGTATTAGTACTGGAATTTAGCATTAAATCCTATCTGTCCTGTCGGTGGTGACTTATTGTCTTAATTAACTCAGGTTGTTCTGTTAGAAGCAGTACTTCTGCAAAACATTAATAGGCAACATTATAAGGAAAATACAAAATGAACACTAAATTATCTTTGGGATTCATTTAGCCTCCTCAAAGACTCATTTGTTTATCAACTCAATTACATATAAGTTTTACTTTCCTTTGAAACTCTTTTACAAACCTAAAGACCTTTTACAATTTGCTCAAAACTTTACTTAAGTTTTCTATTATATCCCCTGTTTATTTTGAGATCATAGTAATTTTACAAGGAAAAAAACCCTATCTTTTGAACACCACTTTAAATAAACTTAATTCTAGCCTACTTTGCAGCCATCCTAACATGGAGAAGAACAAGAGGCAGAGCCTTACTTCAGGTGAGACTGACCTCCTGACAAATCTTAAAAGTGTTTTATTTCTGAATCTGATCTTTGCCTCTTTTAAAAAATATTATTCTACAAAATACTCATGTATTATTTCCTGAGCTTCTGAATATCAGCTAACATAATGCAACATTACAACATTACATCTGCAACATTACATCTGAAACATAATGAAACAGAAATACTAAGAGAGCACTTAACTTCTTTTTTGTGGAAAAGGTGGCAAAATGTTTCATGTTCCACATTGTCAACCTCTGAACAAAATCAGGCTCTTCTTATTAACTTCCAAAAATACATTTAAATCCTCATCCCAGTATAAAGAGTAACACAAAAAATATATATAACTTATTGACATTAATATGTGACCCTGGGTCTGGGGCTATAGCTTAGTGGTAGAGCACTTGCCTTGCACATGTGAGGCAATGGGTTCAATCCTCAGCATACATAAAAATAAATACAAAAAAAAAGATATTGTATCTATTTACACCTTAAAAATAAGATAACATGTGACACTTATATATGACTTATTAACATGTTGTCTTTATCCAGTTATAAAACATTAAATGACATAAATAAATACCAACCAAATTAGTTATTTCTACAGAAATCTGAAGACAACTATTGCTACAATTTTAGTTTGGGAACATCAACTTGGTAAACTGCTCCTCCAAGTTTTACATTTTAAAAGGCTTGTATACTTGAAGAACATAAATACATCTAATATACAAAGAAACCAGTAATTATTAGTCTCACAATTATACAGAAGTCCTTATATTAATTAAGTTTAACATTTAAATTAAATTAAGAATCTAATGGAATATTATTCAGCCATAAAGAAAAATAAGGTTTTGGCATTTGCAGATAAATGGATGAAGTTGGAGAATATCATGCTAAGTGAAATAAGCCAATTCCAAAAAACCAAAGACTGAATGTTTTCTCTGATAAGTAGATGATGATACATAATGGGGGGGGCAGAAATAAGCGGGGAGAGAAGAATGGAGAGACTTTGGATTGTGTAGAGGGAAATGGGGGGAGGGGGTGGGGGAAGGAAAGATAGTAGATTGAGACTAACATCATTACCCTATGTACACATATGATTACATGAATGGTGTTAATCTACATTGTGTACTACCATAGAAATGAAAAATTGTACCCCATTTGTTTATAAAGAATCAAAATGTAGTCCGTAAAACTAAAAAAATTAAAAATTAAAAAAAAGAGTCTATGGACATCATGGAGTCACTTGAACTGATCATATCATCACACTGAAAGAAAATAACATTTGTATATTTATGGAATAAGAAAATACCTTAAGAAAATGCAACCTCATCAAAACTTTTAATAAAATTATTTGCAACATAAGAAAAAGAATTTATAGTGTAAGGTAACAATAATCACAGACCTGCAAGTGTACTAGCAAATATCAAAGAATATCCTTAAATCTCTTATACATTTAGGAAACAGTGTTAATGATCAGAAATAGACAGTCAAATCAAACAGATAAAAAATACAGGTCTTCAAATGGCAGTGTGGCCATTCTATGTCAGATACAATGTATAAAGAGAGCACTTATTGGTTCCTTGCTGGTAACATACATAAACTTTCATTTTACGAATTTGTACATAACATTTACAAGGCTCATACATCATAGTTCTCAGATATATGCATATATCTAGTCACATATATTTAGGGTGTCAACTATTATAACCTAAAATAACAGTCATTTATTTAACCAGTTACAAAGTAATCACTTAAAAGACTTTAAAATAGGTACAAACCCTAATTCCTTTAAGACTTAGTTTCCCTAAGTAATCAAATTTGACAGATACAAGAAAATTATCTTGATAGATAAGAGCAAATTAATGCTTCAGTACATTCAGTACATTAAAATTTGAATAACCCTTTGTGCTAACTATAGCCAATTTAATTACACACAAACTTTCAGAGATTTACCATCCACAAACTTGCTGCCACTTATTTAGTCATTCTAAAACTTATTCACATTCTTAGTTTTGTACTCTCTTTCATCTTGAACTTCGCACAAGAATATTACTTTACCATACAAAATATTTTCTCATGCAGAAACATTTTTTTACCTTCTAATTTTCCATACTTAAATATATTTCCATACCTATAATTTTCTTATTCTCTCTTTTCCAGTTTCAAATCCTTTCTTTAATTCATATTCTGAAATAATTCTTATTAAAGTTATCTGTGCATTTAATTTACACAACAAATTTCGCCTCAGGAGAGGGTTAAACAATCTGGCATATTAAAACAAAACAAAACAAAACAAAACTGTGCCCTAATCTTTTTTTCCCAGATTGCATTCAAGGGGTTGGAGCACAGAATATACTTGAGCCTGAACTTTCTCCCATATCATTATCACAATACCATCATCTCTAACTGCATTCCCCACTGTCAATTTTACTTTGGGCCTTTTCCTTATGCTAGACATATTGATGTTCAATGGAGTAGGCCCTTTCCATCATTTTCTTTATGCTTCCTTGAAGATCCCTTTGCAGAGGCTGCCAACAAAACACAGGTTGGCCTTAGTTTCTTTTTCTTTTCTGGGTGAAGTTGTTTGTCCTTCCAGTCTCCCATGCATTTAGTTTGATGGCATACTGCCATAGCAAGAATTTCTCTGACCCAGTGACAGAGAAATTATCCCCTGGTCAAATGGGATGTCCTGTCAGATCTTAAAAGGGGAGACCACTCCTGTCCCCAGGTCATAAACTAACAGTGCTGGCACATACTGCCATGTATTTTGTGGTCAGGAGCTTCTCTCCCATGGGAAAAAGGGACTAGAAGGCAGGGCAGAGGCCAGGTTCTCTTTGGCCATTTTCGCTGGTTTACAAAACACATTCAGAGAGTAACAGCATTGGTGAACACAGGAACTGAGTGTAAATTGATGTATGGCAATCCTGACAAATTCTCAGGCAATTATCTGCTATTGATGGATATTGGGGAAAAACTGTGAATCCAAGCTATAATGCTGATGCTATGGCTTGGATGCCTCTCACCCACCCAATGTTCATAACTCCCATTCCTGTCAACAGTATAAGTGCTGATATTTTGTGGGGGTAAATGCCTATAGATTACTGTAGGAGAGTTGTTTGCATTGCTGTGAGATTAAGCAAGTGTTAGTTATGAAGCCAATATTAAGGGGGCATGAAAAACAACCCTTGCTATTTTGCCTGCAACCTGCTGAATTGTCTTCACCAAACATTATTGGCTCCCTGGTGGCCATCAAGAGATAATGGAGCTTTTTTGAGTGCAGATTGCTCACTGTCAGGCATCTATCGTCGACCATTTGCCTGCCTCTTGCCTGTCCATCGCCTGCCTTACACCTATCCATCACCCAACGCATGAGGTTCACCTCCCAATGGTCCAACAACAGTCAGTAAACTGATCGCCGACCACCAGTGGAGCACCAGCTACCTGCTGTTGCCTGGAAGTTCACTGTTACAGTACCTGCAGGTTTGATTACACGGGGCTGCCGCCATTTTGAGACAACAGTCAGGCCCCGTAGGACCCCTGGCCGGAATGACTGAGCCCCATCTCCAGGATCCCTCAGCCCCAAAGATCATTCCCTGCCTCTGGGGCCCTCACATAGACTGAGGGCTCCCTGCCACCAGGACCCCCAGACCAACTGACTGCGCCCTATCACCGGGACCCCAGACTGACTGATTGCACCCGGCCTCCAGGATCCCACAACCACACCAAACACACCCAACCTCCATGACTCCTGCCTGACCAACTGCATCCCACCTCCAGAACCTCCAGCTGACCACGTCCACACCCTGAGCTGCAGCTCCCCATTTGCCAACACATTTTGAAGCCAGAGTGGCCATCTTGGATAATCCTGGAAGCCGTAGCTCCGATCTTTAGGTGAGGTAAATCCCATCCTGAGACGCCTGTTGGAGGCTTGAAGCTCATTGTCAGGTACCTCTCATGCATCAGGCTACTGAAGACTGGGAGGTTTTATTACTATATTACTGTTATATTGTAGATTTTCTTTTTTCTCCTTATTGAAAAAATTTAAGTTTTTATTTCTTTACTTTTCTTGCTCTCTTTTCCTTTTATTTACCTGTTCCCTCAGAGTCTCTTTCTCCCTTTTTTGCATGTTAACATCCAATTTCTTTTGATTACACTCTCACACTTTCTATTATCTAGAACTTCTGTATATTCTTTTCTTATCCCATTAACAGACACATTCTACATCACTCTGCATCCTCTTTGTCTTCCATTAGAAACTGCAGACCTTATTGCAAATCTGCTTGTTTTACTGAAGGTAACATTTGAACTCATTCTGCTTATTATGACAATTTTGTTATTGTCCTCATAGGGGCTATTTGGTCTAGGATTGCATAGTGTCTGAACTGGGCACTGCTAATATTGATCCCCCCTTAAAGAAAGGGTTTAGGAAACCTATAGGGCCACTATAAGCCTATAGGGAGAAATCTGCAATACCCCAGATCTGCACTGCTAGAGGGGAAGATACATGAACAACATGAAAAAACAAGGGAAGAAAATGATCCAAACAAATCTAGATTCTATATTAATAGAGTCCAATGACAGTATGTTAGAAGAAATGTCAGAAAAGGACTTCAGATTATACATGATTAAGATGATTCACAAAGCAAAGGATGAGATAAGAGAGCAAATGCAGGCAAAGAAAGATAATACCAATAAGCTGAAAGAGCACCTGCAGGAAGCAAAAGATCATTTCAACAAAGAGATAGAGATTCTAAAAACAACAACAACAACAACAACAACAAAAAACCAAATGGAAATCTTTGAAATGAAGGAAACAATAAACCAAATAAAAAACTCAATGGAAAGCATCACCAAAAGACTAGACCACTTGGAAGACAGAACCTCAGACAATGAAGACAAAATATTTAATCTTGAAAATAAAGTTGCCCAGAGAAGATGATAAGAAATCATGAACAGAATATCCAAGAACTATGGGACATCATGAAAAGACCAAATTTAAGAATTACTGGGATTGAGGAAGGCACAGAGATACAAACCAAAGGAATGAACAACCTATTCAATGAAATAATATCAGAAAATTTCCCAAACCTGAAGAATGAAATGGAAAATCAAATACAAGAGGCTTACAGAACACCAAATGCACAAAATCACAACAGATCTACACCAAGGCACAGTATAATGAAAATGCCTAACATTCAAAATAAAGATAGGATTTTGAAGACCGCAAGAGAAAAGCATCAGATTACATATAGGGGGAGACCAATACGGATAGCAGCAGACTTCTCAACCCAGACTCTAAAAGCTAGAAGGGCCTGGACCAACATATTTCAAGCTCTGAAAGAACATGGTTGCCAACCAAGAATCCTATACCCAGCAAAACTAACCTTCAGATTTGTAGATGAAATAAAATCCTTCCATGATAAACAAAAGTTAAAAGAATTTACAGATAGAAAGCCTACGCTACAGAATGTTCTCAACAAAATATTCCATGAGGAGGAAATGAAAAACAACAATGAAGGTCAGCAAAGGGAGGAACTACCTTAGAGAAAAACCACGCAAAGGAGAAAGCAAGCCAACTTAAAAACCAAAAATAAGCCAAATGATTGGGAATACAAATCATATCTCAACAATAACCCTGAACATTAATGGCCTAAACTCATCAATCAAAAGACATAGACTGGCAGAGTGGATTAAAAAGAAAGACCCAACAATATGCTGCCTGCAAGAGACTCATCTCATAGAGAAAGACATCGACAGACTAAAGGTGAAAGGATGAGAAAAAAACCTGCCACGCGCATGGACTCAGTAAAAAAGCTGGGGTTTCCATCCTTATCAGATAAAGTGGACTTCAAGCCAAAGTTAGTCAGAAGGGATACAGAAGGACATTTCATACTGCTTAAGGGAAACATAAATCAGGAAGACATAACGATAGTAAATATTTATGACCCAAACAATGGTGCATTCCTGTACATCAAACAAATCCTTCTCAATTTCAGGACTCACATAGACCACAGCACAATAATTCTGGGTGATTTAATGCACCACTGTCACCACTAGATAGATCTTGCAAACAAAAACCAACCAAAGAAACCATAGAACTCAATAACACAATCAATAACTTAGACTTAATAGACATATATAGAATATTCCATCCATCAATGAGCAGATTCACTTTCTTCTCAGCAGCACATGGAACCTTCCCAAAAATAGACCATGTGTTATGCCACAAAGCAGCCCTTAGGAAATGCAAAAAAATAGAGGTACTGCCTTGTGTTCTATCAGATCATAATGGACTGAGAGTAGAAATCAATGACAAAATAAAAAAGGGAAATTACTCCAACACCTGGAGATTAAATAATATGCTATTGAATGAAACATGGATAACAGAAAACATCAGGAAGGAGATAAAAAAATTCTTAGAGGTCAATGAGAGCAACAATACAACATATCAAAATCTCTGGGACACTATGAAAGCGGTACTAAGAGGAAAATTCATTGCATGGAGTGCATTCCAGAAAAGAATGAAAAGTCAACAACTAAATGACCTAACATTATAGCTCAAAGCCCTAGAAAAAAAAAGAACAGAATAACAGCAAAAGTAGTAGAAGACAGGAAATAATTAAAATCAGAGCTGAAATCAATGAAATTGAAACAAAAGAAACAATTCAAAAAATTGACAAAACAAAACGTTGGTTCTTTGAGAAAGTAAACAAAATAGACAAACCCTTAGCCACACTAACAAAGAGAAGGAGAGAGAAAACTCAAATTACTAAAATTTGTGATGAAAAAGGAAATATGACAGACACCGCTGAGATACAGAACATAATGAGAAGCTACTTTGAAAATCTGTATTCCAACAAAATAGAAACTCCTGAAGACATTGACAAATTTCGAGAGACATATGCTCCTCCCAAACTGAACCAGGAGGACATACACAATTTAAACAGATCAATATCAAGCAATGAAATAGAAGAAGCCATTAAAAACCTACCATGCAAGAAAAGCCCAGGACCAGACGGATTCTCAGCCGAGTTCTACAAGACCTTCAAAGAAGAACTCATTCCAATACTTTTCAAAGTATTCCAGGAAATAGGAAAGGAGGGTACCCTACCAAACTCATTCTATGAAGCTAATATCACCCTCATACCCAAAACAGGCAAAGACACATCAAGGAAAGAAAATTTTAGAACAATATCCTTGATGAATATGGATGCAAAGATCCTTAACAAAATATTGGCAAACTGTATCCAAAAACATATTAAGAAAATCATGTACCACGATCAAGTGGGGTTCATCCCTGGAATGCAAGGATGGTTTAACATCTGTAAATCAATAAGCGTAATCCATCATGTCAATAGACTTAAGGATAAGAATCATATGGTTATTTCCAGTGATGCAGAAAAAGCGTTCGACAAAATACAATGCCCCTTCATGCTCAAAACACTAGAAAAAATAGGGATAGTTGGAACATACCTGAACATTGTAAAGGCTATTTATGCTAAGCCCATGGCCAACATCATTCTTAATGGAGAAAAACTGAAACTATTTCCTTTAAAAATGGGAACAAGACAGGGATGTCCTCTTTCACCACTTCTATTCAACATTGTCCTCGAAACTCTAGCCAGAGCAATTAGGCAGACTAAAGAAATTAAAGGGATAATTAAATTAAAGAATTAAATAGGAAAAGAGGAACTTAAGCTGTCACTATTTGCTGATGACATGATTCCATATTTAGAGTATCCAAAAAACTCTTCCAGACAACTTCTAGACCTCATCAATGAATTCAGCAAAATAGCAGGCTATAGGGGACTTTAGAACATCAGCCATGGCCCCCTTCTTTCTGCCGGCAGAAGTCTATATTATTACCTTTAAATAAAACCTGCTTCATATGCTTGCCTTGGCATGCTTCTCTAGTGTTTAATCTTCAACATTAGAAGGAGCAGAACTCGTCACTGTTAAATGGCGGTATCAGATTTGGAGGTTCCATTGAGATTTACGCCGAGGTATACAAGTTTTTAAAACAGGAAATTTATCAAGCTGCTACTCTCCAAACTAAACTTGTCTGTAATGAAGTAGCTGCTTCAAGAACACACAACCTAGGTAACTTGTGATAATCAGCCATCACCTATAGAACTGATAGTGGTAACTAGTACTAATACAGACTCCAGTTAAATAAAAGGAAGCACCCACCCCCAGATGACTTTACAACCTGCTCTTTCCCAACCGGACTTATACCTTGGACCCCTTGATTGACCCGATTTTTAAAAGGGAACTCCAAACTGCTTGCCCCTCACTGCCCCCTTCCAGCTTCAAAGCAGCCAGAACAATCAGCGTCCCCTTTTCCTTACAGCAGTAAGGAGTTCCTAAAGCAAAAGGGGGGAATGAAGCCAGAAATAAGGACAGGTAGTTAGTGTAAAAAGAGGTGATTGATCGGGTCAAATCAAGGAAATGAAGCCATGAAGCCATCTGCCTCTGGAAGTTGGAGACTGCCCCTGGAAGAATGGAATGTCAAGGATCTCTGGAGCCCATTGCTTACCAAATTTACCTGCCTTTATCAAGGACTGCAAGCAAGGAGCTGCTAATTAATGCCCCCTGGACCCTTACCTCCCTGAATCACCTTGGCCCTCCCCCTGCCCATGGCTTCTCACTTAATGCAAAACCAGGCCTATTCACATAGGCAGGAAGGAGAGATAAGGGGGAAGAGAACTGGAGAACAAAAGAGACTTTAACCTATAAAAGATGTAGGGCGTGCTCACTTCTTGGGACTTTAGAACATCAGTCATGGCCCCCTTCTACCTGCCGGGAGAAGTCTGTATTATTACCTTTAAATAAAACCTGCTATTATGCTAAAAAAAAAAAAAAAAAAAAAAAAGCAGGCTATAAAATCAACACACATAGATCTAAAGTATTTTTATACACAAGCAACGAAACAGCTGAAAGGGAAATGAGGAAAACAACTCCATTTGCAATAGCCTCAAAAAAATAAAATACTTGGGAATCAATCTAACCAAAGAGGTAAAAGATCTACAATGAAAACTTCAAAACATTGAAGAAAGAAATTGAGGAAGATCTTAGAAGATGGAAAGATCTCCCATGTTCTTGGATACGCAGAACTAATATTGTCAAAATGGCCATACTACCAAAAGTCCTATACAGATTCAATGCAATTCCAATTAAAATCCCAATGATGTACCTTACAGAAATAGAGCAAGCAATCATATAATTCATCTGGAAGAATAAGAAACCCAGAATAGCTAAAGCAATCCTTAGCAGGAAGAATGAAACAGGGGATATCACAATACCAGAACTTCAACTATACTACAAAGCAACAGTAACAAAAACAGCATGGTATTGGTACCAAAATAGACAGGTAGATCAATGGTACAGAATAGAGGACATGCACACAAACCCAAATAAATATAATTTTCTCATACTAGATAAAGGGGCCAAAAATATGCAATGGAGAAAAGATAGCCTTTTCAACAAATGGTGCTGGGAAAATTGGAAATCCATATGCAACAGAATGAAACTAAACCCCTATTTCTCACCCTGCACAAAAATCAACTCAAAATGGATCAAGGACCTTGAAATCAGACCAAAGACCCTGCAGATTATAGAAGAAAAAGTAGGTCCAAATCTTCAACTTGTTGGCTTAGGATCAGATTTCCTTAACAGGACTCCCATAGCACAAGAAATAAAAGCAAGAATCAATAACTGAGATAGATTCAAACTAAATAGCTTTCTCTCAGCAAAGGAAACTATCAGCAATGCGAAGAGAGAGCCTACAGACTGGGAGAATATCTTTGCCACTCATACTTCAGATAGAGCACTAATTTCTAGAATCTATAATGAACTCAAAAATCTCTACACCAAGAATACAAATAACCCAATCAACAAATGGGCTAAGGATATGAACAGACACTTCACAGACGGTCTACAAGCAATCAACAAACATGAAAAAAATGTTCAACATCTTTAGTAATAAGAGAAATGCAAATCAAAACTACCCTAAGATTCCATCTCACCCCAATTAGAATGGCGATTATCAAGAATACGAGCAACAATAGGTGTTAGAGAGGATGTGGGGAAAAAGGTACACTCATACATTGCTGGTGGGGTTGCAAATTAGTGCAGCCACTCTGGAAAGCAGTGTGGAGATTCCTTAGAAAACTTGGAATGAACCCACCATTTGACCCAGCTATCCCACTCTTTGGCCTATACTCAAAGGACTTAAAATCAGCATACTACAGAGATACAGCCACATCAATGTTCATAGCTGCTCAATTCACAATAGCCAGACTGTGGAACCAACCTAGATGTCCTTCAATTGATGAATGGATAAAGAAACTGTGGTATATATATACAATGGAATATTACTCAGCTATAAAGAATAATAAAATTATGGCATTTGCAGGCAGATGGATGAAATTGGAGAACGTCATGCTAGGTGAGATAAGCCAATCTCAAAAATCCAAAGGACAAATGATTTTGCTGATAAGCAGATGATGACACATAATGGGGGGTGGGAGGGGGGCAAGAATGGAGGAAGCAGGGACTGTATAGAGGGAAAAGAGGGGTGGGAGGGGTGGGGGGGAGGAAAAAATAACAGAATGAATCAAACATCATTACTCTATGTAAATGTATGATTACGCAAATGGTATGCTGTTACTCCATGTACAAACAGAAACAACATGTATCCCATTTGTTTACAATAAAAATAAATTAAAATTTAAAAAAAGAGATAATGGAAACCACATATGAATTGGCTAAATTAAACATAATTTGTTCAAACTATTGTCCTTTTAGCTGCGCTGTGTGGCTGATAAGAAACCAGGTTGGAACTTGACTGATGAGAGCAGATACAGGGAATTAAATAAGGTGATCTCTCCACTTTTTGTAATTGTTCACAACATAGCCACTATTCTAGCACACCTATTCTACAAAGTGTGCAGTTGGGAACATATCACGTAGGAAGGTGGAAAATGGATATTTATGGTGTTACCTCAAGGATATCTCCATGACCCCACCTTGTGTTATGGTGTGGTAACAAGCAGTCCCCTTGTAAAAATGTTTACTTAATAATCACATATGATTCTCTTTCAGTGCTCCCTAAGACTGCACCCACACTTATGACTCATTTGCAAGGGAAAGGATGGGCCATCAACCCCAACAAAGTGTAGGACCCTAGCTTATCGTTGAAATTCTTGGGTGTTGCCTGGTGAGATAAGATAGATAAAGTTCAGGTGTTTCCACTACCCAAGACAGTAAAAGCAAAGTAAAGCAAATACAAGAATTTGTGGGATTATTGGAATGCTTTCACCCTTTGTCTGTCTCAGTTATTATGACCCCTACATAATTTGTGGAGGAGGGGTACAATATGGAACTGGACTGAGTGGCATACTTTGGAACACCAGACACATCCAAACCTGTAGAGCTTACTGTCCATGTCACTCCAGATGGGTTTGGATGGGGCTTATGTTAGTGGATTAAGAGATATATGACCCCCATTGGATTCTGGTCACAGTTATGGAAGGGAGTGGAGGAGCAATATATCTTGTTGGAAAAACAACTGCATGCCACTTATGCTGCCTCTTTTGTCACAGAGTCCATCACCAGAAAAGCACCAGTCAAGGTCATGCAACTGATAAAGACAGATGGATGGAGGAAGCCCCAAGACAGGAAATCACCATTTGGCTATATTGTATATTAAAGTATGCAGGACAAAAGGCTATGTGGGTAGCTGTGACACACTGGAGACTACCCATAGGAGGTCTAATGTTGTTGTTACATACCTGAACTCTCTTGCCTGCTCTTAGTGCTACTCACAATGACTGGATACCACCAAGGGGCATATCAAATGAGTTGATATCCCTCTTCGGCAATGGCAGATAGAATACATTGGTCCTTTCCCATTATCAGGAGGGGCCAAATTTGTATTGACTTTTGTGGACACAGTTACAGGATTGATGCAAGCCTTTCCCAGCAAAAGAGCAAATAAAAAGATGACTATTAAGGGACTGATTCAGCTGAGTGCCATGTATTTCATACCACAGGTAATTAGGAGGGACCAAGGAACTCATTTTTACAGTCTATGACATGCAACAGTGGGCTCAAGATCAGGACATATTGTGCATTTTCCACTGCCACACTATTCAACAGGAGGTAGACTAAATGAAAGAAGAATGGCCTGCAGAATCAGGACTAAAAATAACTCTATGCAGAGGTGGGTTGCTCTTCTGTCTGATGTACTGAGGACACTAAATGGGAAACCCAGGCCTCAGCAGCCTGCAGCTATTTCTATGCTATCTTACCCAGAGTTGCCAGCCTTCAGGTTACAGATAAAGGACACCTCCCCTAAATATTTTCTTAAATGAGTCGGGGTCACAAGTAAAAATTTACTGTTGCTGGCTCCTCAAGATGTCCTATTGGAGACAAGGTCATGAACTGTACTAAGCCGGATGGTTTGCCTTACTGACCCCTTGTTGGGTGGGGGGCAGGAGAATATCTAAATTTTCAAGTAAAGTCTTCTATATTGGGAACCTGGCTTTCACAAGTACAGGTGATGTTACCTTCAGGTGTTATCACCCAAGGAACACTGTATCAGTTTATTGCTGTCATGTGTTCCAGAGGTGTTTCATTCTTTCCATATCCTAAAGTACAGATAGTTTAGATAGTTTCCCAAGTAAACCCAACACAAGATCAAACAGTAGCCTATATACTGCTTTATGAAACTGATTTGCCACTATTGATGCCCATTAAACATTTGCCATATTCTCCATAGGTTAGCAACAAGTAACCTATTCCTGGACAAGGTGACAGAGCTACATGTCATGCCAACTAGACTGTTGGATCTCCTCAAACTCCCTGTGACTGCAGCATAAAGACTTCATTGGGTAGTCCAACCTGCAAATGAGATGGAATGGACTTGTGTAAAATAGAAAGGGACTGAATCACAATATATTTTATGCTTTAACCCAAGTGTCTAAACAAATCAATGTTATCTTAACTACCTTAGTTGCTTGCTAATAGGTTCTTGCTTTTTGTTCTGCTATTGTAAGCTGTGGTTGCAATATGCCTCAGAGTCCTACCTTCACAGAAGATATGGGGCAGTATGTGATTGGGAGGGATGTTAAGGGGCTTCCACAGCACTGAAGTGGTGAGGTGCTGTGGTAGAAACTAATCAGTGCCTAGGAAAGCTTTCATCGAGATAAGAAGGACTCTAAAGAACGTGAAAACAGGAAAAGGAGAGGGGAAGCTGGCCACTTTCCTTATCTCCAATATTTAGGTAAGAATCAAAGTAGAGCAACCTTGATTGTAAAGTAGAATGTACTCATAAGACATCTCAAGAAATTCATCTGAACAGTGAGCATTTGACCTGTACCACATGTTCTTCCTCTGTTGTATTCTGGCCTGCCACTGCCAAGGAGTGCATGAGTAATAAAATGTCCAAAACTTCTCCATTTGAGTCCTCCAAGTTCTTGCTTTAGGTTTGGTAGACAGTATGCTTGGGGCATTTGCGGCACTGGTGAATTTTCTGAATGGGCCAGGCACTGACAAACATGAAGGGTGCCCATACACAAGCTCTTGTCTTGATTTTCTCTGAAGGATACATCGAATTGTCCAGTTTCAGGCTTTTGGCTTGTTGAAGAAGGTGGCTTTTGGTTGTAGTAATTCCAAGTTATAAAAATGAAGAAAAAAGTTCAGAATGATAGTCAGATGTAGGTAAAAAGAAAAAAAAAAAAAAAAAAAAACTCTGAAAGAATTCAGGACTCAGGTAAGTTTGCTGGTAAATAACAAAACCTCAAAGACAACAAACAAGCTGGGGATGTAACTCAGTGGTAGAGCACTTGCCTAGCATGCTCCAGGCTCTGAGTTCAATTTCTAGTCTGTGAGTACAGGGGAGACAAGAAGAGAAATAGAATCTAATCATTGACACACTAGTTTTCTACTGAAACTCTAGAGATTTGAAGTCTCTAGACTTACCCCAATTTCTATCAAATGCAATCAATTTAGGGTCACAAGAGAAGAGGTGTCTCCTCAGAAGGGTCCAAGGGATTCCCAGAGAGGAGGGGGACTCAGTTCAGGAACAGTGGGGTTCTTAGCCACATTCCAGTTACAGGCATAGATAGAGGTTTAACTTCAGGAAGTAGAAACAAATTCAAGGGAGAATGAGGGCCATCTCAAGAGAGATAAAACAAGGAATACATATTCAAGGGAGAATGCAGGCCACCTTGAGAGTGAGACATGTCCTTTGGGTATTCCCAAGCTTTTTTTAAAGGAAACTTGGTGAGAGGTAGGTATGGAAAGGTATGTAGGAACAATGTCAGTGTGGGGATATTAAGATAGTTTCTGGTGGTTTGGTCAGTCTTGGGATCCTCGGGCTGCTGTGGTCTTCATTATCAATAGATTACAATGGAAGGTTCCCTAAATTATAGGTTCCTCAAGATATCTCTCTCTTTGCTCAATCCAATTGTTGGGGAGTTAATTAATAGTACACAAATAGATTTAAAGATTTCTCAGGAATTTTGGAGTAACAAGTCTGGAATATAGACAGGCTTAGGGAGTAACAGACATAGAAGAGAGAAAGGCTTTGGAGGTGACAGACCTGGAAAAGTATGCAGAAGTTCTGAATTAAAATCCTATCTTCTTGTCCTTCCTCTATGTCTCCTTTCTACCTGTTTCTCATTTCTTCTACCCTACCTCATTCACCCTCCCTGAGAGTTTGATCCCTTAATCTTAAGGGCTGGTGATAGGGAAGGACCATCTTCTATGACTGCTTCAGGCCAATAAGGGGCTATGACCCCACATAGCTAGGGATCAAAAGTCTCGTTCTGACTGATCAGAAGGATATAAAGAGACACTGGTTTCATTTGTGGGGGCGGGTTGGAATTCTTGTATTGCCATCTTCTTAATATGGAATTGTTATAATCTGAAAGACAAAAATTTTGTCATTTGATTAATAGGCAAGGGTCAATAATAGGAGTAAGAGCATAGCAGGACATGACAGTGGTGACAGTCAGATGAAGACAGGCAAGTGATCTTGAATATTATTACTTTACTTTGTACTGGGGATTGAATCCAGGGGTACTTTAACACTAAGCCACATCCTAAGCTCTTTTTATTTTATTTTTTTTATGTTGAGATGGGGGTCTCACTAAGTTGCTGAGGCTGGACTTGAATTTGTGATCCTCCTGCCTCAACCTCCTGAGTCACTGGGATTACAGGTGTGTGCCACCACACCCAGCTAATATTATTACTTTTGACATATGCATTGCTTTATATTCCAGGGTGTATGTATAAGAAGGCAAGGAGGACTTGGGGTTGTGGCTCAGTGGTAGAACACTTGCCTAGCATGTGTGAGGCACTGGGTTAGATCCTCAGCACCACATATAAATAAATAAAAATAAATGTCTATTGACAACTAAAAAATTTTTTTAAAAAAAAAGAAGGTAAGGAGTAAAATAATTGGGGTTTCCAATATAAAACAGATTCCTAACTAAGGGACTGGCTCTTGATGGAATAGAGTAATTCTCATAGTTAAAAGTTAAAAGTCCCACAAGAATGGAAAGAAGCAAGATTCCTGGCATATAGAATTAAGGGACCTGAAACATTTGATTCTGGAGAAGCCTACAGCCCTCAAAGATTCTGAGCCCAATTTGGAAGTTGCCAGATTACCATCCTGTGGCATTGTATCAGAGAAAGAGCCCACCATAATGTGCTTCCCCAGCCCAGACTCCTGCTGCTTAATACCATATTGAAACTCTGCCTATCTGGGGTCCTGTGAAGTAGCCCAGCAGCTGCCCTTGGTAGGTCAGCCAAAACAACCCTTTGAACCAACTAGGTGACCCCATCCAACCTCCCACAGTTTAGGGAAGTACCTGGTCAGTCAACCCTGATTGACTTGACCTGCAGAGGCCCCCAGACAATAGCAGGGAAGCCCTACTGTCCTGGAAGCAGCTAGGCACCCCCACTCACAAAACCACAACACAGGACAGCAGTTGAACAGATGTCCTTGGATGGCTCAGCCCACATAGGCCCCAGATAAGCAGCTGAGCAGCCCCACTATGCTCCTATAGCCCCAATAAGGAGTTCACTGCAGCCTCTTTTCAGAAGATCAATTCATGGAGACCCTGTGAAGCAGATAAACAATCCCATTTACCCACTCTCAGCTCCAGAAAGCAGCTGGGAAGCCGCCTTGATCAGGTAAGCCCCCAGAAGTCCCAGTAAGTCACTCATGTAGTTCTTGGACACTGACTGGTACCCTGTCTGGACCTACCAGTTCCGGTCAGAGCCCCACGGGGCCTACAGATATTGACAGGTACCCCACCCCATTACCAGGTATGATAAGACCATTCCTGCCTGGATCCCTGAAGCAGCCTGCCCCCATGTAACCCTAGGAAACATGGGCAGCTCGCATCCTCAGCAGGATGCAGCATGCCCAGAACTGCTAGTGAACCTGTCCTACCTTAGAGAGCTGCATCTCAACTGGAGGAGCAATCCAACGACACTGTAGCCTAGGCCACTGAGACACAAATAGACATCATCAACTTTAATTATAGTTGAAAAAGTTACAGGGAACCTCACTGAAGCACTCGTCTTGAACTAAAACCAACACAGTGGAATCATCCAACCGCAGGACATATTACCAGGAGAAAGGTTTTTTTTTTTTTAAATTTTAATTTTAATTTTTTTACTATGAATGCTACCCTATAAAATTTGTAGTAGGTAACTCATCTGACCAATATACAAACATCAATCTAGTGACAAAAGAAGAGTGATTAAAAAAAAAAAAAAAGACCTACAAAGTTAAGCAATAACTCTCCAGTAACAGACCACCACCACCCAGCAAGGAAAATCAATAAATTACCTGAAAAATAATTCAAAATTAATATTTAAGGAAAAAATTAAAATATAAGAGAATATGAATAGGCTATTCAAATAAATTAGAAAGAAAATTCATGACATGAATTAGAAATTCAGCAGAGACAGAAATGACAAAAAAGAACCAACAAATTATGGCACTAAAGAACTGAATGAATGAAATAAAAAAAATACAGTTGAGAACTTCAACAGCAGACTATATTGAGCAGAAAAAAGAATTTCTGAGCTTAAAGACAGATTTTTTTCTTCTTCTTTTTTTGGTGGTACTAGGAATTGAACCTAGGACTTTGCATGTGCTAGGCATTTACTTTACTAGTGAGCTACATCCTCACATCACTAATCCTTTTAATATTTTATTTTGAGACAGGGTCTTGCTAAGATTGTCCTTTCTGCTTCAGTCTCTCTAGTAACTGGAATTACAGGTATGTACCACCATCCCTGGCTTGAAGGCAGATCTTTTGAAATAATCCAGTCAGACAAAAAGAAAGAAAAATGTTAAAAAGAATAAAGAAAACCTTGAAGATTTATGGAACACCACTAATTGAGAAAACATTTATATTATTAGTTTCAGAAGGAGAAAAGAAGGGAAAAGTTACAGAAAATCTATTTAATTGCTAAAAACTTCCCAAATCTTAGGAAAGATACATCTACATACAGGAAACTTAGGATTCCTAATAGATTTAGTCAAAAAGAATTCTCTTTACGCATATTATAGTCAACTGTCAAATATACAAGACAAAGAGGAGATTCTAAAAATAGTAATAGAAAAATGTTAAATCACAAAGAAGGGAATCCATCATAGACACTCCACACAACTTTTTCCAGAAATCTACAAGGCCTGGAGAGAATTGGATGATAAAGTGAAAGTCCTGAAAGGAAAAAAAAAAAGGATTAAAAAATACTATTGCCAGAAATGTCAATAATACTATAACCTGCAGAAATGAAGAAAAATAATAACTTTCCAAGAGAAGAAAAACTGGAAGAATTCTTCACTAACAGACAGGCTGTGGCATATTTATACAATGGAATATTACTCCGCAATGAAGAATGATAAAATTATGGCATTTGTAGGCAAATGGTCGAAATTGGAGAATATCATGCTAAGTGAGATAAGCCAATCTCAAAAAACTAAAGGACGAATGATCTCGCTGATAAGCGGATGAGGACATATAATGGGGGGTGGGACGGGCTAGCATTAGGTTTAGGGTTAGGTTTAGAGTTAGGCCAAGGAGAGCAGTAAGAATGAAGGAAAGAAGGACTGTGTAGAGGGAAAAGAGGGGTGGGAGGGGTGGGAGGGGTGGGGGGGAGGGGGAAAAATATAATAAACATCATTACCCTATGTAAACGTTAAAAAAAAAAAAAAAAAAGATTCTTAATAAAAAAAAAAAAATGCTTATGGAAGTTCCACACAGTAGCAAAAAGATAACTACAACCTTGACAAAAGCAAAAGCAAAAACTCTCTAGGAGAGCAGACATACAAAAAAAAAAAAAAGGATCAAACCTGCCAATATATAAAATCACCAAACTACAAAGATCAATGAGAGAAAAATTTTAAAAAAGGATGTACAAACAACCAGGAAAAAAATTATCAAAGTGGTAGGAGTAGCCCTTTATTTATCAAAAATAACTTTGAATGTAAATGAATTAAATTCTCCAATTAAAAGGTCTTTAGCTGAATGAATTAAAAATACAAGGTCTAATGTTATGCTGCCTACCAGGAACTCACTTCACCAATGAAGATACAAATGGACTGAAAGTGAAGGGATAGAAAAGATATACTACACAAATGAAAACCAAAAGTGGGCAGGCGTACCTATACTTTTATCAGACAAAATAGACTTTAGGTCAAAACCTACAAAAACAGACAAAGAAGATCACTATAAAGGAAACAATTCAACAAAAGGAAATAACAATTATAAATACATATGTACCCAATGCTGAAGCATCCAATTATGTAAAGCAAACTCTGTTAGAGCTAAAAGGAGAAGTAGAATCTAATGTGTAATAATAGTTGGGTACTTCAACGCCCCACTTTCATTAATAGACAGATCATCTAGACAAAAATATCAACAAAGAAACATTAGCATTAAACTATACTATAGATCAAATGAACCTAACAGATATTTCCAGAGTTTAATCCAATACTTGCAGAATATACATTCTTCTCATCAGCACATAAAAATTCTCTAGGTAGAAATATATTACATCATAAACAAGTCTCAATAACTTCAAAATAAATTTAAATAATAATAAAAAATAGTGTATCTTCTCTGACTACAATGGAATAAAACTAGAAATCAACAAGAGGGCCTATAGAAAAATACATGGAAATTAAACATTTTATCTTTTTAAAAATATTTTTAGTTGTAGATGGATACAATACCTTTATTTTATTTATTTATTTTTATGTGGTACTGAGGATTGAACACAGTGCCTCACAGGTGCTAGGCAAGCGCTCTGCCACTGAGCTACAACTCCAGCTCAAACAACATTTTCTTGAGTGACAAAGTTGATAAAGAAATCAAAATAGAAAGTGAAATTTCCTATAAACAAATGTGGTATATACCTGTAATCCCAGTAACTCAGGAGCCTGAAAGGAGGATGGCAAGTTCAAGGCCAGTATTCACAACTTAGCAAACCCTGTATCAGAAAAAAAGGAGGACTGGGGACTGGGGATATAGCTCAGTGGTAGAGCACCCTCGTGTTCTATTCCCAGAACCAGAGGGAGAAAGAGAGAAAAAAAATTAAAACAACATACCAATACCTGTGGGATATAGCAAAAGCAAAACTAAGAAAGAAGTTCATAGCAGTAAGTACCTACATTGAGAGAGAGAGAGAGAGAGAGAGAGAGAGAGAGAGAGAGAGAGAGAGAGAGAGAGATATCATGGTGGCACATGCCTGTAATCCCAGCAGCTAGGGAAGCTGAGGCAGGAGGATCACATGTTCAAAGCCAGCCTCAACAACTTAGTGAGGACTTAGGTAACTTAATGAGAACCTTTTTTAAAATAAAAAATAAAGGGGGATGGGGGTGTGGCTCAGTAGTTAAGCACAACTAGGTTTAATCCCCAGTACCAAAAAAAAAAAAAAAAGTATGAAATTATGTCATTTGCTGGTAAATGAATGGAACCAGAGAAAATCATACGAAGTGAAATCAGACTCAGAAAGCCAAAGGTCAAATGCTTTCTCCCATATGCAGAAGCTGGAGAGAAATAAGGAGGAAAACATGACAGGGCAGCAGGATGGGAATCCCATGAAAATGGAAGGGAGATTAATGGAATAGAGAATGGGTATTGAGGGGGATGGAGGAGGGATGAGAAAAGAGAACTGTGGAATGAAATTGACTAAATTAGGCTGTGTACCTATATTAATACATCATAGTGAATTCTGCCTTTATGCATAACTATAAAACACTGATTAAAAAATAATAAGTAAATAGAAGGTAGACTAGTAAGTAGAGGAAGGGAAGCAGGGGAAAGAAGAAGGGGGAAGAACAGAGAATTGAAATGGAGCAAACTATATTCCATGAATATGTCAAAACAAACTCTACAACTATGTATCTATAATTGACTAATAAAAACATTAAATTTCAAGGTTCCAGGTACAACAATACAAGACTTACTAGTTGCTGTGGTTTCCATGTGTCTTCCCAGAGTTCACATTTTGAAAACTCAATCTCCAAAGTCATATGTTAATGATACTAGAGGTGGAGCCTCTGAAAGGCAATTAGAATTAGAAAAGGACAGGAGGGCAGAACTCCCATGGCAGCATTAGTGACTTTATTATAAGAAGAGAAACCCAAGTTAGCATGTTTGCTCTATCTCACCTTGTGATGTCCTCCACCATATCAGGCTGCAGTAAGAGGGCCCTCAACAGATAACAGATTCCGGAGCCAAACTCTTGGACTTCCAAGCTTCCAGAACCATAAGTTTAATAAACCTCTCCCTCTTTTTTTGTGGGGGGCGGGTAACAGGGATTTAACCCAGGAGTACTTAACCACTGAGCCACATTCCTAGCCTCAATTTTTAAATTTTTTAAGCTTTGAGACAGGGTCTCACTAAATTGCTTAGGGCCTCATTAAGTTACTGAAGTTGGCCTCAAATTTGCAAAACTCCTGCCTTAGCCTCTGGAATTGCTAGAATTATCATGCTCTGCTATAAACATCTAGTCTTTATACAGTATCTGGCTTCATTACTTTATTACAACAGATTAAGACACTAGTTTGTTTTTTATAAAAGTTCATTCTAAATTTGAGTGTTGGCCAGATTGAACAAATGAAGGTTACCACGCATATGACTAATGCTGCTTACCAATATTTATGGAATAGACTAGATTTTTCATTTGCAAGTTTGCTTCCAAATACAACTTTCTTCTCCCTTCTGATGAGAATAATACCCCAAAGTTTGCCTTTCAAAGAGATGGACCTCAGATCCTAGAGGAAACAGAGTAGAAGTGTATATCTCAAAGGCACAGAGAACAGATACAAGGTTTCTCAAAGAAAGAGCTTTGGGGCTTATTTGCCTGTGGTCAGAAGTCAGTTTTATGAACACTGTGGACCACATTTAAAGCAAGTGACTGAGGAGACATTTAGCAGCTATCTGAATGTTTCCAAAGACCATTGGAATGGATAAAATATCTGGTCTATATCTACCTTATTCACCCTCAGGTAGTTGGTTTTGGGGGACCCAGACTCCTTGAGAGCAGGGGTACCTAAGGTTAAAGTGATGAGAGGCTGGAGTGAGAAGGAAAAAGGTCTGGCAGGGGTGGACAAAGAGATGCAGAGAGAGGTAGGGTTTGAAAGGGGATTCTCAAGAATTTAAAAGAACCAAATGGAGGATCAAAGGTGGTAAAAGGAGGAAGGAGGAGCAGAAGTGATGGGAAGGAATGGGTCCTAGGGAAAACATTTTGGAGAGATTTAGTATATTTTAGTATTTAGAAAGCATTTAGTATCCCAAAGAAGTCAATGAAGTTCCAAATGATCTGCAGCAAATCATGCCAACAACAGATGAACAGAATTTGTGGAGCATATAGTCAGCAGAGGTTTTTGAAGAGTGGTATAGTTAGGCTCTGAAATGTTCCTAAAGACTTATATATTGAAGGCTTGGTCTCTAGCTAGTGGCTCTAAGTGGTGGAAACTTCAGGAGGTGGGACTTACTTGGAGGAAGTAGATCACTGGGGAGTTGTTCTTGAAGGATATATTTTGTCTCCAGTTCCTTCCTTTCTCCTTCCCTCCTTCCACTCCGCTCCCTTTCTGGCTGACATGAGGTACACAGCTTTTCTCCATCTCACCCTTCCATCATGAGATTCTGACTTAGACTTACTTCAGATACATAAACAATGGAGTCAGCTGATCATGGGCTGAAACCTCTGAAACCATGAGCCAAAAATATATCTTTCCTCCTTTGAGTTAATTTTCTCTGGTATTTTGTCGCAGTGATGGGAGGCAGACTGGGTTCAGTTGCCTGAGAAGATCCCATGAGAGAAGGAGGATCAAATAGAGCAAAGAAGTCTTGAAAACAAAAGCTTCTATCAGTCTTAATATTAACTTCCAGTGAGGACAACTTCTGATTATAGAGGTCTTTTTTTTCATCCTTTAAAATATCTTATTATCAATTTAGCTGGGACAACCAGTAAATATTTCTGGCATTATTGAACTCTTCTTTAATTTTTTTCTTTTTCTTTTACATCAAAGAAATACTTATTATATGACTAAAGGTCAAAAGCAATACAACTCTGATGACTTACAACCAATAAACCTTTTATGGTTTAACCACAGATACAAGAGGTCCTCTTTAGAGAGAACTCAAAAGGTACAATCCTCTGAAAATTCATAGTCACTACCAAAGGCCACCCAAAGAAATTGTCTTAGAAAAGTCCTCTGAGATCTGGCAATGGTTGATAGAATATTAATTGCAAATGGTGTGCAACCCACACTTCTATCTGGTCCTATCTTGGGTGTCCCCAACCTGATGGTTGGTGCTTGTACAGGAAGGACTAAAAATTTGGGCACCACAACAGATGGATATCCAAGTCAAATTTTAAGGCAGAAAAAGGCACAATGGGAACGCCATAGCTGTCCCTAATGGTATCCTAAAGTCAAATTTATCTGGAGTCACAATAATAAAAAAAAAGCAAAACAAAACAAAACAACAACCCACATCCAAGATAATAATTCTTATAAATATTTTTTCTTGCCAATATGAATTTGGAATGAAAGAAACAAATGTTTACCATCCTTTCTTGATGGGGCACTACACAGAGATACAGGAGAGCTGACTTTGGTCAACATTCTTATCCTTTGCCAGATTCAACCAGTTTCCCCAGGATCCAATCTGTACATTCCAGAGCAAGTGGGGTGCCTTAGAAGTCCTATCTGGGTCATCAAAACTGTAGGAACAGAAAAACAATTTTTCTCTACTCTCTGATTGGGTCACCTGTAACAAAAGGCAGATTAACAAGAGAAAACAATCAGAAGTTGAATAACATGTATACTTCATGAAAGGTGGGAGACACTCATAGGAATGAGAAAAATCTAGAGAGGTGGTGTAGAATTCAGGTTTAAATAACATCTCCAGCTGGAACAAATAAGAAGGGTGTTGTCTCAGAGAGTTTTGGGAGGTGTCTAGAAAAGCATGGTGAACAAGGGTAAGATTGGTTGCACAGATCTGTGTTGGTGTCTTCTCTGTTGATAGAGTTGGTGATTGAGGGCCACCCTTCTCCTCCTGGTAGAGAGTGGGAGATATCTTACAAATGGAGATTTAATTTTATAGATGTAAATTTGCCTTAAGAAAAGGTAGCAAGGTGGCACAGGCCTGTAATCCGAGCAGCGCAGGGGACTGAGGAGGATCGCAAGTTCAAAGTCAGGCATCAAAAGTCATCAAAAGCCATCAAAAGTGAGGCAATAAGCAACTCAGGAAGATCCTGCCTCTAAATAAAATACAAAATAGGACTGGGGATGTCACTCAGTGCCCTTGAGTTTAATCCCTGGTACCCACTCCCTGCCAAAAAATAAAATAAATAAAATAGAAAAGGTAAACTTCTATTCTGTTTTTAGAGACTCTTCCGCTGCTTCTCAAAATAATCTTTACACCAAAAAGTCATATTTTGGTGTGATACAGTCTGTCTTCTACAGTGTTCTTTGGGGGTTGCATATTTTGGTCTACTATAGTGATGTGGCAGCTATGAGGTCACCTGCAGCTTCCTGCAGAAAGGAGAAGTTGGAAATGCAAGTAGGTGGGATTGACACTACTGACAAGCAGAAGTACTAAGAAGCCTGGGCTCAGGATGGATTTGGGTCTGACAGTTGAATTGCATCACAGCTAGGCCTTTACCAAACATTCCCATCTTTGCAGGCTTTGTGGTCTTTTCTACTCCTCCACCCTCAAACCCAGATTTTTTTCCCTCTCTTTCTCTTCCTCATTCTTGGCATAGGTTTTGAAGTCTCTGTGATTAGCAGTCCTTTTCCACCACAGCCAAGTCATCCCTGCATTATTCTGGAACTGATGAATCCGGCCCATCCAGATTGGGTCAGCTATTTGATCATCTGTGGCCTCTGACTCCACGGCAAGAGAAATCCAACCCAATCCAAAAGTTTGGCCACACCTTAGCAGTTCTCTAGAAAACGTAGCTAAGAAGTTAAATTAAAACTAGCCAAACTACAAAACTATGGTGACTTCAGATCCAGAGGTTACCAGGGGCTGGAGGGTCAGAAGGAAGGGGAGGATATTGACAGCACCGGGGCACAAGAGAACTTTTGGAGTGATATTCCATACACTTCTGACAGTTAAAAGTTATGTGCAGTTGTTAAAAACTCATTAAATTGTATACTTAAAATTGATAAATTTAACTGTATATAAATTATACCTTTGATTTTTTTAAAAAATGAAATAAAACAGAGAGTATCTGTGTACATTAGCCTATGTCCTCAGATAATAAAATGAGTAGGGTGTCTAAAATTTTTTCCCTTAAGAGTTATTCTTCCTAGTCCTGCTGTATTTACTTACTTTACTGACCCATGCACTTGACCAATGTGTATTCACTCAGACTGGCAGATAGTAATTATTAGAAGAAGTAGTAGAGAGGAAGAAATGTTATTTAGTACCCAAATCTGTCAGTTTTTCTGTCTCCTAAGAGGAAGCATAATTCAAATAAAAATCACTATGGGGCCCTTTTCCTTTCAGACAGTGGTTGCTAGGGCAGAAAGAAAAAGAAATTAGATACTGTGTAGGTAGCCCTTTGTTTGACCCAGAATTTGGTCATAAAAAGGGTCCTAAAGTTACCAGAAGGTCTGGGTAGTTAGTGTCAACTTGAGAAGGAGTAGTTTTACCCTGGAAGGGCAGAACAGTTAGTCAGGAAATAGGGCAACCTTCATGTACACAGCCTAGGGCATTCAAAATCAAAGTGACGCTGCTGTACTGGCCACCTGAGACTCCCTGGCTGTTCATGGGAGGTCTAACTGAGGCTGGGAATTGTGGCTAGGATTACTGGTTGCTCTGCAGGAGAAACTGAGAGAGTCTGGTTCTTTGTTAAAAAAACAAGAGGCCTGAGAAGCTGGGCAAGAGAGGGATAGTTGAGATGGGGACTGAGAATGGGCTCAAGAAATTGGTGACTTCTGAAGTTGTCTGATGTTTAATTTCAAATGACTTAGGGCACTCTGATGTCAATTCTTCCACCTCTGCACACTCTTGTTCAAGTCAAACACCAAGTGTCAAATATCAAGTCCTTCTATGAATGATCATTGGATGAAATCCTGGGAAAGGACTAACTTCCACTTCTCGGGGGAGAAAACAAGTCCCCAAGCTTTGCATGGCTAAAGGACCCATAAACTGATCAAATCCCTAATAAATAATTACAGTGTACCATATTCATATTAGTCACCTTTGCATCACTGTGACAGGGTACCTGACATAGATAGTTTATAATGGAAATGGTTCATTTTGGCTGATGGTTTCAGACCATGGTTGTATGGCCCTTTTGCTTTGGGTATTTGATGAAACAGAACACCATGGCAGGGAGCCTGTGTTAGAGTAAAGCCACTCATCTCACGGTGGCCGGGAAGCAAGAAGAGAAAAAGGAAAGGCTGGGTTCCAAAATCCCCTTCCAGGGCATGACCCTGATGACCTAACTTCCCCTGGGGCCCATCTCTTACTGGTTCCACTACCTTCCAAGAGCACTACAGGCTGAGGACCAAGTCTTCAACATAGGGGCCTTTGGGGAACACTTACCCAAATCATATTTTTTGGCCAATAATCACCTATTTTTTGGCCAATAAATGTTTGCTGCTGTTATTATTGTGTATGGCTAGCAAGAGATAATGCTTGAACAGTCAGGTATAGAAAGGACAGATAGGGAACTGACAGTATTGGGGGAAGTGGGCAATAAACAAGAAAAAAATGATATTAAAATTAGTGAAAATTCTTATAAAAGATTAGAACAGAGTGTGGTGATAAAATAACGAGTTATGGTGGGGAAGAGGATCTGTTTAGAAAGGGCAGTTAAGAATTTAGCAAAAGTAGGAAGTCAGGGTCAGAGGCAAGTAAGAAACATACCACCTGCCTCACTGTCATCACATACTTGTTCTGAAAGCAAGATCCTGTTAGGGAGATCTTGTACTTCAAGGGAAAGGAATGGATCATTGAGTGTATTCCATTTGAACTACAATGGATGGAGATCTCAGCTGACTTCTGGGTTATTGCATTAAAAAAAAAAAAAGACTGGGCATATAGCTTAGTGGTAGTGTACTTCATGTGCAAGACTCTGGGTTCAATCCCCACTGTCCCAACACTGAAAATAGTAATACTTTATAAATAACAATAGCATTAATAACCACTATTCAAAGAGGGTTTAATAAGTATCTGACGTTCTACTTTTTAATATAGTATCATATAACCATGAAGAATAGGTTTTATTAGCCTCCATTTTATAGAAAACTTAGGTTTAGTGAGGTTAGGTAACCTGCTTGAGTTCATAAATCCAAGAAAAGTCAGAGCCTGGATGAGGATCCACAACTCTCAGATTCCAGATATCATGTATGACCAAATGCAAGAGTACAGAATCATCAGTTTTTTCATTGACCAATTCCCTCATTCATTTAGTAAAATTTTTATTGAGCACCTATATGTCCCAGGAACTAGGGATGCTGCAGTGAACAAAATCTTTGCTCCTACAGAGCAAAAGGTGGCACTCAGAACTGAGGTGAGCTAAGAAACATACCTTCCAGGTAGTGTAAATATATACACTCATCCAGCCCATATCCATGGTCTCCCTGCCACCAAGGTCGAGGGGTGTAAGCTGACCTTTAGTGACTTCTTCCTCTTTAATTAGAATTTACTGGAATAAAAATGCATGTGTATAAAAGTAAAGGGAGTTTACAAAGTGATTTCTACACTCAAGCTTTCATTCTTCCTGCGAGGGTGACTCAGGGTTCCAAATCCTTGACTTTCAATATTTCATCCAAAGTTTGAGGCAGGATGGTCTGTCTGGCTCTGCTCCTCTTGAAGTTTTCACCATTGCCCAAATCCAACTTGGCTGCCTTTTCTTTCTTCCTCTTCTGCAGTTCTACACTGAGTCTCCAAATATCTGGGACAAGGTTCATTGTCACTATCAGTCTGTATCAGCCCACCTCCTCCCACCAACTCTCTGCGAAAAAGGGCAGATTTCTTCATGTCCTCCAACTAAACATGTTTTTCCAATTTTCCTGGCAGAGGAATATTTGTTGACAGAGCAAGACCTGACTTGCAGAGTTCTCTCTCTTCAAGGCCAGGATTAAACAAACTTGGAAGAATAATAAAAGAATTGCTAAAATCACTGAAGCAGAGCTGACTCTGGGGGCTGGGGAAATCCTCCCCATTCTGAGTGGTCTATTGTATTACTTCCTAATTTCGAGACTGGATTCTTCTACTACGATTTAGCTCCCAGATGGTGCTGAAAACAATCTTCCTCACTCAAAGGAGCTCAGTGCTGCTTTGCCTCAACCAACTGATAATATAAAAAGACTAAGAGGATAGTTATCTTTGACTTCCTCAGGGAAGTAGATTTGATCTGACAATCAATGATGTTCATAAATTTTATCCTTATTTCTAATGTTGCACTGCCCCTGCAGCACAACAAATTAGCACTAATTTTATATTGCCTGGTCCCTGTCTCCCCTCACTAGATTTCTCTCTGTGGGTCTGATAACTCCAGGAAGATTCTGAATGCCTCTGATGCAAGTTATACAGCTTAAGTCCCCAGGGATCAACCATGCTAGAGCTGTGCCAGGCTGTTCAATATTTCTTGACTATTCTTTAGTCACAGCTAAATAGCATGCTCAGTCTCAAAGCATGAAGAAAAAGGAACATTTTTCTGCTGCATCTGAAAAATGTCTGTCAACAGTCTGCTTAACATCACCAGAGCAAGATAGAGACAAGATGCAGGCAGTGATCTGGATATGGTCTTATCTGGAGGGAAAATAGAGTTTAACATGATAAATATCTTGGAACATGATAAGATCCAGAGGCCCTTTCCTGGCACATCATTTATTAAAAAAAAAAACCTATTAATATATAACTTTATTAGAGAGATTTATATTTAGCTGAAAACCAAGCTATTTTGAGCTGAGCAAAATAAGAACTCTTGACATTTCAGTGGTGTAGAGTAAATCTTTGGCATATCAGTAAATGTCTTGATAAGTTTCTTAAGGGCACTGATTTTCAGATGTGATAGGATTAAAAAGAAACCATTTATGATATCATACAGGAAGTAAACTCTACATAGTATCCAGCACATATAGGTGCTAAGTAAATATGTTTTATTTTAAAAATTTATTTATTAAACAAATGCAATGCACTAGACTTTGCCAGGCACTACTCCAAGTGCTTTTTGACTATTAACTCCTGTTTCTTTGTGGTTGAATGTGTAATTTAGATTTGACTATAGGGTAATCAAGAAATAAGATAGCTTAGTTGTAGAGCACGTGCTTAGCCTGTATGAGATACCACAAAAGAAGAAAAGAAATAAATAAACAAAAGAGCAGTCTGAGACCTAGCATAGCCCTAGGCACCACCAACCCATATTTTTGGGTTGAGGAAAGTTCCTAAGAGTTAACTTCAAGCCCTGGACTCTGTTCAGTCAGGAGAGTCCCCTATGTCAAGTGTTGTTTTTACCATTACCTCATTCATTCCTCAGAACTCTCTGGTACCTCTTTTTACAATTTATGTGCCCTTTAGTACTGCTGCTAATAGGCTGTACCGGATGAAACTGCTGATCTTTGTTACTGATGTTTTGATCTCAAAAAGAAAAAAAGACAATTTCATTTAACTCAGTCTAATAGTGCCTATATTTTATTTTAAGAATGTAGAAAATGGATGCTTGGAGTGGTCAAGTAACTTGCCCTAACATCGGAGGTAGTGCATAGCATTATCTAGATTCAAAATTCAGTCTCTCCTGAATTTATTAGAACATGGGCCCAGGAACCAGCTGCTTGAGATTCAGTTTCAATTAGTAGCTCTGTGACTTTGGGATAAAAACTTTTCCTGTTTATCAGTTTTCTGATTGGCAAAATGGGGATAATTAATATGATATCTTCTATTCATAGGGTTGACTTGCAGATTAAGGAAATCTAAGTACAGAGTTTAGGATAAGGCCTGGCACAAAGTAAGCACTGTGAAAATGTCATGTATTATCATCAGGTTTCCTTTAATGTGGTTTTTCCTGCTTGAGTAAAATATGCCAATACACACACATACACACATACCTCCTTTGTCTGCTAATATAAAGCCATTTAACTGAGAAACTCAATGATAGAAGACCTGGTTACAGTTCCAAGTAGGAAGGAGATGAACGTGAATTTCAAGGCTGAGAGTCTTTCACAATTTCCCCTGCTTTACTAGAGATGAAAATCCAGTTTAGTTTAACACTCCTAGATTCTCATTCTCCCTCCCTCCCTCTCTGAGGGGGTGTCACCTATGAGGTGTATGACTGTGATGTATCTTCTTTACACCGAGTCAAGTAACCTCCAAACAAGGGGAGCTGTGGGAAGACAGGAGGGCAATTCTTGTAAACAGTCCCTAAATCAATCCTAGCGGGGGCGGAGGCGCGGGAAATTCCACCTTGTTAAAAGCCTAGGAAGCGGTGTCAAGTTCACCTTAGGAGGCCCAGATGAGGAAATCCCCAAGACCCCTGTCCTAGAAACTGCTGAAGGTTGAAGTCACTCCTTTAAGGAAAACGCGAGTTTATTAGTTCATTTTAGGGCCGTTCTTTCATCTCAGTGAGCAGTCTGCCCAATTTCCTCCCAAGCTGTCTGGAAGCCACCTTCAACCCCTCTCCCCTGAGCAGGGATCATGGGGCTGGGCACGCTCGCGCTGCTCGGCTCGCCGGCACCTTGACTGCCTGCACCCCAGCCCCGCGCGGCTCCTTTAAGAGCCGGCCAGGGCAACACGTGCTCGTGACGTCAGAGCAGGAAGTGTTTGAGGAAGTCGCTCTTGGTCGGCTGGTTTAAGATTCCAACATTTTAATGTCTTCAGGGGGGTGTCAGAGCCCCCAGCTTTGCCGCCCCAGCCCCTGTCTCCCCCGCCCCCGGGAACCTGTCCCCTGTCCCGCGTCCCCGCCGACAGGTGAGTCCCCTGGGCGGGCCGGGGGCGCCAGGTGCCTCCTGCAGCCTGGTATCCCCTCTGCCCGGGGCGGGCTTTCCCCCGTCCCGCTTTTCTTTCCCCTCACTGCAGGCTCTGAAGAAATTTCTGTGGAGTTTAAAAATCGGGGTTTTCCGGGCTCGGGAGCCTTTCTCTCTGCCCTGGCCAGGGTGGCTCCAACCCCAGGTGGGTGGTTTAGGAGACAAGCCGTGATTCATTGACTTGTAAAGACACATGTGACGGTGGGGAAGCTCAGAAATAGATTCTCTCTCTGTTCCCTTGGGCAGAAGGCGGGCAAGTCAAGGCGCCCCTCGCCGGAATCAGGTGGGGGATCCCCTTTCTAGGTCATAGGGTGTGGGGCAGTATCTCCCTTGAGTGACTCTCCCCTGCTCCCTTCCTCGACTACGGGTCCGGGGGAGGGTGACAAAGTCCAAAGTTTGCCACCCCAAAGAGACCACACAAGCCGGCTTATTGACAAAATAAAAACGAATTCCGTTTTTTCTTCTCTCACATGGAAGAGCAATAGCATCTCTTACTTTCTCCATCTCCTTGAGTTCAATTTCCCCCCTTAACCTTAACTTTTGTCCTCCACCCCAAATTGCTTACAGAATTAGCAGGGCATCAGTATGAGCTGGTCACCTTCCCTGCCAACCCAGACATGTGGGGCCTGGGAAATGAAAGAACGACTTGGGACGGGGGGATTTGGAAACGTCATCCGATGGCACAATCAGGTAGGGGCTTTCTGCAGCCTGGGCAGAGGCAGGGGAGGACCAGGGTAGGAGGTGGGAAGACCGCCTCCTTTCATTACTTCTGTTCTCACTGTTCTGATTGGACAGAGGAGCTCCTCTTTGGCGTGGTCATATGGGAGGGGAGAAAGGGACCAGGGGAGGGGGCCTCAGGGCTGACTCTCAAACCTCTATTAACTATACTACTTAAATAAATAGTACAAAAAATTTAAGCCCTTAATCTCAATTATGTATTTTACATTATGCATAACTGTTAACATTTGAATATCATGCACTAATACATAATATACTGATAAATGTTATAAAACAAATTTAAAGAATGAGAATAATGAAATATTTTTAATATTTTTAAAATAATGTAAAATTTTAAATATTTGCTAATTATGATGTCTTTCCAGTATTGTTTGTAGTACTATGTGGCACAAAATATACACACCCACTTGAACATGAGAATGACATATTACTAAGGGTAATGGATAAAAGTCCATATTTCAGATAATTTTTATAATTTTTAGTTATTTGGACTTATAGCTTTAGAATATGATGTGATAAGATCCTCATTATGTTTAGTCCTTATGTGTCTGATGTGAGTTTCTGACAATAAAAATGTCAGTTCTCCCACATTTGTGTTTGTGCAGGTAGGTGTTAGATGCACTGAAATTTTCTGTAGGACTTTCCTTAAGCTGCTTGTTCACTGTATGAGAGTTATTTTACCAAAATTGCATACTATAATCAATAGTTCTGCCCAAGTAACTGTAACCTGCCCCTGTGCATCCCCTGCTCACAGAATGCCTATTTTCCTGAGGTTACCTCTGGTGACAGATATGGCACAATACCCCATGATAAATGAGAAGAGTGCTGTGCAGAAGATTAATTTTATTTCCCATTTTTTTTTATTACAGTCTTGGGTAACACCTGGAGAACATATACACAATTTGGAGACCACTCTCACCACATAGCTAAAATTAAGCTCTGACCCAAAATTCAGACCCACTGAAGTCTTTGAAGTACTGGTTGTTAGTTAAGGGCTATTGCGGATCTTTCTTGACTGTAGGTAATAGGAACCTGTCACTTCCCAGAAACGTAGCTGCAGTGAGCAAGGGGGTCCTCAAGGTTGCTACCCAGCTATGTCAGAAAGTCATTACAGACAGTCACTTTCCTGTGTCATTAGTTGGAAAACATTCCAGGCCATGCCCTGAGTCCTGTCAACTTTGAGCCAATGGAAGGACCCCCTTGTGGGTGTCAGAGCTGGAGGGCAGAGTACTGTTCCACAGGTGATAATATTCACATACCCAACTTGGAAACTAGAATTTCAGCAAACTTTATGGATAAGGGGCCCTTAGAAATAAAACTACCTCAAGTCTGGCATGGTGGTGCACACCTGTAATTCCAGTGACCAGGGAGACTGAGGCAGGGAAATCACCAGTTTGAGGCCAGCCTTGTCAACCTAATGACACCTAGTCTGAAAATAAAAAGTTGCAGGGTGTGGCTCAGTGGTAGTGGGCCTCTGGGTTCAATCCCTAGTACCAGAAAAAAGAAGAAGAAGAAAAAGAAATATACACAACTACCTCATATTTGTCCTGGTCAGTATAGCCAGGAGCTAGCATTAAAACAGAAGGGCCAGATCATTCTACAGCCCACATATACCTAGACTGGGTTCTTCTACACAGCCTAGTGCATCTAGAGTCAGCTTAACTGGAGATATCCTGGTTTCCTTCAAAAAATGTTCTGTCAGAATGTACCCTGAGTCTGTTACCTCTAGTCCAAAATGACCTCTATCTGCTCTCTGGGCTTGAAAGCTTTTGCCAATGGAATTTATTTCTGGCTTTGTAGATATGGACCTAAGAATGTGTGTGTGTGTGTGTGTGTGTGTGTGTGTGTATGTGTATTATTTTCTAGTTTTACTGCTTCCCAGTTCTTTCCACTTTTCAAAAGCCTTAATTCTTTATTTTTTTTAAAAACCAAAAATCTGACTCCCACTCCTATTGTTTTAGGTTCCTCCACAGCCTGTCTATACCTTGCCTTCTAGCACCCTGGCTTCCAACAGGGTAATCTGTGAGCCCTGTCTCTGGGAGGAGCCTACCTCTCCTCCTTGCCTTTACATAAATTCTGCCTATTCCTCCAGGAGCATCTCTATGCCACCTCCTCCACCAGCCCTTCTTAATAGGCTGCTTCATTTCCCGGGAATTCATTCTTCCATTGAATTCCTTACCTCCACTCATTTGGCATGACTCCTAGACTGACTTTTTGTCTGTGTGTAGGAGTGTCATGTCAAGATAGGTCAGGTTTTGGATTTCTTTAGATTTACCCCATAGTGGAGAGCATTTTTTTTTAATACAATGTTATTTATTTATTTATTTTGTACTGGAGGTTGAACCCAGGGGTGCTTTACTAGCCAGCTAAGTCCCCATCACCCCTATTTTAGTTGTCAGTGGACCTTTATTTTACTTATATGCAGTTCTGAGAATTGAACCCAGTGTTTTACACGTGCTAGGCAAGCACTCTACCACAGAGCTATATAGCCCCAACCTGCTAAAATCTTACATTAGGTACAAAAATCATTCACTCATTTCATCCTTAAGTATATCAAGCCACCAACAGTTGAACAACCAATTTTTACCAAACTCAGAACATTGAACTGTTAATTCTCAGCAACTCATCCTAGGACGCCACTGGCATAACTGTAGAAGGTGGGAAGACCAGTTAGGAAGTCTTTGGAGTAGTCCAGGTGAGAGGTTGGACTGACTGATAGTGGTGGAAATGGTGGTAAGTGGGCAGAATTAAGAGATATTTTAGAGGTAAAATGAACCAAACTTGGTGGTGGGATAGAAAGGAGGGGCTTGAAGGAGAGGGAGGAGCCAAATGTTGACAAACTTTTAGTGATGTTCACTGCCATCCTTGTGGGTGATTCCTCAGTTTGGGAAGCCCTGAAGTCCATCTTGGGTGCTCAGGGAAGGCCTTCAGTCTCTGTCTAAGATCAGAATGTGAACAGCTGCTCTTTGTAGAATGTGCTTCTGTTCAAAAAAAACCTCTCAAACAGTGCAGCTAAAACACATTAGTATTGGTTATTTAACTCCAGTCAAGCATAATGCCTAACAATGTTCATTTTCCAATACTCCTGTGGTTTATTTTGTCTGCAAGTGGAAGAAAATTTGTGGTTATCACAGGAGAAATTACTTTAAAAAGCCTAAAGCACTGGTATCCATAGTCAGAGATGCCTATTAATCAGGCTCACTATTGAGAATCCATGATATGCTAGCATTAGGGTAGGTATCATACATGCTTTTATTTATTTATTTTTTGTGTGTGATGCTGGAGATGGAATGCAGGGCCTCATGCATGCCAATCAAGTGTTCTACCACTGAGCCACACACCCAGCCTTATCTTACCTGCTTTATTTCTAGTCTTCACGGTAATTCTCATAGGTGAGTAAACTGAAACACAATGTGTTTACCAAATAGGCTAAGCTAGTAAGTAAAGAAGCTGAAAAGTGTACAGCTGTTTGAATCCTGGCTGTATACTTTGACCACTATGGTTTCTCAGGGTAGGGCCCATGGATAGGGATCACGGGGACCTTCCCCATATTTCATTCCTAGTACTCCTTTGTTCTCCATATTCAATCCAAACCATTCTAAAGCATTAAGGGAAACACTCTTTGAAGGACAAAATATGTAAATCTTTCTGGTTAAACCAAGAGCTCCCAGAAGAGTGCAGGTTGAGCATTCATAATTCAAAACGCTCCAAGATCCAAACATTCAGATCACCCACATGACACAAGTAGAATATTCCATACTTGGTCTTGCAACAGTTCACAATCAAAATGCAGCTGCACTTAAAATACTGTATAAAGTTACCTTCAGGCTATGCAAGTAAAGTGCATATGAAACAAGTGGACTTAACGTTTAGACTTGCATCCCATCCCCAATATATCTCTTATATAGCAGATATTCCAAAATAAAAAAAAAATTCCAAAATTTGAAACACTTCTGGTCCCAAGTGTTTCAGATAAGGGATACTTAACCTATATATCCCAGTGAGGAAGGACAGTGTAATAAATGATCCCACCCCTGTTCTCTCAGTTTCTTTGATTTTCCTTCAAAGCATGGGCCTTGACGGTCCTTGCTGTTGGTCTGTCCTTAAACCTCCAGCCCAAAGCTCAGCATAAACCTTTTAGCAATGTAGTTTAGATAGGCCAATATATTTAGTAAGACATAGTTAGCCTACAAAGGAAAAAGAAAAGGAGGTAACTAGTGACTTCAGCCTGCAGCACCTTTTGGGAAAACAAGTGGCCTATAATCATATAGACCTCACTTCAGATCCTGACTCTGAAGTGTCACAATCTTGGCTTTGGGTCACAACTTCCCAAATGCATTTTGGGGTTCTTAGATACTGATTCCCTCAGTTTTGGATTCCCAACACAGTCCGCAGGACTTGGGGCAAATGCCCTCTGGAAGAATCTGAAAACATCCCAGGATGCCTTGCAAATATATTCTCTGTATACTTTGATATAAAAGAGGCTGGGAAGTACTCCTTGGGGTCCTATGAGATGCTTGTGAGGATGGAGGTAATGCACAGGCTATTAGAAATCAAGGTATTATCCTTCCTGTGAAATAGCACTATTCAATACTGGATAATATAGCTCACTTCTGCTTGTCTGTGTTGTAAAGTCCTGAAGATTCTGCTCTGATCAGTGAGTTCACTATGAATTTCCTGGGCATGAATCTAAACTCCATCAGAGATGTAGGAGCAAAAATAGATGCCCCTGTCCTTGATGTTCTTATAACTGAGGTAATAAAATTAGTACTTGGGAATATATTGAGTAAGTCTAAAAGCATGAAATATTATGGAAATAATAATGGCTACCATTTTTCAAATGGCATGTGCCAGCTGTGATAGATGGTCTGTCCACGTTATGTCTTTTGAATACTCAGAAGCAAGGGATCACTTCTTGGAGGAAATGGAGCTTCAGCAAGATCTTGAAAGGAGATAGGTAGCCTGACAGGAAAAGAGAAGACATTTCAAGTAAGTAGAGCAATATTTACATTGGACCAGAGAAAGGAATGATAGTGCTATAGTTAATCCAAAGCTCTCTATGAATCAGATATTACAGTTTCTCTTAATTGGCAGCACTGGAAGGGGTAGAGTCTTGAATAAAAGGTAGAGTCACTTATGGATAAGTAACCAAAGATAAGTAATAGGCTCAACACCGCACATTTGCCAGGTGAAGGAAGGAGTTACATGTTTGTCTCCTGAGCCCATGTTTCTGGCTCTTGTGGGTGAGATTAGAGGCTGTTGTGCCCATTGGGTGTCTGCTCTGCAATGAGTACAATTGAAGGAGTCATAGCCCTCTGGATCAATGCTGAGGAAAGGTTGTTTCCCTCAATAGGTGTAATGAGTTAGGGATGGAGCTGCAGCTGGATTCTGGACATTTTTACTCCCCAATCTTTGTCCTATCCATATAGTCTCTCTGGGCCCAGCTTTGCACCTTCTCTCCAAAACATTCATCTTGGGAGTCGGGGTCTGAGAAGGAATGAGGATATTATTACTAATTGTCACTGTGGCCTGGTTACATGGTTGCCATGAAAACCAGCAACTGGCTTTTCTAGGCTAAGGGTCTAAATGGAGCTCTTGGTTTCCTGTGAGTTTCCCCTGAGTCATTAAGAAGCTAACTTAGGGAAGCTGAGCTAGCCCCTTTTGTTTCCTATGTAAAACTGACCTTCTGGCCCACTTCTGCTAAAGCACCTTTTGGTGGCTACCAGATCTGTGGATGTGTGCCCCCTCACCCCTACTTTTTTTGTACTTTATCATGCACATTTATACACAACTTTTATTAATTAATTTATTTATTTATTTATTTTTGTTGGTGCTGGGGATTAAACCCAGGGCCTTGTGCATGCTAGGCAAGCATTCTACCAACTGAGCTATATCTCCAGCCCCCCACAACTTTTTTTTTTATTGTTTGTAAAATTTGTTCTAATTAGTCAACTTATATATTTTCATGCATTAAAGGCAAAGAATTGCAAACTGTGAGGACCTTAAAAATCAACCACATTCAATATAGATAATACTGTTTGTCCCTTTATTTATTTGGAATATAAGCCAAGTTAAAATTTTGTCCCACATGAGGAATCTACTTACTGAAAAGTTTAATACTGACATGATTCAGGGCAAGTCTCAACTTCCATAGAACTAAGCTAAGATTCTAGGCATTCCAGGCAAAATAAAGTCAGTCGTTAACTACTGTCTGAGTTTCCCTTCTAAGAAAGAAAGAAATTCTCCAGAGTTTCAAAACCATTATCTATAGTCTGTTTCTGTACCACTTAATTGAATTTTGCTTTCTAGAGCAGTTATGTTTTTAGTAACAAAATCATTCTATTTGGATTTCTGTTTTGAATGAATGATAATGCTTTAGAGTTTCAGAAAAATGGGAATGTTTAGAGTACTTCCTAGGAGCAATGAGGGTCACTGTGTAAGGAAAAGTTTATGTGTCTACATCTATCTCAGACATTCCTAAGCCTAGGAAGTTAGGATTTCCCCTCAACTGTAGGGCTAAACTGAGCTGTCTATAAGTGGAAAGTTATTTTTCAACTCTATGTCCTATTATTCCAAGACTTGTTAGTTCACTCTTTTTAGTTTTGAGTTTGGAGATCGAAGTGTGGAATCTAATCTTCAGTCTTTAATGTCAACCTTCATTATAAAAATCTATTCTTGGCTTTAGGATTGGGCAGGTGATGGCTGTGTGTGAGATCCAATGTTTGTGTTCAGCAAAAGACTACAATTTTCCAATTTGTAGACTAACTTATTACATTAATTATATCTAAGTAGAACTGTTTAAAAAGAGTAGGCACTGGAAATGTAGCTTAGTGGTAGAGCACTTGCTTGCCTATTATACATGAGGCCCTGTGTTCAATCCCCAGTACTGCAAAAACAAAAATCAAAATAGAAAATAGACATGTAAGGTAAATGCTTGGAGAGCTTGAGCAAAGCAATCTCAGGCTTTGATGAAAGCAGCTGAAAGAGTGTTGGAGTTATTGTAAATATCTGCTCTCTGGCAATGGAACTGTAATGGTTGAATGATGCTTCCACCTTATTTCTGAAGCTTTGAGTTCTTGAATGCCAGTTTTAGAATTGGCTTATTGATTGATGACTCAGTGATCTTTATTAGACAATTTCTGATTGTGTTTGGGGATTTGCATTGTTCCTTTTCTTATTAGTTGCCTTCTTAGTCCTGCCAAGGATCTTGGCCAGTCTGGTAAATGTAAGGCTTTGATGCAGTTCAGCCACCATAAGGACATGCTGCTGAGCATGCACACTGGGAGACTTGCCACAGTCCTGTGCTTGTCTTTAAGTCCCATTCAGTACCACATGAATGTTAGACTTAGAACATTTAGGATTCCTTTAGTATGCATTTTCATAAAATGAGAAACCTAGGAAAATGGTCTGGTGGGGCTGGTAGTATATCCTTCAGAGGAGCCAACATTATTATCTGTATGGTTGTAGTTGATTTTAAAGATCTTTATAGTTTGCAATTCTTTGCCCTTGCCCTTTTTACATGGAAATAAAGCTTCTACATAGAGTTATTATAATGCATAAAATTTGTAGAATGTTGGTATAGTTTTGAGGTCTTTCCTTATTGTTACATTTACTCTACCATCCTGCAAGGCCATTGCTCCTCCCCAGGTATGTGCTGAGTGTGGGGTTTTTGAGGGAGGTTCTTGCTGCAGATGCACAGAATACACAGGATACTGACACAGGTCAGGGTGTTACTGGTAGTTGGATCAGCTCCCAGGCTGATGCCACTGGAGTTGCAACAAGGGGGAGTGCTGCCCCTTGGCCATCCTGGATGTGGCCCCTGATGGTGCCTGGAGCACCTGAGGCCACAGCTGCCACCAGCTGTGCAGCCTCAGAACGCTTGCTCATATGTGCCCCCTTTGGCTCCTTGGTACACTAGTGATGAGAGATGAGTTAATCCTTAGGAACTAACCATTCAGTTGATTAGTCACACAAAAAAATTACTGATTGCTTTCTCTTCCACTTAAGAAACCACAATGAAGGACCTGGTGCTAATTACTAGTATAGAGGCGAAAGCCCATAGATATGGACAAATCTATAATTTAACAAAGAAAAGAGAAAAAGTGCTGTTTCCCTATAGAAAATAGCTCATTAGTGGGTGTATGCAGTGAAGGAATTACCTGTTATGGAAATTCAGAGGAAGGCAAGGCCCTCTGTGTCAGGAGGACAGCAGTACCTGTACTGCATGATTAGGAGCATAGACTTGGAATGCACAGACCAGAATGGGTGGTATAATTTAGCTACAGTTTTGGAAGCCTGAACCATGGGAGAGTGGTAGGGTAAGCAGGTCGGAGTCAAACTTCAGAGGTTTTCAAATGCATATGTACCTACATTGTGATAAGTTGTCCACTTAGTAGGGTCTTCAAACACCTACCAGGGACAGTACACTGCTCATCTTCATAACAACCCTGAAAGTTGGGCGTCATTATTTTCATTTTATAAATGAAGACACTGAGTCAGAGCAAGTGGTGACCCCAAGATCACATAGGTGGTACGAGACAGTTGGAATTGGGACTGGCCTGTGTCCCATCTCCTGTACTCTGCTTGTATTCTCTCTGAATAGACAAAACTCTTACGTGAAACAGTGACACTCAGTGTGGCATCAAGTATTGGGTTTAACCATATGAGAGTGCCATTTTTGTAGTCAGAGTTTGGAGAGAGAAGTAGAAGTTAATCTGGGCAGGAATGGTCAGCAGAGGTATCATAGAGGAGGTATGAATGGAGCAAGGCCTTAAAGGGTTTGTAGGCTCTATATAGGTAGAAGTGAGGTTGGAGAAGCGCAGACTGAGAGGTGGGTGTGGTGAGGAGAGCAGCCAGACTGGGAAGGTGCCCTGGAGCTCTCTAGAGCCAACTGTGGTCTCTGATTCCCAAAAAGTAACCATGTTTGGTGGTTCATTCCCCTGATCTGCACACTGCTCTTCCTACAGGAAACAGGTGAGCAGATCGCAATCAAGCAGTGCCGGCAGGAACTAAGCCCACGGAACAGAGACCGCTGGTGCCTGGAAATCCAGATCATGAGAAGGTGAGGGTTTGGGTGTACTGAGCTGTGGGAACTGCCACCATGGTCATGGGATATTGAAATGAAGTCTGCAGCAATGGCCTTGCCTGCTGCATCTTGAAAAGAGAATCATGTCTTACTCCCTCTGTTGGGATATGAGCCAGGCTGTCAAATAAATGACTCTGCTCTTCTAGAGACTTCTAGAGGAGTAACATATAAAGACTATTTTGGTCAGTTTTATTTGTTACATTAAATAACTTTAAATGGGTATGAAAGCATACCTGTAGTCCCAGGTACTTGGGAGACGGAGGTGTTAGAATCACTTGAGACTAGGAATTCATGACCAACCTGGGCAACATAGCAAGAACCAATCTCAAAATAAATAAATAGAGATAGATAAATAGATAGATAAATAGATAGTTATCATGGTGAATTTTCCTTTGTTAGCAAAAACTTCCTTCCCCTGTATTTCCAATTCCAAGGTGGCGTAAGACTCTCCACTGTTGTCAGCCTACTGCTAATTATTCCTCCATTATGGAGCCAGGGTCTGTCACTTGCCAGGTGGATGCTGTCTCCCGAGTTAGGAGAGCATGGAGGTAGGTAGCACTGTTAGCCTGGAAGACAGCAAACAGGTGCTCCCTCTGCCAATCTTTCAAATAAAGGAAAAGGAGCAGCTGTCCACCTTGATTGTGTGCTCACATGCATACACATCTTATCCCTCTTGAATAGTGTGAGGTTGAAGTCCCTCTGTTTTCTCTGCTTTTAGAAGCAGTTTTGCAATACAGTGAGGTCTGGGAATGGGGCACTCTAAAGAAAATTAAGTGACACATGATGTACTCACAGGGTGCTTGAGTTCAGGGTGCTGGAAGTAGAGCTGGGTAGATGCTAACTGACCTGGTGACTGATGTAAGTCCTCGTTCCTGGGTCCTCGTCTTCCTCTATTTGTTTCTGAGAACTCTTGGTTATTCCAGGCCTTGGTTGAAAGGTGAGTTTGGCTGAGACATGGAGAAGGAGCAATGGATTTGAGCTGAAGCTCAGGTTCTACCCTCATTGTTTTCTCCTCCTTAGACTGAACCACCCAAATGTGGTGGCTGCTCGTGATGTCCCTGAGGGGATGCAGAACTTGGCCCCCAATGACTTGCCCCTGCTGGCCATGGAGTACTGCCAAGGAGGAGATCTCCGAAAGGTGAGGATTTGAGGGTGGTAGGGTACACAGCTCATCAAGGCAGGGCTGGGACACAAGGAAGGGAGAAAAACTGGAACTTTGACCCAGAAGCTCAAGGAGCCAAGGTGACTTCAGTGGGCTTGTTTGTCCTTCTCAAATCCCCTCTACATCCCTACTGTGGCTGGTGTTGTATGTATGTGTGTGAATCAAGAGACTGAATCAGAAGCCCTTTCGAGAAAGTCAGGGAAGGGCCTTCTGTACATTTTGCACTGTGATTATTAAAGTAAAAAGGAAAACTCATCATCAGATCTGGAGCATGGGGAGAGACTGGATGAATTCCAACACAAACTTTTCCTCCCTCAGCATGTTAGGGCCACATCAGTCCTTTAGAATCACTGTTGCTGCTGATCTTAGGAGGAGGGCTTTTCTCCACAGATATGACAGCACCACACAGAGTCACAGATCACAGCAGGAAGGGACTGGCTTAGTCACTGGGGCTCTGGGCTGTGGCTCCAGACCTACTGCTGACTCACCTGCTGGGCTTTGCCTTCTTCCTTCTCACCATGAGACTGTCCCTGTCCCAGAACCTACACCTAAAGGTGGATGTTGGCAGCTCTCCCTAGTGTCAGGGATGGTTCCATATGCCACCTCCCAACTGTTCTCTAGAACAGCACCACACGACCTGCTTTAACACGGTACCCATTTATGGTTTTCATTAGCCCTATGATGTTGGTGCACAGATAGGATTTCTGCAGTATAGATGGACATCATAGACCAGAGGGGTCAGGTCACCTCAGGCCTCAGGAGTGCGGGAGCCAAGTTGGGGTCACACTAATATGAACCCAACCACAGTCTCCTCCCCATCTGTGAAACTGGGCAGTGCCATTTAGCATAGGAAAAATAAAAGCTCGAACCTGCCCTTAGTGCAGCTCTTCTCAGCTCTTCACTCCAGAAAGCCCATGATTTGTAGGGATCAGGTCAGGGGTGTACATTCATGTATTCTGTCTATACATGGCAACTTCCCAGACTCATATCAAGGACTATTCTCATTCTTCTGGGCATTTCCGCCTTAGTTTTTAAAAGGAAAGTTTCCATGAGGGTTGGTCTACGTGAGGAACTTTCCCCAGCCATGGGAGGTGGGCCTGCCCTGGGAGTGGTGGACTGTCTGGCAGGATGTGAACATAGTCGCTGGAATGGTCTAGGAACAGCAAATGAGAAATGGGGACGTGACAGTGCTTTGATTTTCTGATGTTTTCCTAACCTTTTGACAACCATCCAATTACTAACTGCAGCTGTGTGAAGATAAAACCATGTTGTTGTAATTGAGTGGAGAGTTCCTAGAGGACAGCTGTGGAAAGTAGGTAGTTGTGGCCAGATTACGGAGGACTCTGAAGTGAAGCAGGGTATTTTTCACTTGATCTTCTAGGCAATAAAGAGCCAATAAACCCAGGAAGAAGATGATGAAAATTCCAATATGACTGCCCTGGGATGGGTTGCATGATGATCTCAGTGGAGTCCTTGCTGTTATCTGGAGTAGCACTGTGGGGAGGGTACTGTTGCTCAGAGCTTTTGTCACCTGTTATTCCTTTTGTTTCCCAAATAAGAGCCTGTCTTTTCCTCCTCTAAAAAGTTCAAAACCTACACCCATGGGCACAGAGAGAGAAACTTGGCCAGCAATGCCATAGTTAGAATTGATTTAACGAATTTAGTCAGCCAGGCACAGTGGTGCACACCTGTAGTTCCAGCTAATTGGGAGACTGAGGTAGGAGGATCAAGTGTGCCAGGAGTTCCAGACCAGCAATATAGCAAGATTCTGTCTCAAAAAATAAAAAGAAAAAAAAAAAGAAAGAAATCCAGAAAAGTGAAGTCCAAATGCCATGTAGGTAAATAGACCCTGGAATATTCATGAATATTAATACTAATTAGCGACCATAAGCCTCAGTTGGGAAGTTACTTTCTTTATTGTTTTCATTTGAGACCAACTTCCAGCAGCATGTGGAGCCCCTTAATAAGTCAAGTGGTCAGTTGGGCAAAGGGTTAGTGCTCCAGCTCAAGCACCAGATGGCTCACCTAAACCTTCTAGCCCTGCCCTCTGATAACTGCCTGAACTAACGGATATTAGAATCCTTTAGTCTCAGTTTTCTCATCTCTGAAGTGGAAACTCTAGCAGTGCTTACCTCAGCAGAAGCTGTGAGGGTCCAGTGAGATAATGCAGTTAAAGCCTTAGTGAGCTCATCCATGCAGACTTTAGCCCAGTGCCTGGCCTGTAGTAAGTGCACATTAACTATTCTTCTGCTTTCATCACCCTGTGTGTCAAGGCATTGTCAGGGAAGTGGTCAAAGGGTGGTTTTCAGTGAATACCTTTCTAGCCCAGCCAGTTGAGCTGAGCTTAAATTCTGGCCTGCTTCCCTCAGGACTGCAGCAACAGGTGAGACTGAAAGTTTCTCATCTTAGAATGACTCAGATACCCCCTGCCCCCACCATCAGGGCCAGTGCTGTGTATGTAGGAGAGCCCCTGCTCCTGCTTCTCCTTGGACCAGTCCTGCCAATTTTACTGCTTAGGCTCCCTCAAAAGCAGTTCCCCACAGAATAGAGGACACGGACACAAACCCAAATAAATACAATTTTCTCATACTAGACAAAGGGGCCAAAAATATGCAATGGAGAAAAGATAACCTCTTCAACAAATGGTGCTGGGAGAATTGGAAATCCATATGCAACAGAATGAAACTAAACCCATATCTCTCACCATGCATGAAACTAAACTCAAAATGGATTAAGGACCTCGGAATCAGACCAGAGACCCTGCATCTTATAGAAGAAAAAGTAGGTCCAAATCTTCAACTTGTTGGCTTAGGATCAGACTTCCTTAACAGTACTCCCATAGCACAAGAAATAAAAGCAAGAATCAACAACTGGGATAGATTCAAACTAAAAAGCTTTCTCTCAGCAAAGGAAACTATCAGCAATGCGAAGAAAGAGCCTACAGAGTGGGAGAAAATCTTTGCCAATCATACTTCAGATAGAACACTAATCTCCAGAATCTATAAAGAACTCAAAAAACTCAACACCAAGAATGCAAATAATCCAATCGACAAATGGGCTAAGGAAATGAATAGACACTTCACAGAAGAAGATCTACAAGCAATCAACAGATATATGAAAAAATGTTCAACATCTCTAGTAATAAGAGAAATGCAAATCAAAACCACCCTAAGATTCCATCTCACCCCAATTAGAATGGCGATTATCAAGAATACAAGCAACAACAGGTGTTGGCGAGGATGTGGGGATAAAGGTACACTCATACATTGCTGGTGGGGCTGCAAATTAGTGCAGCCACTCTGGAAAGCAGTGTGGAGACTCCTTAGAAAACTTGGAATGGAACCACCATTTGACCCAGCTATCCCACTCCTTGGCCTATACCCAAAGGACTTAAAATCAGCATATTACAGAGATACAGCCACATCAATGTTCATAGCTGCTCAGTTCACAATAGCCAGATTGTGGAACCAACCTAGATGTCCTTCAATTGATGAATGGATAAAGAAACTGTGGTATATATATATACAATGGAATATTACTCAGCCATAAAGAATGATAAAATTATGGCATTTGCAGGCAAATGGATGAAATTGGAGAATATCATGCTAAGTGAGATAAGCCAATCTCAAAAAAACAAAGGACAAATGATCTCGCTGATAAGCTGATGATGACATATAATGGGGGGTGGGAGGGGTTAGTGTTAGGGTTAGAGTTAGGGTTAGGGAGGGGGGCAAGAATGGAGGAAGGAAGGACTGTATAGAGGGAAAAGAGGGGTGGGAGGAGTGGGGGGAAGGGAAAAAATAACAGAATGAATTGAACAACATTACCCTATGTAAATTTATGATTACACAAATGGTATGCCTTTACGCCATGTACAGACAGAGAAACAACATGTATCCTATTTGTTTACAATTAAAAAAAAAAAAAAAAAAAAAGCAGTTCCCCAAAGCCTAGGGCCTGGTGTTGGCACTTAGGTGACTTTGGCTGGTAAGATGCTATAGGGCTGATTGGTAGTTTGTGACCACTCACACTGACACTGCTTCTCAACTTCTTGGCAGTACCTGAACCAGTTCGAGAACTGCTGTGGCCTGAGGGAAGGAGCCATCCTCACCCTGCTGAGTGACATTGGTAAATCCCAGCCCTGGAAGTTAGGCCGTGTCTTTCAGGGAGAGTGTGGTGCCCCTGTGAGTCCTTGCAGAGCACAGAGAGGAGACATTTCAGTCCTTTGGTCTTTACAGAGGGTTGGATGGGGTCATGGAGGGGGCCCTAGTGGAATGGAGGGGTCAGTGAGGGACTAGTCAGGCAGGCGCTGAACTCAAATAGATTTCCCTTCCTTCCTGACTAAGTCATGAAGTGAATTATGATGCATGTAGAGTAACAGATTTCCTTTCCCATTAAAAATCTCCACTCCCTACTTTCCTGGAATGGCCAGAGATGGAATACGTTGTCATTTGAATGAATTTCATCCTTTGGCACTGAATTTTTCCACTCCCACATTGGCGGTTTTTTGCCAACCGCAGGCGTTGGAAAAACTGCCCTTGTTTAATCCTTTGATTCTGTCAGTGTCCTCAGATGAGGGTGTCTGTGGCATGCTCTGAGAAGTCCAGGCTGGCTTTGGGGACAACAGTTGCCTCAGCCTGCAAAGGTCACATACCATCTCCTAGACCCTGGCTCTGGCCTAGGGAAACAGAAGTGCCTGCCATAGAGACTTGCTCAGGTCTTTTTAAAAAAATTTTAAAAAACTAATAATCAAGATTATTGGTGGACATTGATAGTTTGGGATCTAAGGGTCAGAGTTATCCAGAGTCTTATCTTTGAATATGACTTCATTTTAATTCCCGCTTTTTCTCAACCTTTTGAAGCTATACATTTTATTTGCTTAAGGTTTTTTTTTTTTTTTTCTTGCAAATTGCCAAAAAAAGAAAAGTTAGAAGAGTAGTGCAATGAAACTCACACACCCTTCCCTTAGATTCACCTGTGGCCAGCATTTTGCCACTCTGTTGAAGCTGTGTTCTCTAACTCTTAACCTGGAAGAATGAGAGGGCCTCTAGTCTCTCAGACTCTTGGCCTTGCTGGTGTGAGTCTATTTCTTACTCTGTTTCTTTGGATAGAGGGTGAAGGGACAGTGGGGAATCAATTAATGAAGTCTAAGATCCAAATAATCTGACATTTAAAATATACTTCTTAGTCTTTATGTGGTGTCTTTTTCCTTTGGGTAGCATTCACATGGAAGGCAAACAGACATTACACGAGTCTTATCTGACGACTGGGCAGCCACCATTGGCCTCACTGATTTCTCTGTGGACCTGTGTGTATTGGCAGGAAGGGCCCTCACTGTCTTCCTAGATGATCTAATCTAGAAGTCAAGTATTCCACTTTCTTTCTTAACTCCTTGCAGCATGGCTTGCTCATATGGATTATTTATGTTTAGCAAGTAATTATTTAGAAGGTCTTTACATTATTGACTCAAGGAGCCATAACTGCCTTTTGCCATTTTACTTTCCTAAGTAATTCTCTACTGATATATTAAAAACATCTCTACTGGTTGCAGATTTTTTTGGTCTGAGTGTATTTTGAATCCTGTTACCATTGACTTGTGTGGTAACTTTTGTGTTACCCAAATTGCTCACACACATTTAAGTTATATGTGAATCAGAATAATGAGGTGAGCTCTAAAGTGCTTATGTAGTACAGCTCAACTCTTCCATAGGAGGTAGGGGATATTAGTTTTTTAAGTCACTGATTCTCTTTTGTTCCTCTTTTAACCCCAAATTGGAACTATTTAGTCTTTGAAGAACTAGTACACTAGAATTAAACTGCTTTGGGTGGAGGAGTGCTGGGGATGAAACCCAGGGCCTTGCACATGCTAAGTATGCACTCTGCCACTGAGTTACACCACCAGTCCTGAATTAAATTTCTTATAAGCAGAAACTTTAGTCACTGCTTTATCACCACCTTCTAGAAGAGTAGTACCTTGTATATGTCAGCCTCTCCATAAAACTTATCAAATGAATGAAATAAACCCTAAAGGAAATTAACCCAAATAAGAATTTTTGCAAACACCTGATGCTCATATATTATCTTCAACACTCCCAGCTCTTAAACCAGCTCTTCCACTTACTAATAGTGTGACCTGGGGTGTGTTAATTTTTTAGAATGTCTGACTTATTAGTTATAAATTAGGAATGTAACCAAGTTCATTAGAATTGTTATAAGGATAAAATGAGATGGTATACAAAGAGCTCATAGCACAACACTCTTTTCCTAGCAGAATGTACCGTCAGCTGTTCCTGGCTCATTTCCTCCCCCTCTGGATTTGTATTTATGGCTCTCTTTTGAAAAATCTCAGTCCTAATTTTGGTTGTGACCTGAGTTTGAATCCAGCAAACATGACAGGTGGTTGTGTTATGAGACTTTCCTTCCTGGAAATGGCTGACCTTCCCCAGATCCATTCCTATCTCAGTCAGCTTTTGGATGCAGTCACATCCCCTGATTTTGTGGTTGCATTTAAGATCACTGATAAGCTTGTATTTCATTTTTATTTGCATTTCTGATTTGTATACAGGACCCATTAGGTTTATTTCATTTACAGGGATCTTGTGACTGAGTCAGAGTTCAAAAACTTTACTTGGAGCAGCTCATCTAACATAACTCTTTGGTATTTTGAAACATTTCCTGAGCATATTTTGTTCTAGTTTGTTCCAAGTGTTGGCCCTATGTTTCCTTTGTTGGGGTTGCCGCTGTTGTTCCTTGCCCTGTTGACTTCAGATAAGTGGCAGAGCCACACCCTTGACTGTAGGGTCAAGATTTATTGCCTTCTCTTCTGGGTTAAACTAATTTGCTTCTAATTTCTTCTCTACCCCTACCTCCCCTACTTTATTCTTAGTAGCATCAAGATAATGGAAACAGGTAGGATTTTTTCCAGTGAACTTTAAATTGCCAAGAAGACATTGCAGAATACACATGAGAAAATTAGAGGATGCCATGCAAGCACATGGGGCACCCTCTGCTTCCTGTGCCAGGGCAAGCCTGTTAGACCATTGCCCTTATACTGGCAAGAGATGTGGGGGCAGTTATGGAAGCAGCCAGAAATGATTTGAACTTCCACACAACTTGATCCTAAAATAGATCAAGGAAGTTATATGCAAGTGAACTCTATTTAAAGTCTTGCTCATTATCCTTTGGAAAACACTGGACTCTGTTTCCTTTTGCCAGTGGAGGAACAAACTGCTGAGCAGATAAAAACAGAGTATCAGATGGCAGCACTCCCTTATACCTGGGGTCAGGGGATCCTGAGACCAGCTGGGTAGACCTGGACCCATTTGTGATTGTCATGGCCTTATTGGCTCTTATATTAGAATTGGTCACCTTGATTCTCTAGGTGACTGACTTGCTGTGGTGACAGAATATGTCAGTTTTCTGTTACTGCAATGAATACCTAAGATAATCAGCTTATGAAAAGATCCATTTTGTCTCAGTTTTGCAGTTTTCATTGGCCCCATTGTTTTTGGTAAGGGGGCATATCATGAGGGTGGAACAAAACTGCTCACAGTCAGGATGCAAAAGAGACAGAAGGAGGAAGAAGGGATTGGGGTCCCACGATCCCCTTCAAAGGGCCACCCCCAGTGACTAGAAGACCTACACTCATCCCCGCTTCTTAAAGGTTCTACCACTCCTGATAGTGCTGCAGACTGGAGACCAAGCCTTTAACACATGGACCTTTGGGGGACATTCCAGATCCAAGCTATAACACTAACCATCTTGTTTTCTGCCCCACATCTTTGTGCTTCATTCCCTGCATCACCCTCTCTGCCTCTGTTGGCAGCTGCTCCTAGAGGACATCCAGTACTTCAGTAGGAAAGAGCAGAGAGGGTTACAGGGAGAACACGTGGCTTGAGGGAAGAGAGCTCCATTAGGAAGCAGAACATTGGGCGCTCTATTTAGTGTTTTCCTACTTGTGAATTTTCTTGCTTGTTCTATTGAATGCATCAGTCTGACTCTACTGTTGATTATAACAAAAGTTGGTTACTTAATCTCAGATTGATCTGTTTCTATAAGTGTGTTGAAAAACAAAAATAACCAGATTAATAAATATAATAATAATAACAAAAGAGAAGACAACTGGCTTTCAGTCCTGGCTTTCTCTGCTTTATTAGGCTCTTTAATCTTGTGCAAGGCTAGATACTTTCTGGGTCTGGGGGTCCTCAAATTTAAATGAGGGGTTTGAGTCCTAAGTGACCTCTAAGGCCCATACCACCCCAACTATTCCATTTCACTGCTTAGGTAGCTGATCTTCAGTGTGGTTTTCCCAGACTGTCCTTGAGCTTCCCTTAGCTTTCCCAGCCTGACAGCTTCCCACAGACTCTTGCACCTCATCTGCATCATCTTTTGCCAGGAGCTTTATCCTCCTACCTTCTCTTCATTCTTGTTTCATCCCATTCATCCTTCTCCACACGGACCAATGGTCCACTGCTTTCCAGTATTCTATGTGCAGGGCTCTTCTTATGGCATATCTTTTCCAAAATCTGATCTCTATCCTTAGTCCATATCCATATCTACAGGAATTTCTCCCAAAGTTGCTTCCAAATTGAAGTCCTAGACTTCTTCCTTAAACCAGATCCCTTCCCAGCATCTACTTTCTTGTGTCACTAGACCCATCTTTCTGCCAGTTTTCCAACATGAGTGTCAATTTTTAATCTTGCCTCTTAGAATCTGTCCCTTCTCTTGCTTCATACCCCCCATTTAAAAATTCTGCAGTCCATTCAGCCTGCTTTTATGTTATATATCCTATTTTCTCTGTTACTACTGCCTCCACTAATTCAGTGTCACAGTAAATCACTGTCATGAACTCTTGCTGATTTCCTTATCCACATTTTGCTAATCTCTTTCATGCCTCTGAAAAGACATTTCATCGAAATCCACTATTATCTAATGGCAAGTCCTTTTAATCTAGCCTTTTCCTCACCTCCCGTAGCCAGCCTATCATGTACTTGACTCTCAAAACCCACTTTTTAATCCTCCTGCTGACTTTTACGCATGCTGTCCCTTATTAGGGTTCTTTTCCTGTACCTCCCCAAGGGCCCTCAGCCTTTCTGTCTTTGTGGGCAGAGCTTTAGACCTGATGTCACACACAGTGATTCTTTCAAAGGAGTCTTCTGCCCTTGTTCCTGTCAAAATAGAAGACACTTACAAATACTTGTTGAAAGACTGAGGAAATGATTTTACACTTTCCTCTTAGTACTTGGTGTTGCTACCTTGCTACCTTGCTGATTAGTCATAGAGCCTATTTTAGCTGGTAAACTCAACCAGACTAAATCTCCATGTGTCCACAGTTGGCCTTCCACTCTGCTTTGTTGGCTAAGTCCAGGGACACAAACTGGCTGGCACATACTAGGCACACAGTAAATTTTGATTGAGTGCATGGACATCCTCTTGCCTGTGTGTGTTGCTGGGGAATGAATCCAGAGCCTCATGCATGCTAGGCAAGCGCTGTTCCATAGAGCTACATCCCCAGCCATTAAGGTATAGCCTAAAAATTCACACAGAGTGTGTGCTTCTTATAACTTGTTTCTGCTATTAGAACATGAAAAGATAACTATTGGCTTTTGTGCATTGGAGTGATGTAGTTCTCAGTTTTCATAAATGTGTACTATTACTATTTCCAGAAGTGTAGATTTTTTTTTTATAAACTTCCAGATGCAACACTTTTTTTTTTTAAATCTCAATATTGCATTTTTCATTCAGTTTAAACTCAGGTTCTCTTGGCTTTAGACAATTTTGATTAATTTTCTAACACTACTCTTCAGAGGCTGTTTTGTGAAATGTGATTCTGTCAGACTGAATTAGACTCTTTGAAGACCTGTTCTGCAAGGGAAACCATTTAGGAGATCTTGCTTATCAGAAGTTTTTCTGTTTTCAGTTAGACAGTGTGTAGTCCAAGAAACTAAATATAACTATACCTGTCAGACTCTTCAATTCTAGACTTTGTGTAGTGAACAGAAATATTTGAGAATAAATGACTACCCTGAAATGAGAATTAAAGTTTGTTATGTATAATTGCTTAATCAACATAGACAGCTATTAATAGTTATTATTGGATTCAGTTGCCATCCCTTCTCTAAAGATTTGGTGACAAGTGAGGTTTGGAGACATATTATGTTATCTTATCTGAACTCTTCCTCCTCATTGGGGACTTTTTGAGACACCTCACTGGGTAATTGCCCTGTGTAATTTGCCCTAAAATGTTATACTTCTGGCTTCAGGGCCTTTCTGGCATATGTAACTTACTCAAATACATGAGTCTCAACTTTCACATATTCTGCTTTGGAATAAACTAACCCACACTTTTATATATATTATGTCTTGATACTCTTCAGCAGCTTGTTATATATCAAAATGGGTCTTTTGTGAATCCATCAGTAAACAGATTTTTAAGTTATTATGTGACCTTGGTGCCTGCTGGTCAATAGTTCAAGTTTAATAGTAGTGCCATCTCTGATTGCAAGGTTTTGCAGGTATGGTTATTGGAGTTTTATTATACCTCACTTTACTTCTTTCATAAAAATAGCAAAACAAAAATGAAAATGTCGGTAAGAAGTTTTGGCTTTTAGAAGTTAATACAGTTGAGCTGAGGATGTAGCTCAGTGTTAAAGTGTTTGCCTAGCATGCATGAGCCCTGGGGTTCAGTCCCTAGTACTGCCAAAATGAGAAAAAGTTAATACAATTGAGACCAAGGTGGAGTGGAATTCAGGCACACGGTAAGCAGCATGTCTTTGACTTCATTTGGTAAATGTACCTAAGCCTACTAGTCTACTCTGTCACTTATGAAAGAAAAGAAGATAAGGTACAAGTATGAAATGTTGAAACTATGTTCAAAGACTGGATTTAAAAGGGCATATGTAATTAGCAGTTTTCGAGTATGGCTTAATGTCCTGAGCTAGAACTTGCCTAATAAAATGTAGTTCCATTGTTTAGCTCTCTCATTTTGCCTTACAAGTGCATTTTTAGGAAATGTTCAGCTGAAAGTCTTCATAGAGCATGCTGATCACTTGGTTTTTGTGGAAGGCTTTTTTCCCACTCTGCCTAATGCTCCATCATGGAGGGAATAGACGAGACCAGCCACCCAGCCTGCAAGCCTGCCCACTTCCCTACTCTGTGCTGGCTGCATTCTCAGTCTGACCCAAAGAGAGAGTTTATGTGTATTTATGTGTGTTTATATGTGCATGGGGGGCGTTTAAGCATGTGTGTGGTGGCACAGAGAGGGCTTGTTTTTAAACCTCTCTTAATGTTGCTGTTGCTTTTTATTTTCATAAAAAACAGGTCACTGGGCAGTACATCATTGACAGCCCTCTGAGTCAGAAACTATAAACCTGAATTACTTTAAGAGAGTTGCCAATTATAATGTGGATCTACCATAATTTGTCCAGTCATTCCCTGATTGTTGACTTTCACTTTATTCCTAGTATTTGGACTTTGTTTATAGTATCTTTTGTCATAAACTTTCAAAACTTTTTAATGTTATTTTTGCTTTTATCTTTATAACATGTAGTTTTTCTCACATAGCAGTACTTTTTTTGTTAATTTCACTCTATGATGTTTTTGATACTAACATGAATGGGATTTTTTTCTTGTCCTTTTCAACTAGATAAGCTAACAGAGAGAAATGCTATTGATTTGTATATACTTGTTTTGTTTCTAGCCAACTTACTAAATTCTTTCCAATTTTTAGTCTTTTGAGTTTCCTAGGAATATTATATCATCTCCACATAGGGATAATTTTATGTCTTTCCAATTCTTATTCCATTTTTCTCTTTCCTAGTTAACCTAGTTATCTAGGACTTTTGTTAAAGTTGATTAAACCCCTCTTAAGGTAAAAATCACATCTTCTTGGAGTCTGAGCTGCAGATGGATCCCTGTTGCTCTGTGCCATGGTTCTTCTTATGTAATATCGCATTTCTTCTCCACAGCAGAAACAGTGTGTATCAAATGACCTCACAGGCAGTATTCTACAGACTCTCTTTCCAACTAGATTCTGAACTCTTTAGATTTGGAGATATTTCCCTTATCATATCCCCCACAGAGCCTACCGGAGAACTGGGCACAGTTTGTAAACACATGTTGAACTGTTGAAATGTGTTGAAAGTGTTCCTACTGTGTTCCTCTCAGGACTCCTAGTGTCTTCTTGAAGCCAGCTCCATCCTCATTAGAATCTAGGTCTTAATGACCATAGTATTCTTTACCCAAATGGCCTTTAGACCAGAGAAGTTCCCCTTAGATTTTTTTCAGCATCAGCATCAACTAGAGAACTTGCGATGCTGGGGTGAGCCTGAGAATTTAGCATTTCTAAGTTAGAATGCTGCCGGTCCAGGCAATTCAGTTTGAGAATCACTGCTCTGAACTCCATGGTGACCTCATGGATGCAAGGCTAAGATTTTTTTTTTTTTTTTCTTATAGTGCAGGGGACTAAACTCAGGGCCTTATACTTGCTAGGCAAGTGCTTTCCCACTGAGCTCCCCTCCAGCCCCTTAGAATTTTTGCATAAACAAGTCAGATTTTTGTGGTAGTCATAAGTTCTGCTTATCTAGCCAGGTTCCCTTCACCCCACCTGAGGAGCATCTGTCCCAGGCTCCTTCCTGCCACAGTGAGTTTGTACACTGAAAGTTATATAGTACATTTCAGGGGCACATTATATAGAATAGGAGAGTCTGTAACGAAAAGCATTTCTTAAACTTAATAAAAATTCACTCCCCTTTCCATTTCCTCAGCTTCTGCACTTAGATATCTTCATGAAAACAGAATAATCCATCGGGATCTAAAACCAGAAAACATCGTTCTGCAGCAAGGAGAGCAAAGAGTGAGTGACCTTCCTGTACTCAGGAAGTCTTGGGAGCTGCCTCAGGGAAGCTGCCCTGGTAGAGAAAGAACATGTTTTGTAGGTTTGTTTATATTCACATTTCCTTGAGTCACACTTTGATTCTCTGGCAATACTTTTTATTTGAAACAAAATTCAGCAAACAGTCCTTACTGGCAGATAGAGGCAGGTTTGAACAGATCACATTGTTAATTGCCCAAGTTGCCGGAATCTGATAAGGAAAATACTGTTTGTTGTCCTACCTTCACTCCCAAACTTTGGGACTAGCGTTTCTTGGATATTGACTTACTGTTTTCCATTTGTTTTAAGAGCCTCAAGTTTTAATACTAAAATGGAAACCAACTGTAAATTGGTTGTCAGTGTATCTGAGAAAAGACATTTGGAAATGTCATTTACTCATCTCAAGCTTTGTCCAGCCTGGTGTCTCCCAGAATTCATATGACCCTCTTGATTGGCTGCCCTGCTTAGGTGCAGTGGTAATCTCCATACAGGACTTGACGCTGTTTTTGACTGGGCTGATGAAGGGAATACAGCAGCTAAGCTCCTGGGTCACTAATCCTTCCTGATATAGCTCAGACGGCATCCTAGGCTGACCCTTGTCTATGACCTTCCAGGGCATACTCATTCTTGTTGGTAGTTCTAAAATTTGAGAACTAAAGTATTTCCTGAGAAGGGGCTGGCCTGATCTCTCATATTAGGAAGGCCAGGTTTAGCAATCTTGAGGGCTGGTCCATGACCAGTTAATTTTGGCCTTTTTGTGATTGGTGGCAGAATGAGGGAGAATATATGCCTAGCATTTTTACAGTGATTGTTTTCTCTGCTGTAGTCAGTGTATTCTCCTATGTATCTGGTTCTTAGGAATCTAGGATCTAATACCATCTGGGAATTCAGAAATATCTCTGCTCTAATGACAAATTATCTGAATCTTTGTAGAAAGACAACACATTTTGGTAACCCTCATATTTCTCCTTCTCCCTTCTTTTTTTCAGTTAATACACAAAATTATTGACCTAGGATATGCCAAGGAACTGGATCAGGGCAGTCTTTGTACCTCCTTTGTGGGGACCCTGCAATACCTGGTAAGAAATGGGATTTACATGTATGCTTATGAGTTTCTCTCGTGTTTGTGGGGCTCTTCTCCATCCTTAACTGCCTGCATCTAGGTCTCGCCTGATTCCTGGATGTTTCCTAGATATATAGAAATTGCCTCATGAGCTCAGAAGCATAATCTGCTCAAGTCAACATATTCTGCCAACAGATACCCTCCAGAAGGAGGTAATCTTCTCTGATGTCAGAAGGGCTGAGCCAGTGTGCCTTTACACAGAACTGTAACCTCACTGTCCTTCAGTATTTTATCTGGAAGTAAAGGGTTTTATCTATGGTTATGCTAGTCTATAGAAGCCATGATTTCCATGCGGTGTCTCAGGATCCGCTGAGGAGGAGTCCAGGCTCAGCTCTTCAGCCTTCTTTGCTTTATGTGATCTGAGTTCTGAATCACTCATTCATTCAGGAATATTGGTCTAGTATAGTCTGTATGCCATGTGCTGTGCTCAGAGCTGGTGATGCAGTGAGAAAGAAGGTAAGCACTTCCCTGTTCTTCAGGAGCTTAGAATTTAGCAAGAAAGCAGGTGTTAACTTGATATACAGGTAACTAAGAATTACATTGCAGTGAGCCTTGCAGAGGAAAACTGTAGTATGTTAGAGGGATGTATAGGACCTAGCCTAGTTGGGGCCCTGGAAGATGAGTAGGCAGAAGGGCTAGAAGTTAAAGGCAAAGGTAGAGGGAGGGGAGATTTTGGGTCAAGGGATAGCACGTTGGAAGACCCAAGAGTATGACTGAGACCTAGAGAAGGAAGAGGGGGTCTGAAGTTGATGCTGGGGAAGGAGAGAGAGGACAGACTGAGGGCCTATTTGCTGGGTTAAAGGTTAGACTATATCCTAAAACCTCTGGAACATCATTGAAGAGCTCTACCCTGGTGAAGAAGCAGGCTTTGAAAAGACTGCTCTCAGTTTGGTGTACAGAATGAATTGAACTGAACAAGAGAGACAAGCAGTAAGAAGGTTATTTCCATAGGCCCATTGAGAGTGGTAGTAGCAGTGAGGTGGTACAGGATGATAGATACAAAAAGTTGAAAGCTAGTTGAGCTTAAGTATCCTCCTATTTTTTAAATAAGTTATTCTCTTTCTGCATGCATTAATAGTTCTTGTGTATCCTACCAGTGATACTACTGAACTCTGTTTATCACCTGCTCTGTGGAATAGAGGTTTCCTGGTGGTGACTTGTGGGCAGCTGTGATTCAGGCATTTGTATCCATATAACATGCAGTTATGTTTATCCTACTGAGTAGCTGCAGGAGTCCTCATCAGCTCAGCTGCATCAGCTCAGCTGCAGTTAGGGGGACCGCATGCTGTGACCAGTAGCTCACCTTTGTGAATTAAAACATCTGTCCATAACCAGACCCAGAGATTGACCTGACCATCCCTAAATTTCTTCTCCCATCATGGACTACCTGACCTTTCTGTGTCACATTTCTACCCACATTGTACACAGTTCTGTCTCCCTTGCTCATGAAATCCTTTCAGTAATGTCTCTGTCCCCTGCTCATGCAACAAACCTTCTGAGGCCAGTTCTGGCCCCACCTGGACTTTGGTGCCTTCCTGGGTCACCCCAGCTCTCTCAACTTTGGAGGAAGTCAGGCATCTAGCTTTTTCCTGCCCGATTGTAAATATCCCATTCCATTGTGTGGCCACTTGCTACTTGGAGATTACAGTTAGCTACAGTTAGTTACAGGAGATTCAGTTAGCATTTAATACATGTATTGTTCATTTGGTATGCACAGCCTAGTATTATTTTCCTATCTTCCTATTTCTACACAGCACCCACAGCTGGGTCCTGCATTGATTTAGTTTTCAATAAACACTTGAAATTCTGCAACCCTCATTTTTAAAGGGGAGAAATTAAAGCACAATGAAATGCATAATAATTTATTGTGACCTACCAAATATAACCCCTCGGAGCCCTGACTCCTTAACTCTTCTCTCAGCACTTAATGACTGTGTGAGGTACAGAAAAATGTTAAGTACCTCCAGCTAGACCACCATCGTCAGGTGGTCATCTCCTCACCCTTGAGTGGATGTGCTAGACCCCTTTGATGGAGCCAGGAGAGATGGGGGCAGAGAGGGCATGATTAGATGAGCTGGTTGGCCTTCCTGCTGTGACTTCTCAGAAGAGAGAGCATCTCAGGTCTGCCTCCATCTTGTGTTGTTGTAGGCCCCGGAACTGCTAGAGCAGCAGAAGTACACAGTGACTGTGGACTACTGGAGCTTCGGCACCTTGGCCTTCGAGTGCATCACAGGCTTCCGGCCTTTCCTCCCTAACTGGCAGCCTGTGCAGTGGTGAGTGAGAGCCCAGATGGGGAAGGCTGCCTAGTAGACAGAGTGACCCCTGCCTCTGTTCATCTCTTTCACTTTGTCCCCCGTTCGCTGGGTGCCCCCAAGCTGGGCCTGAGTGGTCTGTGTTCAGTCTCCTGAGAGGAAAGCATACAGCAAATGGGCATTTCAAACTCCACAAACCTAGAAAAATGGAGTGGTTGTTGAGTAACAGCTTTAAATTTAATACTATGTGAGTGCTATTTGTTCTCTGTTCAGCAGTAACAAGTCAGCCTGCTTGTCCACTGTTAAGTGAATGTGTGCACTTGAAATGCTGTGCATTAGTAAACAAATAAAGCATACATACATATTACAGATGAAATACTTACATGAAAATTTATTGTGGACAAATTGTAGTGCACCTTAATACACATTTTTTTTTTTTTTTAAAGAGATTGAATCTCACTGTATTACCAGACTGACCCGGAGCTCCTGGGCTCAAGTGCAAGTAACTGAGACTAAAGGTGTGTGCCAGCATGCCTGGCCTGAATATAAACTTTTGTTTTAAAAGTATAAGAAAGTGGCTTTAAGTGTGAATCTAATAAATTATTTTTAAAAAAAGATTTTTAGGGGCTGGGGCTGTGGCTCAGCAGTGGAGCGCTTGCTTCACACAAGTGAGGCACTGGGTTGGATCCTCCCACCACATAAAAATAAATGCAATAAAAGTATTGTGTCCAACTACAACTGAAAATATTTTTAAAAAAGATTTTTAATAAAAAAGGATACAATTAAGGTTTTAAAAACTACTCTGTTCTTTAACATTTTTTAGTAGTTATAAAAGCAATGTGTTGTTTATGACATGTAACTTTATCACACCAAAAATGTTTATGAGGTAATACATATGTTAAGTAGCTTGATTTAGGCATTCCACAATATATATGTATTTCAAAACATGTTACACATAGAAAATATGTACAATATTTACTTATCAGTTAAAATAACTTCAAGTACTGGAGGGAAAAAAAAAGTTGATCATTATTAAAATACATGATTTAAAAATTAACATTCCCCCCAATCAAGTAGCTTTCATTGAAAATTACTTCTTGGGAAGCTACACACTAATTCAAATGATGCTGTTGTTGCTCAAAAAAGTTTTTTATTTCAAGGTTTTTTTTGTTTGTTTGTTTTGGGATTTTTTTTAGCAGTAATAAGTTTGCATGTTTCAAACTTCAAAAGTATGTAAGAGTATGTACTAAAAAGTCATCTCATACCGGTCTCCAACCCGGTCCCCTTCCCCACCTGATTCCACTGGGTTTTGTTTGCTTCCAAGGATGTTTTTAGACCCACTCAACCAAATTGGCCTATATTTATTGGTTCATTTTTGCATCCCCCCTCCTTTTTTATACCACTGGTGGCATAATTTGAACACTTTCTTCCATGTGCTAATTTCCTTCAAAGCCAATTTATCCACAACACAAAGAAATCCTTGTCTTGAGCCTAAATAGTACTGCCCAATTTGATTACTTCAGATAAATTGTTTTGTTTTTGTGATTTTGGAAGATACAGATACAATTTTTTAAAAGACACAACTATAATCAGACAGTCTGGGAATAATCACTGAACTTTTTTGTGTATCTTCAGTCTCTTCAGCGTGTGCCTGTTTTTAATTTTTAAAAACAAAAATAGGTTATTTTACATACTCTGATATACCTTGCTTTTCACTAATATTGGACCTACTTTATATTTTTCTACATTATTTGAATGTCCATGTGGTACTCCATTGAGTGTCTGACTACACTGTAGTTTATTTAACTTGTGCTGTGTTTTGGAAGCTTGGGTGGTTTATAATTGTTACTTCTTAAAATAAAACAGAAATAACATCCTTGTAGGTAAATCCTTGTGCATCCATAATTATTTCCCTAGGATAAATTCCTAGGAATGGAATGAACAGATCAAAGAATATGCACATTTTAAAGGCTTTGATGCGTATTACACTGCTTGCCAAAAAGGTTATTTAAATACTAACTTCCGCCAGGAACACACAAAGCTGTCCCCTTCTCCACGCCATTGCCATTGGCTGTTGTCCTCTTTCTAAATATCTTTCTGGAAATAGTAAAGACATTAACTTTTCAAAGGACAAGTGTTCACATCATGAGAATGTTTACTGATAAGAATAAAATGTAGTCTCTGAAATGAGTTCTAGAAGAAAGGTTTTATGTGATGGCAGCCCAAGTCAATTCCATATTTGTATCCCAGACACTGGTAATATAAAGAGGACAGAGGTGAAGTGAAGTACCTTTACTTGAAGATTCTGGCAAAGTGGCAAAGTATGCCCTCCTGTGGTGACTTATGGAGAAGACTTTTTTAAGGTGCATAGATTCTGGAATATTAGGGACTTTCATAACTATAGTCATGAAACCATCAGGAAAACAGCTTGAAATTATTTGTGCATCTATAGTGATTTTAATTAACCAAGGGATTATTACATTTCTTCAATTCAGATGTTGAACTTTTCCGTTATTTATAACAGGGTGAGTTAAGATCCATTAAAACTAGAGGAACAAATGTTCTTGAAAATATTTCTAATGGCTCAGCATCTTCACAATAAGTCTATTGTTTCCTGAATCTTCTTCCAAGAACTACCCTCATCGGTGCTAGAAGGCCAGGTGGTCACAGTAATTTCAGAACAGGAGAAATTTTGAAATCAATTTTAGGATCAGCCTAAAAAATAAGTTTTTCATTGAATGTGTTCTTTTGTAATTTTCTATTGATAGATTGTTTTCTATAGGAGGACCATCCCACTTCATTTAGAAAGCCTAGGGGCCCCTGATTTCCACCTATCACAGTTTCTGCCAGAGGTGGAAACTGCAAGACTCTGCCAGACACCAGCTCTTCTGGGTCTCATGCATGCTTCAGATAAGCCAGTTCATTTGCCAGCGAGAACTTTAGGACAATAGAATTTTTAATTTGAATTTCCCAGGAGTTTTAGGAAAAGATGTATTTGTACATTTAGTCAGAGCAGAAAGTACATCAGTAATTTTCAGTCCCTAATTCTTCCATTCCAGTAGTGTGACCTCAGACAGATCACTTCATCTTCATCTCCTTATCACTAAGTGTTGGACTAAAAATAACATCACCACGAGGTTATCATAGCAACTAAGGAAACCATGGCAAAGTACTTAATTATCTATGAAACTGAAATATAAGGTGGTGTTCTTGTTATCAAGAAGGATGGAAGCCAGTTGGTTTTAAATTTCTTTCCTTTAAATACCACTTCAGATACCCCAAGAAGTTCCATAGGTTGGGAAATAGAAAAGTTTATTTCTCCATAGAAAAAAATATTTAGCATTTAGAGGGAAGTATGTATATGTGTGCACATATACATTTCATGTAAATGTGACCTGTATTTGGTAATCTTGATTGAAGTCCTAATTTTAGCCTCTATCAAAACATGAGAGCTTATATTCAGTGAAATGGAAAGTAGAGAAAATGAAAAGAAAGAGCCAAGAATGAGAGTTCTGTTGTCTGTAGAACTCAGGGCACAAGATGGTGAATGACCACTAGAGGCTATCCTTTAAAAACTCATTTAGGTAGTACTGTGACCATTCTTGTAATATGGTGTTGGGTATCAAAACAGGGCCTTGCACAGCTGAGTACATGCTCTACCACTGAGCTACACCTCCCCCACTCTACTACTAACCATTCTTAAACTCTCAAATAAACCATACTACCGGGATACTAACCATTATTCCAAAAGATTAAATACCCATTTGGGGGTATATGTCAACTGTATATTTGTAAAGTGATGTTACAAATATTAAATGGCTCTTGACCACTAAGTGACTTAAGGGACATAATAATGGCTTATTTGCAGGCACTCAAAAGTCCGGCAAAAGAGTGAGATGGACATTGTTGTTAGTGAAGACTTGAATGGAGCAGTGAAGTTTTCAAGCTCATTACCCTACCCCAATAATCTTAACAGGTAAGGTACCATGGTACTTTACTGTATATTTTTCTTCCTTCTTTTCAGAAATACAAGTTTCAGGTAACATCTGATAACTTTGAAACAGACTATCCTATGACTAAGAACCTGATGAAATCCATCTCTATTTTAAACATAGGATGGAGTCCCACCCCTCATCTCCCTAGAATCATCATTTCTCTCTCTCTCTCTCTCTCTCTCTCTCTCTTTCTTTCTCTCTCTCTCTGGCGTTCTCTCTCTCTCTCTCTCTCTCTCTCTCTCTCTCTCTCTCTCTCTCTCTCTCTCTCTCTTTTTATTCAGTTATTGGTTGCTTTGCCCTGAACTGAGGGTACTAGTCTCTACCTTATATTACATTCAGTTCTATGTGAGCTTTATCTTATTTTCCATAGTAATTCTTTTAAGGGCAACAAATTGTACCTTCTTTCTCTTTGCACTCCTCATTTGGCCTAATACTGTATGAAGAGACAACAAATCTTTGTAGTTTGAATGGCATTCCAGTCTAGTCTTAGAGCCCAAATACAAGCAGCTAAATAAGTTATCAGAATTGTGTCATAGTACAGAGGAAAGTTACAAGGCCCAGGGAATGATGACTGTGAGTATTTAAAGGTATGTTGTGGAGTAGAGTTATGTGGGTGATTTTGGATGTGTTGGGACCTTTTGGGAGGGTCTGGGAGAATGTGTAGACCGAGAACAGGTGAAAAGGTTAGAGAAAGGAAGTTCAGAGGGGAAAGACTGGGCAAGCAAAGGCACTTTGGAGAGGTGTGAGTAGCTATATGGGCCTCAGGGAAGGACTTGAGTGCATCTAGGAAGCAGGTGCTGGAGGTCCAAGAGAAGAAGTTTGAATTTTGTCATGTGCACCCACCGTATGCTAAATTTAGCAGCACAGGGTCTAGGTTGTGAGGTGGGCAAGTGATTACTTATAAAACACACCCCCCTGCTCAGTGCTGTGGATGGAACCCAGAGCTTCATGCATGGTAGGCAGGTGCTCTACCACTAAACCACACCCAGCCCTAAAGCACATTTTAAAAGCTTCACAGGTCATTCTCATGTAGCCAGTCGGAAATGTGTACTGGTTCATGAGTAGGAAATCCCTGATTTAGGGGAACTGTTAGCAGGTCAGGAGAGGAGGCATGAGCACGTGAATAATTAAATTGGTTTGAAATGTTTAGGGATTCTTTTTTCTCTCTCAGATTAATACATTTTAATTTTCAATAACCACTTATTGGCTGCCACCTATGTGCATAACAGCAAGACACATGCAGGGTCACACTTTTAAATTCACACATAAAGGCATCCTGAGACTCGCTGGCGTATCTCTTCCTACACTGTGCTTTTCTCAGCATACTGGCAGAGCGACTGGAGAAGTGGCTGCAACTGATGCTTATGTGGCACCCCCGGCAAAGAGGCACAGATCCCCAGTATGGTCCCAATGGCTGCTTCAAGGCCTTGGATGACATCTTAAACTTAAAGGTAAATGTGGAGGCAAGATATCCCTGAGGCAACAGCTGAGTCCCCAGTGGGAAATAGCAATCTTATAAGAAAGATTTACACAGGACAAAGCAGGTCATAGGCCAACTTGCTGAATGGGGAAATCTAGGCTCCTCTGACAGTCTTTCCACAAAAGTAAGAGGATAAGACAACTGAGCTCATTGACATTGGCAGTAAGCCCTTATTGCAGGCAAACAGGAATGTAGGAAACATGGCACCCAGCCTCCCTTCCTCAACTTAGGCCTTCACTTTGTGGGACTGGGAAAGGTTCGGAGTAGTGGAAGATCTTGGCAAATAGATAGGGATCTATGTAAGACGGTTTTTGTTTTATTTTTTAATATAAGATCTGGGTTGTGTTGCAGCTGGTTCATATTTTGAACATGGTAACAGGCACCATTCACACCTATCCTGTGACAGAGGATGAGAGTCTACAGGACTTAAAGGCCAGAATCCAGCAAGATACAGGAATTCCAGAAAAGGACCAGGAGCTACTACAAGAGGCAGGTCTGGCATTGATCCCCGACAAGCCTGCCATTCAGTGTATTTCAGATGGCAAGGTAAGCTCCTGGCTTCTTGCGGACTACCCTATTTTTCCCTGACTTTGTCTCCTGGGAAACTAATCACACTTGTGGATTGCTACTTTACTATGTCTGTTAATCACACAGTGCATATACCTGCTTGCTTTTTTTTTTTTTTTTAAGTTGTGGTATGATATTTCCTGTGTGGCTTAGTAGGAGACACACATCACTTCCATGCTTGACTTGTTTCCAGACCAAAGTAGCTCTCCTTTGCCTTTATTGTCAAAATGATTCTCTATTCTTCTGAGTCACCCAAAACTATTTATGATTACCTGTGTGCACAAAGCTGTTAGGCACCTGTGTTAACTACCTCAATGTGAGACATGGTCCCTACTCATAAAGAGGTTGTAAGCTAACTTATAAAGGTAAAGCTAACATATGAGATAACAGTCATTGCATAGGGAGGTGAACTTCTAAACTGCACATGAAAGGTATTCAGAGAATAAAATAGAATGCATTGTATTGTAAATAAGGTTTAGGTTCAGGTTATAAGTGTAAAAGGAGTAGGAAAGATGAATTGAGTCATGAAGAAAAGCATCACATCTGCTTAGTACCTAAGGCTAAAGATGATACTCTTGAAGAACAATGGAAAGTGATCGATCTGAAACCTCTCATGATTAGCTGGGAAGTGGAAGGGTTGGATACACAAGATCTCATTCTGTTCTTACCTCTTTGCAGCTAAATGAGGGTCGCACACTGGACATGGATCTTGTTTTTCTTTTTGACAACAGTAAAATCGCCTATGAGACTCAGATCTCCCCACGACCCCAACCTGAAAGTGTCAGCTGTATCCGTAAGAACATCATTTGTTTAAAAAAAAAAAAAAATCAGTTGTAATATGTGGGACAAGGCAGAAGAGAGAGACTTGAACCAGGGGAAGAGCTACATAAAGGAAATTCATTTACCCATTCCTAAGAGCAGCTTTCTTAACCTAGGATGTGAAAGGAGTGACCCAAGCAAAAACAAGTCAAGGGGATTTTCAGTTAATTTCAACAGAATAGAGCTTTAAGCAGAGGACAGGGAGTACTGCATATTAGCCATTTTAGTTATTTTTTGAAGTTGCATTTATATTTTAGTGACTAATGTACAAAAGATTGAATATACAGTGAAACTAAGGTACAAAAGATTGAATATACAGTGAAAAATAAGCAAACCTCTCTTTCCAACTCCTCAGCTTGTGTTTCCCCTTCCAGAAAAACTGCTGCTATCAAATTTTTGGATATCCACCCAGGCTATTTTTTTCCCCACAAACAAATGGTAGTATATAATATATACTGTTCTGAACCTCTTTCACTTAAAAATTTATTTTATAGATTTTTTTCCCTATTGGTACATATAAAACTGCCTTGTTTTTTAATAGCTATATAACATTCCATTGCACAAGCATCTCCCCGACACACACACACACACACACACACACACACACACACACACACACACATATATATACATATATATATATACTTAAAATAAATAGATTGGGGATCCAAGGTTTTAGAGATCTCTAGGCTTCTCGCTAGTTTAATTATCTTGAGTACTGTTAGCTGATGCTGTGATTTTATAAAACTACATGTACCTTTAATGTTGTGAACATAAAAGAGTTTCTATTGAAAATACGTGGACCTATGTACATGCAAACATGCCTTTAAATGGTTCACAAAATGTTTCTTCAAATCAAATCAGTAGCTATTTATTAACCATCTGGTACATGTTTATACTGCTAATAGGCTACACAAAATATTTAAGATAGTAACTAAGTATAACACCAAAAAAGTTATGTAATAGTATAATAATTATAAAAATTTTTAAAATACCAGTGATGTTGCAAAGCAGGATGTGGTTTTTTGCAGGAGAGTTATTCTCTGACAATTGTTCATCTCTTTTTCCAGTTCAAGAACCCAAAAGGAATCTCTCGTTCTGCCAACTGAGGAAAGTGTGGGGCCAGGTCTGGCACAGCATCCAAACGCTGAAGGAGGATTGTAACCGGCTACAGCAGGGACAGCGAGCTGCCATGTATTGTGCCAGACTTTTTTTTTTTTTTTTTTTTTTTAACTTAATTTATTTAAAATTCTTTGGTGGCTTTGGCTCTAAGGGAGGCGGCTAAGGCAGGGACCCAGAAGCAACTCTTCTGAGAGACAGGAGGGAGACACTGGTTTGGATGGGCGGAAAATGGTTGGGTGGGCTGACTGGAGGGAAGCCCTTTTCAACCTGATGAGGTGAGTGTGGTTGGTATGTGCAGCAGGATTGTAAAACTGAGGGTTGTGTTGGCTGAACTGTGGACAGAATTTGGAAGTCAGAAAAACTCATTGCAATTTGGGTTAGCAAAACTCCTCTGATTATTATGCTGGGTTACAGATGCTTTCCCCAGTTAAGAGAGTTTAATTTATTGACCCTTTGTATAGTAATCCCAATTTTGGTCCAAAACCCCATGTATTGCTGAGGGCTAGGAAATTGTCCTTATGGTTATAAGTGGTTGCCTTAATAATAGTCATGATGATGATTATTATTATAGCAGGGACCTCCCTAGGTGTTTGAGAGGGGTTTGTTTTTATATAGGAAATGGTATTTGGATCCCAAAGATGCTCCAAGGTTCTGTTTCTTGTGGTACCTGCAGGATGAATCTCCTCCGGAATAACAGCTGCCTCTCCAAGATGAAGAATTCCATGGCCTCTATGTCTCAGCAGCTCAAGGCCAAGTTGGATTTCTTTAAAACCAGCATCCAGATTGACCTGGAGAAGTATAGTGAGCAAACCGAGTTTGGAATCAGTGAGTGTACTCTGCAATGAGTGTAAACATACCCTAACCCACCCACCCTCCCTCCCTCCCTCCCTCCCTCCTTTTCTTCCTTCCTTCTCTCTCTCTCTCTCTCTCTCTCTTCATTCATTCATCCATTCATTCATTCATTCATTTTTTTTTTTCTGAGATTTCTTTTGTCATTTTATAATTAAGTTGCTTATTTCTGTTTTGGTTTTGTGGCGTTTTTTTGTTTTTCATTTTTTTTTTCTTCCCATTTTTTTTTTTTTTTTCCAGCATCAGATAAACTGCTACTGGCCTGGAGGGAAATGGAACAGGCTGTGGAGCTGTGTGGGCGGGTAGGAGACTCATTTTAGGTTTCTGTACTCCTGGTGTGAGTGAGGCTTTGTTCTACCATTTCCCACTTTCTTCTCAAACACTGGGTTGATCTTTCATGTTAGAAATCATATTTCTTTGCCATGCCCTTTCACCTTAACCAGACTTGCTGGAAAGAAACCGATAGAGTACTTAATACAAGGAGCTCTACTGTAGGCAGACTAAAGGTAGACACTAATGTTTCAGATTTAAGTAAAGAGCAAAATATCAAATGCCCTTGGAGAAAAACCTAAACCTCTTGATATTAGGTTGGGAATTAGATGAATGATCAACACTCCCTCTTGTCAAAGTTTATGCCTAATTTTGTTGGTACTTGAAATCCATAAGAAAGGAAAGATCTAGGCAGAAAGTTTCTGGACACTAAATCAGATGCTACTGAAAAACAGCAGTTGTGAAGCCAAAGGAATGTGTCTCAGTGAACCTCACATAAATCCAAGACCCTGGGCTCCAAGGCTTTTCCTATCATCTCCATCCTGTGCACTTGGATGAGGACCTTCACCTCTGCATCTTGATGTCTGTTTTTAAAAATGAGTCCTGATGGCATCAACACTTGTTAAGAAGTGCTTATCATATAGACAGTTTTTTATTTAGCCACAAGAGGGGTGCATGCTTCTCCTCAATTTGGCATTTACATACATCATCTATGAAGTAAAGGAGTCCAGGCCTTCACACACATGATGGCATTGGGATGGACAAATTGAGAGAAGACAAAGTACATGGGACATCTTCTCTGTGCCAGATACTGTGCACACTTGATCTTACTTAACCCCTCAAATGGCCCTATTAGAATCCTTTTTATGGAAGAGGAAACTACAGCTCATGGGATAAATAACTGCCTATAGGTCACACAGAAGTAGATGTCAGATCCAAACTCAGGTCATTCTGTCTCCAGATTCCATATTCCTTCAGTCAGGCAATTAAAATTTTCCACTGAGTTTGGAGGGTCTCCCCCTGAAAACCCCCAGCAAACCTTATTCCTCAGAAGCTTTTCTTGCATCAGTTGATATTAGTGCAGCTTTTTCATTAGGAGAATGAAGTAAAACTTCTGGTGGAACGGATGATGGCACTACAGACCGACATCGTGGACTTGCAGAGGAGCCCAATGGGTCGGAAGCAGGGGGGCACGCTGGATGACCTGTGAGTGCCACCTGGGAGAGGATCGGTTCTGCTCCCCTATACCAATACCCCCACCTGAGTTTCTGGTTGTGTGTTAGGATCATCTCAGGAGGCTTGGGAGAATCAACCTCCTGGAGAACATGTCCCCCTGGTGAATCATGTCAGGATATTCCAGAGATGAGCCAGGGTAAATCACCATCACTCTGATTTCAGTTTCCAAATCTGTTAAGTAACAGAGAAAAACTGACCTTACAAAGTTTCTGAGGATACATTCAGGTATTGCATATAAAAAGCAATCTATAAGATCTATAAAATGCAAGTAGCCTTTACCGTTGTATCAGACATCACTGCACATCCTGCCTACCATGGCCCAGCTGTGATTCAAAGAGCAGGAAGAAGAACAGAGAAGGAGGAGCCTGGCAAGTCTAAGATTTTAGGTCTGGAAGCTGTTCAGTTGAGTCTTTATTAGGTATTTGGCATGGCTCCAGGAGGGAATGGGTCATGCAGGCAGACCCACCACACCTGAAGGAGGTAACATGTTGACCCTGCATACTGACAAGAAGGAAGCAGGAGACAGGATCAGTGTATGAAGGACTCCATGGCTCTAAACCTCTAAACTCTGTGTTTTTTGATGCTTTTACTAGGGTTCTTGAGATGAAAAATCTGAGTATCAGAACTTTAATTATTTGTTCCATATTTTCTCTAATTCTTTAATCCTTATTCTTTAGTTTTCAAATGAGAGATTTCTTTTGAGAATGTTTCCAGCCTTTGTTAGGGAAACGGGGTAGGATATTGTGTCTGCTCAAAGTTTTCAAAGGTAAGCATGTTTCCTTGCTCAGGTTCGTGGATGTCACCCAGAGTCACTACTGTAGAAGTCAAGTGGAGGAGAAATTCAGAAGGATGGAACCAATACTGCTTCTCTTAAGATTTACTCTAGAGATATCTTGGGGGTGTTTGAGTTGGATGATGAAGGCAATCATTCACTTACCATAGACATTACCAGAAATAATAGTCTTCTCTAATCAAGAAAGACATATCACCATTCTTGTGTCTAGAAATCAGTAATTATGCCGGCAGGAATTAGCAGACCAAAACTTCAATGTTCCTATTTGACCTTGAATCTAAACAGAGCTTCTTATATATTTCAGAGAGGAGCAAGCAAGGGAGCTTTATAGGAGACTAAGGGAAAAGCCAAGAGGTAGGTGGTTTGGGACCTTGGGCTCCTTTTTTTGTCTCATTTTGAGGCACTGGTACTCTGCCAGGCACCTGGAGCAACTATGTTACTATCCCTCTCTTCCCCAGACCAACGAACAGATGGTGACAGTCAGGAGATGGTACGGTTACTACTTCAGGCAATTCAAGGCTTTGAAAAGAAAGTGCGAGTGATATATACACAGCTCAGGTATGAGCCCCCCTTTCTTGCTAAAGGCTGAAATACAGAGCAGTAGCTAGGCCATGGGTGAGACCAGTTCTCTCACTCTACTCTGATTTGCTTAACTAGCTAAAGAAGCTTTCCAAAACTGCTAATTGGATCCATATTATTAGGGATGATGTTCTACTTGCTCCAGCCCTAAGCCCACTGGAGTTTTTCATGTTTGTTCTTCACAGTAAAACTGTGGTTTGTAAGCAGAAGGCATTGGAATTGTTGCCCAAGGTAGAAGAAGTGGTGAGTCTAATGAATGAGGATGAAAAGACTGTTGTTCGGCTTCAGGAGAAGCGGCAGAAGGAACTCTGGAACCTCTTGAAGATTGCATGTGTGAGTCAACCTTCAACCTACCAGCCTCATGCCACTGACACCATTCTGCAAGGGAAACCACAGGGCCACAGCAGACCCCTCAGCTGCTACTATTCTGTTGTCACCTCTGTCACATGGAATGGGCAGGAAAGGGAGAACTAAGTGGGGAGATGAGAGGAAGGCTTGCTAGTGGCTTTTATTTATCCTTGTGGCCACCTTAATTACCACAAACCAAGTGACTTCAAACAACAGAAATTATTCTCTCAGAGTCCCAGAGGCCAGAAGTTAAAAATACAGGTATTAGCAGGGCTGTGCCCCCCTGGCAGTTCCAGAGGAGACTCCTCCCTTGCCTCTTTCGACTGCTGGTCCCTTGCCTCTTACAGCTGCTGGTGGCTCCAGGTGTTCCATGGCCTGGGGCCATGTCACTCTGGGATCTGTCTTCACATGATCTCAGTGTCTCCCATCTGGATGTCCTTCTAAGAACACATGTCACTGGATCTGGATCACAGCTAGATAGTACAAGAGATCCTTAACCTAATTACATCTATAAAGACCCCTTTTCCAAATGAGTCACATTCGCAGGTTCTAGGCATTAGGACCTGGACACATCTATTTTAGGGCCACCAATTAAGCACAGCCTGGTCAACCCTCATCTGGATCTGTGCTGCTCTCAGCATTGTGGCTCAGACTTTCTGTGCATACCATCTTAATGCAACTGTGATTCCACTGAACACCACTTGGGGTGAAAATGTGGAGAGTGCTCACCTAGAATGTGTGGGGCACTGGGATCCTCAGCACCACATGAAAATAAAATAAAGGTATTGTGTCCACCTACAACTGAAAGCATATATTTTGAAAAGAAAAGAGCCAGGTAAAAGTAGGTAATGGAAACCAGAGCTGCTAGGAGAGTGACCTCATCATGAAAGGCTGCAGAGAGTTTGGAGAGAATAGGAGAGCAGTTTGGTTACTAGTAGCTTCAAGAGCAAAGGATGGAGGGAGGGTATATGGTTCCTTATAGTAGAAGCAAGATACAAAGATGGTACTTTTTAAAGGGCTTAGAGACTAGAGCATATTTGTGAGCCAAGCAGAAGACAGTGTACCATGAGATCCATATTATCAGAGAGAGGGGGGACAGTTGATTCATTCCATCCTGAGAACCAAGGAGAGTTAGGATCAGGAGCATTAGTGATGGATTTGCCTTGGAAGAGGTGAGCAGCATTTCCTCCTATAATAATAACAGAAAAGAGAAAAGGAGAGATGATTTAAGAAGGAGAGAAAAGTTGAGGACTGTACAGGTAATAACTTCACCTGCTATCTGCATTTGTTGAGTGCTGTTTGGTCAGCAGTGTAATGAAAACTGGAGATACAGTGGGAAAAGGGCATGGCACCTGCCCTGGGGAGTTCATAGTCTGTTGAAGGCCATGGACAAGGACATGAAGGAGAACAATCAAGAATAAGAAGTGCTATAGAGCAGCTATAGCTAAAAAAGGCATGAACAGTGTGTGAATGCAGGGGAGGAAAGCCAACTTTCATCTGAGAGATGAGGGAAAAACAAGAAAGGCTCCTGATGAATGTGTAGAAGTTAGGTGGGGGAATGGCAGTAAGGACATTTCAGCACAATGAGATTGCTTTATTGAAAGCATAGAGGCCTGGAAGAGAGTGCTGCATTCTGGGTGGCAGAAGCAGTGGTGTTGGAGAAAGGGTTTCACCAAGGATGAAATTGGGGAAGGGTGAGGGCTAGTTCATGTAGGCCACCCTTTATTTTCAAAGTGTAAGGAAATATTGCAGGATTTGTTCTTCCCTCGTGCTGAAGAATATAAGTATGAAAACTGTATGATCCTATTTGGACCTTTGGGGAATCACTCTGGTGGCAGCTGGATCCTAGATTTGGTACTTTGTCAGACCTCAGCACTCACAGTGGGGGCCATGCAGTGGTAGGTGCACAGGACCTAATAGGGGAAGGTTAGGAGCAGGTTGTACAGGAATGATCTACCACTCTTATAGGCCCAGGGGACAAATGGAGAAGGAGTAGGTGGCTGATTGGCAGGGAAGGCACAATAGATGAATAAGGGCAAGGTTAACACGCTTGAAAGGCTGGTTGAAGTTGAACCTCAATGTTTAGCCAGAGAAGAGGATAAGGTCCCTGAAAAGGTCTCCAGATTAAAGACCAAGGGAAGGACTGCAGATGTGCTGGCTGCTTCAGAGAGGGTAAGGAGCAGGGATGGTGAGTGTAAGGCAGATGGAGGAGGAGGTGGCCAGAGATGTGGCCTGAGGTGAGAAGATGGCAGTAGATCATGTTTACAGTAGATCATGTCCATACTAGGCCATGTTCATGGGCTGCAGGTATGAAGAGGTGCAAGGAGCTGGAGCTGGAGCTGGAGCCACAAGCTGATCCTCTGGGCTTAAAGGGGCAGTGGCTGCAGTGCCCCTGGGAGTCAGAACAGCTGCATTTTCTTCTTCGCGCTACTGCAGATGGTGCCATTCACACAGTTTCCTATCCTTTTTGTGTCTCAGTCTTCTACTTGGAAGAGTAAAAATACCTTTCTTTTGTTTCCCTGTAAGAGTTCTCCAAGAGTCAAATTAAATAAAGACTGCAAATTCAGGTGTTCAAGTTCTTTCATATTTAGAATCCTTTCTCAAAAAGCACATATATTGATACAGAAACACTTTTAAGGCTGAATGCAAAGTCCCAATTGTTGTCACAGATAGAGATGTTCACTGGTAGTTTCTAGGAACAGCTATGGTGTCTTGCAGCTAGTTGTCTCATGAAGAAGTACTCTGGTGTGAATACAGAATTTGATTTGTCTACTGTATTTTGGGTTTTGTCCTTCAGAGCAAGGTCCGTGGTCCCGTCAGCGGAAGCCCAGATAGCATGAATGCGTCTCGACTTAGTCACCCCAGTCAGCTGATGTCTCAGCCATCCACTGCCTCTGACAGCTTACCTGAGTCAGCCAAAAAAAGGTAAATTACAGTTAACAATGCCTAGTGTCACATTCAGGACATATTAGGAGACCATGGAAATGGAAATGTACCTTTATCACTGATAAATATCTAATGGTTTTGTGTATGCCTCTCTTTGTTATATATGCTAGGCCTTATGGTGACAAAGGGATTCATATTTTGCCCCCATAGTCCATTGTAACTTGCTCACTAAGTAGTTTCCTTGGCCTAGGGTTGGATTACTAGTTACTTAGTCAATAACTAGCAATGACTTCACACTCCATTCTAGATCAAGTCTGAACTTTTTCAGGCATTTGTAAGCACCTCAGTGTGGCTCTTGGGTTGATCCATTGTCCTTTATAAACTGCTTGCGCTAGCCCAGTTCTTAAAAATCCCATCCAGACCAGCCAAAGTAACAGCCTCCAGGTATTCGTTAAAAATGCAGATTCTTGGGTTTCACCAAAGCTCAAATCCCTGAATCAGTGGTGGTGCCTAGCAGTCTGTGTCTCACGAGCTGTCTGGATGATGCTGCTGCACGTGGAAGAATAAGAACTGCTGTCCTTACTGCGCAAACTCTCATTCCTCAGGTGCCCTTCACGGCAGTTCCTTCCCACCTGGGATGTCAAGTTTTGCAAGGCAAAGAGAATTCCAGGGCACCATTGTCCTATACTTGGTATTTTTTCCTCCAGTGGTATTTTTAATGCTCAGAAAATCTGGGAACACAGAGATTATATCATCTCTCCATAACACAAAGCAGAGGTCAAAAAAGTACAAATGATTTATTAGAATCTCCCCAGTCCATGGTGGCCCATTTATGATAAGAAAGATGCATTTTTTATTGTAGAAAAAAGAGATCAGATTCAATGAAATAATTTCCCAGAACTATACCTTTCAGCAGATCAGAAAAAACTAGGGAACTGCTTAGTCCCCTGCCCCCTGCTTTTTTTTTTTTTCCTTTCTATTTCAAAAATTGGAAAACAAGTTACTTGAGAGGATACATTTAGATTTTGGCATTTAGAAAGAATTAAGTAAAGCTATCTAGTAAAGTCAAAGAGCTGTTTTGCTTTTTTATTAAACAGATCTATTTACTTTTTCACATTTTGGACAGTAATACTCATGACTGGATTTGGGCTTCTGAGAAGTACTTAATCAGATAAATAAAATCACTAGTCGGTGACATGGTGTTAAGATATTCAGGATCAAAATAATTGTTCATCTAAAAAAATAATGTCAAAAGTTCTTTAGTATATTTTCAACAAAAGTATTAGCTTTTTGATAAGATACTCATGACCCTATCTAATAATTGATCATTGTCTTTAGTGAAGAACTGGTGGCCGAAGCACATACTCTCTGCACCCAGCTAGAAAACGCCATGCAAGACACCGTGAAGGAGCAGGACCAGAGTTTGATGGTAACAGCCTGTGGGAACCCTATCTTTTTATGCCCTTTTTTTTTTTTTTTCTGCAGCAAAAGAGAAAATGGAAAGGCACTTGAACGTTAGTCTTGGTCTCAGTAATTTTTTGTGATTTGTAATAATTAATGGCTATTGGCTGTTGCATGCTTCTAAGTACATTGTGTGCATTATACTTTTTAATCTTTATAAGACTGAATCCTGATGAGGAGGCAGCATTATTCCTAGAAGATCCTACCCCACCTTGGCTACTATTACTAAGCATCTCTGTGTGTTGAGTGCTGTGCTGGATTCTGGTGACAAAACAGCAACCTCTCATGGCTCTGTACCTTAGACAGCTTAGTAGTGGGCAGTACTAATATGGGGAAGCTAACCTGAGGAAAACCCAGCAACCAAGATAGAGGTACATTAAGACAAAACTGAAATTGCTGAGAAGATCCTAAATCTTTCCCTTAGATGTTTAAATGGCTTTTGTTCTGATAATACAATCAGTTACTAACTCTTCTCTAACTTCTAAGAAAAATCAAAGAGGACACTGCTGCCAGTTTCAGTTGTCTCTGATTTGTTCAAGTGTCCTCCATTTTGTAGACTTTCTGTACTTCTCTTCACCTCCTGCTATATATTTTGATCATTTCACTGCTTCTTGCCCTTCTGCCAGGAGAGAAGGACATCTCATTAGGCTGTTTCCTCTGGTGAGATTGGAAACTTACAGTCAGGGTGATAACTCTCAGTATCACTTACCTACAGTGAGCCTGTAAGTGCTGTGAGCTACTGGTAGTACTAAAATTGTCTTTTTAGTTTTCATAGTCCCAGAATTTCAGGGACTCTGAACTGATCCAAAAATATCCTGCATGGTTTGAATTTGTAGCTCATTTCAAGGATGCCCAGCAATAACAGGACTGTTCCTTTAAACTTAACTTTGAAATTGTGTTGTTTGCTTCCTGAAAAGGAAAGAACATCTAACATACCTGTTGACTTGCAGACTTTGGACTGGAGCTGGTTACAGACAGAGGATGAAGAACCTAGTGCCTTGGAGCAAGCCTCATGACTAGGGGCCTAGAGCACCTGACTTGCCACTTTCCCACAGAGGCTCCTGTGGTATTGATGTCCCATCAGTCTCCGGTACCTAGATGGAGATCTTACTTCCCTAGCAGCTGTATTGTTCACCCTGGACCAAAGGTGTGACCCTCAGCAGACTATACCGGTACCTTGTCTGTACACTGGAAGTCCTTCATCACAGAAGCCCAGTAATGTCGATGCCAGTTGTGAGTTTTCAGGGAAACAGACCCTCAGCAACTGCTTCCTCTGCTATGAAAAAAGTGCTTAGAGTATGGTTTGCCACACAGATCACTAGACTGATGCCTAACTTGAATCTTCTAGGAATGGTACTCGGTGCCAGCCTGCCCTCTCCTGACTTCTGATCCCCAGAGAGGCCTTGAACCACCTGTCCCTTTTTACCTTACAGATAAGACTTCATCTGGATTCAGCTTCTCTTAATCAGACTTTAAATCATAAATTTGGCCTGAACACCCATCTCTGTTCTTCTTTTTATATCATTGCTGCTAAATTTTTTTTTTTTTTTACTTACTGCATTGTGGTCATCCCCCTTTCAGCAAGGTTGTAGTAATGCCAAACCCCCAATTTTCTGCAGTCCTTTCAGCTACAGGGTAACTTCCTAGGAACATTTTGAAGAGCTACTACCTTCTTTTGAGTTCCAAAGATGACCTGGGAGTCATTTATCCTAGAGAAGAGGGGAAGAAGAAAAGGGTGTCTGTCAACAACTAGCATACTGACCTTTATAACCTTGTCAAAAATGCCTGTGTGTGGTGGTGGGGTGGGGGTGTTCCTGCCTCTCATATCATCTAGCAGTATTATTAAATGGGTTTATTTTACAAATAGTTTCTGTATTTTGAACGTGACAAATACTTCAGACTGGATTCTGCAGTCCATTTCCATAATACCTATGGTTAGAATTTCTGAACTCAACATCCAGCATAATGGAAAATTTTATAAAATTGAATATTATCTGTATCATAAGCAGTGCACTAGCACTGCTTGTTCGGCATTTTACGAAACTTTTTTTTTATATATAAAAGCAAGAAAAATGAATTTAGATGATCACAAACAGGTATGTTTGGTTGGTAAAGAAACTTAAGAGTAGAAGAATTTCACGAAGTGATTTCCATGGAGATAGTGTGAAGCAGTGCCTACTCAAGTAAGTTTAAGAAATTCTTTATGCTTTAATTGCTTCTTGGAGATTTGCTTTGTATTATGGTAAAGTATCTGAAAAGTCTTATAATAAAGAAATTGGCTTAATTTTATATAAATTCATTATTAACCACTGTCGTTTGATCATAGAACTTCACCCCTCCTCATGTGTGTTTCAACATTTATTAACATCCAGAGGATTGATAATTTGAGAAAGCATGATTTTGGAAACATTGGTTAGGGACATAGTGGAAAATAAGACGAGAAACACTGGGATGGGCAAGAGGGAAGGCTAGGCTAAGGGCTATCAACTTGTTTCATAGGCAATTGGAAGTCACTCAAGAATTTTGAGCAAGAAAATAATATAACCAAAGCAGTGGTTTGAAAAGTTTGTCACTGTGCCAATCTAATCAAAAAAGTGGAAACCCAAGAGTTAGGATTTCTGCTTTCAAAAAGATGAAGTAGGGGCTGGGGATATAGCTCAGTCGGTAGAGTGCCTGCCTCGCAAGCACAAGGCCCTGGGTTCGATCCCCAGCACCACAAAAAAAAAAAAAAAAAGATGAAGTAGATATGACTTTTCTTTTTGTTAAATACAACTAAAATCCTTGGACATTATATATGAGCAAATATAAGAAGGCAGAGGTAAGGCCGACTGTGTAGGGACCTTGGGATCTGAGGAATGACATTGGTAGTGAGTTCCTTGGGTTTTCTCTTTCTATATCCTAGATTGGGTGCTGAAGAAGCCAGCCAATGGGCACAGAATTAAAAGTCCCAAGAGAAGCCTGCTCTCTTGAGTTTTCCTGGGGCTGCTATACCAAATTACTACAAATTGCATGGCTTAAACAATAGTAATTTATTCTCAGAGTACTGAAGGCCAAAAATCTGAAATCAAGATATCAACAGGACCAAATCTCCTCTGTGGCTCTATAGAGAAATTTTGTACCTTGCCTCTTCCAATATCTGATGAATTCAGACAATCCCAACTTGTGGCTGCAGCTCTGATCAGGGATATGTTGCTGCAGCCTCCTCTGTGAATTCCCCCCGTGTGTCATTTATAATAACACTTGTAATTAGATTTAGGGCCAATTTGGAAAATGTAGAATAAGCACCTCCTCTCAGGATTTTAATGCAGCCACACATTTTGCCATGTGAGCTAACATTCACAGGTTCTGGGGATTTGGATGTGATTTGGGATCATGCTTGGATCCTCCAAATTCGTGTCTGTCAAAACATCCCCCAAAATCTTTACCCATTACAGAATCAACTCTGAGGCCATATTCTAAGTATCAGCTCAAAAGTCCTGAATCTCATCTCAATCAGGTGTGGGTGAGACTCGGGCTGACTACATCCTATGACAAAATTTGTCTATCTGTAGACCTATGGAACTAGGAAACAAGTTATCGGCTTCCAAAATACAATGGTAGAATAGGCATATGATAGAAATTCCCATTCCAAAAAGGAAAATTGGAAGAAATAATGAGTCATCAGTTCCACCAGTTTTGGAATTCATCAGGGCAAATTCCATTATGCTTCAAGTTCTATAAATAATTGGTTTGTGGGCTGGGAAGATAGCTCAGTCAGTAGAGTACTTGCCTTGCAAGCACAAGGCCCTTGGGTTCAATCCCCAGCACTGCAAAAGAAAAAAAAAAAAATTGGTTTGTGACTCGGCCTATTAGACCCACAGCAGCTCTGTAACCTTTGCATTTGAGCTCACAGCAGTACCATGGACTTCTTTATGCCCATGGTGGCTCCCATAGACTTTTGATTCTACCCACAGAATCTTTATAGGTCTGCATCCATTACCTCTGTCCCTGCTCAGTCATTGGCTTGTCTGTGCCAATGACTGTGCCCTTAGAGAAATTCTTCCTTTCTTTTCTCCCCAGAAGGATGGCATGCTTGCAGCCTAATAGTTTAATCAGCCCATTTTCTGTCTGTGGGATTTTGGAATTTCAATAGCCTTTCCCTCCTTTTATCCTGTGTCCCTTTCAGTCTGAGCTGATTTCTATTGATAACACATTCTGAAAAATAATGTTGGTCTCCTGTGTATGTCATGGAGTTTCACACCATTAGACAACATGGCCCTCCACATATTTCCAGAATAATCCAATTCCTGACTTTCACTGACGTGGTTTAGTAGGTCATATGTCCTGAGTCACAGGCCTAATCTCTTCTATGGAAGGTTGTCCAGCATACCCTTGACTTTCTCTCCAGGGGGTACTTTCCCAGAGTGAATTTTAAAATTTTAGCTTTGCAATCTGGGTAGATCCCCAAGTCATCAAGTGCTGGTTCTTTTTTTTTTTTTTTTTTTTTTTGGAGTTGTAGATGGACAGCATGCCTTTCTTTTATTTATTTTTATGTGGTACTAAGGATCAAATCCAGTGCCTCATACATGCTAGGCAAACGCTCTGCCACTGAGCTACAACTCCAGCCCCATCAAGTGCTGGTTCTTTTTTGCTTAACAATTCCTCAATTTATCTCATCCCTCTTGCATTTTACTATAAGCAGCAAGGAGAAACTAGGCTGTATTGTCAGTGTTTTGCCTGGGAATTTCGGGCCAATAACCAGATTCATTGCTTGCAAATTCTACTTTTCACACAACTCAGTCAGTTTACTTCTTTATGTAAAAAAGGTAGTCTTTCCTTCAATTTCCAGTAATGTGTTTCTCATTTTTGTCTGAGTCCAACCAGCAATAACATTTGTATTTCTGTAAATACTTAGTTTGTAATAAACATGTATTCTTTAAGATGATAGAAAGTTTCTCTACCATGCTCCTAATGTCCTTCTCAGTCCTCACCATCTGACTTTAACATCTGTATTTCTATCAGCAGTATTCAAGGCAGTCAAGGCTTTTTTCATATACCTTAATATGCTTCATCTTCTATTCATTATATAATTCCAAAGCTACTTCCACCTCTTTGTGTTGTAGTATGTTATAGAGCATCCCATTCCTTAATACCAAAACCTATCATCTTTCTAGTTTTCTTTAATAAATTGCAAATGATGACTGTCTCTGCCTCTGTATTTACTACCTACTATCCATCAAATATCCCTGTGTGTCTTTTATCAAGATACTTGTTAAGATGGTCCTCCCAAATCTTTTATTACATATTTTGTTGTATAAGATAGTGTCCACTCCTTTGCTGTAAGTCGCAAATTCTGAGAATTAAGATATGAACATGTCATCTTGGTGCCACCATTGAAATTACTACATTAGCCATAAGACCAGGAGAAAGTCTTAGACAACACTACTCCAGCCAAACACCACTGCAAAAACTGCCGCTTTCTGCCGGCAAAGGCCAAGCCAAGGAGCTTTGACTTCCTTACTCATCAGATTGTTACGAAGAGTCCCCATATCTCCCACTAGGGTGGTGACAAAAGATCAAGTGAAGAGCTAGGACTTACATGTCTACTAGATGCTAACAAGTCCTCTTCTACATATCATGGGAGACTACATAGGGAATGCCACCTTTAACAACCCACCCCCAGTCAGTGTTGTGTTATTGGAGACACAGTTAAAGAGACAAAACTCCCAAGCTTTCTAAGTATCAAGGAGCTCCTGCTCCCACAGTGTCAATGGAGTTTTACCAGGGAGTCTGAACTCTACCGCCACCAGTGAGTAGACATTCCAAATGGTAACAGACAGAATGGGGAATGTAGATTTCCATTTTGCACTTGATAATAATCAGATGGCATTTATCTACCCTGATGGAACAGTGCCAGAGGAAGCCTACTCAGAAGATATAAATAAAATACAGAGCCTCATAACACTCAAGTATCCAGGTTACATTCTGAAATCAATTCTTTTTTTGTCATGTGTCTTTATTCAGGTCTTCTTATAAAACTTGTAAATTGCTGAAATGTTTTGCCCATCTAGATGTTGTACGTTAAAAAAATTAACTCCTACACACTTTGTACTTTTGTGACTTATATCATTTTGTAAGTATATTTTACTTTCTATAATTTTTAATTGGTTTTTATTGGTAGAGGGGAATAAGTTAATGTTTATAATTCAGTCATTTATCTGGTACTTTATAGTTATATTTTTATTAATTATAAATCAAACACATTGATTATGGAATTATACATTTATTATTTTAATATTTTATCATCATTTTTGTGATGATAACACATCATATTGTGTTATCTATATAAAAGTTACTCTTCACAGCAAATACAATTTTATCTTTTCTAATCCCTTTGATGTTTAATTCTGTTTCTTTTCAGTGCAATGACTAGGATCTCCAGTACTGGTTGCACAATAGTGATGACAGTGGAAATCCTTGTCCTCCTCTGAACCCAAAATTACTTTACCAAAAACAATGATTACCATAGGCTTCTGTCAGATAGTCTTTATCAAGTGAAGGATGTTTTCTTCTATTCCATTTTCTGAAACCTGTTAAAATCATAAATTGGCTTGAAATTTATCAAATGCTTATTATTATTTTTTAATTCAGTTAGATAATATTTAGGATTTTTACGTTTATTTTTATATCTGAAAAGGGCTGATATTTTTCCATAGGCTCCAAAATAGAATGAGTTTTCAATACGTTTTAAGGAAAAATGATGATTTTTCCCAAGGTTGACGCTCAATGTTTTTACCTATTTATGTTGATGCCTCACAAACCTACATTTCTTCTTTTTTAAACAAACCTACATTTCTACCCCTAAACTTCAAATTTGTGTATCTAGCCATACCAACCATATCCAAATACCTCAAAAATACTGAATTTATTATCTAATTATCCTTCCTTACCTGCTATATCTGTAATTTTGATTTCAGGTAATGAAATTACCATCTCATAAGTCCTAGAAGCCAGCAATGAATGTTAGTCAGATTCTGTCACTATAACAAATACCTGAGAAAACCAACTGATAAAGAGAAAAGGATTATTTTGGCTCACAATTTTGGAGGTTCTAGTCCAGGGCTGATTGGCCCCATTGCTTTAGGACTGTGGTAAGGCAGCACATTATGGCAGGAATGGATGGTAGAGCAAAATCACTCACCTTGTGACCAGGGAACAAAGAGGAAGAGACTAGGATCCCATAATCTCCTTTGGGGACATGTCCCCAATGATCTAAAGACCTTCCATGATGCCCCCACAAAGATTCCACCACCTCCTAAAAGCACTTCCCTGGGGACCAAGCCTTTAATATATGGCTTTTGGGCAGATATTTAAGATCCAGCTAGCCTCTTGCATTTTCCATACTCCTATCATCTAACACCAGCCTATTTTTAGCCCCTTAATTTTCCTCCTTTGTTGTTTGTTTCTTAAATAGTCTTCCTCTTTTAGAATACGTTCTCACATCTCCTGCCTAACAAAGATGCATCCTCTACAGTACTGCTAGAATTATTTTGCTAAAAGAAAATTGACGATTATTACTGGGCTGTTTAAAACCTTCCAGTGACTCCACATCATCCAGAAACTTAAGTCTAGTCTTCATAATCTGGCCCTTATCTTGGTTTCTAACTTACTTACCTATGAACTTCTATGCAGTGCTCACTTCTCCTATATTTGCCATTGCTGTCTTCTTTGTGAAAATTTTTTTCACACTCCTTACCTACTACTATACTACTTGACCTCACTGATGGCTCTTTGTTTTATTGGTTGATTTCATGAAATCTACCTGGGCCAACTCTCTGGAAACTTCCCTGGGACCCTCAATAAAACTGGAGGGTAGGAGGGACACATCATCCCTTTCCTCTCCGAGAGGACCCATTCTTTCCCATTCTGAAAGTGCTCCCTTTTCCCTTTTCCTATCTCATGCAATTCTTCAAGCAAGATTGCAAGAACCAGTGGTCGCAGACCCTTGTGATTGCTTCAGCTCCACGGGCAGAGTTCCTTCTGTAACGATTCCAAGTTAGGTTACATCAGTAAAAATGGTGACAAAACTTGTCCCTATTTGTGCAGAATTTTCCAGTTTCAGCCTTAGAAACTGCCTTTGTTTCTTCTGCCTGAATCACTTTCTTCTAGTTATCTGCAAGGTTCCCTTCCTCTTCACTTACATCTCTGTTCATAGGTATCTTTATCAGAGAGGCCTTTTCTGGTCATCCTTTATGACCTAGAATCCATATCTTACCCCACCTCCCAAAAACTGCCCTGTAACTCTGTTATCTTGACTTATTTTTTTGTTTTTGTAGTGCTGGGAATAGAACCCAGGGCTTTGTACATGCTAAGCTTGTGCTCTATCACTGAGCTACACCCCTAGCCCAACTTGTTTTTATACCACTTTATTACTACCTGACATACACAAAACTCCACAGGATGAGATTTGGTCTGTTCATTGCATAGAGCAATGCCTGGCATTTAGTAGGTTTTCAATCCATGTTTGTTGACTGAATAAATAGGCTACTCTCTTACCTCCATTCCTGTTCTAGATTTTTTTTTTTTTAACCTCAGAGAAACTCCCTTAATCACAATGTCTCAAAAGTACCTTACACTATCTCTTTAAAGGGTTGGACTTCTGGAACCCTGAAACAAAAGCTAGGGGCTTTGTAGCTCTGTCACTTCTTTCTTCCAAGGAGATGAAATGAATAAAATTTGCTTGGATCAGATAGAAGGCAGAAGAAGATTGATGGTTCATATTCAAAAATATTATCCTCCACTGCAGTTAGTGCTCCTGCTTTCTCCCAAGAGAGCCCCCAGACTTGTAGGTTCTAAAATAGTGGACCATTTCTTGAGTTTTTGGCAAGATCCAAATCATTATTCCCATCATTATGGCCATCATTTGACTAACTCCCCCACTTCCAGGCCCCTTTGGCTCACTCCTTTCTATTGTATGTGGATCTGAATCTTTCTAATTTTCCTCACAAGTAGTGTGGCTTATATACTTTTAATCCCTTTCTCTCCTTTCACTCTACTATGCTCAATATGATAGGCATCCCATAAATGTATAGTTTAAAAAAAATTCCCCAGTTAGTACTAAAACAGTGCAGTGTATTACTCCTAAAATTAGGCTTCGTTAGTATCACGATTTGTCGGAATGATGATATATCTTAGGGTGATCAAAAATGCCCTGATTTGCCCAGAATCTTCCTGGCTTTAGCACTGAAAATTCTGTTTTCCAGAAAACCCTTCAATTCTTATCAAGTCAGGGTGATTTGGCACCTTACATCATGGTATGTCAATATTCTCTGTAATTTGAAGTATTTGATGCTTTTTACATCAGCAAAACTGCAATTTCAGATATTCATTCAATAAACATTTACTGAGAACTTATTATGTGGCAAACAAAGATTAAATCACTGCTTTCATGGAGTTTACACTCCACATTGGTGGAAAAGGATTAAGCAAAGTCTAGGTATAAACAAGTAACACATGAGAAAGTTTCAAGTGGTTTTAAATGCTGATAATAAAATAAAACACAGTAATGGAATAGAGAGTTCCTGACCATTCTTCAGGAATGTGAAAAGGATGTAAACACTGGGCTGAGACATGAATAATGAGAAGACAGCCAGACATAGGATTACACAATGAGAAAACAGACGAGAAGCAGGTACATGCAGGTACCAGATAGTGACATGTGTATCTTAAAGAGAAAGTGGCAATAAATAAAGTAGGAGAGTAGTCAGAGATGGGTCATGTTAGTCCTGTGGGGCACAGAAAGGAGTCTGGATTTTATTCTAATAAGAGTGAAAGAGTATTTAAATAATGTCTATGCATTATGTCTTTAAAAGATCACTTTTGTCCTGTTTGGTGAATAGTCTGTGGCAAGAGAAGGGCAGAAGCAGGATCCATTGATGAGGCTGTGGCAATAGATCAGGAGACCATGCTACACTGGACATACTTTGTGGCAGCTGAGGTGGTAAGAGGGAATCTGATTCAGAACAAGCACAGTCTTCCCTTCATATCTGTGGAGGATTGGTTCCAAGAACAAAGTCTACAGATGCTCAAATCCCTTATAAAGTGGTAAAGTATTTTCATAGAACCTAGGCACATCTTCCCATATATTTTAAATCATCTCTGTATCTATATACTGTTGAACAGTTTAGGAAATAATAACAAGAAATGTTTTTACATGTTCAGTATAGACAGATCTTTTTTCAAATATTTTTTGATTCATGTTTGAATCTGTGGATGTGAAACCCTCAGATACTGAGGTCCAGCTATGTTCTAGACTGAACAAAGAACTTGCTGATAAACTGGATGTGGGGTATGAACAGAAAGCAATTAAGAAAGACTCCTGGGGTTTTGGCCTGATGACAGACTAGATTAAAATGACATTTACTGAGATAGGCAAAATTTAAGGAGAAGCTAGTGGGGCAGAATCAAGAATTCTTTATAATATTTTGTCAATTTGATGTATGAGCTCAAGGGAGAGATTTGGCTAGAAATATAGAAGTTTGCAAGCTACTCACGGCATTTCAAAAGGTAACACTAAACAAGGTGGAAAAGCTGGTTAGAGAATCAAGGCCTGAGGTCTTTTCCCATAAAGGGTGGAGAGTAGAGGAGGAGCTAGGAACCAGCATGTATACACATGGCCCCTGAAAAGTGGCCAGAAAGGAGGAAGGAAAGTACAGAGTATGTGGTATCTTAGAAGTCAATTGAAAACAAATTATTTCAAAATGAGACTGGTTAGTGGATCAAATATAGGTTGTCTAAGAAGATCAGGAATCATTTCCTTGATTTCTAAAAAGCAGCCATAATATGCATATAAAAATGTTTCATACAGCTTCCTACATTTATAAATTCAGAGGTGGATACAAACACTTTTATTTAATGAAGGATAGTCATTCTCTAGAACAAAGTAATCTGAATATTGCCTGGCATGTCAATATATTCAATAGGAAAAATGTGAATACAGAAAAAAAAAGTAGTCCAAGCTATTTACAGAATTTTTTCAAAAAATATACAAAAGGGCTGGAGTTGTAGCTCAGTGGTAGAGCACTTGCCTAGCATGTGTGAGGCACTAGGTTTGATTCTCAGCACCACATATAAATAAATTAAATAAAGGTCCATCGACAACTAAAAAAATTTTTTTTAAAAATATATGCAAAAGCAGACAAGTAATAATATATAAAAGGTATAACAAATTAATAGAAGACAACTACCTCCATTAGAAAAATAAGCAAAGGACATGTACAGGAAATTCCCAAAGAAGAAATACAAATGTTCAATAAGCATCACTTAAGATGCACAGTGATTTAACAAAACCCCACACTCAACCATAGCTTGCTATTAAATGAAACAAATTTTATCTAAAGCATTACTTCATTATTTTAAAATAATGGGGGTTTTAAAAGGTATGGATTAAAAACAAGACATGTATGTCCCAAAATATTAATAATAGTCAAGCTGGATGGAGAGATGATCACTAATTTTAGTTTTCCTTTTATTCATTTTTCAAATTTTCTATAGCAATTATGTATCATTTTATAATAAAGTCAACTTTATGCACAAAGCAATTGCCTGGAATTGCAGTTAGAAATGAACCCAGGAGTTACACTTTTAAGATAACATAGAGCTGATGTCATTTCCACTTCGCATAGTATGCTGAGAGTTCAATTGCTCATTAATAGGTCAAACACTTCTCCCTTTCTTGTGGTCTTTTCATCACTTTGGTCCTAGCACAAAAAGAAGGGGAATAAAAAGTAAAATATCTTTAGCCAATGGTTGGCAAATATGCTAAAAAGTTCAGCTGCTTGGGATTGGTATATCTCATTCCATGCTCCTGTAGTGCTGAGTACAGAATCCACTGCAGTGTGGATTACATGACATTCTCAGAGAGTTTGGACATTAAGTATGATGCTAGTGTTGCCTTTTATCACATATAAAATATGTCATGCATTTAATAAATATAATTGTGCACATATATGTCCACAAGACCAGTCTTTAGTCTTCTGTGTCCGATTCCCACCATCAAAATCGGACGCCTATTTTTCCCTTTCTAAGGAGAGGATTCCAGAGAAACATTACGAAAACAGAATCTCTTGGTTAAGATTCCAGGTCTTCCCCTAAGGAACATACCACGATGTAAGTCTGAGGTTCCCATTTCCTCTTGCAAAACTCGAGCTTTGAACCAGTTACCTCTTGGGCAGGCTCCACCTCTAGTGCGATTTTCTCCCAGACCAAGGCGTCGCCTCCCTAGCCCCGCCCCCGGAGCCGCCCCCAGTGCGTTACGTCATCACGTACGTCGCGCCGCGCCTCCTGTCAGAGGCAGCCATTGTTCAGCCGGTCGCGCCCGTCTTGCTGGGCTGGATTGATCCTTTTCGGTTCTCCAAGTCCCCGTTCCTTCTTAAGGCTGGGGGAGGCGGGCTAGTCCCAGGCTCTGGACACCCTGGAGCCCTCGGGTGCAGGCCACCATGAGTAAACGGAAGGCGCCGCAGGAGACTCTCAACGGGGGAATCACGGACATGCTCATGGGTTAGTCCCGGGCCAGGCCCCATTGGATTTCTTTCCCTTTCCTTTCACCCAGTTGCCTTCCCTTCCTTCTCGCCTGTCCCGGCAGTTCAGAGGGTGGGGTCAGCTCTTTGCAGCTGGTGGTCTTCCGTGGGGATCTTCCTGAGGCACCCGTGGCCAGGGTCTGATTGTCAGTCCTTCCCGGGACTCCTGGCTCATCGCTTGGGCAGCCTTTGCTCTTGCCTGTGGAGAAATGGGTGGCCACTGACCCTTGGATGCTGTCACATCCCCTTCCAGGGAACTCAGTTCTCGTGTGTTTACTCGTAATTCTTGTTCACCCACGCCTCTTGTTGACTTTTCAGAACTCGCAAACTTTGAGAAGAACGTGAGCCAGGCTATCCACAAGTACAATGCTTACAGGTGGGACAGTGCAGCATTCTTTGCTAGCATGCTTTCTGGTGCACCTGCTTTGTGTGGCGCTTAACATGACCAAGGGTCCAGTGGATATTTAGACCACCTGCAAGAGCAGAAAAAGCAACAAGAAGGTGGTACCTCACTTAATATTTCTGGAAGAATTTTGACAGAGTTCTGTAGGATCAATTCAGATAAGTTCCCAATTCTGATTGAAAATAGATGTAGCGTGATACACTTTTTTTCATTATCCAATGTGATTGACTAGAAATGCGGTGTGATTTTAAGCCATAATGAAAGACAGTTGTTGCGATCTGCACTCTGAAACATTTGTGGTGCAAGGAATCATATCTTTCCATCTGGTTGGTCTGTGGCTCATCCTGTCACCGTATGGGATCTTGTCCATTACCAGGGGACTTATCCTAGCCATTATTTCCACATCTACCTGTCTCAACCCCTTAGCCTATAAACATGTGCAAGTCCCTCAACTTTTAAAAGCAAACACAAAACAGTCTTAACTTCCCTCTAGCTAGTACCTTATCTTTCCTTCTTGAACTATCTGTGTTCCATCCTGGACTTCCTCATTGATAGTCATTCCCTTATGTCATTACAGTGTAATTTCCATCCTGCCATTCTTCTGAAAATAATCTCACCTACATCTCATCTTATTGGACTTTCAGTGGCATTCATCACAAGCTCATTCCTTGAAAGTCTGTCACTTCAAAAGTGGCACTCCCTTCTATTCTTTTTTTTATTTTTTCACCCGTCTTAACTTTTACTGTGGCTAGTTTACAGACGTTTTCCCATAGCCCTCTTCTCACTTTCATACTTTCCCTTTCTTGCCTTTGAATACCACTTAAGTCAGTGACTTCAAAACTTTGACAGGGCTTTTCACCAGAATTTTTCCCTTCTCACTCAACATATTTCAAAACTGATTATGCTTTCTTCTTTCATTACTTCTTATGTCTCGCTATGTAAAGTATTGTACTATCATCCATACATTGGTGACCTAGAATTCACACAGATATTCAAGCCGTATATTATTTGGGTCACAGCAGTGTTCAGAGAGGAAGTGTTTTCTCTTGAAGGAACTCATCAGGGATTAAGTAAGAGGAACAGAAATCTAGACAAAGGATACAAAATGGGGCAAATCCTTGAGACATGAAATAATAAAATATTTTATAAAAGTTAGTAATTCAGTTTGCTTAAAGGTTATAGTATGAGTGGGAAATAAGTCCAGAAAACTAAATAATACCCTACTGTCCCTGCATAATGCTCCCTCCACCCCCAATATACATTTCTCTTGATTGTGAATGAAGTAGTTTTTAAAATAATCATCTAGACTTGTCAATCTTTCTTATCAAATAATTCAGTATTTTTGTTTTCTTTGATAAACCCCAAATACATGATGGCATACAAAAGGCCTTCCATGATTGAATTCATCCCTTTCAGGCTTGGACACCCAGTGCCAATTATCTGGATCGACTTGCCTTTCCTGAGATAATTCCTGCCATAAACTGCCCTTAGTCTATTTCCTAGCCTGTAATTATGTTCTTTCCAGACTCATCATCAATCATGTGCTAATAAATTATAATCCAAATCTAAAGATTTGTACATACTAGAATATAATGAAATTCCCAGGTTTCAAAGATTATTTGATAATTGTGCTTTGGATTTAATTGTATTATTGCATTTATTAGCAATAATTCAAACTACATTTAGCATTGAAATTATAGACAATACCCAGTGAGCTCCCAGAGTATACCTAATCTGTCATCACATTACTAAACTGGGTATGTGTAGAGGTAAGCAAGAAACACAGGTCACTACTTTTTGCTAAACTGAAATTTTAGCAATTAAAAAAAAAAAAACAATTGATATAAGGATGTAGGGAATTCCAGTGTGAAGTCATGAATTTTGAAATGGCTATCCATAAGCAAATTTGATATCTAATGATTCAATTAGTATGGTAGCACATTTTTATGCAAGAATTACAAATCATCTCCAAAAACTAGCTATTAAAATATAGGGAGGTCCAATGATATTTTTTAATTATTCCCACAAAAGAAGACTACTAGTATCCTGGATTCCACTAGGGTTACATATACAGTTAAAATTATCTTCATTTGTGAGAAATTTCAAGAAACTTAAGAATTAGAGATATAGTAGATAATCTGTCAGCTATCTAAATTTTAAGTTTTACATGGAAATGGAAAATTAGTTATCTTGGTGAAAGTATAAGATATTTATATGTGCTTTCCAGTTTAAGAACAATTAAGATGTTGCTCAGTTTTTAATTGATTTTCCCTTTTTTATATTTTTCTCTTATAGAAAAGCAGCATCTGTTATAGCAAAGTACCCACACAAAATAAAGAGTGGAGCAGAAGCTAAGAAATTGGTAAGTTTAGTGAACACACGGCCAAATAGTTTTTACATGTACAAATTTAGTAGGTTCCCACAAAACTAAACTCATTTCTCTGAAGCTGCCTTGACTCACACAAAGATTTCACTACTCCTAATTTCTTGGAATAAAATTAATGCAGTTTCAAGCATACTTTTTCAAGCTCAAAGTGTTTTTATTTGGAGATGGATGGATATATAGTATAATTTTTCTACTTCACCCTGTATGCATGTATTGACTCACCTTGAATTCCTCTTACATTGGGAGCCTTAAGAGACAATGGTGGCCAGGAGTGGTGGTGCACACCTGTAATCCCAGCAATTCAGGAGGCTAAGGTAAGAGGATTGAAAATTTGAGGCCAGCTTCAGCAATTTAGTGAGGCTCTAAGTAACTTAGCAAGACCCTTTCTGAAATAAAAAATAAAAAGAACTGGGATGTAGCTCAGTGCAAAGCATCCCTGGGTTTAATCCCCAGTATCAAAACAAAAAAAAACAAACAAAAAAGATTATAGTGGTACAGTGATACTAGCATATCTGTCTATCATTCTCTGGTATAGGGACTTTCATTAATTACTGAGAGTGTTCCCCAAAGAGATCTTACCTACAAATAGGCACACGATTAGACCTCTTTTATAATGTGGCAGTTAGCCCTATTCTCTGTCATTTCCATGAAACCCTATATATTAGTAGTGTCCTAGGAATGTCACAGATTCTAGAGGTTCACATCTCTTGGAATTTGTAATAATATCATTAAGAATATCCTTGGAAGGTCTCCCTATTGATAGATGGTTCTCTCTCATCTAAACTCACTAAATGATTTAATGACCATATCTTACCTTTTATTAAAAATGCCAACTGACATGATTTTTGATTAGTCCAGATGATAGTTATATCTCCATCTGTTGTTCTTGTGTTTTATAAAGGTCCTCTGAAATTGTAAGTATTAATATTGGATCATGCTTAATTTTCTCAAGAGAGCCTTAAGAGTATAAACCATAACTGCCCTTATTTTTTCACCCTTTAAGGTTGCCCATGAATCTTGTGATTCCCACATCAATCATGTGCCGCATCTTAACCTTGAATTTGTTAGTCAATACAAATTGTAGTCTGGTGTGTAGGTTTTAAATCCTTTGTGCCATGAACCGTTACCAGCAGTAGTATTTTTCCCCCAATATAGCAACCAACTAAGTTATACAATAGACATTTACTTCTTATTCTGAATTTCTCTTGATGAACTGATGCAGTGTTAACATCAGAGACCATTTCTTCCATTCTGTTCCCGTTTCACTGAAACTTTTTTTTTTTTTTTTTGCGGTGCTGGGGAATCAAACCCAGGGCCTTGTGCTGCAAGGCAAGTACTCTACTGACTGAGCTATCTCCCTAGCCCTCATTGAAACTCTTGAACTTCCTTTTCTGTGCTGATTACAAATAGCCTGCTCATTTTATTAAAGGAATCTGAAAAGCTCTGATACACTTCATCCTGAATCTGAACTCCTGATATGTCCCTAAAAAACACAAAAGTATCCAAATCTCCTTTTCCATTAGACTGGACTTAAAATAAAAATCTCAACATTATTTCTTTTTACTATTATTTTAAGAATCACAGACCATTATCTAGCCCATATGAGAGCTTCTCAATAATTCCAGAAACCTTACATTTCCAGAATGAGTTGTTTACCTTTTATTCCTTAATGTTATATACAGAAAACAACCTGTATCTAAATTGCTTAAGGTCAGTATTGAGTAAAGGAAAAAATAATCACCTTTTTATCATTTAATACTGGAAATGAGAAGCCTGAGCAGTTTCCCTTTTCTTTTCTTTTTTTTTTTTTTTTTTTTTTTGGTACTGGGTTTGAACTCAGGGGCACTCGACCACTGAGCCACATCCCCAACCCTTTTTGTACTTTATTTAGAGACAGGGTCTCACTGAGTGCTTAACACCTCACTCAATTGCTGAGGCTGGCTTTGAACTCCAGATCCTCCTGCCTCAGCCTCCCAAGGCGCTGGGATTTCAGGCATGCCAGTTTTCCTTTTCTAATCTTCCTAAATCTTTTGTTCATTTCTACTTGGTTATTGCCCTTTTCAGAACTTGAATATGCATTCAATAGTTTTGAGACATTTATAAAACATTAAGTAAATTAAAAGTACACAAGGGTAAATGGTAGGGCTCAGGAATAGTAGGAAATAACTAGCACACATGTTATGCTCATTGAATGTTTAAAAGGGACCAATAAATGTGAAAAAAAAAGTTCAACTAAGTTGGAAGTTAAAACAATATACCATATTGTGCCTGTCAAATTATCAAATTAGTATAAAATGTAAACAGAGATGTGAAAGAAAAAAGAATACTCATTTACTGCTGAAGGGTGTGTTGGTTGTTACAGTCTTTATGAGGAAAAATTTGGCAGAATGTATATATCCTTTGACCCAACAATTCCACTTTGAGGAATTTGTTCTAAGAAAACCAGTACTTATGTTGTACAAGGACTGAGCAACTCATAACTTTTGAACACTTAATTGCCAGGCACTAGGGATGATGGAGTGAACAGACAAGGTCTCTGCTCTCTTAGAGCTTACATTCTAGAGCAGTACTGTCCAATATGGCAACCATGAACCACATTTGGCTATTTAGTCCTTGAAATGTGGCTAGTGAAACTGAAGAATTCTAAATTTTAATTAAACTCAAATTATCATATGTGGCTAGTGTTCCACATTGGACTCTGCAGTTCTAGAGCAATGATTCTCAATGTGTGATATTTAGACCAGCAGTAACAGCAGCATTGAGGAACTTAGAAGTACAAATCCTTGGCTTCCTGGCTTATCCCTAATATAATGAGTCAGAAACTCTGAGGTAGGACTTGGATTTTGTGCTTCTTAGCAGATCTCCAGGTGATGCTATGCATGCAACTTAAGAACCTTTGTTCTAAAGGATTTCATAATAGCAGTGTTACACTATCAAATAATTGGAAACCATCTAAATGTTCACATGTAGGGTATTAAGTAAATTATATATTCATATAATGATATATTATGCAATTGCTAAAGATACCATTGTATTTATTTTTTGATATAGAAATGTGTTCATAATGTATTAAGAAAAAGCATATATGTATGTATGTATATTTATAAGTAGAAATGAAACCAAGTAATGCATAGCAAATGTTAGAGGATGAAGTTATAGGTGATTTTCATTTTCAGGGCAATGAGATTGACAAATGATTTTAGTAGTCTTTGTGAAACTATGTTTTCTAATTTTTCTACAACAAAATTTAATTTTAAGTGACTCATTTAGACTTATTAGGGTTTCTCTTTTGTCAATCATTTAAGCATTTTGCTTCTGGGAGAATTTATTATTGGGATTCAATTTTCTGTCCATTGTTTAAAAACCTGTCATTTCTGATCATTTATCTTTTCCCACTTTTTTATCATTAGTAATTTAGTAAGCATTATATTTATACGATTTTTATGTTTTTAATTTTCTGTATAGCCTGGAGTAGGAACAAAAATTGCTGAAAAAATTGATGAGTATTTAGCAACTGGAAAATTGCGTAAACTGGAAAAGGTAAAATTTTAACTTATTTGGTTACAATGTCTTCCTTTATGGCAATTATTTTGTAGTATCCTTATAGGGTGATTGATGTTACTTATTCTAGTGAGACCCAGAAGGAAAAGAGATAAGTAGGTTTTATGTATTCTATTTTTAAAAATATGAACATTACTTCTATACAATTTTTGCTTATTCGCTGGGAATGGTAGTGTATGCCTGTAGTCCCATCTGCACAGGGAGCTGAGATGGAAAGATCACTTGAACTCACAAGTTTGAGACCAACCTGGGCCACCCTATCTGTCTCTCTCTCACACACACACACACACACAAAATCCCACTTATTTTATGTGACATTTAAGAGACTTTTAGGATCTATAATACAGTTGGCTCTTTAATTTTAGAACTATTCAGAAAAGAGATTAGAAACTTTGACTAAAAGATCATTGTCATTTAGAATTCCTGTTCTTAAATTCTTCCAAGTTTTTTATGCTTTTATTTTACTCTAATGATAATAATTATATTATTTCTGGTCGTTTATGGATATGTCTTTTAAAAGTATTAGACAATTTAAAAATACACATATTTTTCTTCCCACAAAAATAACTATGTGAGGTGGTATATTTGTTAATTAGCAAATTTATTCGATTTAACCAGTCTATAACTTATGTGTATTCAAAACATTGTGTTGTATATGATATGTACATACAATTTTATCTGTCAGTTTAAAGAAAAGAAGTTGTTTGCTTTGGCAGAGGATTGAATTCAGAGCCTCATGCATGCTAAGCACACACTCTTAACACTGAAATATCCCTCAGCCAAAAGTATTGAATAAATTAGAGATTACACAACTTCAGCTGCTCTATTATTTACCTATGACTGCCTAGGTTATATATGAATACTTCAGTATGGGTTAATCAGTAAAGGTAAATGATTCTTATTTCTAATAAGATCATTTAAGTTCTTAAAGCATTCCTAAATCGTTGTTAGACTTTTTTTTTTTTCCTTAAAGATTCGGCAGGATGATACAAGTTCATCCATCAATTTCCTGACTCGAGTTAGTGGCATTGGGTAAGAACTATTTTTTAAGCAGACATAGTCATAGATTGGTAATATTTTTCATATCAGCCAAGCTAAATTACCTGCTGTTTTCCTTCTAAACCTGTGCTTCTCTACTTCTTTGCTTTTACCCACACAGTTCACCTTTCCATAGCTTATGGATCTGAGACTCATTCTTCACATGCTGCTCCTACTGTAAAAGCCCTATCTAAGGCAAATGTTTCCTTCTTCATGACCCACTTTGATTCCCCAGCCAAAAGCAATCTCTTTTTTCTTCTAAACACCACTAATACTTGCTAAGTACATCTTATTGCTCTCTTCAGATTGTGTCTCCTCTGCTTCTCTGAGCATGATGTCTACCTTAACCATTTAAGTTTTTCTTTAGAATTTGGAATAACACTCAGATGTTCTTTAATGAAGGAATCGTTATCTCAAAATTTGAGCTAGCATTGAAAACTAGCATTTTTTGACACTGGACAAAGGAAAGATTAACACTGAAATATTAAGGCCATAATGCTTTCTTTACTTCTTATCTTTAAGAATAAGGTATTCCTTTACCTATATGATGATTATTCCTTTAAATGACCACATTTTCGATAGAAGTTATTCTAAACTGTATTACATTCTTAAGCATAGTATACTGAAAATAAGCATGAGTCCTTATGGATCCAGAGTTATTTTAAAATTTCCATTAGATGTTTTAGAGAGCATATGTTATATTATCCTCTTTTTCAGAGAAGAAAACTGAAACTTGAGTACAGAAAGTGAGTAACTGTGGCAGAGCCAGAATTAGAACTCATGTCTCCTGACTCCCAGTTCAATTCTGTTTTTTCTTTGTCACATTGCCTTCCGAATATCAGTACCAGTTATACCATACTATAATACCATGACATTTGAACAGTGTCCCATTAACTGTGACCCAGGCTGTTGTATGCACATGCATGTGTGCATATGCTTTTTCTTTCTGTTCTCACTTTATTTTACTATAAACTGGTATAATGTGAAAAGAATCAGGTAATCTGTATAATATCAGCTAATTTTGTTACCTTACATTTCCATCTTTTTAGATTTTGATGTCCTTCCCTGTAAAATGAGAGGGAGGTTTGGTTAATATCTAAGGTTCCTTCTGTCCCTGTCATTCCATAAGAGCATCCTTAGTCTTTTCTGATATTCCGATTTATTTAACATGACAATCACAATGATTGTTTATTAACCCAAATCAGATTTTATCACTGCTTTGCTCAGTACATTCTAATGGCCTCCCATTGCACTCAGAATAAAACACAAACTTACTACCCTGGTTTAAAATACATGATAGAGTGTGACCCCTGTGTACTGCTCAGTGGTATCTCTTACCATCTCATTCTAACCATACTTGTTTTTCTCCTTGAATAAGCCAAGCTCATGCCAGCCTGAGGACTTTTGACTGTTCCCTTTGCCTGAAAAAAATTTTTTCCTTTGATATCCCCCATAGCTGACTCTGTCATTTTAATCTCAGCTTACATATCTTAGAGGACTTTACTCACCACCCATGATACTGGATTTTAATTCCTCTACCTGATATTCTTCTTGTTTGTTTATATATTTTAGTATGTCCTTTTTAGAATGTAAGTGGATAATGTCCAAAGCTCTTATTTGTCTTATTTATGCTGTATTTTCAGCACAGCATCTGGCATAGGTCCTCAGTAAATCCTGGTTGAATGATTGAACAGTTTTCAAGTGCCCATATGTTTGAACATGAACATTATGATAGCTAGCTGCTTAGGAGTCCAAGTTCACAATTTTCTTCCTAATGATTGATGCTTCAAAAATTCTTACTTTGAATAAAATTGCATATTACCAAAGAAACCATGAAACATTTTGGTAGGTCTTACTTAGCATAATAGCAGGTCTTTATGTTTGACAACAGAAGACATAATTGGTTATTTGTCACAGTGATCCTGAATTCCATCCAATATTGAGACAATGTGTTTTCTTTTTTTTTTTTCTTTGTAGGCCATCTGCTGCAAGGAAGTTTGTAGATGAAGGAATTAAAACATTAGAAGGTGAGTATGACCATAGGTTGCTAATTCCAGCCTAAATATGGTCCTGAAGGACCATTAATACTCTACAAACTATAATCTGGAAAACCTGTTCTCAATTATTAGATACAAATAAAATTTTCTTTTTAACTCTATAGTAGAACATAGCTATAGAGTATAGTTCATAGTCCCATCTTAACATTTTTAGGTTTGTAACTCAGAAGAAAATCAAGAGCAGGAAGTGATTTCTTGGTTTAAAGACAATGAAAATAGTTATTATTTGTAGATTTTTAGAAGATTTAAATTGCTTTTGTTTCTATAAGAAATCTATGTCTTATATGTTAAGATTAAATGCTAAATTATATATACTGAGTTTGCAGTGCTTGTTGAAGGTATTTTTGCTTTCAAGGAAGTGATAAAAATAGAGCTTAAGTCAAATAATTCTAAAACATTTTCTATGAACCTAATATAGCAATTTATCTCTTCATATTTTCAAGGCATATGCTATGTAAATGAAATCGTTATAGTACATCCACGGTATTGAGGGTTTAGTATTTGTGGGCTCAACCATTACAAGCAACCCAGTGGTTAGGTGAACATGTTTTGGAGACTGACCTGGGTTTAAATCCCACCTCTACCACATTATTAGAATGGATGAGCATTGTACTTCAGTTTCTTAGCTACAAAACAAATATTTCTGCCTCGTATAATTTAACGCATTCTATAAAGCACTTAGCATAGTGCTTGATATGTAGTAAGTACTGAAAAATAGTTAACACTTTTATGAAATATTATTCACTAGTAGTATTACTAAACTAGGATTTCTAGAGAATGATCTCTTTCTGTGCATCTCAGAGGGGGTATGAGCTTTTCTGCTTGTGGCATATACAGTATATCTGAATAAGATGATTGGCTAAACAATCAAGAGTTTGTGGGTTGAAGCTGGATGCTGCTTGGGAGGCCAATATAGGCCAGCCTGTGCAACATAGCAAGAACCTGTCTCAAAAAAAAAAAAAAAAGTGTGGGTTTCTCAAAGGAATTCAGGTTGTATCTCTTGGTAGTGTCAAAGATTTGGTTTTTATATTACTTCATAATTATATAATATCTATACATGTAACTTGATAGATATATACGTGTATATCACTGTTTCTATTTCATTTTTGGATGTATACATTAGTATTTCCTGTGGGAGATGTTAAATGTTCCATGTGTCATAAAGATGCTTATTTTTCTCCACTTTATACCTCCAGAGTAAATTTATGTATCTGTGAATCTAAAGGTGATTATAGGAATTGCTTTTAAACCATACTTTTCTTGCTGTTTCCTTTAACAAGGTTCATTACTATACTCATGCCTAGGAAAGGAAGACCACCCAATGGAACCTAGTCACTTTTAAGATACAGTGTTAGGACAACCTTTGCAAATTAAAAAATGAAGCTAACACCTTTACTTTCAACAGGATTTTTAGTACAATGCCTGCACAAATCAATATTCAACACTAATTCAATGAAGTGAATAAACAAATGTACAATATGAATGAGCCTAGGTAAATCATAAAACTTGCAGAGATTGTGATCCCTGCTACTGCTGTGAATAGTAAATTAAGCAATATTGGTTCTTATAAGGTTGCCTTTTGTGATAGCCAGTAAAATTTGATATAATTCCTGGTATGTTTTTTATTTCATGTAGCTCTCATTGAAATTTTGAGTCAGTAAATGGAAATTATCATGAAATCATCTGTTAGGTTTTTACTACATTGATTTGAAGAGCCATTTTATCTAGTTCTTAATATCTAAAATTTTTTTTTCTCATTGTTTTTTTCAAAATCATTTCAATGTATTTTCCCTCCAGGTAGTTCTTTGTAAAAAGGTAGCTGAGTTTAGTATTTTTTTCCCCAAAAGTGTTCAAATTAACACCTCAAACTTATCTTCTATTCAGATCTCAGAAAAAATGAAGATAAATTGAACCATCATCAACGAATTGGGCTGAAGTAAGACAGCAAATTTTCTTTTGATACTTGAGATGTGAAAGTAAAAATTTTTATAGACATTCTTTCATACACCACAATAATTCTTCACACTTAGCTAAAGCATTTTCCAATTTAGGAATGCTGAAATTTGTTGCAGACTCCTGTAGAGTTTATGCCAATGCACATACATTTTGTTATTGTTCTCTAATTTATTTATTTTAAGAATTTCCCTCATTCTCTTGACATTAGTGGAGAACTCCCTCTTGAAATACATAGAACTTAGTGCATCAGATAGTCCTTGGATGTTTATTCCATGCTTATGTTGTACAAAGCACTGTGCTAGTTCCAGGGGAAAAATATTAAAAAGGTTCATTGTAGCTCTTAAGGAGTTTATTGTCTGAAAAGAACATGAAACATGAAAACATCAGTTTACATGAACGTGAAAAACTAAATTTTTTAAAAAGAAGAAAAATCCCCAAACAACTAAAAACGGTCTAGGGATAATAGTAGGCATGTTTCTCTATTAGTATGAATAATTATTTTGTGTGCTAGACATTGATTATTTACAGTCATAGTGCATAAGCACTGTATGTGTTTCCTCTTAAACTTAAATACTATTGTTCTAAAATTTTGAGCCAGTAAGAACCAGGATGGTGTGATTTTTACTTTCTTTGCATTTATATAGTAAATGGAGGTATTCTAAAGAACCTGCTTACCATGAGAACTGGTTTTGAAGAGATATATCATCATTTTTAGTCTGATATTTAGATATTATTTCAAAGTGAGGTAATATGTTTATAACTGCCTTGTTGAGATATAATTCATATGCCACACAATTCCTCAATTTAAAGAATATAATTCAGTGACTTTTGTTATGTTGTGTAACTATTATTGCAATCAGTTTTAGGACATTTTTGTTAGCCTTGAAAGAACTCATACCCGTTAGCAGTCATTCCCCATTTATCCTCACTCAGCCCGAGGCAATCACTAATCTACTATTCAGATTTGCCTGTTCTGGACATTTCATATAAATGAAATTATACAACTTGTGTTTTTTTTGTGACTGACTTCTTACACTTGGCATATTATTCTCTAGGTTCATCCATGTTGTAGGTTAATATTATAAAATACAATAATTTTGCAGGATTTTGGGTTATTTTTGAATTTATATTTATTTTTTAACTGATGTATTATAGCATTGTACATATTTATGGGATATTGTGATGTTTTGATACATGTATATGCTGTGTTGTTTAGTTAGGGTAAACATACCTTCTCAAACATTTATCATTATGGTGAAAACATTCAAAATCCTTTCTTCTAGCTATTTGAAATATATAGCAAATTATCATTATCTATTGTTTTCCTAATGTGCAATAGCATACCAGAACTCCTTACCCCTATTTTTGCAAGATTTAAGAGCAGTAAACTGTAATCCCTTGATTTACCAGTAGAGAGAAGTAATTTGAAAATATGTCCCAACTTAAATATATTGGTTTACTGTTGTAATGTGAACATGAAACTTATTTACATTTAAGTTTTGATGCAGTTTCTTGAATATTACAAAGGATGAACTTCAGGATTTTGATCCAGTTAAGAAACAGACACCCCCATCTCAGTTTTGTTGTTGTCTTCTGAATAAATTCTATTCTTGATTTGTTAGAATTGTGATCTGCTGGTGTAAGGGTACTATATGTGGTAGGCAATTTAATTTTTAAAGAGATTTAAATTTTACAAAAATCTTTTGTGTACTTATTCTGTCTTTACAGATATTTTGAGGACTTTGAAAAAAGAATTCCTCGTGAAGAGATGTTACAAATGCAAGTAAGAATGTGCTGAATTGTATATTTTGATTACTGTTGAGAACATCACCTGGTGAAAAGCTGTTTTTGGAATAATGATTTAATCTTTCTTCTATTAGGATATTGTACTAAATGAAGTTAAAAAAGTGGATTCCGAATACATTGCTACAGTCTGTGGCAGTTTCAGAAGAGGTAACATACTTCCTAATCATGGGCTATTTCATGCCTTGATGTTAAAATTGCCTAGAATATATGAAAAACTTGGATTAAAAATGTGTCATTTATATTACTTCATGGATTTACTAAGTCCCTGTAGTATTAGCTGTTTATAGATGGGAATATGTATAAATAATTAATGGAAAATCATCCTAATTTTATTATAGGACATTATTTTTTGACTGCTTTTAACAAAATTCATAAAATGATTTTAGGTATATTGAAACACTAATAATGGTTATCTGACTAGATGCTAGTAGAGCTGTGGATAATTTTTATTTACATTTTAAATTTTCTACATTTTCTCTAATGAATCTAAGAATAATGTCTCAGAAGAACCAGCTCAAAATAAATTCTCACAATCACCAGGTTTTTCAGGTTTTTTTTTTACTATGTGAGAGCAAGCAAAGTGAGAATCATGCAATCCTGGTCTCTTAGGAGGCTAACATAGCTTTTTAAGTTGGAATAGAAAAAATTTATTTAAAATATTTAAGAGTAAATACCTAGACTGAATCTCTGACCATCAGTAGAGTTTTTGCATAGGAAGTAGGTGATGAGCTATCAGAAATATTCCAGGTAGTTTCTGTAAGAATCTAGAGTAGGGGTGGGAGACAAAGATTAAATTCATATTTGCTGATAAGTGGAAAGAACATTGAATTGGGGTCAGAAGACCTGGGTTCTGAGGCCAAGTCTTCTTACCACTATCTGATTTTAGGTAAATCTGTCTTGTTTTATCCTAGTTTCCATATTTTTAAAATTAGAGGATTGAGGTTAACCAGTTATTCAAGTAGATCTACATCAAAAACACCCGGGAATTTTCAAAAAATATACATATTCTTGTACCCTGCTACAAACCTACTAAATAAAAATCATCTTAGGTGGGGACTTGGATTCTCTATTTTCAAAATGTGTGTGTGTGTGTGTGTGTGTGTGTGTGTGTGTGTGTATGTTTTGGGGTTTTTTTTGTTTTGTTTTTGGTACCAGCAATTGAACCCAGTGGTGCTTAATCACTAAGCCATATCCCAGCCCTTTTTTTATATTTTATTTGGAGACAGGGAGTCTCTAAGTTTTTTCAAGCCTAAGTTGCTGAGGCTGGCTTTGAACTTCCCATCCTCCTGCCTCAGCCTCCTAAGCCGCTGGAATTACAGGTGTGTTCCACCATGCCCAGCTAAAACTGTATATTTTGATGCAAAGCAAGCTGAAAGTTTGTTAAATATGACAAACTTTCTGGATTTATATATTTCTATTTTATTTTTTATTTGTGTTGTCAAGTATGTTATATGGTTACATGCTTTAATATAAAAAAAGTGTACACTATGAAGTCTCAGTTTTACTCTGTCTTTGTTCATTCTGTACACTACGTGCCACCATTGTCCCATTAATAACCTCTTTCTTGTGAATTCTTTCAATGTTTCTGCTTGAAGATAACAACTAAATATGAGTGTACATTCTTGATTTTCTCCTCCCCTTCCTTTTCCCTTTTTTTCACCAGTTAACATAATATATGCATAATACTATACCTTTTTTTTAATTAAAGATACATCCTGGAAATTTTTTCATATCAGTATATAGAGATTGTCTCTATTCTTTTTTTATAGTTGCATAATATTTGATTTTGTGGGTTTACCATCATTTATCTAGCCCCCTATTAATGAAGCTTTCAGTCTATCCTTCCTTCTTTTCTTCCTTTGCTAATATAGTTTTCTTTTTGTTTTTTAAAAAGAGTATAGTGTCTTTGGTGGTAACCGCAGGTGAAAACATTCAGCTTTTAGGACAAAGAAATGACAATACAGTAGAATTTTCTTTATTAAAATAGCTTTTGTAAATATCCTGGAATTAGTACACATTCAACCTTGTCTTTTTATATGTAAATATAATAATCCCCCACTTATCTATAGTTTTTCCTTCTGAGGTTTCAGTAACTCAAGGTCAACCACAGTCTGAAAATATTAAATGGAAAATTCCAGAAAAAAACAATTTGTAAAGTTTTAAGCTGCATGCTGTTATGAGTGCCTTCTTGTTTTAAGCTACATGCTGTTAGTATCTTTCTTGGCTATTTGATCTCAGATTGACTTGAAATATTACAGGACCTTATTTTACTTAATAAGTGCCTCAAAGCATAAGAGTAGTGATGCTGACAATTCAGATTTGCCAAAGAGAATCTGTAAAGTGTGTCCTTTAAGTGAAATGGAATAAGTTCGTGACTTAATAAGGAAAGGAAAAAACTGGTATGCTAAGTTTGCTAAGGTCTACAGAAAGAACACATCTTCTACCCATGAAATTATGAAGAAGGAAAATGAAATTTATGCTAGTTTTTGTGTCACATCTTAAACTGCAAAAATTATGGCCATGGTGTGTGTATACTTAGTTAAGATGGAAAAGGTGTTAAGTTATGGGGTTTGGTCCTGTCTGAGGTTTCAGGCATCCACTGAGGGCCTTGGCATCCTCTGCAGAAAAGAGGGACCACTGTATCTGGTAAACATTGATATATAGGATGATGATCTGCATGGTCACCCACAGTATATTTTGCATGTACTATACTTATCAAAGCAAAAAAAAAAGAGAAGATAGGATTATTTTATGCCATGAATCAGGCACAATACTAGATGCTTTAGCTCTTATCTAGTTGCACAGTAGCCAGTGAAATAGTTTTTAGTAGTTTACAAACAAGGAAACTGAGGTTTAGAGAAGTGTAGAGTCCTTGTTTGCAATACTGAAAGTAAAAAACATCTAATTAGGGACAAAACTTCATAGTACATAGTAAGGTTCAAACAACTATGGTTAACTTGCCTGAAGTTATATGGTTATAAAGATCAAAACCTAAGTCATAATACCATAATAATAATAATTGTTACCTATAAGTTCAGTCATAAGAATTGAAATAAGCTTTCTGATTACTTTTAAAGAGAGCATATTGTTTGAGATTTTCAGATATTTAGTTGTTCATAGATGTGTTCCAAAGCTATTTTCAAATATTGTTTTTATTATTGAGTGGTTAGGTGCATTTTTAGCACCTTAAATATACAAGTTGTATGCAATGTGTATCTAATGCCAATTACTGTTGTCATCCCAGATTCTGCTGTCTCTATCAATATACCTGAATAATTGGACAGAAAATTGAAATCTTTTAACTAATTCTGAATATGAAGCACAGTGAAATAGAATGATAGGCTATAAGAAGTAAGGCTCTTCTATGTACGTCATTAGTTTCATTCTTTGTTGGCCTAATTGATAGATTTACATGAAGAATACCTTTCATTTTCCTTGTTACTATAGGCGCAGAATCCAGTGGTGACATGGATGTCCTTCTGACCCATCCAAACTTTACCTCCGAATCAACCAAACAGGTACCCTAGAATTTACAATCAAATATGATCTCCCTTATACAACAGTGCAGCAGTGAATATCATTTTCTAAATGATGGTTGAATATCTTTACAATTCATTTTAATCTTTCTGAAAAGTTAACTGAAGTGTTTTATATTGATTGAATTCTGAACTTTATTTCATAAACATAAAAAATTGATATCCTATTCCTAAGATATTATTAGATGTGTGACAATAGGTAGAAATAACACAAAATTGAAGAATGAGTACTAATGCTAAAATTTAATTTATTATCACCTATGTGAATAATAAAACACATACTTTTAAGTGTTTCTCATTGATTGTTTGAAAATGTAAGGCTGGATATGAAAGTATACTTTAAAGATGAAATAATATTTGACAAAATTCCTTCGTTTTTTTTTTTTTTAGAATAAAGTCTTAACCTCCGCCCCCCCAGAAAAAAATCTAAGTAGGTGTGGAAAAGTGTACACACTGTTTTTCCTTGAGGAATTGGATGATGATCTAACATTTGAATGAGAGGAAATATAATAAAGTATTTCTTGAGTTAATGTCTACTGTAACTATATCAGAAATTCTTGGTCTAATATTCAGATTTTCATTAAAGGAATATCTTCCTATTAAAAAATAAAGTATTGAGAAACTAAATTTTTTTTCTTGCAGTGCTGGGCATGGAACTCAGGGCCTTGCATATGCTAGGAAAGTGCTGTACTACTGAACTGCATGCACCTCAGCCTGAAAAATTTACTTCTATTAGAAAAACCCATAAAAACAAACCTTTTTTTAAAAAAAATTTTGAGTTGTTGATGAACCAATACCTTTATTTTATTTATTTGTTTTTATGTGGTGCTGAGGATTGAACTAAATGAAACATTTTGATTTTGGATTATATATGCCTTTAAAGATGAAGCAGCTAACTCTTTAATGAAACAGATAAACACAAAATTATATTCGTTTTAGAGTATCATGAGATTGGTGAGAAACTGGTTTCTGAAAATATGTTTCATTTTATAAGATGAATTCTCTGTTTGATGGGAGAGGTATATAATCAGAACACTAAAAAAGAACATAAGGGCTCGGGATATAGCTCAGTGGTAGAATGCTTGCCCAGCATGCCAGAGGCCCTGGGTTCAATCCCCAGCACAAAAAAAAATTAAAACAAAAAATAAAAATCCATGTACAAAACAAAACCTTAGAGATTTTTCCTTAGATAATCTGAAAACTCATGTTCAAAATATTTTAAGCCTGGGCATGAAGCTCAGTGGCCTTAAGTTCAATCCCCAGCACCAAACAAAAAAACATTTTTTAATATAACAGAATAATTGCTCTTTTTTCTTATTCCTTGATTATGATTCTAAGCCAAAGCTGTTACATCGTGTTGTGGAACAGTTACAAAAGGTCCATTTTATTACCGATATGCTGTCAAAGGGGGAAACAAAGTTCATGGTAAGTACCCATTTGAATTAACATGTGAAAAAATCCTTAGAGCTTACTCAGTAACCTTTCTGAGTATGTGACTTTAATTGTAGCTTTGTAGTAAGGTCAACAAATAGCCAGGCATGGTGGCGCTCACCTGTAATACCAGCATCTTGGGAGGATGAGGCAGGAGGATCAGGAGTTCAAAACCAGCCTCAGCAAAAGCAAGGTACTAAGCAACTCAGTGAGACCCTGTCTCTAAATTAAAAACTACAAAATAGGACTGGGGATGTGGCTCAGAGGTCAGGTGCCCCTGAGTTCAATCCCTGGTACCCTCTCCCACAGAAAAGATTAATAAATGACCCAGTATAATAACCAATAGGAAAGCCAATAAAAATGTAGGATCAAGATTTTTTCTTTCTTTAGGGTTGCTTTCTTCTTTTGGTCACTTAAATACTTCGTTTGAGTCCCCTCTTTTCCATGCTCCACTTTTTTTAAGTTATATGACATGCTTTTAGAACCTAGACCTGCTAAAATTTGTCAGGCATAGATTTGACAGGAGTGTTAGGCAAAAGTAAAAAGATGATTGAGAAAGATAAAGTATCATGTCGTTCAGAAAGTAGAATGAATGACATTTGCCTGGCCCTGAGGAGAGGGAATATGCAGTTATTTTTTAATAGATACAGTCAGTTGGGGAAGATGAAAATATTCTGGAATTGGATGATAGTGGTTGTTATACAACAAGATAGATACACCTACTATATACTTAAAAATGGTTAAAATGATTTTAAAAACCATTAAGATGGTAAATTGGATGTTATGTATAATTACTACATACATAATCATGTCATTAAGTTTTGCATAGTGATTTTAGTGAACTGAAAGTGTATTCAGTCAGTTCAACAAATGCATGTTTGTTGAATGCATCTGTTATGTTGCAAGCACTCTTCTAGGAACTGATTATAAATCAGTGAGTTTAAGTTGAACTTACATTTGGTCTTATGGGAAGGAAATGCTCATTAGTGATGAACGTAATAAATAGGTAAATTATTTAGTATATTAGGTTAAAGTAGTACTCAAAAACAAGGGAGCAGGCAAGGAGGATATGGGAATACAAGAAGCAATATTAAATAGGATGGTCAGGGGCAGCCTTATTGAGAGAATGAGACTTAGAACCTTGAGGTGAACGAGTTAGCCAGGCAGATACCAATCTAGAGGAAGAGTTGACTAGGCTGGAGTCAGAGTAGTAGCCTAAGTGAATCACAGTGGCAGAGGCTTCCAAAAAAGTTAAGGTCTCTAGGTTCTGAAAGGAAATTGGCTGCAAAATGAATTCAACTCATAAAGTGGAAAAAAACTATTCTATATATTCTTGATTCCAAAACCTTTTATTGCTATAACCACTGACTAGTTTTAAATATGTCTGTTTATCCATGTGTTTGTCAAGTTATCTTCAAAACATGGATTCCTTTAAGCTAGTAGTAATCAAACTTAAGGAAAGTAAGAGTTATTCCTGATCATTTTATAAAATCATGGTCTTTAGATAATTGAGTTATTCTTACTGTAAATATAATATATTTGGGGGCTGGGGAGATAGCTCAGTGGGTAGAGTGCTTGCCTTGCAAGCACAAGGTCCTGGGTTTGATCCCTAGCACCACAAAAAAAAAAAAAAAAAAAAAAAAATATATATATATATATATATATATATATAATATATTTGGAAGAAAATACAGCTTTCTCTACATTTAATTGTCTATTAGTTTTATATTAGGTGTGTGCCATTCATATTTTAGTATTTTGTGCACATTTGGCCTTGGGTGATTTTTTTGTGTGGAATGTCCACCTTAAGAATTCAAGGGACAATAGAAGATATCTTGACTACCCTGAGGAAATGAAACACTTTATTTCAAACACTTAAATGAAGTTACTGAATTTAAATACCAAACAAAACTAATCCATTCAGTCTAATAAAGAATTTATAATAATACAGAGAAATTCTTTAACATTAACACTTCAGAAAAAAGTTCAGGAAATAAAATTAACCTTGAAAAAGGAAGCAAAGCCATTAGGTGAAATCTTATCACTGATGTGACAAACAGCAAGATCATTGTCTGTGGCATCCAGATATCCATATCTGCAAGGTAATACCTCATGGTAATTCCTGATGGAAATAATTTCTGATCCATTTGAAAGTGGAAGTTGAATTGTAACTTGTTAATGCCTAAGAAGGTAGTTTTCATATTTGGAAGGTAAATATGTTTCATCTTCCAGCCATAGGAATGGCTAAAGAAAATACCCATTTTTTAATTTTAATTTTTCTATTTTGTTGAGTGAAAAACATGACTTTTAGTGATGTATATTAACTTGACTACTTTTTATTTTGGATAAGAAGCTTGTCACTTGTTTATTTTTCTTAGAATGTGGTATTAGATACTTAAAATTAGAAATCTCATGATGTTAATAGCTCTTTTTTTACATATGCATGGGTTGCTGTCCAGTCCAGAAATTTTGCCCATTTTTCTGGAAAGGAGAAAAACAATGAATAAGCTTTGATGATTTTTGCTTGAAACTGAAGAAGTATAATGAAAACTGACTTGTAAAGAAGGAAAAAAATTATCTTCTCATTCTCTTCTTACTTATTGCACTACTAAAGATTGAACCCAGGGACATTCTACCACTGAGCTATAGTTCTAGCCCTTTTTAATTTTTATTTTGAGATGAGGCCTTGATAAGTTGTCCAGATTGGCCTCATACTTGTGATCCTCCTGCTTCAGCCTCCTAGGTTACTGGGATTATAGATGTGTGTCACTACACCCAGATTTTCTTATATTTTAAATATTTTTTTACTTTTTTACCCTTTCTCTCTCTTATCTGTCTCTGTCTCTCTCTCTCATATTATTTGAGAGATTTCCTCAGAGACTTCTACATCTGCTATCATATTTAAACCTGTCCTAAGTGTTCTTTTTCTGTAGTATTCTGCCCCTATTTCATGAATTGAATATCTTCTATTTTCTGAGAATAATGTGATAGCTTTTTTATATTCTTATTTCTGCATAATCATTATTTCTCCCAAGTTGCTTTTTCCTTTTTATTTTGTGTTCTTTCATATTTGATGCTTTTCTTGATTTATTTCTTGTTTAGAATCATATTTGGGTGAAATTCTTATAGCTAGAACCTTTGTTGATTCATAGAATGTAATGAGAAGGTCATGATAACATAGCTTAGAGAAGCTAGCTAGTAAATTGAAAGTGCTCAGAAAGAAATGCCACCACTAAAATTCTAAAATTGCCACTAAAAGCAAAACTAGCCTCACATTTAAAATTTCATTAAAATTATATCTTAAGTTTAAAAATATCTTTAAAAAATTCTTTAAAATATCCCTTTCAGGGTGTTTGCCAACTTCCTAGTAAAAATGATGAAAAGGAATATCCTCACAGAAGAATTGATATCAGGTATACTCAAACTTTGTTTCTGGCATTCTTGCTTTTCCCTTTTTGAATCCTTTTCTCCCTCTATATGTCTCAAAGTTTAAATATAGGTATAGAACCCTCTTTTATTTGGAAGGACTATAAGTTCTTGCCAAATAATAATGTTTACCCTGAAGTATAAACAATAATGACTATCTATAGATGGTTTTTTTTCTTCCTATGCACTTGCACATCACTATGATGCCTTCCATGACTAAAAAGTAGTTTCTGGCATGGGGAAAGTTATACTAAGTGATAATGCTTTGCATTTCTCCACACCTCTTGCAGAGCAAATTTTACTGAAACCTAATACATTGCAAGATTGGGTAACTTTGAATGTTCTACTTGATGATAGTCTCCTCTTCAGGTTATTAGGACACATAGACTTATTTTAGGCATTTTGTTCCTTACTTATAGTTAGGAGTTCTATATTTGCTAAATTTGGAAAGCATAATAAAAACTTGATCCATTTCTTTTTTTTAGGTTGATACCCAAAGATCAGTATTACTGTGGTGTTCTTTACTTCACTGGAAGTGACATATTCAATAAAAATATGAGAGCTCATGCCCTAGAAAAGGGTTTTACAATCAATGAATACACCATCCGCCCCTTGGGAGTCACTGGTGAGTATGTGTGACTGCTTTAGAGATGATCCGTGTCATCTGGAGAGGAAGTTATTTTCAAGCAAATTTAACTTCTCTAAAAAGCCACTGTGCCAGTCAAATGTGTATTATTAGTCCCTCAGAACAAAGGGGGCTTGAATGCTTAACGTGCTCCCAGTTCCTTAGTGATGACCATCAAGGTAAATTATTTCTAGCTCTATTATGATAGATTAAATCCTTCCTGTCCATCATAGTCATTAAAAAATCATAATGGACTAAAGGAGTTTTTTGTTTTTATATGTATCTCTAAAACTTCTGAGAAACTCAGGTATCATTGCTTTTAATGCCTCCCAAACTTTGACCCAATGCTTTAAAATTTAAAGAATAAGGATTCCTTACTCTTTGCTTTATAGATCTTGTTAACATTTCACAATGTACTATATGATTTACCTTTTCCTACTGGGAGAATGAACTTTTGCCATTTTGCCCAAAAATATTAAGTAGGGCTTTTATTCCAGTATACTAGGACAGTGCTCTCACATTTCAGCATGCATGCTATTTACTCAGGGACTTCATGGAATGCAGATTCTAATTCCTTGGAGGTCAAGATTCCACATTTCTATAAGCTTCCACAAAATGCCACTGCTGTTAGTCCAAGAACATTTTGGGTTGCAAAGGAACTAGCTATAGTATTTTATATAATATACGATGGCTACAGTGGAGAGCCAGAAAATCATGAAAAACTTCAGTGATAGTAGTTGAAAATTCAGGTTCTTTTTGTAGCATTGGTAATTTATGTGACAAAGCTTAAGCACAAGCTGATGTGGGAGGATTAGTGGCTTGGTTTTCCTTTTTATTATGAAAGCAAATCTCACACAGTTCTCAATCCTAAACCTTCATAACTGAATTCCCAAGCCAGTTTTTAAAATAAATGTCTTTTCCTTCTCTACTTGCAGGAGTTGCTGGAGAACCCCTGCCAGTAGACAGTGAAAGGGACATCTTTGATTACATCCAGTGGAAATACCGAGAACCCAAGGATCGAAGTGAATAAGGCCCATTCTTCCTCCCAGGCACAACCCAATAGGAGTCTTAATTTATTTCTTAACCTTTGCTATGTAAGGGTCTTTGGTGTTTTTAAGTGATTGTTTCTTCGCCATGCTTAGCTTGCATTATAGTCAATAAAACCTCTTGTTACTATGCATGATGTTGGTCTTATTTCTTAGCAAATGTGTTTAAATTTCATATTGTGTTCATAATTGCACTTTATTATGGGTAGAGATGATAGCAAATCTTGAATGGACATTTTCATTTTCTTAATTTTCTGCCCTATGTTATAAACCACATTACTCCACTACCTTTCCTCCTATGTCCCAATTACAGATTAGTAAAGTCAGATTTTTTTAGAAACTAGGGACCTTCATAAATTTGATTTTTTTCTTTGGTAATGTACATTTACAGCTTAAACAGAAGAATAATGTATGGTTTATCTCTTGAGTGAATTCTGTAGCTCCTGACTGAAATCCATTAGAGCTTCCCTAAGCAAGTCCTCTTCTACTATGCACATAATACAGCCTCTTAAGCCTCAAAGAAACAAAAATTTCATTCCTGAGTTTTCCTCTTAGGTAACTTCTAAGTACAAAAGGTCAAAAGCTATAAGTAAAAACATTTCTTGAAAACCCTAGCTTTCAGATATAAATATTAGATAAATAGAAAATGGAAAAAGTTATCAAATAGTAAAGTTATTGAAAACAAAATATGTGAAAAGTCTTTGTAATTTGCAAAGGACTATCCAAACAGAAGATATTATTACCTTTGAATCTTATTGCGGTGCTGGGGATTGAACCCAGGGCCTTGTGCTTGCGAGGCAAGCACTCTACCAACTGAGCTATCTCCCCAGCTGAATCTTATTTTTTTAATAAATTATTTTGTGACAAAATGTAATTTCCCTTCCAAGAAATGAAGGGAAATAAACAATAGAGTTTTTAAAGAAAAATGTTGTATTTGCTCTGATAATTTTCCCTAGTAAGATAAGAGAATGTGTTTAACTTCAGATCCATCACTAATCTTTTCCCTAAGATACTGTTAGGTACTAGACCTGCACTAGGAATTACATAAAAATTTATGGGGATATGTTAATTGCCTTGACCATGGTAATCAGTCAACTGTGTATATTGTGTATATCAAAACATCATGCTGTATACCTTACAGTATACAATTTCCATTTTTAAATAAGATTTATTTGAACTAATTGAGTCACTAGATCAGAATTCATTTTTTTTAACTTACAGAATCACATCAGATGAAAAGCCAAAGCTAACTTCCATTCTTCACAATGCAGCATCTCATAGTTCTCTAGTTTCAGTATATTTCTGTTGCTATAAGATTTTATTTTAAGAGAGATTTGTATGGAAGTACTTTAAAATTAGTGTCTGAGAATCTGCTTGAATACAGTAAGGATTCTTCTTTATGTTGAAATGTTTACAGCTTTTTATATTTTTTGGCATACTCTTAACCGTGCATGTTGTCGATTGCCAGTCACTTGGCTTCGACATAATAGTCCAGGACCACAGTCACAGCGCTGGAAGATTTCTGGAGTTTGAGCAGTATCCTTATGTCCTCTTCTAGAGCAGACCTGTCCCTCTAATAGGACTGGTTTACAAATTTTTGTCCAAAAATGACGAGCACAGCAAAGTCCAGAGCCACAGTCAAAGGTTCTCAGACAGCTTTCTCCCTCTTGTCCTATAACAAGATTAATATAAGCTTTAGTGGTAAGTGGGGGAAAGTTGGATGTGGGGGGATTGCTAACGGGACAAGGTTAGGGATCTAGAACTGAAGGCCACAAAGTAAAAATAGGAATAGTCTGCAGGACATACAGAGTTAGGTCTTCACGCTAAAAGCAACTGAAGTGGAAATATCAGCCCATCTGAGGATTTATTGTTTGTCTTATAAAGTTAAAACATCAAGAGAAAATGGGATTTCCAGTCTTGAGAATGAAATATCATTTGGCAATATTTTATTAAATGGGATTTATAATGTATGGAGACACCATTACTTATGAAGGGGCCATTTAATCTGAAGATACAAACAAGAATGACCAGTTCACCACTTTTGAACATTCTGTCTATGTTATGTCAAAGATTGGAATTTGAGACTACTACGACTTTGTAGTAAAGTTTTAAAACTTTGTTTTTATTAAAAAAAATTATACTTTGTACAAGACTGAAAAGTTAATGCATCTACTTCCCTTTCTATTTTATATCTTGAAGATCTAGAAAGGGAAACTGCCACTTGTTCAGTTACAATATAGACCATAGAAAGGTGTATGTGTGCCAGGCATGGTGGTGCATGCCTGTAATCCCAGTAGCTCCGGAGTCTGAGGCAGAAGGATTGCAAGTTCAAGGCCACCCTCGGGCATTCTGGCAAGGCTTTAAGGAACTTAGTGAGACCTTGTCTCAAAATAAAAAGTATGAGGGCTGGGCATGTGATTCAGTGGTAAGGTACCCCAGGTTCAATCCCTGGGACAAAAAAAAATACAAAAAAACAAAAAGGTATATGTGTGTCAAGCTGAACTCAATAATAAAAGGTTTTCTTGCTAACCAGTCCATTGGTATAGTCATTCTGTCCTTTTGACCTGTTGACTACCTGATACTACTCCTTGCATGGTCTCTGCAGCTTCTTATGAAAAGAGATTACGAACAGGATATGTTCCCTATGTTTCCAAGCAGAGAAGAGTAGTCAGTTTCAGCCTGACTGAAACTGGAAGGAAAAGTTATCTTAAACAAAATGCACTCATGATACAATTCTTACCCTTACTACCTTGTGATTTCTTAATATTTGATTTCCTCTTGGGTTTGTTTTCCTCCATTGGATGCTCAGTCGTTCCTTTTGTGTCTGCACCATCTTGGTCATCAACCTGTCTTTCCAGTATTGGGGTTGCATCTTCCATTGTAGTACAGACATCTGAGGGACAAGCAGATGAAACTAGAGTTAATACAAGGAGTAGAACCACAGACACACTAGTTATACTGTTACGCAATTTGGCATCATCTCTGTCTTCCAATTATGCATAATTTCTAGATATCTGGGACATGCACTAAATATTTACATGCTCACATATGTCAAAGAAGTTAAGTAATTAATAGAATCCAAGTGAAAACGGAAGAATTTGAATGATTCCAACTTGAAACTGTCCTTTAAAATCATCATTTCAAGGTACTGGCTAGAGTCATTTGCCAGGAAGTAAACTATTTTGCTTCATCAAGAAAAGACAGCTGTATAAATTTATTTCAAGCATGACTCTAGAAAGCCCTCAGACTGCCTTTCTTGGAATCTTCTAGTCTTTGAGAATCCAGTGCTGTCTTCAGTTTATAAATCACTTGACTGGAGCGAGGCACTCCTGCCGGGGTTTTGATGGCTCACCGTTCATGCAGAGCGTTCCTGGGCAGCACATGGCGTTTCGCTGGCACCTCCTCCGCAACCCTCGGCATGTAGCACAGAATGGCTTCTCATCACGGGGCTTGAGGCAGAATTTTCTAATGTTGCAGTCCTTGTCAGACACACATTGTGAACCCTGCGAAGGGAAACTTGTCACAAGGCTAGGTAATCAAACAAGAAGATGGCATTTCAAGGAGACGGAGGAGGTCAAATCATAGCAGCACTTTGAATGCTGTGACAAACCTTAGGCACCATTTTAATTTTTCAGTGTAATTGGTTTTCTCCCACAAAGGGGATCAAATCACCTGCAAAGAGAACCTGGCACTGCAAAGGTTGTTTATGTTTGAAAAAATTGTCATACTTTTAAAACTCAGACTTTATTTTCCTCATGTTCTCTGTGAAAAGGGAAGAAAATGTTTTCCTATGTGTGCCTTACGGATGGCTATGAGGTGTCTAATATATATCTCTTAACTCTAGAGTCTGTGCTATAGTTCAATTAAATATAAAGTTGGCGTTTGTAGCATTTCTGTTTGATTTGTTACTCAAGTGAATCAGTTATTGTCCTGAGGATCCTTACCCAAGTTAACAGTCCTTTGATTTTTAATGATGTCTCATTGGTTTGCACAGAGGAAAAGATACCATAGATCAGGTTTTTTTTAAATCCACAGTTGATGCTTTTTCATATACAATATACATACAGTATAGTACTACATGCTATATATGTCATATTATAGTGTGTATATGTGTAGTGTATGTACATACAGTATGTCTAGTATAGTATATATACTGTTATACACAGATATATACTAAATATAACATCTAATGTATAATAGTGTATATGTACACATATATGTACCTATACATATACATATGTATATTTATATATCCCTAAAACAATAGTGATAATGACAGTGCATCATGTTACTGCATATAAATTCTAACCCCCGTGTTTACTGGCTACGTGTGGCCTTGGTTAAATTACTCAACATTTCTGAATCTTATTTCTTCATCTGTGATTTGGAAATGTGATATCTATCTCAAGTTATGGGGAGAATTAAATGAGATGTTATGTATAAAAGCCTGGCACATGGTAGAGCTTTTTAAATATTAATTTATTCCCTGAGCTGAATGTCCTGAAAAACTACTTTGCTCTTAATACTGAGGCAACTGGATTCTCCCTGGGAGCCTTCCCAATTCCTCAATCAATTCAACTTTGAGATAAACTATTTCATGCATTAATTTGAACAACGTACTTAAACCAGAATGTGACACCCTCACACACATTTATCAGCCCCCACCTCCAAGTGCACAGTGCCGTCACCCTAGATGTGCTCACCTTCCGAGCACCTTGCACGTCAACAGAGCTCTTGATGTTGTTGAAGTCCAGAACCAGAGCTCCCAGGGGTGAGCAGAACCAGCTAAGCCCCAGCAAGGCCACCAGCACCATCCTTCAGTTTTCCAGGTCTCCTTGAAGTTCCCAGCAGTCTGTGTGTTCCCCCAAATTGGGCTGTTCCAAACCCACAGCAGAGCTTCTGCCAAGCTGGAAACTCGGCAAGTACCCGTGTTCTGAAAGAGAAGCAAACCTGCTTTAGGAAGGTGTATGAAACCCAAGGAGCAGGTCTGATTAGCAGGTTCCTTCTGCAACTATTTATAGCCAGATGTGCCCCCTCATCCCTCTCCTCCCTCCCTTCTTGTTTCCTTCCTTTTTACCCCACACAGGCTTCAACAAATCCTTTCAAATCTGTTTGATCAATAGTTCAAAACAAGGACTCGATAGAAGGAGACAAGAGGCAGGGCTGCAGTGGCTTCTCCTCCAGGGTTTGAATCCCTCTTAATTATTGCATATCAAAGTTAGTTCAAAGGGCCTGCAGGAGAGCAGGATGTCTGTATCAAAGGCAAACTAGATAATCACCTGCATTTCCGACCTTCAATAATCCTTTGGGGGGGAGTCTAAGATCTGTTTTCACAGCTAATTGTGCTCAAAGAAAGAATGAATCATATTGGCCAATATGCTATAGAAGATGCCAAAAACCAATGTTACCAAATCTTTGGAGAACTTTAAACTGTTTCAGATAGTGTGGATAGATAGAGAAAATGCCTTCCGATTAGCTCTGGCATCCAGATGTAAAAATCCCAATAGCTTAAGAATAATTATGTACATAATAGCGCCTGTTCTGACTAAATGTCAATAGGGAAATTACTCTTACAATGAAAATTGAACTGCTTAAAGTTAGTGATATTTAATGAGGAAAATAATAGGGTATATATAAAAATCCCATTTAAAAAGATTTTTGATGATGGAGACCACAGAAAGCCCATTTTATAAAGATTTATGCGGGTCATTAGAATATTTTTATTCATTTTATGAACAATATATTTAATTTGTATTGTATTAGGTTAAATTAACATAAGCAGAACTGGTCTTTAAGTCTCCAGCTGATTTCAGATGAAATTTCATACATCTCCAATTTTCCAAAATTGAAAGTTTAAAAACTATTTTATCTCCCCCCCTCTTTTTTTTTTTTTTTTTTTTTTTTTTTTTTTTGGTCTGATTTTTAATTTCTTTCTTTTTAACACAGGAGTCTTGCTATATTGCCCACAATGAACTTGAACTCCTTGGCTCAGGCTGTCTTCCTGCCTTGGCCACCCACAGAGAAGTCAAATATTGCTGCCTTGAGTACTTGTACAGGGTAGAACAATCTAGATCTGGGTCACAAATTTCCTTTTCTTCTCTTCTTTGTTTTCATTATTCCCAGAGTAAACTCATCCCAGTACCTCAGTAATGTATTATTTAAAATTTTTAAAGGCAGATTTTTTGTGCCACAGTGGTAATCTTAGTTTTACTGGCCTTCTTCCAGGACAACCTCACATCAGCCCATGATCTTGTATCTTGACCTTCTGTGTAATGAGAATATTCTTGCTGTGTGTGTGTGTCACCAGGGATAGAACCCATGCATGTTAGGCAAGCACTCTACTGTCATCGAGCCACAACCCATGCTGCATTTCTCACTTTGGGTAATGCATGATGTGGATCAGGAATTGAATGGATCGGGAACTGAAATCTGTCTCTCTGTATGTTACTTGGCTTTCCTCCTTGTGTTGGGGTTGCTTGGTACTGCTCACGTGGCACACAGGGAGTTCTTTCTTTGTCAAGTACTATTTTTTTTTTAAATCACTTAAGCTGACAACATCAAACACCCTTTGATAATGTGATAAGCCAGCACGTAGGGATGGTACAGAATTTATTTTGAAGTTGGACAATTATGACCAAGGATAAAGGCAAGAGCCCCAGGGTCTCCTCTCTGCTGAGTTTTTCTACTTCCTGTTGCTTAAATGCAGAAAAAAATGTCAGGGTACCAAAGGTCTCTGATGCTATACAGACAAAAGATCTGGTAAGAGATGCTGTAACACAATACAGAATCTTAAGTACGTAGTAGTACCTGTGCTCAATTTTGGAAATGAATTATGAAACTCTGATGATATAGAGTCCAGACAGAAGACACGTGTGGATGGGTGACTTCTGTTTATTAGGAGGACACTAAAATAAAGGTACAAAGGCAGATTTGGAAGACATATAAACATATTGATACAGAGGAGGGAATGAATTAGATCTTCTGGAGAAAAACGGAATGTGTTTACAGAACAGGTACTATTGGGGCTGGGTTTTGTGGGATGAATAGAGGTTTGCTAGGTTGAGAAGCATCCAAACCTAGCTTGGTCTCACCCTAGGTCCAGACAGTGAAGTGTGTGCAAGTGCAGGGAAGTGCATGTAGGTTCTAGTGAGAGATTCTGTGTGTCTGGGGCAGATGATGGGGAGACAAGATGAGGCTGACCATTACACACCTGATAAACCATGTCAAGAAAACGGGATTTTATTCTCTTTGTCATAGACAGTCATTAACGATACTTGAAGTTGAAAATGGCATGACATAATTTGCTTTCTAGGAAGATGGTGTTGGTGGCAGTGTGGAACTGTGGTTGTGGTGGGTAAAAGGTGATGCAGGGAGGTCACTGAGGACTTAGCTGTTCTATGTTCTATGTCATCGTTCTGTGACAATGCAGAGGTCTAAGCTTTGACAGTGACTCATGGAAGGAGAACCAAGCAAGGGATGGGATTTTGAAATTGCATCTACCCGATTCTGTGTGGATGTGGGAAGTGATTGGGAGGGAGGAGCTGAGGGTAAATCTGACATTTCTAATTTGGGGTCTTGGGATTAGGACTGGGATTTCAGGCTAGAAAGCAAGTTGGGGGAGGCAAGATAAAAACTTGCCTTGAGAAAAGCTGTCTAAATAATCAAGTATTGCTGAATATTTAGTATTGAGGTAAAAGATTAACTAACATCTTGTCATGAACAGTGTTCATTTTGCCTCCCAGAGACAGAGAAGTTGATAGGGATACCAGACACGAGTGAGTGGCAAATGGAATGGAACAATGGAGAGAAGAATCCTCTCTCTCTCTCGCTCTCTCTCTCTCTTTCTCTCTCTCTCTCTCTCTCTCTCTCTCTCTCTCTCTCTCTCTCTCTCTCTCTCTCTCTTCTCTCTCTCTCTCTCTCTCTCTCTCTCTCTCTCTCCTTCTCTCTCTCTCTCTCTCTCTCTCTCTCTCTCTCTCTCTCTCACACACACACACACACACACACACACACAGCACTGAAAGAGTGTAGGCTTTGGAGTCAGGCAGACCTTATTTGGTCACCATCCTTGCTTCCCCTCTTGGGTTTCCGTTTCCCACCCCCCAACACTTCCCTGTGCCTCCATCTCCCTATCACAGCACTTACAAAACTCTACTTATTTGTCTTTATAACTAAATGTTAAGCTCTGTGAGGGCAGGTCCATGGCTCATTTATCTTTGTATTCTCATGTTTTGAGTGCTTGGCACATAATAAATCCTCTATAAGTTTTTATGTGATGCATGAACGCGTAAGTGAGTGGATTTACAAAACTTTGTGACCTCAGGCAAATTAGTTCATCTTTCTAGATTGCAATCTCTTCAAATGTACAACTGGCACTATCTAACTCATGAAGATAATATTTTAAGGGTTCGGTGTGTGAATACATGCATAGGAACTAGTGGGGTAGCTAGCACTCATAAAACTCTAAGTAATTGTCACTTGTCAATTTTCCAGGCCAGAATGTTCCATCATCACATAAACTTTAGCAACAAGCAATCACATGGCCATATCATGACAGACTTTCAATAGTTGTTTCATACCAAAAAAAAAAAAAAAATCTCCTAACCTGAGAACTCTTTTCAAAGTAAGCCAACTATTTCTGATTTCTGTTTCTCAGAAGCCAGAGCAATTTGGAGCGGAGTAGGTATGTGAAGTACTTCCTAGATAATGACTTTTGGTATATTTTCAAATTTGCCAAGGCTGCTTGCCCATTCGTAACAGTCCTCAAGCTAGGATGGCAATAAACAAAATGAGATGCCCTATTGGCAGCGTCTACTATCACAAGCTGCATCTCAATTTTCTAGGGATTAGAGGTGATGAGGTAGTGGGAAGAGGATGACAGAGAGAATAAGGGAGGAAGAGGAAAGCTTTAAAAATGTTTCTGCTTAAAAAGTTCTCTCTCTGCGTCTAGGTTAGTCCACTGAATGCAAACCACACCAGCAGCTCAACGAGGGCCCCTTAAGCAGTAGGCAGCACCTTGAACTGGAGCTATCTTCTGAAAAAGCCCTATAAGAAACTTCATTCACTGTAGAACAAAGGAAGCCCTCCTGTGCAGTTTTGGCTAAGATATTGCCATTTTGATGCCTCCTGGCGAGGATTATGGGTTAATTGAAAATCTCAAACTGATTCTTACTTTTGTAGTGAACACCTGGGCCAATGGAACACTAAAACTGAGCACTATTAGTAAGCTTAGGGGAAACAAATATGCCCAGAAGAAATTTACAAAGGTCCCAGTTTTAGCACTATACATCTGATTACACCCTGGGTGCCTCCTGACCTAGGTAAGAACTGCAGGCTTGTGTCTGAGAGCTGACACCTGTATTCTCCCAAATTACAGCTGCTGTAGTTCAAGTCAAAGGCAGTGTCAGAACCGAAGATTTATATTCACGTAGGAATGGAAACTTTTATTTGTTATGGCTTCAGTGTCAAAACCAGTTTGATTTCCATAAATTTTGCTTTTCTTAAAAAGAAAAATCAAAGTAACTGAAACAAGCAGATCTTTGGCAGAATCTCACAGGAAATGTTCAATAAAATCAGAGATGAGAAGGGGCATGTTGGTGGGAGCAGACAAAGACTGCAGGATATAATCACAGAGTTGATGTAATCATTACCATTTAGTTACCTGGGGTCAGGAGGTAAAGCAAACTGTCTACAAACGCTGAGGAGCAGAATTAGTCAGGTGTCTTGCAACAAAGTGTGGGGGTAGCACAGTATGGGCAGCAAAGCAGGGCATCTGAGTCTAGCCTCTTTCACTGACTGTGTGACCTTGAATAGGTCGTGTCATCTCTTAACTTCAGTTCCTCTTGATTTGGGAACCTCTCACCAGTTTTCCAGGAGTTTAGGTGGGGTGTGCCTTGTCCCCATGTTGCAGAAGGTACCATTATCATCATGTTCTCTGTGACAGTAACTGCCTTGGGAATGGTGCAGCAAGGCATTGCTAGGGACCTTCCTTCTCTAGCATAAATGACTTTGGTTCCTCACCCCACACCAGGCATCTCTCTGGGAACAGCACCAGGCTCACCAGACCTTCCTTCCTCGAGGATAGGTTCTGCCATCTTTTTGTTTAAAACAGAATTTGATGCTATTTCTTGTGACTTTATGAATCCTAAATGCCTCACCCTTGTCCTGGGCACCCTCCCCTCTCTTGCTCCTCTGTGCCAAGCCAGCGCTGATGTACATGACACAAATAGTAGCGGGAGTGACAACAGATCCCGTGAAAAGGTAAGAAAAGAGAAGAACCTGACCCTGTCTCAATACATAGTGGTTGGCAAACATTGCTCTTCACACGGCCAGTGAAGGAGTTGATGAGTTGAGGAGGGCAGATGTGCAACTGAGTGAACTTGGGTTGATGCTGCTCTGACTCTGTAAGTGGCATCCTGTGTCAATGTCTCTGTGTGTCCCAGCAGTGTTCTACAGAGCATGCATGTAAATTTTTGGGGTTGGTTTTTTTTATTTAATTTTTTTTATTTTTACAGACTGCATTTTGATTCATTGTACACAAATGGGGTACAACTTTTCATTTCTATGGTTGTACACAATGTAGATTCACAACATTCATATACATAGGGTAGTACTGTCTGTCTCATTCTACTATCTTTCCGTCCCCCACCCGCTTCCGCTCCATTTTCCTCTACACCATCCAAAGTTCCTTTATTCTTCTCTTCCCCGCTCCCCTCCACCCACCTCGTTATGTATTGTCATGCACTTATCAGAGAAAACATTCGATCTTTGGTTTTTTGGGCTTGGCCTATTTCACTTAGTATGATAATTTCCAGCTTCATCCATTTACCAGCAAATGCCATAATTTTATTTTTTATGGCTAAGTAATATTCCACAGTTTCTTTATCCATTCATCAGTTGAAAGGCATCTAGGTTGGTTCCACAATCTAGCTATTGTGAATAGAGCTGCTAAAACCTGAGTTATAGTTATGTGTCAAGAGTAGTTCATGGCTAACTTCTTGAGGTTTCTTTCAGCCTTATAATTTCATGAAATTTTCCCATATGAAGCAGCAATTTGGAAAGCAAAGCATTTTCCTGGAGTTCCCTTTGATTTATACTCTTTATTGGCTGTGATTTAAGAGCAAATACTGTGGTAGGAGGTGGACATTGGAAGGAGGACAGAAATCTACTCCACTAAGTAGAGCCCTCTCCTGTTCTTTTCCATTTGATTCATTATCTTCCATTTCCACGGTTATCTGCTGTGTGCTTTTTCATCATTTGAGCCTTTCTCTTTTGCCTCATTTCTCTTCATTTTCTTAATTTTTCTCTTTCCATTATATCCTCATAGCCCCACTTACTGCTTTTCTTTTAACATAAAATATTCTCTCAAATTTGATGATGTTCTAGTGACATTTTGAGCCTAAAGGAAATGGTAAGCTTATGGTCAGTTCTGTCCCTTGTGTCCTTTGGTGCCTATGTTGGAGTGGTGGCCTCCTCTATGTAGGCTTGTGGTTCACTGTCTCTAGGAACCTGGTCCAGAGTGGACTAGGTACATGAAAGGCTAGAAGGTTGTAGAGGTGGGCATGGAACATAGGCTTCATAGCAACACTGTGTGTGACTTGGGTGGGGCAGAGGCTGACATTGTCAGGTAGTTCACAAACCCTAGGAAGACTGTTTCATGGAAGGAGTAGGCAAAGAGGGATTCACCAGGTCTGGAGCCTCTTCTCCATTCACAAAATAGCTTCTGCCATGATGCAGACCAAACTGGGTCTACATTTGTTTCTCAAAAGTAAGTGGTGAATCCCATTGTATTAGAAAACCTCAAATCTGCTAGAGTCCCAATTCTGAAGAAGCAAACTTTAAAAGATCAATTTATCCATAACCGATGTACAACATGAGCTCTGGAGTCCTCTACTGGAAAAAAGAGGCTGTATGCCTTTAATTTCCCTGGGTATTGGGTGTTACATGATTCTAAGGTCCCTTCCCATTACCACTTCCACCTCAGGGTGAGTCTTCATCTATTACTCCATCTTCCTGGTGTTGTGGTGTATCTGAGTCACTGGGTATGATCTTGGCTCTCAGGTGTGGTCTAAGTCTCCCTGTGACTTTGGCCAAAGAAAGCAGTCTGTGGCTGAAGCCTTGCTCTGGGTGGGCCCCATCTGACCATGAGTTTATTCTGGGGTTCTCCATTTTAAAAATGAAGACAGTGAAGTTCAGAGAGGTTAAGCAATTTGCCCAAGGTCACACGGCTTGTGAGTTAGACCTAGGATTTAAACATAAGTTTTCTCATTCCAAAGTTTATTCTTTCCTCCATACTACACTACGGAGCTCACAAACTGAAGTCATCCCCAAATGTCAAATTGCTTGGAACATAGGTACATATATTCGCTAAAAGAAGGAACACTCTTTTTCTCGGGTTATATATAACTGTAGGATTGTCACCTTCTTTTTTCCAATCTTTCAGGTAAATGGTGCTTCATTAGGAAATGCCTAAGATTAAATAACTCATTGGTTATGTCAATTAAACCGATGAACCTATGGTTTCATCATAAAAACTTTATAAAACATTTGAAACTCCTTTGGACATTCAAATTTGACTTGGACTTTGATATGAAGTCCCTGGACACACTGTCCAATTCTGATTCACAACCATGAGGATCTAGAATCTATAAAGATCTTGGATAAGGTTTGGGGGTGTAAAAGAAAGGGCAGGGTCCTTGTCTTTACTCAATGGGAAGCTGAACCTTTAGGTTTAGCTTGACTTTTATGTTATCTCCTTGCTCCCCCTTGTGGTCAAAAGTGGGTCTCAGAAAGCCTAATGTAAATTCCAGGTATATGTGATTCCAGAAACATTTCCCAATTTCTGGGGGAAATTCCCCAAGGAACAGCACTCTCCTTCTCAAAAATCTAGGTACTTCCCCACCTTATGAAAGTAAGTCAAACTTTCCTAATTATAAAAGAAAAACACATTTCCAAATTTTAGAAATTTTGGAAAATACAGAAAAGAGTGAAGAAAATTAAAATAACATAGGTCTTACCCGCCAAAAATAGTTACTGTCTGACTTTGATAAAATTTTCACAACTTTTTTTTTACTATGCAGTTACATATACATATATACATGCAGCATTTATTTAACATGCAATATATTTCATCTTTTATCAGCTCCATAATTAGTCATTACTTATGCCTTTATCTCTTCTTGTAAGCATTCTCTGCCAAGTCCCACTGTCTCCCCAATAGAGGTAGACACTGATGTTTATCACTCCCTTGCTTCTTTTTAAAGTGAAATCACAATCACATACACACACGGATTACTTACACTGGATATACCTTTGTTTCCTCTTTTTTAAATTTATTTATTTTCCCCCAACCAGGCCTTTGTCCTGGATAGACAAATACTATCAGACATGATTGGCATATGGATGTATTATAGTTTATTTAATGAATCTTCTAAATGTTAGTCATTTAGATTCTTTTAAATTTTTTGCTACTTTACATTATTCAAGCAATTAATGATAAATCTTTGCACAAATAAATGATCACTTCTTGAGGTGAGAGGATTTTAAGGTTAGGAAATAAGTCTTTGATTCTGCTGTCCCTCTGCTGTAAAAGTCATTCCCTTTTTGTTCGCATGAATCATTTTGAGAAGGCTTCAGTTTCCTCCCAGGTTCAAACAAGTGCTGTCACCACTATGTCCAGTGCTCAGCTGCTTCCTTGTTAGAGGTGCCTTCTTCTCTTCAAAGATGCCATCAGCAGTTCAGTTAGGTAGGGAATTTTTCAGGCCTCATGAGAATTTTGGAGTCCTTTTTCTTTAAAGAAACAGAATCAACACAATTGGCTTTAAAAATCTTACAATTTTTTTTTTTTTTTTTTTTTTTTTTTTTGCAGTGCTGGGGATTGAACCCAGGGCCATTGTGCTTGCAAGGCAAGCACTCTACCAACTGAGCTATATCCCCAGCCCCTTTTACAATATTCTTAACCCTTAGAGTCATTGAGTTGCCTACCAAATATTCACAGTAGTACTTCAGTTCTCAGCTGTTTTTTTTTTATGTCTGAGAATATATATATATATATATATATATATATATATATATATATGCTAACTTAATGGATTTTTCTCTCAAAAAAGGCAGCACAGGCAGATCAGCAGGTTATTTGATGATCTGAGCCGGTGACTTGGGTCCTGGGAACCCATTCATGGGGTGATACCATCTCTCTGGGCTTCTCAACCTGCATGACTCTGCCACTTTGGGAAGTTTCTTTATATATCACATCCAAGCACAGTGCCTTGTATACAGTAAGCACTTAGCAAATGTCTCTTAAAGGAAGGAGTCTAAAGTCCCTTTTCTGCTCTCAAATTCTATGATTCTATCAATTCTATAGGACAAGAGGATTGTTACCAGAATTTAGGGTTTAGTGAGAAGTAACTGCAGTTCTGAGGTAGCGAAGGCCAGAATATTGATATGGTCATTTTAAATCTGGATCCATCTAACTTGACAGGGCCAAAGAGAATGGATCAAAGGAAGGATGCCTTTCTGCAGCAGATGTCTTCCTGAATAGTTTCTTTTATTGCCTTTCTGCATCACTTGTTGGAGAGAGAACAGGTCTCTCTGGATGACCTGAGGTTGGTCATGTCAGGTCATTTCAGAAGACAAACCTTTGAAAAACAGGAATGAATGCTCCTAAATTCCCAAAGTGCTCTTTTAATGGACTGCTGTATTTGACAAAGGTTAGGTCTGAGCCGAAGGATAGGCTGAACACATGATTCTAAAATTCATATGCAAATGAATAAATATGAGTTTTACTTGTATACTTTTAAACTCCTACTGAATAATTTTTATTCAATATTAATTTTTAAACTCCTATTGAATATTAATTAATTGAATACTAATTTTCATGTTATTAACAGATGAAACATTTTCCATCTGCCAGGTAGATTATGTGCTCTGAATACATTATTTAATGTCCACTGTAATTTTATGAGGCACATATCTTTTAGTTGTTTCATAGCTGTGGAAACTGAGGCATAGAGAGGCTAAGCTGATTGCCTAAGATCAGAGAGTTGGTAGAATCAGAACATAAACCCAGCCTCCTTTGACTCCAAAGCTCATTTATTTAGGCCACTAAGTTATACTGCTGTTCTTATGACATTTATCACATTTTACCTCATTCAGCAGATATCTGTCCAACTCTTACCTAATGAGTCCCTTAGGGGCATTTAACTTACTTATCTCTTATTAACTGAAATGCCTTATGTCAGGCATGCAACAGTATTTGCCTATTGATTCAAGCAGCAACCTGTATTTTATATAGTTTGACTCAGACTTTGTTGTGTTCTTTTCTCCCTTTTATTTTAAAATTTTTAAAACTTACAGGAAAGTTTCAAGAATAGGTCAGTGAACACATGTATATCTTCTATTTAGATTCACCAATTGTTAACATTTTGTCACATTTGTTTTTTCTGGACCATTTGAGAGTTAGTTGCAGATATACTTTAAAATATTTCAGAAAGTATCTCCTAAAAACAAGGTCATTTCTGCACAATCAAAATACATCATCTTCAGAAAATTTTACATTGTTACAATACTAATATAATCTACATTCAAATTTCTCCAATTGTCCTAATAATGTTCTTCAAGAACTGTTTTGTTTCTTATCCAGGGTTCACTTAGGATCACACATTGCTTTTAGTGTCATATTTTTATTTTGTCTCCTTTAATCTAGAACAGCCCATTACCCTCCCTCCCCCCAAAAAAAAATCTGCCCATGAAACCAAAATTTTTAAAAAGAGCTGGGCAGTTTTTTGTTTTGTTTTGTTTTGTTTTGTTTTTTAAATAAGTTTCCTCAGTTTGGGTTTGTCTGATTCTTTCCTCACGAGTAGGGACAATTACACACGTGTGGCCAGAAAAATTATCTTTGTGTCCTTCTCTGCACCACATCACCAGGCACATCATGTTATTCTCTACCACCCATGGTGAAGTTAAGTTTGATCATTTAGTTAGTTTGAATTTCTTGATGTGAAGGTATCTTTTCTTTTTGGTAAGTAGCCTATGGGGCGATTCTTTGAATCCATAGCAATATCCTACCCAACCATCTATTGTTTTTGCCTGAAATCAATTACTACTATAGTGGTTCCAAAGTAGTGGTTTTCTATTTATATACTCTCTTCTACAGCCATTACTTGGTATTCTCCTCGAAAGGGCTTCCCTTCCTCCACCTCCTCTCCCGTCTGAGTTATAATCTACTTGTACTTACCCCTTGGGAAACTATGTTTTCTCATCCTTAAAATGACCCAAGGCTCACATTCTTGTCACTCTGAGATGAAATTCCCAAAAAGATCTGCGAGTCATCTACCAGAGAATGGGTCTGGGTGTGGTGACCGCGGCAGCATCCGTCCAGATCCCGGAGGGTCCCCATCTCTACGTGCCTTCCCCGAGCCCATCCATGGCAACAGTAGCTAGGTGTCTCCGGGCGTTCTCGCGAGAATGAACCCCTACAGGGACAAAGCGCGGTCCCTTCGGCTCCGCCACACCACGTCAACCCTCGCCCCAGCCACCTGCGCGCTGGGCCCTCCTGCGCACGCGCGCCCGCGGAGCCGGACAGTTGGTGCGTGTCCACCCTGGCGGCTCCTCTCCGCACCCAGACCCGAGGCGCGCGAGCGCTGCACGACACCACGGCGTAAACGCGCTCGGGGGCGTCAGGGGCGCGCAGGCGCCGCGGGGGGAGTGAGGCCGCGCAGGCGCGGACGGCGTTGGTTTGAAGAAGACCTTCAGCGTTGCCCTGGCGGAGCCGAGACAGGCCCTTAGGTTGGAGGTGAGGCGAGCCGAGGCCGCGAACCCGGAGACCCGGGAAGGCCGGAGAGCGGGGGGACGTGATCCAGCGGAGATCGACGGAGGCGGGCCTAACAGAGGGCGGTGGAGGGAGACAGCGGTCTAACGGGGCGCGGGCCGGGAGGGCCGCGGAGGGCAGAGGGGACGCCGGCTCCTGCCAGGGACTTTGCTCCCTGGCCGCCTCAGGTGATGGAGCCGCAGCGCCGGAGGGGGCTGGTGCCGCAGCAAGCCGCGACCTTCTTCCACCCGGCGTGCGGACAGGACTTTGTTTCAAGGTGTCAGGCTAGAAAGGAGGTCGGTTTCTAGAGAAGTTGGATCCTTGAACCCCAAACCACTCACGCACCCTCGCCCTCACCATTCTCTCTGGAATTGTTGACCAGCACCAAGTGGGTCTTCCACTTCTGGCCGAAGGGAGGATGCTGTACGTGCAACTTAAAAAGCAGAAACGAGGAACAAAAGGGGACTCTCTACTGACTGTCAAGTTTATGGTTGTGTAAAGCAATATTATCTAGTTAACGCCTTTTAAAAATTCCACTCTGCGTCTAATATGCATCCTTGGTACATGGAGCATATCTACGAAGTGCATTTTGTAGAGCTAATAGAATGTGTGGTTGTAGCTTCAGTCCCCAGCACATGAAATCTCCCTGTGTTCTCGATTTTTGCTTGATCATACCAGCAATGCATTTCCCGTCAGAATCATGGACCTGAGAAATAAGATTAAATTAGGCAGCATTGAGATCAGTTAGTAAACTAAATCAGGTACTTGACTTTTGCAAAGTGTCTGATACTGGTTTTGAAAAATAACAAAACAAAATGTAAAAGATTATAATTAGTACCTAGAGGAATATATATGGGTGTTTCTGAACATTTCAGTGTATCTTTTCTCTTGTCACTAAGAAAAATAGAAAGCTTTAAACATTTCTATTTGAATATATAGTTCCTGCATTTCTATATGTATCTCCCAAAATATAGACTTTTGGCAAAATTTTAACAAATATCATAGATTCTGATTATAAAGTTAATAATAGGAAGTTAGAATATGTAAAAGTCTTGAATTGATCATTGGAGTACAAGGGACTGAATTGTAAAATAATTGCTCATAGTGAACTATGAATCTCTGTAGCTTAGAGCAAAGTTGTATTATGGTTTGAGTCAGCATATCCATACTACTCATTTACCTATACTACACTCTTTCCTCTTTGTTGGTGCTGAGGAATTGAATCCAGGGTCTCCTGCATGCTAGGCTAGCAGTCCTCCGGAGTTTCATTGCCTACATTGCCTACATTCCTCTAACTTTATGTATGTTTATATACATATATATATATGTATATATTTATATATACACACATATACACATTACATATGTAATTATATATGTATGTATATTAAATACTGTTTCCTCTTTATATCATAGTGTCTGTTATATTTGTCAGCTTTAGGTTAAGGAACAAACTAATGAATTCTTAGTTAAGTACATGAGGGCTGGGATTGAAGCTCAGTGGTAGAGTGCTTGCCTAGCACATGAGGCACTGGGTTCTATCCTCAGCACCACATAAAAATAAACAAAATAAAGCTATTGTGTCCATCTGTATTTAAATATTAAAAAATAAAAAAAAACTATTCCTCCTTTAAAAAAAAAAGTACACGAAGTACTTCAAGTATGATAATCAAGTGTGATGGTATAGGCAGAAACTTAGTAGACATTCAGATTAAAAGCTAGACTAAATATAAATAGCTGGACTAAATATAAATAATATTTAAATACTTTGTCTACATGATTCAGGAGTAGTAATTATAAGGGCTAACTAGAACTCTTGATTTTTCTAGTGTAGTAGAAGTGTGCTCATGGGACTGCTTGAGGTGGTTCTATAATTGGTTAGACATGGATTTGAGTCTGCAAGAGGCACATAGCAGAACCTGCTGCAGGAAAGAGATTCCATTATAGAAAAAGGGCAAAGGAATGGTATGTTCAGTAGTGTTGGTAGCTTTGGAGAATTTGATTTGAGGGTCATATTGGCAGTAGACAAGCTGGGTGAATACTGAGTAGGCAAAATGTAAAGTCAAGGCACCTTAGGTTTTCAAGGTTTTAACTGCAGAGTTTACACCAATTTTGGTAAACACATTGCTGCAGGTAGACTCTATCCTATATCTAGTTAATAGTAAAATTATGAACTTTAGGAAGAGCTTTGAGAGAGACCATATTCTGGATGAGTACATTTCAATCAGTGTGGTAGCTCTTATTTCAAGTGTTATTTTAAGCCTTATTTCAGAGAAGCAAAATGTTAGTCCTGAGGATTTTTTTCCTTGTGTGTGTGTGCCACTGGGGATTGAACCCTGGTCCTTGATCATGTGTTCCACCTCTAAGCTACAGCCCCAGCACCAACTCTAAGGGTTTTGGTTACATATATTGTTACAGTTCCATAAAAACTTTACCTTGTGGCTGTACACAGCTCTTTGGCTGTGTAACAGTCCAAGAAATGTTTTTCTAAACTAAATTTTGAAGGTTTTGTTTTGTTTTTAGAAGAGTATAGTTTAACAGAGCACCCCCTTTAGCCTGCAAGAACTTTCTTTTATTTGAAATGTAGTCAGAAAGATGACCTCTTTGACTCTCATGAGAAAACCTTTTATTTTCTAGTGCTCTGGAAAGCTTTTTTTTTTAAGGAGCGAAATGCCTTTTCTTAACTTTGATTACAGTTGGGTAAAAACGTTAATGATGCAAAGGAAGAAAGAAACTACATGGCACACAGGATGAAAGAGTAGAACAACTTTGGATGAATACTTACTAGTTATTCCTTTGTTCTCATTTTTCTTTTTAAGATATGTGTAACACACCGACTTACTGTGACCTAGGAAAGGCTGCCAAGGATGTCTTCAACAAGGGATATGGTAAGTATATACTATTATAAATTTCCAGGTTTGGGTAAGTGTTTTAGTCAGCTTTTTTGCTGCTGTGTCTAAATGACCCAACCATCACAACTGTAGAGGAGGAAGAGTTTAATTGAGGACTCATAGTTTCAGAGGTCTTAGTCCATAGAAGGCCAGCTCCATTCCTCGGGGTTCAAGGTGTGGCAGAACATCATGGTGGAAGACCAGGGCAGAGGGAGGCAGCTTGCATCATCAGGAAGCAGAGAGACAGAGAGACTCCACTCTTTAGATACAAGTTGTATATCCATAGCCACGCCCCTGTGAACCACTCCTTCCTGCCACACACCCCCTGCCTCTAGTTATCACTCAGTTAATCCCATTAGGGATTAATTCACTGATTAAGACTCTCACAACCCAAGCATTTTCCTCTGAACCTTCTTACATTGTCTCACATGTGAGCTTTCGGGGGACACCAAATCCAAACCATAACAGTAAGAGTTAGTGTCAAATAGCTACTGTGTTTAAGATACTGTGTTAGTAAAATAAGGGTAAGTCAACATTAATTTACTCACAAACTTTTAAGGGGCTATTTAGACTTCATTCTTTAGAGATAAAGTTCCTGGCAAGCATTTATTTTTAGGTTTTAAAATTTAATATTTTAAAAATTTTATTCCATACACATTTAATTTTTCCTGATATTACTACTTGTATATTTCAACTTTGTATATATATCAGCATAACAGTTTCCAGTCATTTTGTTTCTCGTAATAGTGACTATTCCTTTCATTCATTTGTTCTTTAATTACATTTTAAAAGTATGTCTTTATTAATTTCGAGGGACTTAAAATTATACTTATTTCATTATAATGCAGTTGCTTATGGAACACTCACCTAATGAGAATACCAGGTATATTCCATGTGGAAAGTATTCTGTACTATTTTCACAATTTCTGACATGAAAAGAAATTGGTGCATCACATTTTGTAAATTGCTTTTGTTTTTGTTTGTGTGTCTAGGGTTTGGCATGGTCAAAATAGATCTGAGAACCAAGTCTTGTAGTGGAGTGGTGAGTACCTAATATATTTTGAATAGTTGTAGCACAATTAACTTAAAAGGAACTTGCTTAAAAATCATTATTAATCTAGTTAGGTGAAATGGCATACTTTTGGGACTGTGCTCTTATAGTTTTGTTCTGCTCTCGTAGTTCACTTACCATACTAACTCAGTCAGTGAAACCTATGGACAATCAGGTTGAATGTGGCGGAGACACTTTGTATTTGTCATAATGAATATTCTCCATTATGCTTTTAGAAGATAAGAGAATGTGTATTTTGACCTGTATCATATCTTTGCATTCATGAAAATATATTACCAAAAACCCATTATAATGGGTTCATGTAAGTTTTGTTGCTTTATTATAAAAATTAATTTTTGTAAATTATCCTGTCTCTTCATGATAAGTTGAAACAAAATGTAGAAATAAAATGTATTTCTACATGTATGCACATAGAAAATTATTTAGTTTTTAACTAAAGAATGAAGTTCTTAACTTCCAGTCTCATTCTTTCCCTCTATAGCTCCCTTTTTTTTTTTTCCTGGTGGTCCTGGGGATTCAGTTGAGGACCTTGGTCATGCTAGGCAAGCACTCTACTACTTAGCTACATATCCATCCCCAACTTATGGTCTTTTTTCTCCTGGAAGTAAGAATGTAGTAAAGGATGTATTGATAGATTTTCAAAGTATCATTAGCCAAAACTTTTATTCAGTAAATCTCGGCAATTAGATTAACTTTTCATTAATCTCATTCTCTGATTTCTCCTCATGAGCTTCATCTTTTTGTTAGTATTGACCTATTTAAACCCATGCAAAGTTCATTTCTGGAAATAATGATTTAATTAGAAGGACAGAGGCATGTGGAATTCCTGCAATATTTTTTGGACTCTTTATAATCTTGGTTTGTCACTATCATTCTTTCTCTGGGATTCTCTAGCATAAATAAATATACATATTCGCCTGCCCTATTAACTGGGCGTATTGTATGTATGGTTCTGTTAAAATAGAAAAAGCATGCATGTTTTGGATAGGTTTCAGAATTTGTGCAAGTTATGTTTGTGTTGTGAAAGTTATCACTAAAGTATTTATCTCCCCTTTCATGCTCCTGTGGTGTGATTATATTCACTCAGATGGTAAGGAAAAAAGCTTATTTATGTGTTTGTTTTTATGGTTGCTTTTGGTCTTTGATATTGATTTAGGATAAATTTTATCCATTGTTTCTTAGATTGTATCTGGATATTTTTATTGTACACCATCTATTTAACAGTGACATTTTTGTTCTGTTGCTTACTAGCATGCAATACAGAGCTGTAGATGTTATATGCATGTCATAAATGTATTTTTCACTTATTTGACCTAATTATGAAAGTAGACTGAAGCAGTTGTGGGTCTGGAGTTCAACTTAGAACACTCTAGTCATCTCTGAGATTTGTACCTGTGGTATTTTAGTTTCTTGACAGAGCTTCAAACTAAGAAAAGTTAACAATAACAAGGAAGACATGTAGACTAATCTATCACCTTAATTTTATGCATGAAATTTTCCTAACACCAAAATTAAGATTTACATTTGCTATGCTTGTCAAATTTGTGACAATGAAAAAAAAAATAAAAACCTACTCAGTTGGAACTACTAAAAGAAAATAATTGTCACATTAAAGAGTTGCACGGACTGTTAAACATGACTAACATTTTATCACTTTTTTCTAAGGCCTTGCCCTAAATATGCACCATGATAGTCACTTTGAAAGCTTTCTGTGTAGTGCTGATAAACAGATCACAGTTTCCCAGTTGTTTCATCTGCCTGTGGAACTCGTTAGGGGGCAGGGTTTTGTTAAAGGGAGGATTCATATTGCAGGCAGTGAAACAGAACTGGGCAGGGTTGGCAGCCTTTTATTACTGTTGGCAGTATTTCAGAAATGCTCCTTGCAAACATGACCAATCAGAATGTTTTTAACTTGACAGTTGTCGATTGTCAGTGACAGGTGTTGACTATTTGCTTCCCCCTAGAAGGAGGACTATTTCTAATTGCTTATTGTCATATGACTGAAAGGATACTTAAATTAGGAGGAGAATATACTTAAGACATTCATAGTAGCTGTTGGTAGAAAATAACTTTATAAGGTAGACAGGATGGAGGAGGAGGAAAGAGGGATAAACTGTGTCATTCTACTTTATTATGAAAAATAGGTAGATAATTTCAAGTACTGAAATTGTTTATGTTGAAAGTTTTGTGGATAGCATTGTGGACAAAAGCAGTTAATGTTTTTACAGCATTGTGAACACACTTAATACTTCACGTTAACTGTACACTTGAAAATTGTTAAAATGCTAAATTTTATGTTAAATGTATTTTTCCACAATAAAAATACATTAAAAAAAAAAAAGTAATAGTCTGGGGGTTTAACTCAGTGCTTGCCTAGCATGCACAGGCCCTGGGTTTGATTACTAGCACTGAAAAAAACAAAACAAAACAAAAAAACCCCAAAGCATTGACTTTATTAAAAGTGGGTAGGGGTTAGTATTTTGGGTTTTTTTTTTAAGGACCTCTAGATTTAGTTAGTAGTTTGAAAGGCTTTACAGAGAACTGATAATGTTTTTTAGACCTTGAAAGTAAAATGTTTAAGATTCAATAATTTTGTCTTTTGGAATTTATTTTTAGTAAAGATGTATTTCTTTTGAAGAAGAGAATCATTTTTATTGTTTGCTTATTTATTTATTTATTTATTTTGGTACAAGGGATTGAACCCAGGTGCACTTTACCCCTGAGCTATATATCTCCAGCTCTTTTTTAAAAAATAATTATTTAGTTTAATTTATTTATTTTTATGTAGCACTAGGGTCAAACCCAGTGCCTCTCACATGCTAGGCAAGTTCTCTGACACTGAGCTATAACCCTTTTTATTTATTTTGAGACAGGGTCTTGCTAAGTTTGCTGAGAATGGCCTAGATCTTGCAGTCCTCCTGCTTCAGCCTCCTGAGTCACTGGGATTACAGGAGTGTGCCACCATGAGCATCTTGAAGGAGAGAATTTAAGGTGCCCGTTTAGGAAGAGTATATAGAACATTAAATATCAAAAAGAAAGGTGATTAATGGCTAAAATTGGTTAAGATATTAAGAGAGGAAAAATAGAAGGAATGCAGGAAATAAATTGGTGTAGAGTAGGGCTTTGGTAAAAAAGTAAATTGTTTTGGTTTCTAATTCATTGAGCTCTGCTTTCTGAAATTTATGTTTTCTCCTTGATGAGATAATTTTAAGGTAATTATTTTTTCTTGTTTACCAGGAATTTTCTACTTCAGGTCATGCTTATACTGATACAGGGAAAGCGTCGGGCAACCTAGAGACCAAATATAAGGTCTGTAACTATGGACTTACCTTCACCCAAAAATGGAACACAGATAATACTCTTGGGACAGAAATCTCTTTGGAGAATAAGGTAAGAGAAGTCATTGGAAGTTATTTGTAGGTTCAGTTTCTCTTGCAGATTAAATAATGAACAAACCCCACATATAATCTGAATGAGGTCTTACACCCTATCTAGTAGCTGTATTTTTTCTGTGCATATGACCTTTTTTGGTATGTCTTAACATTTCTAGAAACAGGCTTTGTGAGTCCTCTAATTATCATATCACATCTTTTCTGACCAGTTCTGATTATTCTGTCATACAGCTGAACTTTCCCTGAGTAGAACAAACTCTTTGCATTTTAGTTTTGTAATCATTGTCAAATTGGCTCCACAAAAAATATTTCTAAAATTCTTTAATATTTTCAAGGAGAAAATCTATTAGCAGACATTTATCAAGTGCCCACTATGTACAGGGCACTAGTTTTAAAAGTATATCTGTGTGCACATTGTCATGTAAACAGGTTACAGCTGAATAAATTATTTAAGTTGGCTTATTATCTCATTCCAATAATTTCAAGAGAATATAGCAATATTATTTTGTTGTACTGGAATTTATTAGTTTTGTACTATAATTTATGTTATTTGCCTTAATAGAATTTGGCCTATACATTTTAACCTCCTTTTTTGAGATGAGGTCTTACGATATTGAGACCTGGCTTTGAATTCCTGGGCTTAAGGGATCCTCCTGCGTCAGCCTCTGAAATAGCTGGGACTTAGTACCTGCCCAGTTGGCTCAGCTTATAACCTGTTTTTTGATGGGAGAACCATGAGGAAGGCTGGGGGTGAGGGAAGAGGAATAAAGGGACAGGGAAGGATGGGAGGTAATTTATTATATAATTTAATATCTGGCTTTCTTTAATGACTTCCTATTTTTGTAAAGAGAAAGTTAGAGGAAACTTTAAAATTGGCTCTTGGAGTCAAAGCATTGAAAATTACTAATCGTTAATTTAAAATCTTTGTTTTTCAGTTGGCTGAAGGGTTGAAACTGACTCTTGATACCATATTTGTACCGAACACAGGGTAATTATCCAAACCCTATTTTCTGAATTGTTTTTGAAGCCTTAAAACTTTAGAAGGGAGTTGCAGTGAAAGTTTAAAGGTAGGGAGAAATTAGGAGGCTCCTGTTAAGAATACCAGAGGCCTTGTGTATATAAATATAAAGGAAAATTCCTCAAGGTAGGATAGCATTTTCATTTGAAAATTGAACAGATGAACAAAAATTTACATGTGTATTCCAGAGAGGCACATTGTGGAAAAAAAGTTTAGGGGCTAGAGGGGTCTAAGACCATAGATACATCTTAAGCTGTTCTAAAGGTTGATGGATATGGTTTCTGCTGAGAAGTTAATTTCTGAAGATAATAATCTTCAGAATATAATATAATCTATGGACTTAGAACACCGTAATGAATAGTTCTGCTACTGACTTGATTTTTTAGCCTACTCTGTAAAGAAAGTGGATGTGTTATTTCCTCTGTCTATCTTGGTTTCCTGCTATCTGAAGGACAAAGGTGCTAGATAAATGCAAAGTAGAATTTCTTCTCAGTTGGTAACTATAATATCTTTCCTGTGACATGCTTTAGTTATCTTTAGGACAAATATTCTCATCAGAGATTTGACTGGAATGGGACAAGGACTATTAAGAACTAATTTTGTCTCTTCAGTATTGTTCTTCAAAATAGTACACTTCTTTCCATGATAGGTTAATAATGTATATTGGGTGTTACTTTTTGTGGCATTTGGCATTTGTAAACTTTTAAAGATATTTAATTTCTCATATGTCTTTATACACACATCTCTAGTATTAATTTGGCACTGAAAAATTTCATTTCTTTTTTTAATATATAAATTTTTAATTGACATTATACACATTTTATGGGTATTGTGTGGTGTTTTGATATTTGTATACATTGTGTAATGTTCAAGTCATGATAAACATCTCTTCAAATGTTTATCATTTCATGGTGAAAACATCAAATCCTTTTTTCTTTTTTGAATTATATATAGTACATTATCTTTATCTGTAGTAACCCTACTGTGCAACAGAATGCCTAAACTTAATATTTCCTATCTAACTATAACTTAGAACCTGTTGACCAACCTTTCCCCTTATATTTTGTTCATGCCTTTATGAAAGTAATCATGAAGTACCCTATTATTTGAACTTACAGTGAAGAATAGATAGTAATGGTATGTACATTTCTAATTTTAGTAAACTTACATTTGTAGAGCTAAATAATTTGAAACATTTTTTACCATCTGTATGCCATCTACCAAAACAGTATTTACATTGGGAGAGAGAGGGTCTTAACTCTAAAGATTCCTGGATGTAGTAGAAACTCATGTTGTTTTCATTTGTTTTTTACAGAAAGAAGAGTGGGAAATTGAAGGCCTCCTATAAACGGGATTGTTTTAGTGTTGGCAGTAATGTTGATATAGATTTTTCTGGACCAACCATCTATGGCTGGGCTGTATTGGCTTTTGAAGGTTGGCTTGCTGGCTATCAGATGAGTTTTGACACAGCTAAATCCAAACTGTCTCAGAATAATTTCGCCCTGGGTTATAAGGCTGCAGACTTCCAGCTGCACACTCATGTGTGAGTATTTATAAATTGCTTTTTCTTTAGTGCCAGTGCATTTGCCCCAAAAAAGGTGATAGCTGTTAGCATGTTGAGAAGATTAGAAGTGATGGTAATATGCCTTGGAGGATACCCATCCTTGCTGTGTTGTTTTCATAGTCAGCAGAACAGTATCAGGAGGCCAGCGCACTTAGTGCATATTGATACGCTACTGGTAGTTACTGGCTTTTCAGCCTTTACCCTAAGCTCTAGAATTTGTAGGAGAACCACTGCTTGGAGACAACCCAGAGCATGGGTTATCCTCTTGGTAAAAAGGATCTTTTGGAGAATTCTGTTTACTTTGCTTCCCTGCTCTGTATGCCATCTTGGCCATACATAGAAGCTGGTCTGTTTGGATCACTAAGAACATCTTCTATATTGATCGAAGCATACTCAGTAATTCTGTGGAGGTTTTCAGGTATCCTCAGTCAGAACTGCTTCCCCTATTACTTTCAGAAGTAACAAATCCTCAAAGCTATCCTGGGATTCAGTTGTGTAGGCTACACTCTGTTGAGTCAGTGAATCTGTACTTTTAAATCATATTTTAAGTCTTAGTTGACCAAATAATGTATGTATGCCAGGACACAAAAGAAAAGGGTGGGCTGGGGAGGTAGCTCAGCTGGTAGAGTGCTTGTCTTGTAAGCACAAGGCCCTGAGTTCGATCCCCAGTACCGCAAAAAAAAAAAAAAGAAAAGAAAAGAAAAGAAAAGGGTGAGCTAAGTGTTTTTGAAGTGTTGCAGATTGCTCTCCACTAGATACTCTTATTTACTTATGATGGCTAAACAAAGTCAAACAGTGGTATAGTCAGGTATTGATACTGGTAAAATGGGATTATCGGGAAACATGAAAACTCATGGACTAACATCTGGGATGCTTTTAAATCTACAATTGAGGTGCACCTCTGGTGCCCCTGTGGTTTTGTAGGTAGGTGTTTTCTCACTCTAGGACTATGTTTTAAATAATATCCAGAATTAGCTTTGTTCCTATTTTTCTGCTTTTTTTTTTTTTTTTTTCAGAGTCTTTCTTGAACTCTACTTTGAAGTTTTCAAATTCTTTGAACATCCCCAGATCATATTTATCTGCCTTTGTGCATAATTGAATCAAATCTAAGAAACTTACATTATAACTGGGTGTGGTGGTGAATACTTGTAATCCCAGCAACTAAGTAGACTAAGGCAGGACGATCACGAGTTTGAGGCCAGGCTCAGCAATGTAGGGAGACCCCGTCTCAAAATAAACAATAAAAAGGACTAGGGGCCTGGGGATATAGCTCAGTTGGTAGAGTGCTTGCCTTGCAAGCGCAAGGCCCTGGGTTCAATCCCCAGCACCGCAAAAAAAAAAAAAAAAAAAAAAAAAGGACTAGGGATGTAGCTCAGTTGTGGAGCAATAAAGGAATCAAATGTTACTATGTTCTAATTAGGTGATCATAAATTGCATAGCTGGATTAAGTTCTTTGTTTAGTGGTCATTTATGTTAGAAATTTGCAGTTAGAAATGTTAGAAATCTTTAGTTGCAAAATGGAATCCATATTTAAATAGTCTTAGAATTTGTTTCCATGTCATAACAATGAATGGTACCAACTAATATTTATGACTTTTTCTTATGCTGTGAAAAAACAGGAATGATGGCACTGAATTTGGAGGTTCTATCTACCAGAAAGTTAATGAGAAGATTGAAACGTCAATAAACCTTGCATGGACAGCTGGTAGCAACAATACCCGTTTTGGCATTGCTGCTAAATATAAGCTGGATTGTAGAACTTCTCTATCTGTAAGAATGTGCTGCTAGATTAGATCTGCTCTTACGTTTTCATCCCAACTGTATTTGAATGTTGTGATATGTTTGTAGTTTGCACTTTCTTTATTAACTTTAATGAGCTAGCTCACTGTGTAGTCAAATGATAATTGTGCTTGAGGGTAGGAATATGGATTCTCATCCTAGTTCCTCCTCTCTTTGGCTATTGTCTGACCTTCTGAAGTAATTTTATCTCTTTGGCCACTGCAATTTCTTAACTAATTCATGGGATAGGATCACTACTCCTGTTGTTATTTGTAGTTCTTAATGATAGTAAACCTGCTCTTAGATTTCAGGAACTCTGCTCAGGTTTTCCATGTATTATCTCATTTAATCTGCACTATTGTATGTGGTCAGCAGTGAATCCTTATGCCTGATTTATGAAAGAGAAAACTGGCCTAGAAATGTCAAAGTCACAGTATGTCGCAGTGTCAAGATTTGAATCCATGTTTGTTTTTCTGTCAGTAGAGTTCATGTTATAACCACTGTCACAGGTTGTAAACTAGCTTCTCAAAGAATTCAGTATACAGGCACATGCGATGTGTTTAAGAAATTTGCTCAGGGCCTTTAAGCACGCTTTCTTGAAGTTGCCACCATTCTTCCCAGCCCTATTGACTTCTTAAAAGGGTAATCTTTTTATTATATAATTTTCAGTTTTACTAATTCTAGTTTGACCCTAAAGTGTTTTTAGTTTTGGAAACCTGGTGCATGAAGTAGTGATTGTATTGGACTTATGTACTATGAAATTGATTGTCTTCTGTTTCTGTTCCATCTCTTAATCTTAGGCTAAAGTAAACAATGCCAGCTTGATTGGACTGGGTTATACTCAGACTCTTCGACCAGGTATGTAAAGGAATTAATAACAGAGGTGTTAGGATGGAAGATGATAAAGGAACCATAAGAATAACCTAGAGAAAAACAGCCTGAAGTTACTGTAGGTTGATTCAGACCATTTTGTAACTTTTGATCAAGTACTTTCACTTAGAAAGTGTTTATGTATTTCTTGGTCACTTTGGCTTTTTAGTTTGATTGATCACTCATTGTTCATAACCCTGAACTCCAAATAAAAGTTTGTGATCAAGCTTTACTCATTAGAGATTAGAGGATAATGGATAACCCTGTTACAATTTAGTACAGCTTATACCCAGCCTATAATTCATGCAATCGACTCTGTCCATTATTTCTAGAAACCTTATATCTGGTTGTAATATTGGCAATAAGTGATTGTGGAATTTTCTTCTTTCTAGGAGTCAAACTGACCCTGTCAGCTTTAATCGATGGAAAGAACTTCAGTGCAGGAGGGCACAAGGTTGGGTTGGGATTTGAACTGGAAGCCTAATGTGGTTTTGAGTAAAGCATCAGATTTGTTCTTGGAAGTGAAGAAAAATGAACCCACTATGTTTTGGCCTTAAAATTCTTCTGTGAAATTTCAAAAGTGTGAACTTTTTATTCTTCCAAAGAATTGTAAATCTCCCCACACTGAAGTCTAGAGATTGCAAGTCCATCCTAAGGGAGGTTCTTGAAGGCATGCCTGGAAGTTGTCATGTTTGTGCCACATTTCAGTTGAGTTCTGCAGTGTTAATTTAAATTTGTTCCTCAGCGACAGTGTAGTGTCATGTTAAAGGAAATGACCTGACCCTCCAGTTTGTACATCACGTCCTGCATGTACCACACCACTTTTTCATGATGTTTTAATATATTGGTCTCTGTGCTGTAGTGGAATCTTTGGTTTTGCATCAGAGTAAAATAAAATAAACCCATCACACTTGGAACATAATTGCTTATCTGATTTCCTAGTGTTGGTTTTCTTGTATTTGATGTGGTTTTTGAAAGATGCTTTCATAGGTGGGATATGTATCTAAAGTGGTATGTCTAAAAGCCTGTTCCCTATCCTTTCTACTTTCATTTCTCTCATTCTTTCATTACTTGGGCTAAGGGATACAAGGGTGGGTTTTGTTCTTCTGGGGAAAAAATACATCTTTTGAAGTACTTGCTTTCTCTTGTGGTATGATAGGATAGTGTCACCATAGTAGTTTCATAAGTCTTCTGAGAAAGAGTGAGGGTGTGATTTGGTGAAAAGACAGAGCAAAGGAAAGAGTACAATTTGGGGAAATATGGGAAGGGAAGAGATACTGATAGAATGGGGCCAAAACTGGAGGAGGATGTCTCTGGCTCCTCTAGGGCTTCAGAAAAATATTTTTCATTAGTAAATCTAGAAAAATGATAACCAAAGAAGGAAATACCAGGTTAGAAAAGAACTGAGTAGATTTTAAGATTTTCAGGGCTTACTAAAATAATCTTTTTGAAAAAAATCTCTTCTTTTTTCTTTTTGGAGACAGGTCTCTCTTTGTTACCCAGGCTGGCCTCAAACATTCAGTCCTTTTGACTCAGCCTCCCAAGCAGCTGGGCTTATAGGCACATGCCCCTATGCCTTGTCTATCTTTTTCAATACAGAAATAATATATGCTGACTGTAACAAATTCAGATTAGAAAAAAATAAAAGTAACATTTCCCATTCCCTTTTCCAATTATTTTTTTCACCCTCATTAAGTTTGATACATATCCTTGCAGACATTTTTTAGAGTCTTTAGGGATTTCTTAAATACCTATACTTACATGTTAAAAATACATACCTTGTTTTGCAATATACTTTTTTTTGCATGGGGTGTGTTGTGGCACTGGGGATTAAACCCAGGGGTGCTTTAACACTGAACCACAGCCCAGTCCTTTTTCTTTTTTCTTTTTTTTCTTTTTTTTGAGATGGGGTCTCAGTTGCTAAGGCTAGTCTCAAACTCGTAGTCCTCCTGTCTCAGCCTCCTAAGTTGCTGGGATTATAGGCATATGCCAATCACACTTGGCTATAATATACTTTTAAATTTAACATTAAACCAGAGTCTGCTTTGTTTGTTCATGTCTGCTTCATATTTTTATTTGCATGCTTTAATGTAAATGTGACATAATTTAAATATTCCCTCCACCTTTTTTTCATCATAAAACCAATATAACATTGAATGTCTTCATTCATTTCTGTGAACAAAGCACTGTGCACTGCTTGGTAGAACTTTCTGTGATGATGGAAGCCATCAACATCTGCACTGTTATCTATAGTAGGCATGGACCACACATACTAATGGCTTTTGAGCGTTTAAAATACAACAGGGCAACTCAGCAAATGAATTTCTCATTTTATTTTATTTTAGTTAATTTAAATTTAAATAGCCATATGTAGCTAATGGCTGTTGTATTGGGCAGTGTAGTATGTAAGGGTTTTCTAGCCCTGAGATGGCCGAGTTAGGGTACAGGCATGTGGTAGGTAGTACAAAATGACCCTTCAAAAATTTTATACCTGTTTATATTTTTACTAGTGTTGTGCGAGTGCCTATTTTCCTTTTTTTTTTTTTTTTTTTTTTTGGCGGGGAGGAGGGTGGGTACCAGGGATTGAAATTCAGGGGCACTTGACTACTGAGCCACATCCCCAGCCCTATTTTGTATTTTATTTAGAGACAGGGTATCACTGGGTTGCTTACCACCTCACTTTTGCTGAGGTTGGCTTTGAACTTGTGATCCTCCTGCCTCAGCCTCCTGAGCTGCTAGGATTACACGTGTGTGCCACTGCGCCCAGATGAATACCTATTTTCTTACATCCCAAGTAAGAATGAATGTTAGCAGACTTTGAAATTTTTACAAGAGTTATTTATTTGTTTTTGTGGTACTGGAAGTTGAACCCAGTGCTCTGCATGCCAGGCAAGTGCTCTACCACTAAGCCACATTCCTAGCCCATTTGCCACTTTTATAAGTGAAAAGATAGTTTTTTCCCCATATTTTTATTGTTATATTATAGTTGTACATAATGGTAAGATTTTTTGTTGTTTGTACATTCACACAATGTAATAGTATAATTTGACCAATATCGTTCTTAGTATTTCCCTTTCTCTTTCTCCCTCCTGATAGTCAATTTTCTGTCTCCCTCCCTCCCTTCCTCCCTCCCTCCCTCCCTCCCTTCCTTCCTTCCTTCCTTCCTTCCTTTTTTTGTACCAGGAATTGAACCCAGGGGCACTTAACCACTGAGCCACATCCCTAACCCTTTTTGTGTTTTATTTTGATGTAGGTTCTCACTAAGTTGCTTAGGGCCTCAAAAAGTTGCTGAAGCTGGCTTTGAACTCAAAATCCTACCTCAGCCTTCTGAGTTGCCAGGATTACAGGTGTGAGCACAATGCCTGGCCCTTTACTCTACCGATCTCTCTTTGATTTTCATGAGCTCTCTTGCCTCCCTGGTCAGTAGACACATTTGCTTTTTGAAAAAGTTCAGTGCGAGATACCCCTTACACCATCAAAACTGTCTTAACTTTACTAGACAATATCCTTTACCCAAATTATGTGTAAATGGGTAATAACTTGATATCACTTATAATACCATTGTATTATTTTATTTTTTCTAATATTATCTTTAGGGTTGAACCCCCATTAAAAGAAATAAAATATAACAGGAAGGTGGTAAGCCATAAATTAGTTCTGTCTTGTTAACACTCAAGTCTAATTAACCATGTATCTTACAGTAGAGTCCTTCATCATGCACGTATGTGTGGATGGGATGCTGAGGTGAGCTGACAAGAGCTGTACCCAGTAATTCCTTCATGGTGTAGGGTACAGGGATGAGCCCTCAAATTGGAGCCAGCTACCATGTGTTTGAGGACTTTTCTATCCACAGGGCAGTTCTTCAATCTAGTATGATTAAAGATAATGGATAGAATGATGGGGATGGGGACCACATGAGTATATGTGCAAGGAAATGCTGATGAGAATCACCCTTAAGTACTTCTTTGTTATTTATCTGTTGAGGTGGTTTGTGTTTATGGCCTAGAATAGATGAGAAGGGTATTGCTATATTTTTCTATTTTTTCCCTTTATTTTGCTGTTTCTTTTAAATGATGTAATTGATATTATAGAGCTGAAACCACATTTTGTATTAATGATAGTCATTTAAATATAAATGTAAGTTCAGCCTTTATTCAGTAATTGTATTGAATTGTGGCTGGTTGAACTGTCTACTAAGGATCCTTATCACTGAGTGAGTCACTAAGTGGTAGAAAGAAGAGCATATAAACTTACCTAAAAGACCATCATGCTGGTCTTTGTATATAAAACAACCTTTCTAATCCTGCAAACGTCTTGGAGTCCAGTAATCCAGAAAGGAGCACCATGAGAGGTTTCCTGGAACAGGGTAGTTTCTCATGGCTCCCTTCTCTCCCCCAGGAAATGCAGGCAATACAAGAAATGCCATTCGCTCTTACCTGCTACCCTTTGGAAAGTTATAAAGTATTGGTATTGCTTTTGATAAACTAATAGGCATGAGGTTTTATTTAAGTTTGTAATGAGAAATTAAAATTAATACCTAATATTAATTGCTTCTGTAAGTGACCAGGAATACATCTCAGTCCATTGCTAATCTGACATCATACTCAGTATCTGGCTCAGGGACAATAAATGTCTTAAAGTTTCATTTGGTTACTAAATGCTTTTGAAGATCACTATGGGGCTGGGGAGATAGCTTAGTCGGTAGAGTGCTTGCCCTGCCAGCACAAGGCCCTGGGTTCGATCCCCAGCACCACAAAAAAAAAAAAAAAAAAAAAATCACTATGAACTTGACTGAAGCTCAAATTCTAGAACCTTGAATAGAAAGAGATCTAAGAAAGAGCTGAAGCCATTTCTGTGCCTCTCTTGTGCTGTCATCTGTATATCTATGCATGAAGGTTACTGTGTTTTCTATAAACATGCAGTCCATATTTCCCTTTAAACCTAAAAGCCAGATCACTGCATGCTTGGTACTCTTGTTTCCTCTGCTAGTTCTTCAAGGGGCAGAGCCCCTCTTTTGCTCTCACTTAGATATTGGCATTCAGGCTCTATCCTCACCTTCCCTGACCACACCCTGGTTCTTGGTATATGTATATTTGTGAGGAGCTTTTGCTAATTACATTCGCCTTCACTTGGGTTCCTATATACCTCTGAGGCCTTCTCAGGATAAGGATAATCTGATGAAGTCCCATTCTTCCTCACTCAGGTTTTAACAAATTGTAAACTAGGACAAATTGTTAAGTGAATGGAAGTAAAAAACATCTTTGCTACTGCTGGAAGCTGGTTGATGCACTAGCTTAGTTAGGGTGGGAGTCACAAGCAGTGCTGGGCCAGGACAGGCCTCCCCTCCTTCCAGGCTGGATGGCATGGAACAGGGGAATGCTGTGCTCTTAAGAGGAACTGACTCCATCATATCACGTTCATTATTCCCAAATGGCCAGGGACTGGGGGTGTAGCTCAGTGATAAAGCACATACATAGCATATGCAAGACCCTAGATTCCATTTCTAGCACCCCCGCCCCACAAAACAAACCCCAACCCCCAAATAAACAAAAACAACAAAATACTCCCTTCCTCTTCCTCTGGTGGAGTGAATGAAAGGGTGCAGAATGGGTTTTAAATATGCCTAGGCACTTGGAATAGTATTCATTGTATGTGCACTTTGAAGCTGTAGTCAGTTCCTACCTTCTCCTAGAGATTGGTTTATCCATCTGAGGAATGTGCCCAAAGCTTGTGCAGTGAGTTCTTGACACATCTTCCTAGTGATTCTCATATACTAACTTCACTCTGCCTTTAAACACTATTACTCCCATCTTGTTCCTGGACAGCTGCTTTCTAAAGCAAGCTAGAATTCCCTCCTGAACTCCAAATCTTTTTATTTCAAACTGCCTGTCAGACATCTCTCCTTGGACATTCTGCAGGTATCCAGAACCCACTGTTTCCCAAACAACCTATGCTCTCCAGGAGCACTTTGCACTTGGAGTCTCTGCCAAGTTTCAGTCTTTTCTCCAAAAACTTCCCTGATCCCCACAAGCCACTTAGCAGTCCCTGCCCAGGGCTCCCTCTCTGCCAGAAAGCCTCAGGATGGTAGCAGTCCCACTGCAGTTGTGTTTATCTGTCTCTTTTCCTGCCTCTGAACTCCTAGAGATCTTTTGATCTTCCTCTGTGGCCAGGCCAGTACTTGGCACATGAGGCACTCCTGGATGTTTGCTGAATGAATGAAAACGAACCATCAGGCAGGTGAGCTGAGCCAGACTCTCCAGTAAGGGGGGGCTTCTCAAGTGATCATGGTTACCTATGACCATCAAAGGAGCACAGAAAATTTCTGGCATTTCTTGCAACTCTACATTGTGGTATAATAAACATTCTCTGAATTCTGAAGGGTCTGAAAAGATAGACATAATTGTAATTAAACTTAATGCCACTGGGTGCCGCTCTGGTTACCCAGGTGTGCTTTCAGTCCTTGAAGTCATTCAATCTATTCCTTTTGGCCCTCTTGCCCCTTCCCTATCAACTCATGGTTTGGACTCTCTTAAATTCAGGGTTTGGTTTAAACCTCTATGTGGCAAACCTGCAAGAAAATTGTTCATTCTACTCTGGCCAAAATCTCTTGTGCTGTTTAGTAGGTTTTGATCTTGCCACATGGAAAACTGTTAGTTGTTCTCACTACCCTGGAGAACGCTTTACTGAAAATCATATTTAATTCCTCATATTTCCTTTATAGAAACAGGCAGAACAAACCCCTTTTCTTCCTAGACTTTCTTTCCAAGTTCATTGTTCTTGCTTTAAACCTTCTTCCTAAGTCTATTACCTACCATACAGTAGTGGACTTTTTGTTGTTGTTGTTGTCGTTTAAATCTTTTATCTTTGTTATAAACATGTATCCTTTAAAAATTAATAGTCTTGATTTTTTTACAGTAGCCTTAGTTTTATGGATATCTGAACAGAAAGTATTTAGTTCCCACATATTTGTATGCTTCCTCAGTTCCTTGCCCCATTCTTCCTACTATTAATAGAGTGTATTAATATAGTGCATTTGTTACAATTGGTGAAATATTGGTGCATTATTATTAACAAATAAATTTTGCTCTTTTGCACTGTCCTTTTTGTAGAGAATGCAGTTGATGACAGTCTGACAGCTGCTAAACAGGAAGAGATTGAGATAAGGGTCAGGAATCTTGGGGCTTACTCTATCCCTGTTACCACTTGGCTGCCTAAATGTTTTCTCATTCTGTGTGCCTTAATTTTTCCAATGCTTGACCAGGTTCAGGCGTTTTGAAGCCCAAATAAAATAAGGGAAATGAAAATGTTTCAGAAAGGATGGGGGTGGGATGATGGAGTAGAGGTGACTTTTTTCTTTTTTTCATAGTATGTTTCAGGGTTGTTTTGTTGCTTTTTCAATAGTAAAGAATGATATACTTTAGAAATATAAAAGAGTGTCAATTCAAGTACAGGGTTACATTTCCCATTTATTTAACCACACTGTATAGGTCTCACCCATTTTTTTTTTCCCATTAAGTAGATAATCTACATCTCACTTTCTTTTAGTCTGTAGGCAGTTTGTCTCATTTAACTAACTGTAATGTATTTTGTATCATTCCTTTTCCATCACCCACTTCAGTGTTCTCAGAGGAGTTCTCCTGGAAAGAATTGTCCATAAAAAATGAGGCAGTAAAGCTGGTTGTGGTGGTGCTCACAGCACTTATAATCCCAGCTTTTCAGGATGCTGAGGCAGGAGGATCTCAAGTTCAAGTCCAGCCTCAACAACTTAGACCCTGTTTCAAAGAATATAAAGGGTTGGGGATATAGCTCAGTGATAAAGCTCTCCTGGGTTCAATCCCTAGTACCAAAAAAAAAAAAAAAAAAAAAAAAAAAAAAAAATTGAGGTGGTGAGACCAGGCATGATACGTGCCCAGAATTCTAGCTATTCAGGAGGCTGAGAAGCTGAGGCAGGAGAATCTATTAGTTGGAGGCCTGCCTGGCCGAAATAGTGAGATCCTCCATCTCAAAAAAAAGTAATGAATAAAGGCTTCATCTACTTGTTAGGAGTCCTTATTCTGGACCAAGCCCTTCAATATACTCACTGCTGTCTTTGAAGTCCTTACAATCCTGTGAGATGCTCTCACTGTACACATTTTGCAAATGAAGCTGGAGCTAATAGAGGGTAAGAAGTTGCCCAAGGTCCCTGAAGCAGGAGCTGAAATCTGAATTTAGTTTTACCTGACTACAGGAACTGCTCCTTCAGGATCGTTATAAAGTAACAGGCAAATTTGGTCTCCCACAGGTGAGCAGAATCTGGATACAACCTCATTTGTAATCTCCTTAAAGTGCTTTTTCCCGGCCCTGCTTTATAATTGAGTAAAATCATTGATGACACTGATCTTTACATTTCATTTTCCAAATTATGGGATTTAAAATTTTTTTTCTTCTGCTTGAGAATTCTGAAGCTTAATGCTGTAGCTTAGGAAGTGGAAGTGGGGAGAACTTGTTTAAAAACCTACCTTCCTGAAAATAAAGTTATTTGCTCAAAAGTTCAGTCCTTCTGGAAGGCAGAAAACGAAGACCACTGTCCAAGGAGTTCAAACTTCTATTAATGGCATCCCAGCTCTGCCCCGGGGAGTCCAAGACAGCAGTCTCCAGGGCCCTGCCTCACTGCGCAGGGCTCTCCTGTCTGCCCCAGGCTCTCTCTCCCACATAGGAAAGTTGTCTAGAACACACATCAAGATGCCAGTGATTTGTGTGTTCCCTTTTTCTGAGGAGTGTTTGCATTAATAGAGGGAGAGGCTGATGAACCCTGAGGAAAGACTCTCAGGAGATAACTGTGGGATGGTGGCCAGGACAGCAGAGCCCCCTGTCTGCATCCGTTTCCCCATGGACATAACCTCACCCTCTACCTGAGCAGATTAACCTACCATTGCCGATTGGCTAATCGGGGCATCTGCTTCCCCAGCAGGTGGCCTGACAGCCCCCTCCACCACTCACACGGGAGCCTTTGCTGTGCAATGACTTGAGAGGGGTGAGGCCAGGTTGGAGTGGACTTTTCCCCTCCTCTAGGGAGATCAGTTGCCAGGTGGCTAGCTCATCTGTTTGTCAGATAATAAAAACAGAAAGGGGGTGTAGTGTGCAAGGCTTCTCTCAAAACATTGCTGGTGAGGTGTGACCTTTGTCCCCATTCACTTGCTGGAAATCTGCCTCTGCCACCCGCCTACTTGGAGCTGCGTCAGGACTCAGGTGGCAGTTCTCCAAGGACAGGGGCTGCAAACTAGACCGGATCTACTGCCTGCATACAGCAGACTGGTCTGTGTAGTATTGCTTGCACTGTGTTGTGCTGCTATTTTTGTTATAAATTTTGAAGTAGATTGAACTTCATTTTGAATCTTTGTCAAAAGTGGGAAATCACAGTGACCCAGCATGGGGGCATGCTCCTGTAGGAAGATCGCTTGAGCCCAGGAATTAGAGGCTACAGAATAAGATGCCATCTCAAAAAAAAAAAAAAAAAAAAAAAAAAAAATTGGAGAGGACTACAGATTACTTTGTGAAGATGGAGTGTTTACACCTGGCCGTGGTTGTTCATCTACCTTCCTAGCTCCTGAAGGGAAAGCAGCTTCTTGGATGCTGCTGCTGCAGAACAGTAAGGGGGATATTTTCTCTGAAGCCTCTGCTTTTTCTTTTTCTTTTTTCTTTTTGTTTACCTGCTTGTGCCCAGAGGAAAGATAGGATCTGCACTTACCTGCAAGGTCTTCCACCCTGAAAGTCTGGCTAACTTAACAGTCAAACCGGAGAGTTTGAGCAGGAAGAGGGTTACTTCCTTTAGCAAAGTCCTGATCCAGGGACAAACCCTGTGGTCAGATAGCTTCACTATGTATGTATATGTTCACAGTGGGGATTTCTGAATCCTGGCTATTTAGACCATTCTTTCCTTTTCTTGTTCATGTGTATTTTCTGCATAACACGTAAGGGTAGTAAAATTGGTGGGGGAGATGGGTAATAAAAGGTATCTGAAAACTATAAGAGGCCAAATTATATAGCTTTTATTTCTGTGGAAACTCTGAAAGATAAACATTATGTAGCTATTCAGAAAAAGACTTCAGAAGCAAACTTTTGAGGGGCATTTTTTATTATAAATTTAATATGGTTGATTAATGAAAAATCACAATGAAGTACCGAGAAAATGTTTGTCAATATAAAAATTTTAGCAGCATTTCCATAGTTTCAGGCTCTAACATTAGTCATACTTCCTCCCGCTATCAAAAGAGTAGAGAATCCAGTGGGACTAAAGACAGCATCAGGATCTCCCACTTAGTAAAGGCCTCAAGGAAATCCTCAAACCCAGTGTACCTTTAGTATTTCAACTCCCCAGCCCCTGAACTTCTAGAATGTCAAAGCACATAAAAAGCCTCACTGGCCTTAAAGTTTGAGACAATCCCTTTTTTCAAGCTGCAGGGGAGAACGGGGATGGAAATTTAAACTGGACTTGATGTGTAGTGTTTAGTTACACATCCTTACATCTGTACATTCTCCACGCTGGTGACAATGAAAGGCCACTGCAGGGCTGACCAGTAACTGGTATGTGGCAGCAGTGGTGGTGCTGGTGGGGTGGGGAATCCAAGAGTGACATGACGATGCGCGCTGGTGCCTCAACCACACACACTGCTCTGGGGCAAGTCAGAGCTTGGGTGGTCTTAGTACATCCCAGGTTAATGAGAAGGGGGTACAACAACATGAAAAAATAATACTGGCAAACTATTCCCCTGCTTCTTTGGTACTTTCCAAAATTCTCTGATCAAAAAAGTATAAGGGAAGCACACCATTAAAAAATTACAGTTTTTAAGTATTTACAAAAGCAATTATGATATATTACACAATAATCCATACATAGTATATGAACAAATACTTCAGTGAAAGCACTTGTGAACTCTGTCCCGGTATTATTCAATCACATGTGGGCCTATGTACACCTGCCCAAGTTTGTACTGTGTATCCTGTATCTCATTTATCTTACAGTATATTAAAGATGAAAGTATCATTACAGGGTGGGGAGATTTTCCAATCTGTACTTTCTTTTAAAAAAATTCTTAACATTTGCCACAGAAATCATTATGTACAAGATTTATTGAGTATTGAATTCTAGGCAATAATCTCCACTCCCATCTTGAATATGTTTGAAATAATGCTACCTATTCTATGTATATAATATATATTTAATATATAAGTAACTGCACCACATTATATCACCACGATAACAGTTTAATACATATTACTATGTACAGTAGTTAAGTTAGCTCTGGAAGATGAATCTCTGCAGCCTGGGTGAGCAGTGTGGTATGGAACCATTTGAAAAGGATGTGGAGAGCTGGTTGGGAGACAGCTGTTTGTGGCTGGGGTGTGTGTGTATGTGTGTGTGTGTGGTGGAGAGGGAGGGAGGGAGAGAGAGAGAGGGAGAGAGGGAGAGAGGGAGAGAGAGAGAGAGAGAGAGAGAGAGAGAGAGAAAAGAGGGCACACACCTTCCACATACCCACGCTAAACTATCCCTTTAATTTACTGGTTGGAAGAAGACAAATCACACATATGGAAGGATCCCATACATGAGAAGAGCCATGATAGCAGCACTGAATAACCCGGCCACCGGGACAGTCACAAACCAGGCCACAAAGATATTGCGGAAGAGGCGCCAGTCCACAGCCTTCCGGGAGCGGATCCAGCCCACAGCCACCACCGAACCCACCTGCAGAAGCACAAACGTTTTAAAGTAAAAATGAGGCCCCTATATTTAAAGGTGAGACAGAAAATTTACATCTAACTAATGTAAACAAGCTAAGCACAGAAATAAACTACATTATAAAATTGCCACTTATTTCCCCTAAGTTTGTTAAATGCATTTAGGTACAATTGTTTTAGGATTATTCTATTCAATAGATAGTTGTGATGCACTTTTTCAATTATAATCCACATAAATATTATTGAATCTAAACTATCATTTATGACTCATAAGGTGACAGTTACACATATGTGCAAATTAGAATGTTAATACTGATTCAAGTATTTTTTAAAAAAATTCTCAGTTCATTTATGGCTTGTTGAAATTTTTGAAAGGAAAAAAGATAACTTTATCCTAAAAAATGAAAATCATAAGAAAAAACAATGCTTACAAAAGCTCATGCCTCACAGGGGGACTGATTAAGCTGAGAGAGTTTAATAGGGTGCCCTTGATCACATGCAAGTTGGATTTTGAAGAACTACATAAAATATGCTTTGTCTCTATTAATCTCCAAACACTTAACAGTGGCCAATGAGATTCGAACAGGAAAGGTGCTTTAAAGCATGAGTGATCTAACTACAGAAAAATAAAATCCAACACTTAATGTTTCAGATGGAAGCAAACTGTAAACCAAAAAAACTAGCATATTTAAAGACAATTTGAGCTGGAGATATAGCTCAGTTGATAGAGTACTTGCCTTGCAAGCACAAAGCCCTGAGTTCAATCCCCAGCAGCTCAAAAAAATAAGTAAATAAATAAATAAATAAATAAATAAATAAATACAGTTAATCTGATAGTCTGTCTGAACCAAGATTAACCAGTCATCTTGGTACATATCCAGGAAAAAAAATGACCACCTGTATGAGGGTCATCACAAAGAAAATTTTATTTTAATTCTTTGACTATCATCAGTGTACTATATGCATGTGATAATCCTGCTTGGCAGTTCCTAGAACATGCTAGACTGTAAGGTTTTTCTACTGTGTGAGGATTGGCTAGGTTCTGAACTTTCTTTTTTTTAAAGACTAGGGACTGAACCCAGGGGCACTTTACCAGTGAGGTTCTTTTGGTCCTCAAAAGTAGTCAAATCCACAAATGGGCGTCTAAGGTTAAACTCTTCCTGTTACTGTTTCTCTTGAGTGCTCCCCTTAGGGAGAAGGCACTTGGGATTCAAATTCACCTGTGCCCTCCTCCTTTCACATAACACTTAAAAATACAAGTAATATAATATTATTATAGTTAGTTTGTGCAATGGGAAGGGCAGATAATTATTCATAACTCCACTATTGTCACACTTATACATTCCTTTCTAGTATTCCTTTAAAAGCATACCTTTATTTGTACAAAATAGGGTACACGGCTACTTCCTTTCTTTAAAATAATTAGCATTATAAGCATCCTCTTATAGGATGTACTGCACAACCTTTACTTGCAATGGCAACACCCTGGGGGTGGATGTGTCTTAATTTACTTAGCCAATTACAATTTACTTCCAATTTTCCCCTATCAGAACTAGTTACATGATTAATACATCCATTCATATATCTGATATTTAGGCTTTAAAAAAATATGTCCTGAAATAGACTACTGGTTAAAAGGGAACACTGAAAAATATCTTGAAATAATTTGAAACTCAGAGAAAAGTTACAAGAACTTCTATAAAGCACTCCCCAACCTCAGTCCAATTGGCATGTTTTTAATCACAACTAAGGCTGAACTTTTTTTTTTCTTTCAGGAAAGGTGATTGAACCCAGGGGCACTTTACCATCAAGCAACATCTTCAGTGCTTTTTATTTTTTATTTTGAGACAAGGTCTTGGTAAGTTGCTTAGGGCTTCACTAAATGGCCGAGACTAGACTCCAACTTGGGATCTTCTTGCCTCAGCTCCAGAGTTGCTGGGATTACAGGCGTGCACCTCTGTGCCAGTTGAACTCTCTTCTATGTATTAACCCATTTCATTCCTTCTAGTTTTTAACATATAAGTTGTTTCTTCATGTATTTTGCCCATTACATACTGGAATCTAATGTGTCTCTTATTTATTTATGTGTGAATGTTATTGAATAATGATATTAACTGTGATATCTAATACAAATACTTTCTCACTCTAGGAATTTTGCTTTGCTTCACTTTGGAGTTTCCAATTTCATGCAATTACATATGGTACACTTTTCTTCTGCGAGTTATCCTTAGCTTGAATATTTGACATATACTTAATTCTACTTTATTCAAAATTTTCTAAAATAAAATTCTATTTTATCCTAAATGTAAGAATATTCTCGAAATATTATTTAAGTCATCAGATTTATGTTCATGTAATTGGAGAACTGTAGTTCTAATTTTGTTTTTCTAGTTTGATAGCCAGCTACCCAATATCACCTACTGGTTAAATTTTTCCTCCTCAAAACATGCTTTTATAGGATAGGTTTCATCTATTCTTATACAAATATCTATTTTTAAAAAACATTATTATGGTAATAATATGCATAACATAAAATTTACCATTTAAACTATTTTTAAAGTCATTTAAGTACATTTGATTGTTATGCAACCCTCACCACTATCCACCTCCAGAACACTTCCTCACTCCAAACTGAAACTCAGTACTCACCAAACCCTATGGAAACGGTTAGGACTTAAACAGAAAGGCAAAATGAATTTTCAAGAGTAGTGAAGAAGAAGGGGAGAGGAGATTCTCCCCATGCCAGCACCTACTTTTAACTCATTTCCTTATAATATATCACATTAGTCCCTCCTCATCACTTGTCTTTTTACATCATTTGATATTCTTGGTGATTTATCCTACCCCAAATAATCTCACTTTGTAAAGTTCCAAGAAAATCTGCAGGGGTGGGGGCATGTATTTGGGATACCTTCACAAAACCTCGTCTTCCTACCCATTTCACAGTATGGCTCATATTCTGGTTTTCTTTAATATCACTAAACCAAGTTTTAGGCCTTTTGCAAATATATCATTCACATTTCTTACTAGGATTATTCTAAAATGATGTTTTTTCCCTCTGAAATTATGGAGGATTACTTTCCCCTTTAATTTCCATTGTATTTCCTAACTGGTTATGATGACAAGTTCTACATTTTTTGTCTTTCTCTTGGACTTGGGCTTTTTACTCTAGATGTCCACTCACCTTTCCTGGGACTCACTCAGCATATTTCTGTGGAGCCCCCAGGAGGCCAGGCCCCTCGGAGATGGAGAGTTCACAAAGCCCACTTTCTGGTAATCCAGAGGTTCTATCTCAACTGCTGAAATGTTCTTTTGATGTCATTTATTAAGATCTTAAAGTTTCTATCACTTTTCATAGGTAAAGATAGGGTTTTTTTGTGATATTTTAAGTTAGGTTTTTAGAATAAGAGTTATTCAGTGTACGCTTTGTAGAATGAATTGGAAAACCTCCAGTTTTGTTTTGCTTTACTTTTTTCCTCCAACTTTGTGGAAAAGTTTGTGATAATGGAATTATCTATTGTTTGTTTTTTAAATGGAAATGATGAATCAGAACAGGAGTCAGAGGTCCACCCTGCTCCCACCCAATCTTTTTGCTCTTTTGGGGGAGGATAACTCTTGTTGGAGAACTCCCTTATTTTCATTCTATTGCTCTGGTCAGGTTTTTCTACCTCTTACATCAGTATTTTTTTGTCATGTATATTTTTGCAGAAATTAACTCATTTCACAGAGGTTTGCAGATCCTTAGTATATATCTGTGTGGTTTCTTTCATGATTAAAAAAATTTATTTTCAAGCTGAACATGGAGCACACCTGAAGTCCCAGCTGCTTGGGAAGCTGAGGTGGGAGGACTGCTTGAGCCCAGAAGTTCAAGGTCAAGCTTGGCAACATAGTGAAACCATCTCAACCAAAAAAACAAATTCTCTCTATCTGTTCTTTCAATGCCTTTTCTCCTTTTAACTTAGCTCCTCTTCCTTTTTTTGATGTGATTTGGTATTTTATTAGTAACTGCTCTCCTATCTCCTTCTTCACTATTTTTAAAATTTTGCTTTTAATACTTCTTTCTTATTCTTTCCTTAGAAGTTTTATTGTTGTGGACTTTTTATAAAATCCTAATTTGAATATTTGCTTATTTTATGTTCCTTTTGGTGAACTGAAACATTCAAAGATACGAATTTTCATTTTAGTATAGCTTCGGTTGCCACAGGTTTTGCTATGTGTACACACATATACACACATGCACAGAGTTTTTAGTATTTTCCAAGAAAGCTATCACTGTATTGTTTCTGAAACTCCTTGATTCAATTGTTACTTTACAAAAAGCATTAAAAGCTGTCCGAGGGTACATTCTTTTCTGTGTGTGCACAGTATTGGGGATTGAGCCCAGGGGTGTGCTCTACCACTGAGCTATACACATCCCCAGTCCTTTCTATTTTTTATTTTGAGATAGTGTCTCACTAAGTCGCTGGGGCTTGCCCTTGAACTTTTGATACCCCTGTCTCAGCCTCCTGAGTATTGGCAGTTATAGGCATGTGCCACTGCACCCAGCTTCAAGGGATACATTCTTTTTTTTGAGGCGGGGTACCAGGGACTGAACTCAGGGGTACTTGACCACTGAGACATGTCCCCTGCCCTTTTTTGTATTTTATTTAGAGTTAGGGTCTCACTGAGTTGCTTAGCACCTTGCTTTTGCTGAGGCTGGCTTTGAACTCACAATCCTTCTGCCTCAGCCTCTGGAGGTGCTAGGATTATAGGCATGCACCACCATGCCCTGCCAAGGAATACATTCTTATTATTACATTTACTTAATTTCTAGCTTGACACACTGTGATTAGAGGTTGTAGTTAATACAACTTTTGTTTTTAAAATTGTCAATGGTCTTCTGAATTTATGATTAATTTTCAGGATACCTGATAAGAAGAACTATGATTAGTAGGGTAACAATTTGATATATACTTATTTATACTGTTATAATTATACTTAATTATACTGTTCTAATTATAATGTTTAATTCTCTTTTATCCCTCAATACTTTTTCTCTGCTTCATTTGTTATAGGATTGAATGTACTACTGTCTAAGTTGTGACAGCTTCACTTAATGTACATGATTTAGTTGTTATATGTCATTTGGCTCATAAAAGGTCCGGAGTATTATGTCATCACTACTGATTACATCTTTTGTTGATATAAAACAGCATTTTTTGCTCTGTTCTAACTTGACTTTAAATAAATTAAGTGTGGTTCCAGTTTAAGAGCACCATCACAAAACCAACAGCAGAACTATTAAGGAGTAGGGAAAACAACAAGAATCAGAGATTAAATTAGATATTATAATTCTAAATTTTTAAATCACTAGGATTTCTTATATGCTGTTCCAAATCCAAAGGCCAATTGAAATCATCTATGTCACTAACAGAATGACAATGTGGAGACTTCACAAATGAGAGTAATCTCAATCCAGCCCACTAAAGAATTAACACATTTAAAATAAGACTACGCAGAATACCTATTGGAAAGCTCACAAACAAGTGTTTGTGTTCAGCAGTGGTCTTTATGTGGTATGTGTTATGTATTAGGGCTAAAGATCAAAGTGGATTAAGGTTCACAGAGGTGAACAATTAACGAATTGCTGAGTATTTAAGGATATTTTTATTTCAATTTCTTTAATGAAGACTTTTGAACCTCAGAGGTCAAAATATCTAGTAAACTGAGGTCTAGTAAACCTCAGAGGTCAAAATATCTAGTAAACTGAGTCCTCAAATATAAAATACAAAAATGTATAAAATGGAAATGCTTCTAGGGAGCAAAATTCATAATCAAAGCAGATTGTTTTGTATGTGCTTCTGAAATAAAATGTTCTACTTGTTCTTTTCTATATATTCAGCTAACATTTGTATCACAAAACATTTTAAATAGGGTATGATAAAATTTAAACTATGCACTAAACTATGTACACTTTGAAGAAAGCACAAATAAATGAAATCTACCCAGATAAACTCAAAAGTACATTAAAAAAAGTTTCCATCTTTTTTTCCTGCCAATTTCCCTACTTTTGCCCATCTTCTAATGGATGGCTCTAAGCAAGAAACTTAAAAATCAAATGCAAGATAATTACTCCTGAAAATCAAATGCGATTCAGTTAAGATTTTATGTGGAGACCAGCACCCTTTGAATGCTTATGGATTCACAGCTCCCCCCATGTAGGCCCCATTCTTAATACCATCCCACATCTCTCATTCTTCATCCCACGTTTGCCATTGGGGGACTGTTGCATGCAGAGGACATATTATGGGATGATGGCAGCTGTGACCTCTTTCTAGTACTTCTGTTATCTGGACTTGATGACAGTTACTTGCTCTCCCAAGGCCCTGTATGTTCTTGTGAGCCAGGACTCTGCTCGTGGCTCCTGCAGCGACCAGCTCTGGTCTTTGCCCAGGAGTTCACGATCAGTGACACTGAACAAACTAACGAGAATCCAAGCTGAGCTCTGTCTTCCCTATTTCACTGATGACATCCCCCTGTGTGAAGGAGACTCATTTTAGGTGCCAACAAACTATCCTAATGCTACTTACTGTCATCCCTACGGACACAAAACTTATATGATTTGCATAGACAATTGAGGACAACAATAACAACGTTCATTCACAAAGGTCCTGTTACAAACTGGATATAAATCCCTTAATAACAACTTCTTTTTATAGTGTAAATACTGGGGAAATTATATTAAAAGATAAAATTAATAGATTCATTTTTTAAGTATTTTATACTTTTTGTCTATTTCTAGAAGTTGTCTAGACTTTAATGTTAAATTAGCAAAATTGGCATTATCAGTTATGATACTTTACATGTTAGTGTAAATGCTAATGTAGTTAGGTAAGTAACAGTAACCTAGGAAAACCAAATTGGTGTTGGTTTTTAAGAGATCTTTCAACTAGGGTGAGAGTTGCCTTTAAAAGGCTGCTGAAGTGCAGTTAATCATTAAAAAGACAGTATAACGTTTATTTAAAAGCAGTCCAAATGATTATGCCTACAGAAAAGTTAAAAGTTTAAGGATTTATCAGTCTTGTTTATCTTTTCAAAGAACCAACACATTGTTAGATTGATCTTTTATGCCGTGTGCATGTACAAATATGTCACAATGAATCCCGCTTTTATGTATAATTACAGTGCACCCATTGAAGGGAGACCAGGAGAGTAGAAGAAGGGGGTCAGGGGGCAGCAAGAGCACCAGGAGATGTAATTGATGAATAACTCATGATGAATCCCACTATTTGTATAATTATAATGTACCAATAAAAACATAAAAATGTAATAGCCTTTCCCTTGGAAATAAGCATTTTTTCTATGTTCCTACATATCACAGTGAATTGATGAACTGAAGTGAGGTGCAATAAGGGGGGAAGAAAATGGTTGGTTTTCCTTTTTAATTTTTTTTAAGCATCGAGGATTGAACACAAGGGCACACCCTCTGCCACTGAGCCACATCCCAGCCCTTTTTATTTTTTATTTTGAGATCAGGTCTTGCTGAGGCTGGCCTCAAACTTGCAATTCTCCTGCCTCAGCCTCCTGATGGCCACGTTTCATTCTGTAGTTCCATATTGTTTGAAATATTTCTATAAACATGTACTTTTTTAGTAATCCCTATTTTTATATTCTGTGGAACTAGGGATGGAACCCAAGGGCCTCATGCATCTAGGCAAGTGCTGTACCACTGAACTACAACCCCAGTCCCTTTGGCAAATTTTATATAACCAAAATTAGAAAAATAACAATAATGATTGATAAGAGCACCTCATACCTTTTCCTACCCTCCGCACTTATCTGGAGAGGCAGAAGAGCAGAGAATTGGGGAGCAGGGCTTGGGGCCACACTGCCTATGCTGACACCTCAGTGAGACCATTTCTTGCTTGGGTAGCCTTGGGCACACTACTTAACCCTTCTATGCCTTGGTTTCCATATCTGTGAAACTGGGAGAATGTCAGTATCCACCTCGAAAGGTTCTTGGGAAGATTAAATGAACTAGTATTAATAACGCACTCCAAAGAGTACCCAGCAAATACTTGCCTACACATTAGTTGTGAAGATTGGTTACCACAACAATGATTATCATGACTACGATGAGGAGGTATACAGCATGAGATAAAGATTTGAATCCTGGTTCTATCACATGCTAATTGTATGATCTTTGGAAAATTACCTAACTCCAGAAGCCTCAGTTTTCTCATCTATAAACTGTGAATAACTACCAGTTTCACAGGGTTACTATGGGAAGTTAATGATGTATTGTTCATGAATGAAACACTAAGCACCAAGACTGGCACTCTGCATATACCTGGTAAATGGAAGTAATTTTTATAGTGAGAATTTGTAAAAATTGAGGTTTTTTTCTGTATACATAGCAAAAAAAGAAAAAAATAAGAATTTGCTTTCCAATGAGGCCGATTCTTTGTGCAAGTCCCAGGTTTGTCTTAAACATGCTGGCCCACTTAAAATACTCATGAATGCCACCTGCTCTAAACATTTGTCCCAAGTCATTTGCATTTAACTGGCATTTGTTTATAAACATAGTGGCTGGAATTTTAAAGTCATGGGTAAATTTAGATAACCATGTCTATCTTGTGGCTGCTGTACTCCCCAGGTGCTGAGAGCAGAGCCTCATGCACAGCAAGTACAAATGAGTTTTTCTCGAATGAGATGAATAAATGAAACTCAGGAAAATCCAGAAGAGCTTTTGCTTTGTTGAGGCTGGTGAGTGTTTCTGCATATAGAAGACCCATGGGGGGTATTTTGGACTTATCTCTAGATTCTGGGTTGACTTAGGCTATGTTAACTCTATTCTAGTCCTGGCTCCCCCTGCTTGACTTCAGAAAATTCCCTGAAACTCATGGAGTCTATTTCTTCTTCATTAATCCTCAAAGCTCCTTACTGCTCCATTTGACCACCATGACAAGGAATTCCCTCTTGTATAGCTTTAAGTTTTAAAGCACTCAGCAGTGGTCCGTATTAGAAATTTAAATTCATTTGGAACTTACCCTAAGGCATTAGAGTCACTTTGAACATCATGTATGGGGAGAAAAACCCTGACACAACCATATCTTTTAATTCCATCGAGATGATTTATTTATGTCTATTTCTACTTCCATGGTAAAGCCCTGGAACCCTGCAACGGGTTGGCTGGAACTCAGGGGCATGCCCCATTTGAGTCACGTGGTTAGCACACGCTTGACTTCAATGCAAATCCAGAGTGGAAACAATGAGGGAGGCACAGGGTAAAAGAGGAGTGTGAAGCATGGCGTAAAGAATTCATGCACTGAGAAAGCAAAGTTTGAAAAGTGAAAGGTGTCATACTACAGAGCAGGAAAGACAGCTGATCAGGAGGGACAGTTTGAAGGAAGCAAACAGGCACATCCAGGTTCTGGCAGAACTGGCAAACCCCGAGATGCTTTCCAGTCCCCACCCCCGACCCTGACAATCATATACGAAAAGAGCTACCAGCTTTTCTGGAATTCCCTTGGTGACTCTGGGCTAAGCCTAGCAGTCCCATGAATGGACACTCCTCTGCTGGCAGAGGCCTACCTTGCAGTGTGTGGTGCTGACAGGAAGCCCAATGTTGGAGGCGATGACCACTGTGAATGCTGAGGCCAGTTCAATGGTGAAGCCGCTGCAGGAGGGAGCACAAGAAGACATATCATAGGCGCTCTTTGTGTGGCCTCACTGACACCCCGTGGGTGCAAAGTCTCACCAGAACATCCTTTGGGTTGACTGCTGACTGGGCCAGACTGCCATTAGCAGAACAAGAAACTGCTGCATAACGGCAACAATTCACACTAAGACTTTGCATTATACTGTTGACAGTCTCAAACGGCCTTGTTTTTCTGATATGTTTTCAAAAACCACACACTGCAGGAACTGGGTCAGAAATTCCTGCTGTGTAATAAGATGATAAATTAGTCATTTTTCTAAAGGGGCATAAGAAAAACTATGCTTTCATTTTTAAAATGTGTGCTTATTACAAAAAAAAGCGAAATTTTCTCAGATTACTAATGTTTCTTCAAAGCAATCTTCCAAAAGAATCTTGTTAAAATGAAGTGCAAGGGGGAAACTGAAAATTAGAAAAAATGCAAATGAAGATCTCTAGTATGTTTTAAAGTGAGAGAAAAGACTTCCTGTAATAGCACCAACTTTTAGCTGTATTCTGAAAGTTCCTAGTTTGCCATTTAACCCCTTACATATCTAAAAGCTATGTAAGAGAGTGACCGCATGAAAGGCCTCCAGACCCCGCCTAGGACAGCAGGGGCACACACCCCATCTGGCTGAGCTAGGGGGAGGGTACCTAAGGTAACTCCAGAAGGATGGCAGGTAAGAGCTGCTGTGGATGGAGAATTTTTAGGAAGGTTAGTACTACTTTGGATCTTTTTGTTGTTGTTGTTCTTTTTAGACATACGAGACAGTAGGGTATATTTTGACACATTATACATACATGACGTATAACTTATTCTAATTAGGTTTCCATTCTTGTAGTTGTACATGATGTGGAGTTACACTGGTTGTGTTTTCATATATGAACATGGGAAAGTTATATCCAATTCATTCTGTCTTTCCCATTCCCATCTTCCCTCCATTCCCTTCATTCCCCTTTGTCTAATCCAATGAACTTCTAATCTTCCCCTCTCTACCCTCCCTTCTTGTGGATTAGCATCCACATATCAGAGAGGACATTCAGCCTTTGTTTTTTTTTTGGGACTGGCTTATTTCATTTAGCATAATATTCTCCAGTTCCATCCATTTACCAACAAATGCCATAATTTCATTCTTCTTTATGGCTATTATTCCATGTGTATAGATACGACATTTTCTTTATCCATTCATCTGATGTAGGGCACCTAGGTTGGTTCCATAGCTTGGTTATTATGAGTTGAGCTGCTATAAACATTAAACAAGAAGTAAAATCAAGAATCAATCAACAGGATGGTATCAAACTAATAAGCTTCTTCACAGCAAAGGAAACCATCAGGAATGTGAACAGAAAGCCAACAGAATGGGAGAAAATCTTTATCACCTGTACCTCAGATAAAGTATTAATCTCCAGGATATATAAAGAACTCAAAGCACTTAAGACAAAAAACAAAAACAAAAACAAAAATACAAAGAACCCAATCAATACATGGACAAAGAAACTGAAGAGGCACTTCAGAGAAGAAGAAATATGAATGATCAAAAAATAACATGAAAAAATGTTCAACATCTGTAGCAATTAAAGAAATGCAAATTAAAATTTCACTGAGATTCTATCTCACTCTAGTCACAATGGCAATTATACAAGCAACAGTAAATATTGGTGAGGATGTGGGGAAAAAGCTACATTCAGACATTGTTGGTGGGACTGCAAATTGGTGCAACCACTCTGGAAAGCAGTATGGAGAGTCCTCAGTAAACTTGGAATGGAACCACCATTTGACCCAGCTATCCCACTCCCTGGTTTATACCAAAAGGACTTAAAGTCTGCATACTACAGTGAGTGAGGCAGCCACATCAATGTTTATACTTTGGATCTTGAATGTCTTTCAAAGGTCCATGCATTAAAGGTTTGATCTCCAGGAGAGTCTATTGGGAGGTGGTAGAACTTTTGGGAGATGGGACCTAGTGGGAAATCCTTAGGTCACTGGGGGTGTGCCCTTGAAAGGGATGTTGTGACCCTAGCTGCTTTTTTCTCTCTGCTCCTTGGCTTGAGAAGTGAGAGGGTTTTTTCTGCTGTGTGTTCCAGCCATGAAGTGCCCAAAGCAATGAGGCCAACCTGTGATGGACTAGCACCTCTAAAACTGTGAGCCAAAATAAATCTTTTCTAAGTAGGTTATCTCAGATATTTTGTCTGTTTTGTTTTTGTGGTGCTAGGGAATGAGCCCAGGGTCTCATGCAGGCTAGGTAAGTGCTCTGCCACTAAGCTGCCTCTCCAGCCCAATTATCTCAGGTGTTTTGTTAGAGTGATGGAAAGCTGACTAACAGAAAAGAAGCCAGATGCAAGCTGACGGCAGCTTCCCTAGAACAGGTAGAGCTGATGTGCACAAGGAATTCTGGGAAAGACGGGCCCCGGGGACTGGTGCTGTTTGCCCCACCCTCCCTCCACTTGCTCTCCAGGGCTTCACAATGGGAAAGGCCAACAGTGGAAGTAGGCTGGGGGCTGCAACAGGCTTCCCATTCCCTCCCTCCCGCTCTGCTTCAGCTTCTGCTTCCCTCTCAACCTTCCTGTCCCTTATCTCAGTGCCACTGTAGATGGGGCAAGGGAGTGTAGTGAGAGAGGGGGACGGACAGTGGTGAGCAAAGGTGGGAGAGTGGGTCAGTCTTGTCCTCTGCCCTTTCCTCACTGTGACCACTGATGGTGGAGTGCTCTCAAACACACCAACTCAGGCTTGACAGCAGGCCTCAGCGGCCAAGCCCTGTCAGCTCAACCCGTCAGCTTACCTGGAAGGTGTGATTGGAGTGAGGTCTTTCCCCATGGTCTGGATCACTCTTCTTCCCCAAACCCAGAGACCTGTACAAATTCCAACTCCTCCATAAAACAGCAGCCAGACAGGAGTAGCTGCTTCTTGCATTACTCCACCTTGCTCATAAATCAGCCACAAAGCTACCAGGGGACCAATGGCATTACTGGAAAGAAAGAGATTAATTATACATGCACATGGTACTATACACAATATACAGTGACTTCTCCGTCTCAAGAATTAATCTTACTTAATTTATGACTTATCTGCATAATCTAGTGATGATAAAAATATTTTCTGTATAGTCAAGCGTAACATGAAATTACTGTCTTAGTTATTTTTAAGTGTACAGTTTAGTAATTTTGAGTATACTTACCTGCTGTGAAATCAATCTCTAGAACTTTTTCATCTTGCAAATTTAAAACTCTATACCCATTAAACAACCCTGCGCCCCTCCCCACAACTACTGGCAACTGCCATTCTACTTTCTGGTTCTGATTTTGACTATTTCAGATGCCTCAGAAAAGTGGAATTTTACAGTATTTATCTCTTTGTTCAGGTTTATTTCACTTATGTCTTCGAGGTTAATTCATGATGTAGCATGTGATAGATTTTCCTTTTTTTTTTTTAAGTCTGAATACTATTTTCCATTGTATTTATAAGTCACATTTTGTGTAGTCATTTATTCCTTATTGGATATTTATTTTACTTCTACCTCTTGGCTATTGTGAACAGGGCTGCTTTGACCATGTGTGCGCAAATTATCTCTGAGACTCTGCTTTAAATTCTTTGGGATATGTACCCAGAAGTGGGATTGTTAGATCAAATGAAAATTCTGTTTTTAAATTTTTGAGGAATCCCCATTCTGTTTTCCATAGTGGTTACACCACTTTATATTCACAACAAGAGAGCACAAAGGTTCTAACTGTTCCACATCCTTGCCAACGCTTCTTTTTTTTCCCCCTGACAGTAGACAGCCTAATGGGTGTGTGATTTATGAATTCTTTTTAAAGTTCTGAAAAATCACAGGAAGTGGGCATAATAACCAAGGTCTGTTTTTCTTCTTTTTTTCCCCTTCAGATTTCTTTCCACTTCCACTGCCACATCTGCCACTGCTACTAGTACTGGCTCCTGGTTTTCGATAGACCTGTCTGGTTCCACACGATGAAATCACAAACATTATTGCTCACCATTAATTCACACAAACACCCTGCAAACGAGGCACCATCACTTTCTTTTCCTGATGTGGAAACAAAAGCCAAGGTCATGCTGCTGGCAGGAAGCAGGACAGAAGCATGAACTCAGCTCACTCAGGCACTCACACACTTTCCCTGGACATGCTACTGTCCCTCAGGCCTTAGGCAGCCCTGCAGAGGACTAATATAGGGGTTTTTCTTTTTGGTGGGGTGGGTTCTGGGGATTGAACCCAGGAGTGCCTAGCCACTAAGCAAATCCCCATCTCTTTAAAAAAATATTTTATTTATAGACAGCATCTCACTGAGTTGCTTAGTGCCTTGCTAAATTGCTGAGGCTGGCTTGGAACTCATGATCCTCCTGTCTCAGACTCCTGAGCCACTGGGATTACGGGCATGTGCCACCATGCCCAGCACATGTGGGATTTTAAATGACCCTGCTAGCTCTGGTTTCCTCCTGCAGTCCAGCTGTGCGGACAGAACATAGGTTGAGTCACAAAGAAATAGCTCCCACATCTGCCTCTTTTTAGCTATGTGATGTTGGACAAGTAACTTTCTGAGCTTCGAATTCTGTCTTTGAAGGTTACTGCTTACCTGGCTCAAAGGGTTGTTCTGAAGAGGATTAGCGCAAGTTAGAAAGGATTGGTATGGAGGCCTGATGCAACCTTTTATTGAATGAATAGAAGCCCTTCTTCATAGTTTGTTTATTGTTTCTAGAACCTGGCTTTGATCAGGAGACATCCTGCTCAAAGTCTCAAAACCAGAACCAAATTGCAAGCAAGTGCTCCAAACTCTGGTCATCTGCAGCACTGACCACCTGGACTCTTCCTCTGAACTTGAAATACTGTTTTGGGGTAGTTTGTTACTTTTTCATATATATGTTTGTCTAATCTCCCTAACTACAGTTTAATCTCCTAGAGGTGAGGGCCCAATTCATAACACTCTGTCAGACCACACCTCCAACGAAGAATTCTCACAGATGAGGAGGACTGCTGTGGTGTGAGAGGCATGCAAAAATTAAGATAGGACAGAACATGGAACCCCAACTAAAATCCCATGGAGACACCCACAGGACACAGCAGAGCAGAGGATGCCCAGGCTTATCCGGCTTCAAGACTTCTTTCAAAAAGAACAGAAATGAAGTTTCACATGCATAGGCTAGGTACAGGTACCCATGGAGAATTCAATCACAGGTCAGTAAAAAAAGAGGCAGCATGTTGTTCTAATTTGGACCAAAACATGAGCCCTGCATGATAATGATAATAATAGGATTGGTGACAATGGATGGGTGCTGATTATATGAGGAAAACAGTCAAAATATGACATCATCCTCATAGAAACCCTATGAATTTAGAACTAGCTTGACCCTATATTACAGATTGGGAAACTCAGGCTTTGGGGCATGCGACTTGTCTAGGGCCGATGCATCTAGAAGAGAATGAAAACTCAAAGTTGGGGCCCTTGGATTCTAGCAGACTTTGCTGCTTCCTCCAGAGTAAAGGCTGGGACTGAGCCAAGGGAGTCTGAGGCAGGAGGTCATACCCTCCCCTACCCTGACTCTCTCTGTTGTGGGAAGAAACGCCTGCTGCATAATCACACTGAAAGCTATGACTTAAAGTCACACCAGGCAGCTACAGAGTCTGTGTACGTGTAGTGGGGAAGACTACAGAGACCACAGGTGGTGTTGACCCTGCTCACAAGATGCCACCGATGGAAAAGAGCTCAGTCACTTGATTTTTCCCAAACCTTGTAGTTCAACTGTCCTCTTGCCCAGTGTGTCCAATCTGGAAAGACTCCTGGGGGCTGTTGCTGCATCAGCGACCAGCAGCAGTCCTCCTGGGTAGGCCTCTGTGGCTCTGCACAACCCCTCCTAAATGTCCCCAGTTGGGACTCTGGAGCCACAAACACTGGCTGCTGCTGCTCCAATGCAATCGCAGGCCAGCAGTCCTGGGGGTACAGCCTGGCTCTCCTCACATCAGACTCTAGCCAGTGTGACATCTGTCATACCTTTGCATGTGCTAACACTGACACCACAGTTGTCACTAGAAACAACTGACATGTTATTGCCACTGGATTCTGGGTGCTGGGTTTTTCTATTTTACGTGAGAAAAATCTAGGCAAGAAGGCTTAAATATATAACATTCCCTCCAAGTCAAATGCCTGTGCCCATTTTCTGCTTTGAAACCTCCGGTTCAACCTCCAAAACCCTGTTTCAATGTGATCCACCTGCCTGGGTCTCCTGAGCAGCAGGGATTGCAGGTGCGCACTATTGCACCCAGAAGACAGAAATTCCTTTCTGTGTCTATGGGGCCCTATGTATTTCAGGCCCTGCTGACTATAGAGTCTCCGCTCTCTCCTCTCAGGTCTCTTGCTCTTCTTAGAACATTCCAGGGATTCTCTGTCTGTGGCCTTTGCACCTGCTGTTCCCTCTTCCCATGACATTCACCTGGCTGGCTCCCTTGCCTCCTTCAGACCTGGCTCCACGAGCTCCTCCCTGCACACCTTCCTACCACTGCAACATTCTGACAGTCCCCCTTTCTACTTGATTGTTCTCTTCGTCATTATCCAGCACACTATGCAGGTTACTTCTGTGTCTGTTATCAGTGCACTCCTCCCCCAGCAGCAGTGAGCTTTGTTTGTGTTGTCCACTGCTGTATTCTGGAACCCGACAGACCCTCAATACATACTTGTGAAACAAAGGAACATACTTACCTCACATCATTGCCACCATGAGCAAAGGACCCGAAACAGGCAGTGAGGACTTGCAGAAAATGGAACAGGAGATGGACCTCAGCAGTGTCCTTCTCTTCCTTTTCTTCTTCTGCAGGGTCCTCTCGAGGCTGGTCAGGATCTGTCAGCTCGGATGCTAGCTTCATTTCCACACCACCCTCCTCTGCCTCAATCTCAGCTTCTGCAACCGCATTGCAGTAGCTGGAGTAGCTGTCATAGCGAAGTCTCTTCTTAGAATAGGACACAGTGTCACCCACCAGCTTCTCACTATCTTCTGGGGCAGAGGACGAGTCGGCAGCTTTGAAAGTGGAGTGAACCGGCATCCCACAAATGGCTGCGGTATAGCAAGTGTAACTGTTGTTTCGCCGCAGGAGCCTGTAGTTGTTTTCCTGGGCGGGCTTCTCCTCGGGGCCCCTGTCTATGTGAATTTTGTGCAGCAAGTCTTTGTAGAGCCCCGAGTCTTTGTGTACAGTGTGGTACACATGACCGTCACTCCTTGTGTGGCCATCAAAGCCAAATGTGCCATTGGAGATCGGTGATTTTACAGAACCATGAGTCATGGAAAGTGCCCTTCCTGAAAAGGATTTTTAAAGATCTTTTTTAGGAACTGGAGGTGTGGCTCAGTGGTAAGAGTGCATGCTTAACATGGAAAGGCCCTGGGTTCCATCCCTGGCATCAATCAAACAAAATGTTTTATTTTTTAGCCTCTTGAATATAAACCATGTCTGCAAAGAAATACTCCCTACCATTTCCTGGCATTGATCCTGGAAGGTTGGAATATGGGTAATTTAAATTCTTTTCTATTTGCTTCATTTTCTAACTATCATGTACGTGTAACAGGGTTAAAATGAAAAAATACAAACTTGGAAACGTATAACAAAAGGGTACAACATGGTATGGTCAAAATGATGTTGCGTTCTTCTAAAAAGTATCTTCCAGAAATTACTATAGCACTTTTTTCTAGCACTCTTCTAGATATGCATAAAGGAAGAATAAGGAATTTTAGAAGAAATTCACAGGGGTATGGTGATGCACACCTATAATCCCAGTGACCAGGGAGGCTGAGGCAAGAGGGTCACAAGTTTGAGGCCAGCCTCGGCAACTAAGACCCTATCTCAAAAGAAAAATAAAAAGGTCTGGGGATGTAGCTCAGGGGTAAAGTAACCCTGGAGCCAATCCCCAGTACCACCATACCACAAAAGGAAAAAAAAGAAAAGGAAGAAAAAACTTGATATGAGACAAAACCCATTTCACATTAGATAGGTAGTGTACTATGTGCTCTTAACAGTGGGAGGCAGTATGTGTCTCCCAGACTAGCAGGACAAAAATAATTTGCTCAGTGGTAAAACATGTGTTCACCAAGCAGGAGGCACTGGGTTTGATCCCTAGCACTACACACACGAAAACCAAAAACAATTTGTTTTCTTTGGGCTGCACCTGAGAGTACACCAATGGAAAGCAGGTGCTGGGGGCCCACCTTGCAGGAGGGGAAAGGCTGGACAGGCATGAGCAGTCACTGTCCACTCATGTTATGAGGCTAAAGGTTACCGCAGGTGGTTTGGGTGGTTTCTAAGGTTTCTATGATTCTTTGATAGGAACATGTCCTTAGTTCCAACCTCAGCTTTCACTTCACGTCTTCCGTGAGGAAGCATCCGCAGTAGCTGAGTGAACCAGTCTTCAGCATGTGGGGAAGACTCGCACAGTAAGCTGAGTGAGTGCGGCGCAGCCAATTGCTGCGGAGGGTGCTTGGCACCTCAGATAAGAACAAAGAGCTCTGGGAAGAAAATCACAGGAGAGGAGACAGCCTGCTCTGGTGACTGGAATGGTTTCCTGAGGCCTCTTTAGCTTCTGGGTTTTCTCAAAACATAGAATTAAGGGGCAGGGATGCAGCACAGGGGTAAAGTGCAGGCTTAGTACATATGAAGCCTTGGGTTCAAATCCCAGCACTAACACCAAAAAACATAAAATTGGGGAAAACTTTTGGACTTGTGCCAGGCCTGGCTGGTCATGTGAGAAATGCCTCCGCACCTCAGGTAACCCCAAGCTCTTCAGGCTAGTCTTACCATAGGAGACGCGTGGGTGGTTCCCTGCAGATGTGCCTTCTGAGGTCCCAGATGCCTCCCCAGTCGACCCTGTGAGAGGGACTGTGCTGTCATCGTTTGCCTTGACACCTGGGAGTTCTTTAAAGACGGGGGACTCCGCTTCTTGGACTTTATTGAGGCTTTCATCAGATACTCGTGATAAAGCACCTTCTTTTTGTAATTTCCCTAGAGAAAACAGAATCATAACTGCAACTTTTGGAAGAGAATTCCTGTTATTGAAAAGTGAATATTAAAACGTGAATATATCTCTATGCTTTAGCACTTACTTTGGAAAAAAATAAGGTATAGCTAGTCTGAGAAAGTAGAAAGTTTAATTATCTGTAAAACTCTAGCTGGCAAATTAAGATACTAAAGAAAAAGAAGAGCATTTAGAGGCTGAGTTACTACATCTAAAAACCACAAAAAAGAGAGGGGGTTAAACTTGATCACCCAGATCTCTCCCAGGGACAATGTTCTGTAAATCCACAATCATCTAGACTGGCCTCCTATTTCCTTAAACTAACCTCAGAATCACTGAAAATTTCCAGTTTATCATTTTTGTCTTCATAGATATTGTTTTAGCATTTTTGATTTTCTTCTGGTCTATAAATTATTGGTTTCAGATTTCTTCATCTTACCAAATTTTATGAAACAAGAAAAGATTTTTTCCTTCAAAGGAATAGGAAGAGCCTACTTACTTAAAAAAAAAAAAAAAAAAAAATCCTTTACTTTAAAAAGAAACAAAGAAAGCGGTGGTAGGTGGCCTATGACTGTAGTCCCAGCTACTCAGGAGGCTGAGGCTGGAGCATGGCTTGGGCTCAGGGGTTTGTGGCCAGTATGGACAACATAAAACAAAACAAAACAAAAAATAAACTATGGAATTTTAAGAAGCTATTTTAAAGCTCAAAGTATTATTTTTAATCAGATCCGATACATGGTGTTGCTAATTATCATGCTGCTGAAAATTATCCTGAGCAAATCTCTAAGCTCTCACCTAAATAAATGAAATGAAAATAAACTTTCTGTTCCTCTTCTGGATATACTCACATATATCTGTTTGTATCATCTATCTTTCTCTCTACCTAGACAGTCTGATATAGAGATTGATTTTTTTTATAAACTAAATTTGTTATGCCCCTCAGGAAACACATACACAAAAATATAAAATATACATAGGGCTGGAGGTGTGGCTCAGAGTCAGAATGCTTGCCTAGCGTGAGTAAGGCCCTGAATTTGATCCCCCCCACCACTCACTGTAAAAAGAAAAAAAAAAAAATGTACCTAAAGATTGCTCATCTGAAGTTGTTTATAATCTAGAAAGACAGTATTTGTAAAGATTATAATAACTATAACGAAAATTAACATTTATGTAAGACAGGTATTATTATTTTTTCTCATTTTGATAATGAGCAAACTGAGGCACAGAGAGGTTAAGTCATTGGCCCCAGCTCACATAGGTAGTAAGTGGCATTTAAATTTAAGATTTAAATGTAGGTAATAGCTCTGTGGTCCGGGTCCATGCCCTTAACCACTAATCTGTACTTAAAATACACATATAAAAATAATTTTTCTTTTTTGAAATATTTAACATTTTTTTAAGTACTGAAATATCAAAATATACAGGCTCAATTAAAAAAAAAAACTCTGTAGGAAGCCAGCCTTGGGGACAGTATCAATTTCCTGTTGTGATATTACAGCCAAAACCTGGAAAGCATGACATTAAGGTTTAATTATCAGGAAAAATATTTAAAAATCAAAGCATTTATGTATATTTCAGACTTCAACAGATTAAATCAGACAAACAGCATGAATAAAAGTGGCTCATCTCAGGCTAGTTGTCTGCATGAATACAGAAGGGAATGTTTATTTTTCAGGATAGGACAGGGCAGGAAGCAGCTCCATGGGAATACGAAGTTGGATTTTAATCCACTAGTGATATGGTTTCACTAATTGGTTTTATGTTGTATGCATAAAAGTGAATTTTTTAAAAATTATTAGTTTTTAAATTTACATGCACTCATCTGACTGTGTAGACGTCTGTATAATTCTGACTTTTGAAACATGCAGAGAACTGTGTATGTAGTGGTGATTACCACTACAATCAGAACGTGAAAAGTTCCATTAACCCCCAAAACTTTGTAGTCAGACCCTCTGCTCAGTCCCTAACCATGAAACCCACAAAAGTATCTGATCTAAATATCTAAATAAAACCATGACACATGTAGTTTTTTGAGACTGGCTTCTTTTACTCAGCATAATGCCTTTAGGTTCACCCATGATTAGACAGTTTGTTTCTTCTTTTCCCTTTATTTCTGTGGTGCTGGGGATTGAACCCAGGGCCTTGTACATGCGAGGCAAGCACTCTACCAACTGAGCCATATCTCCAGCCACAAAGGCCTGTTTCTTTTAATGCTGAGAGTAGGATTCCAGTGTGTGGAGGCACCACACCAAGGTTCATTACTTCATTCTGTGGAGTTTCCAGTTTTTGGTGATATGAATAAAGGTGCTAAGAATAGCTTTTTTGTGTGTGAACTTAAGTTTTCATTTCTCTGGGGAAATACTCAGGAGTGGTATTTATGGTAAATGTATATTTAACCTTGTAAGAAACTGCCAAACTGTTTTCCTGTACTATTGTGCATTCTCACCAGCAACGTACGAGAGTTCCAGCTGTTTTTCTTCCGCATCAGTGTTTAGTATTATTTTTTTTAAGCCATTCAAATAGGAGTGTAGCGATATCTCATGATGATTTTATTTCCCTGATGTTTAGTGATGCTGAACACCTTGTCAGGGGCTTATTTGCCATTCATATCTCTTCTCTGGTGAAGTGCCTATTCAAATATTTAGCTCGTGTTTTACCTGGATTATTTGTTTTCTAAAATTTGTTTATATTCTGAATACAAGAATCTTCTCTTAATGATACTTCTAAGAAAACAATATTTTCTCATTCTGATGAAGTATGATTTTTCAATTTCTTCTGTGGATCATGTTTTAGGGGGTTATGTGTTAACCCTTACTTAACCCAATGTCACAAAAGTTTTTCCTTCTGTTTTTTTTCCCCCAAAAGTCTTATTGTTTTTTATTTTACATGTAGATCTAGGGTGATTTTTTTTTAAAAAAAGATATTTTTAGTTGTAGATGGACACAATACCTTTATTTTTATGTGGTGCTGAGGACTGAACCCAGTGCCTCACACATGCTAGGCTCTACTGCTGAGCCACAAACCCAGCCCAATTCTAGGGTGTTTTTGAGTTAACTTTTTATAAGGTTTAAGGTTTAGGATAAAGTTCTTATTTTGGCATATGCATGATTGATAGTTCATTACCATTTGTTGAAAAGACTACCCTTCTCCATTGATCTGCCTTTGATTCTTTGTCAAAAATTAATTTGCCGGGCTGGGGAGATAGCTCAGCTGGTAGAGTGCTTGCCTTGCAAGCACAAGGCCCTGAGTTCGATCCCCAGTACCGCAAAAAAAAAAAAAAAAAAGAAAAAAAAATTAATTTGCCAAATTTGGGTATGGGTCTATTTCTGTACTGTATTCTGTTCCATTAATCTACAAGTCTATTTCTTCATAAATCACACTGTCTTGTGGCTTTACAGTTAAGTCTTTTTTGTTTTCTTTTTCTTTCTTTTTTTTTTTCCAGTACTGGGGACTGATCACAGGGCCTCAGACATGTGAGGCAAGTGCTCACCACTGAGCTATACCCCCAGCCTTTTACAATAAGTCTTAAAATCAGTGAGTAGGAATCCTCCAACTTTATTCTTTTTCAAAATGATTTTGGCTCTTCTAGTTTCTTTGACTTTATATACATATATTAAAAGCAGCTTGTCTATATCAACAAAACATTCTCCTGGGATTTTTATATCAATTATTTTAGTCTATAGATCAATTTGGGAAGAACCAACATCTTTACTATATTGAGTCTTCCAATTCATGAGTATGATGTTTAATATTTTTGGTTTTTTTTTTTTTTTCATTGAGAACTATGTTTATTATAATTTGTTTTTGAAAACAAGAAAATTTCTTGTTTTAGTTCTTTAAGTAGACCTTAATAGGTAAATTTCCCATTTAGAATTACAATCATTAATTGATTACTGTTATACATCAAGAATTATTTCAATTTACATTTTTTAAAATGCACTGTTTTAAAAATATTTCATACATATAAGAAAATACTAAAATTTAAAGTACATCAACTATAGCTTAAGAAATAAAATATTTCCAATAGAATTAAAGTATTTTCTCTCCACCTAAGTTATATTTATATATGTAGTAACTTCATATGAAATAATGAATTTAGAAAGTCTGGTGTTTTTTTTTAACATGGATTTTCAAATTCATATTGAAATATGACTGTAAGGTACATTTTGAGACCAAATTTAAATATTTCTCTTTCTTTTTGTGAGCCCCATAAAAGCATGTGGCTTCAAGGCTTGGAATTCAACTATGTTGCTAGTAATAGCAAAATACCCCTGACTGATTTTCTAGGCATACTTTTCCTCCTTCCTAACTACTTTTGTTTGTGGTGCTGGGGGCCAAACCCAGGGCTGAGTACATGCTAAGCAAGCGCTCCACCATTGAGCCACATAACCAGCCTATCCATATTTTTCTTCTTTAAAAAAAATTTTTTTTGACTGAGGATGAACCCAGGGGCATTTTTCCACATAGCTACATTTCTAGCTTTTTAAAAAAATTTTGAGACAGAGTCTTGCTAAATTTCTTAGGGTCTCACTAAATTGCTAAGGCTGGCCTCAAACTTGTGATTCTCCTGACTCAGTCTCCAGAATCTCTGGTACCACAGAGTGGCACAACCACACTCAGATTAAAATTGTTTTTATTGAGGTATAATGTACATATGATAAAATCCAGACTGTCTGTCTGTCTATCTATTTATCTATCTATCTAATTTTGGTACCAGGGATTGAACCCAGGGGCCCTTCACCACTGAACCACATCCCAGCCCTTTTTATTTTGGGAAAGGGTTTCACTATATTACTTAGGGCCTCATTAAATTGCTGAGGCTGGCTTTGAAATTGAGATCTTTCTGCCTCAGCCTCACCCGAGTTGTTAGAATTACAGGCATGTACCAATTGCACCTGGCAAAATTTTAAATGGTGGATAATATGTAATAAATCAGCACATTCTGTCACCATTTCCCCGGTTAAAACTGAATATATTCCCATGTCCCTGAAAAATTCCTTTGTGTCCCTTTAAATTACTTCCAAATTCCCAGGCAACTGGTGATTTCTTCCCTTTCAATTAGTTTTCCCTATTTTCAATTCTATTCTTGAATTTTAAGGAAACATCCATAGAATTTCTTAAGGTAAACTTACAGAGAGTTTATGAAACATGGAATCGTATGGCATATGCCTTCTTTTGCTCAATATAACATCTATGAAATTTATTACATGGTTGTGTCTACCACTAGTTCAATTCTCCTTATTACTGAGTAGTCTTCTATTCTATAAATGTATATGCCATGATTTGATTATACACTTACCTGCTGGTGAACATTTGGGTTGTTCCCACTTTGGGGCTATTATGACTAAAAGACTTATATGTAGTATGTCTTTTTAAGAACTGTTTTTCATCAGGCTGGTAGAACTTGGCTGCAGAGTTAACTTCCTATTTCCAATGGCAATGAGGGCTCACTGCTCATCTGAGTCACAAGTTACCAAGAAAAAGTGTGAGCCAGAAATTAGACAGGAATCAAGAGCCAGGAGACTGGGCTTGTATCCCAATGTACGTTCTAGAGTTAACTATACTTTCATTTCCTCATTTGTGAGGATACTTGTTTGTTATATGGGAATTCTCAGGAATCAGGAGCATTTTTGTAATTCCAAAGAATAAAAAGGCGCTTACCTGCTATTTTCCTCCGCATCCATGGACACACAAAGAGCCATACAAAAAGGGCGAAAAGTAGAGCAACACCAAAGGAAATGAGTGCTATTGCCCAGATGGGAAGTACCAGACCCAGCACTGGGGAATAAAAATGAACAGCAATGTTGTCACTGGTCAAGCCTCATCAGTCAACATGTTTTCTATTCTCCCAGTCTAAAATGAATCACCTGGAATGTGTATTTAATAAAACTTTCAACCAAACCAAACCAAACCAAACATACTGTACTCTTGGGTATAGAAAGCCATATTTTTAAGACAGTATACTTTGTAAATATGTACTTTAACTGGTCATTAAACTGATTATTAAAATGATACCAATTTGGCACAATCAGCATTTGAAGTTGGGAATAAAGCCATTTACTGCAGTAACTAAATTTCTAAGTGGACAAATGTGGCTAAGAAGGAATCAGCTGCCTTTCCCCCTGACAGGCAGCCCATTTCCACCAGCAGGAAGAAGCTGATGTGTGGACGCTGAACAGGGTTGCTGCCTTTTTGGTTCCTTATTAGTCAGCAGCCCTGCTTTAATGGCCCTCTGACCATATATACAACCCTTTTTTTAAAAATCAGCTTAGAAATAAAAGTTGTTCAAAGGACATTGACCTTCAAGCATAACTCTTCTTTGAAGTGTCACTTTATGGAATTATAATAGAAAAATTTCCATTAAAATCCAACAATGCACATTGAGCTGTAATTATATTGGTCAATAAAAGGGAGAACATGCACATGGTTTAGGAACATCTTTCCACAGTGCTGTCTCATCACTCTGATTTTGTCCATTTTCTGTCAGACATATTCATTAAGTATACAACTTAAATACTCATGCTCACCCATGAACACACACACACACATATAAGACCTACCACAGTTGTAGAGGTAAGAATTTTCAGAACAACTCATACATGCATCATCATGGAAATGTAAAATAATTACACAGTCATAAAAATAAGGCAGGCGAGGTGCACTGACTGGGAAAGAGGCCCAGAGTCCAATAAGTGATAACATATGCACAGTGTGACTCAATTTATGTTTAAAACAGAAAACAACCCCCACTTCCTTACTCCTGCCATATGTATGAACATACAGAAAAAGTTCTAAAAAGATGCAATGGTTTCTTCTTGGAGAAATGGGAAATTGGTGTGGGACTTTCACTTCTTGTTACATGTACTTTTAAAAACTGGCAACTTTCAAAATACACAATAAGAATGTCACTTTGTACATGGTTAAAACATTTATTTTAAATTAATGAACTATTTAAAACAGCTCTTAAATAAATTTTTTTAATGATGAAGGCTTTGTTACTTTGTTTATATAAATAAACCAGCTCCAAGTTGCTCAATCATTATTAAATATTTTGATAACTGTAAGAGGTTACAGAATGGGTAGCCAATAATACCAGGGATTAGTTATGTTGATATATATAAATATTTTAGAAAAACAAACAAAACAGAGCTACCTAGCCTTTTTATAGCTAGAGTGTCACTGGTAAGAATGTTGGCACTTGGACTGCTCCACACCCAAACTCCGAGTGACATACAGCTATGGACTCAGCATTTGTCCTCAGGCTGCACTGTTTTAAGTGGCAGCTGGTTCTACTCCAGCTCTGCCCGTGAACCTGAAGCCCAGCGCTGTACGTAAAACCACACGAGCTGACTCCACTGGGCCATGTCTGTGGCTTCCTGGCTTCTGCTATGTATCTGCAAGTTGTCCTCATACTGTGACAAAGGATCACTCCACAGCTATTTCTTGCCCAAGTTAGTGGTAACTGTTCATTTACCAGAGTCAAACTGATAAACTAACAGCATACCCACATTCTTAGAGCTTCAAAGCATTTGGATTTGGAAGAGGTTTTCCCTTCTGTGGTTTCATTGATGATAAAACTGTCAAGTGTGTTACTTTTGGCTTAATTTTATTAGCCTGATCTAAGAGAGGGAAGTCGTGCATATTGTAGGGGAGAGATTAATAATATGAGTTACATGCTTTTTTTTTTTAAGTGAGTGAACACTTTTGCTATCAGGTCCTATTTTTTTCTATTCATGCTGAGTAAGACCCAAAACAGAAGTAGAGAAGGCTACTTCCTGTGCTTCTTCAAGGCCATCTCCATGCTCCCCATTAGGAGCATACGAGGTCCTAAATGGTGACAGGATCAATAACTAAAAGGGGAACTGAGGTCAGTTTCAAGACTTTGATCCTTAACTAAGACACTAAGACACTGTATCCCCTGCAGTTTGTACCTCTGTACCATCACACCTGCCTTGCCATCCATTTGACCAGGGAAATGGCCAGAAAGTTCTGAGGTTACCCTCCAGGTCATAAAAATCTAGAAGGGAAAGTAGGGCATAGATATAACTCTGAGTGTGGGAGCAGTGGGGAGAAACAGCAAATAAATCCAGGAGGAGGGATCTAGGAAAACAGGGGGAAAGCTGTTCATAGTAAGAAAGGAGAAAGTAATCAAATGGGGATGGAGAGCTTACCAAATCGCTCCAGCAATTTAGTAATTTAACAGAGCGTTGAAAGAAACAAGGCATTACTTTTAAAGCCTGCACATAAGAAATGTAAGCTGATAACTGTTTGTTTTATACATCTCCACACTACATTAAATATATAAAATTGAGTTTCATGGTTAAAATAAAAAACAATTTAGTACAAAAATTCAGTATAGAAAAATACTTGAATCAATGTATTCAAGGCAAAACTTTTTCTCTTCTAACTGCTTAAGGTTGACTTATATACAACAAAATTGCAACAAAAACATTTTGTATTGGATTGTCTTCCTGGTGAGGGTCTCATATTGTTTACAAATAATTACACCTTCAGAGGGCAACGAGGCATGGCACGTTGGTTCGCTCTGTGGATAGACAAAGTAGGGCACAGCTTGAATTGCTCGTGTTCACTCAGCCAAAAGTGGCTTCCAGGAGCCAGAGCTGGGAGCTCTGAATCTCCACTCTCTGCTCTAGCCACTAAATGGCCTTTCATCTCCTGCGCCTCTCATTTTCTGAACAACAAAGATATGATGGATAGTGATTTAGCTCTAACCTCAAGCATCTTTACAATTTCAATCCAAATCCACAAAAGATCAGTAGTTTCAAATCATTTAGGGAAGAAATAAATGGAACATTTTATAAAAACTCCATCTCCATTGTTATTACTCTGCTATACCTCCTGTTTTTTCACATACAGAATCATTATTAGAATCTATAAAATAACAAAATCATATGAAACCAATTAGGTTATAGTTCATATCAGTCCCCTTCTATCCCTCCTTACCATCTCTTCCCTACAACCTTTCTTATTAACTGCACAGATTTTGCCTTTGGTTTTAACATAATACATGCTTATTATAAAATATTCTCAGTGTCTACCATACTGCATGATGTACAAAATATGAAATCCTCCTATTACCCTCCCTTTTGCCCTCCATTTCTTCCTAGAGAAAGTGGGGAATATTTGGTACATGTCTTTTCAGGCATTTTCTAGATACATACAAACACATTATAAAGTATTGTGAGGATTTCTTTAAAAAATTTAACAGTGGCAGAATTATTCTATATATACTGTTCCTTGCTTTCATTTGCTAGATGATAATATCTTGTGGCCATCTTTCCACAGTCACACACACACACACACACACACACACACACACACACAGAGGTATGCATAAAGACAGTCTTACCTGCTTTGTACTATCACTCTTTCTTATCCTGCCTTTCCTGATAAACTGAAGTTACTAGTTTTGTTTTGTTTTTCATCAACATTGCAAAGCGCTACAGGAGCTCCCTACATAAAAGGAATCTGTGAACAACTTCTTTAAGACAATCAAGTGTACTTTTGAAATAAAACATGCTATTTCTTAATTTGCTCTACAGTTGGGATTTTAAAAACATGGTACCAGTTCTCAAACCAGGGGTCATTTGTAATAGTTCTGGAAAGGAGGTGAATTTAAATCCAGGTGAATTTTGAATCCAGCCCTTGGTGATAACTGGACACTCTTCTCACCCCAGGGCTTCCCCAAACCAGGACTAGAAATTACTGCAGTTGAAATTCCTGCCTCTCCACTGTTTGCAATTTACAATCACAACATGAAATTCCCGAGACCCATGGAGAACAAAGCTCCTTCTTACAAAGCCAACCAGGGGCCTTCAGGGGTTGTTGATGTTCTGATTTCCTTGGGACTGGATCAGAGGCAGCTGTAACTGAAGGAAAAGGGGGAGGGGAGAAAGAAGCAAAGGAGATGGCAATGGAGAAGAGGAGGAGGAAGGGAAGGAAGAGGAAGAAAAAGAAGAGAAAGGGATAGAGGAAGAAAAGGAGGAGAAAGAAGGGGATAGAAACAGAAGAGGAAGAAGAGCAGGGAGAGGAAATGGAGGGGCAGTGTCAGAGGCAGCCATACCTTAGGTATAGGCTTGCTCTGGGGAAGCCAGAAACCAGGCTTGGTTATGGTTGAGAATTCATTTACTGATACAAAGGGGAATAAAGGATGATTGCTAGTTAGACCTTTGAAAGAGCACTCATTTCCTAAGAACTGTAATAAGGTAGCAATGTTTATGGTCCAAAAGGTAACTAGTGCTGTGGTTCTCCAACTGTAGCATGCATCAGCATCACTGGAGGGCCTCCGCTGAAGCATGTGTTGCTGGTGAAGCCAGAATTGGGGACAGGCAATGTAGAAATAGGGGATGGAGTCAAATAGGGAATCGAGTCAAATGGAGGAAATGGAGGCCATGAAAGCCATCTGCCTCTGGAAGTTGGAGACTGCCCTTGGAGAATGGAATGTCGAGGATCTTGGGAGCCCATTGATTACCAAATTTACCTGCCCTTGTCAGGGACTACAGGCAAGGAGCTGCTAATTAATGCCCCCTGGGCCCTTACCTGCCTGAATCACTTTGGCCCTCCCCCTGCCCCATCCCCTCCTCACTTTTTACATCTCACCTGCAAAACCAGGCCTAGTCAGGAAGGAGACAAAAGGGGGGAGAGAACTGGAGAACAAAAGAGACCTTAACCTATAAAGGATGTAGGGTGCACTCACTTCTGGGGATTCTAGAACATCAGCCATGGCCCCCTTCTCGCCCTTGGGAGAAGTCTGTATTATTACTAGTTTTAAATAAAACCTGCTTAATATGCTTGCCTTGGCATGCTTCTCTAGTGTTCAGACTTCAACATTAGAGGGAGCAGAACTCGTCACCAGTAAACGGCGGTATCACTGGGATAAAGTATTTGAAGTTCTGGATCGGCGCTGGGCCAGAGAATCTGTAGTTATGACATGTCACCAAATGATGCTGATGTGGCTGGTCTAGGAACCTCACTTTGACTTAGAAGTCAAATGTAATTACCAGAGGTTTAATGAACTGATCTGCTTTGCCTATTCAAAGAGGCATGCAACGAACTGTCTAAACATTGAACAAAAACCAGGTGCCACACAACTAAAGACTTTTACAACTAAAAATAAATGTCATGCTTGTATCTAACCCAATAAGCACTTCATTTCCTAAAGTTATTTTTGGTTCTTGTTAATCATTTTTTTTTAAGAACAAAAATGCAAAGGCAGTTTTTAAAAAGCATACACTCAGTCTCTGAAGAGTAAGAATGACTTTTATTTGAGGTAAGTCATGTCAGATGCAAAGTAAAACAAATCAAACAAAGCCTGAGTTATAAACAACTTAATAATTTAGAGGAACAGAGGAAATCAAAACAATATACTCTAACTCAACATTCAACAAATTCCCATTTAATTCATCTCCGTGCATACAAATGCTATTTATCAAAATCTCTTAAAGTTAAAACTGGGTAAGATTAATGCTGTCACTCATTTTTTTGTTAAGAGAATTTCATTCTTTTATCTCTGACGCCTCTGTGTATCACATGAAACTGTTCTAAGGAAGAAAGGGAACCAAGAGTAATAAATTCTAGAAGGGTAGACATATGTTGAGATAAATGGATCAACTCAGTCACTGTTAAAGTGACTCTCTTCTCAGCTCAAGCTTATTACCAAATATGTCATCACGGCTATTTGCGATAAAGCTGGACAAGTGGAGATGCCCCAAATGAGGAAGGAGTATGTAATTAAAGTAGAGTTTGAAGGGCAAATAATAACCTTTAGTGCTTAAATAAAAATAAGATTTGGACTCACCTACTGGATATTCTAGAGATATTCTCCAGGAGCCAAAATATTAGCAAAGTCCTTTTATGACTGAATGGAGGAACACAATGTTTGGTCCTTCAGGGTCATAAATTTCTCCTTTTTCCTCCTCTAGGCAACATCCCCTCCACCCACCAAACCTGGAAAACTTCAGGTAAAATGTTCCATATATGCAGGAAAAATAGAAAGATAGGATGACTCAGGATTTACTGTCAAGTTAATAGTTAACAAAACGAGGCTAATAATGACTGATGGTAGTAAAACAGTCGCTAACATGATTAAGTGAGTTATGCATTAGGCACCATGCTAAGTGCCCTGCCCACATTATCTCAGGAACCACAGTGTTCCTTTAATGGAGCTCCTACTACTGTCCCCAGGGACTTAGGGAGTTGAACATTATGTTTCTTACAGAACAGCTGCCCACCCCATACATGTAACAAGAACTCTAGGACTGGGAATATTTGTATTTCAACTGAATAATAATCTTCAACACCATTATGCAGATTTTTTTATATTCCTAATTAAGGAGGTGGCAACCTTCTACAAAATAACCAGTATATTAAGTGTATCATAACTATGACCACAGGGTTCAGGACTAGGCTGACTGGTTCAAATTCTGGTCCTGCATCTTACTAGTTATATGACCTTGGGAATGCGGTATTTCTGTGCCTCAGTGTCCCAATACAAGTGCAGTTGGCAATATCAACAACCCTCCAGAGGAGCTGTGGGGACTGGAAGGATTAATCCATGAGACTCAACCCAATACATTTATATTATCTATTTCTCACAACAACCCTATGAAGTATGTGTATTGTCCTTTATGTCTCGTCTACCATATAGTTTAATTTTCCCTAGAATAGTTTACTCTCCCAGTAAGATGTTCCTTTTAGCAAATGTGCAAATAAAAGTTTAAAAAAGAAGGGAAAAAGAAAAAGATTTAAAAAGACAGGACAAGTATATATAAAGTCAGAATTTAGAAGGAATCACACATTTGTATCCTGGCATTTAGAAAAAAACAAAACCAGGAAGCAACAATAGAGGGTAGAAAAAATGCAGAAACAAAATGAAATCATCCTATTTATACCAGTTCCCATTTCCAGGACTTGTCATTACGAGAGGCATCCTCAACCTTCATTAGCTCAGACTCTCTTCCTTTTCTCTCTTTTCTTTTCCTTTTCTTTTCTTTCGTGTGTGTGTGTGTGTGTGTGTGTGTGTGTGTGTTGAGAATCCAGTACCCCATGCACAGAGAGGAGTTTTGCTTTCTGTTCAGCTACTCGAGCTCCAAGAGCCTTCATGAAATTAAGAACGTGCATCATCATTCATGGGCAGGATTACATATGAAGATGTCTCGTTGTCATAGGTTACTTCCAGCACAGCATTCCTGGGCCTTCCAGTCACCCAGAAAGCACACACTTGGTAGGAAGGTTTTTAACTCCAGCATATGGAACTGCCTATTTTCTCTGCCTCTCGTTTTCTTTTAAAAATTAATCAAGGGCCACTTTGGAAAGTTTGTGGCAAACAGTGTTCATAGTCCATGAATGATAACACCTGAAGAGAGACGCCAAGCTGGCTGTGATTGAAGTGAGGATTCATCTCTCTCCTCCTCACTCTGACCTTCGGCTTTGTGCTTTTGGTATAAGTTAAATCCGCTAAGATGCCTCCCTGTCCTTTGCAGAAGTCACCCAGAGTCTGGAAGCCCTGAATGTAAGTAATCAAACCTAAGATCAATGTTTTGAATGCGACAGAGATGGCAAAGTAAAAGGTTATAAAATGTTAAGAATCATTTAAAAATAATTTTCAAAAAATTTCAGTACTGAAGTAAACAAAATATAATTTCTTAATAAAAAATCAGGGAAAATTACACCAAGAAAACCTAATTGGAGAAATCCGTAAGGTATTCCCCTCACTTTGGAAGATGGTACTTTTCAGTTGTAGTACAATGTTCCATTTAGCAGAAATTTTATCTTTTGAGTAGCGGTGACTTTTCTGTCAGATGTAGCCAAAAACTAAATCAAATCCATGACATTAATAAGATGAAAAACAATGTGAATTCATGTATCTATTGACTTCGTATTTAGTGTTTATACCGAGGATCTGGCTGTTTGCAGCACATCTCATAAAGTGAAACAAAGGAAGAATCCTCTCTACCAAATATGTACAGAGATTTTTTTCTTCATTACCCTAAACGGGGTCTTGGGGGGTCTCGCTATGTTGCCCAGGCTGGCCTAGAACACATGGGCTCAAGTGATCCTCCTGCCTCGGTCTTCCAAGTTACCGGGACTCCTAGTGCCCATCACTGCACTCTGCATATACAGAGACATCTAACAGGACATTACCAGTTCATCAACATTAAATGTGTGCACACAAGAATATTCCACACGAGTTTCTTTCTCTTCCTATTCAGAATGTAAAAGAATTTTTAACTGTCTCCTACCCCCAAATCAGAAAGAGTAATTCTGAAAAGGAAATCATCACTGGTTTCAGTATTGGCTTGTAGTTGTTAGATTAATTAAGCCGACATGTCTGCGTCTATGGATGGCCTATGTTGCCGCACTGTAGATGGCTGGTGGGTACTACTGACCACGTGCCTGCCCAGCACTAGGATTTCCATACCCTCCTGACCCTTTATTGCTCAGCAGTTAAGTGCTGTTAGATCAGGTTCTGAGACTCAGAGAAGTTGAGTAGGCTGCTTGGGCAACACAGTTAGGTAAATGGCAGAATGGGGATTTAATTCTTTTTTAAACTGAAAAGCCTGTTGCCTTTGTAGTTCATGAATTCCTAAGGTATTCAGAACAAGGAAGTGCATTACTGCTCTTTTCACTGCTCCATAATGACCATCAATAATGCTTTTCACTGTCAGTCAACAACAATGCAAAAGCCAAATAAATCAACACTGTTAGAAATAGAAAGCACCTTGCCTGCTGGATCTAAGTTTTCAGGGAATTCTTACCTGGTGCTCCTGTGTACATGATGGAAAAGACATTTATTGCTATAGTAGCAGCATAAAACAGTGGAAGTGCCCGGAGGCCATTGGGAACAGGGTCCTCCTGTGGAACAATCAGAGAAAGTGGGAGGTCAGGATTCCAGAGCCTTTGGAGGCAACACAGGCAAAATGACACAAGACACTGTTACAAGGAAGTCTCCCCAAACCTCACTGTGGCCCAAAAGGCTGGTGTGTTCCTGCATGTGTTCTACTGCACATCTACAGGAATGGCATCAGCTGGGGCCATCTCTTCTACACAGATGCACTTTCAAAGGGCCCACTATTGTGGCCAGCAGACACATTAAAGCACTACAGTCACATGAGCTGATGTCAGATTTAGAAATAGAAAAGAACTGTTGCGGGAGGTCAGTGCCTGGGGACCAAAGCCCAGAGCTCAGCAACTATTTCTCTGAAACCCCTAAAAGTCTACATTTGACAATTTTTTTTTTTTTTGGGTGCTGGGGATCGAACCCAGGGCCTTGTGCTTACAAGGCAAGCACTCTACTGACTGAGCTATCTCCCCAGCCCCTGACAAATATTTTGAGACTCTAATCTCTGAGGATTCTCTAAGTCAAATGACTTAAGGATTATTGTATTACTCTTAGATTTTACATGACTTTATAACACAAGTACTTTTCCATGTGCTATGATTTTCAAAATCTTTTTATAAGGTATAATGTTTGATTTCAACTATCAAGAGTAAAATAATTGTGGTTCTTTATCTAATAAAACATTTATTTAAAAACTATAGCCTTCTGTTATAACATTCCCTCAATTAAATATATCAATAAGAATGGTATCACACATGTTTGAGGTTAAATCATACCTGGGAAACTATTAGAAATTTAGTTTTAAGCATATCTACAGGATTTTGAAGCAATAATATGGCCAGGAACTCCCCAACACAGTATTGGCACACAGATATCACTTAATTATTTCAAAGAGAAACTGATTTCTAATAACCACACAAGATGTTCTTGTACATTTAAATAAGCATTCCACTTACTGAGATAAAAAGAAATGTCAAAAAATTGAGAGAGCTATCAAGGTATGAATAAATAGAGGCTATCTTAGAAATGCCTACAGCAAAATGCAAACATGTATGGAAATCAAGGATGCTTGAGACACAGTTCAACTCATCAAGTACCTATTCCAGAATGGTTCAAGTAGCCTTCGGCACTTGTCAAGAGGCTTGTGTTGACTGGCATTGAGATTTAAGGCATGTTAGAGCAGGGACAGAAAGTGATTCAACTGCATGAGAGCTACGGCCAGTTTAGGCAAGAGAAGTGAATATGAAGACAAATGGGCTGGAATGAGGGGTGAGAGAGACAGTCAGCGTTCCAACCTGTGATGTGACACGTGAAAAGAATGCAGACTGGACTGAAAACAAAACACTGGGGTGCTCAGATGCCGGCTGTATCTGGTTTGCAAAGCATTATTTTCTTGGGAACAATAGCTGTCCATAGAAAGATTACAAACCAATAAATTCTGAAGTTGGAAAGTCCCAAGTTTGATTTTTTTTTTTTTAACTGAATTGCTTCATGTTTTTCCAAATAACCTAATCTCTCTCTCTTTTTTTTTTATTCAGTGCTGGGGATGGAACCCAGGGCCCCCACTCATGCTAGGCAATACCACTGAGCTATATCCCTAGCCCCAAATAACCTACTCTTAAAACTCAAATGATAAATGTCTGATTAAGATTTGTCTCCTTTCTTCCACTTTTTCTCTCCCTCCCTTCTTTCCATCAGTCCATTTATCATCTTTCTCTACCCCTGCCAAACAAGAACTCATCACTCCTTTTTAACAAATACTTAACAAGTGTCTTTAAAGTATAGTGGTATAGTGACTGAGACTGTCATGGTTTTATCCTTACAGATCTTACAGTCAAACAGCAAACAGGCAACTAAGGAAGAAATTAAACACCACACAAGTGCAATGATGAGAAAGCATAGTGCTGTGGCAGGAGAAACAAGAGGTAACCAACCAGAAGCTGGGGTAGGAGGGGCTTCCTAGGAAGTGATACCTGAAAGGTGAGTAGGAATTTGCCAGGCAAGGATGGATTCCAGACAGAGGAAATAAAAAGGGTGAAGGCTGGCAGGCAAGACAGAGTGGCACCTTCCAAGATGTAAACAAATATTAGTATAGCTGTTCCAAGTCCAGGAAAAGGAATGGTGAGAAATGTTGATGGCAAGTTTGTACTTAATAGACCACTAGAAAATGCTAAAAGCAAAAAGCTGTATTTTCAAGCAATATATAGCTGAAAGAAGGCATGTCCTTGATGTGCTGAGTAACAGCATGCTATGGGAGTCCCCACTGGTCCCCATGGAATATGTTTCAAGGTCCCCAGTAGAGGCCTGAAACTGAGGATAGTACTGAACCCCTATATACTGTTTTTTCCTATACATACATACCTGTCATAGAGTTCAATTTATAAATAAGGACAGTAAGATTAACAATAATAATTAATAATAAAATAGAAGAATTATAAAAATATAATGAAAACTTAGGTGAATGTAGTCTTTCAAAATATTTATTATACTCATCTTGTGATGATATGAGATAATACAATGCTTACAGGATGAGATGGAATGAGGTGAATGATGTAGGCATTGTGACACAGTATTAGGTTTCTACCTAAGAGTTACTTGAATACAAGCATTGTGATACTGTCACAATAGAACTGATCATTGAAATGGCTATTAAATGACTAATGGGTAGGTAGCATATATAGTATGGATACACTGGACAAAGGGAATATTCACATCCTAGGTAAGATGGAGCAGGGTGGTGAGAAATTTCATCACAATACTCAAATTGGCATGCAATGTAAAGCTTCTGAATTATTTATTTTGGGAATTTTCCATTTAATATTTTCAGACAATGGTTGGTCTAAAATAATAGAAAGTAAAACCATAAATAAAGGGAGACTACTGTACAACACAGCAATCAAAGGTACTTTATTGCTTACAGAAACATTGCAATGAAACAACCAAGATGTCCAAGAACAGATGAATCATTTTTAAAAAATGTGGTATCTTTCATGAAATAGAAGATATTTAGCCATAAAAATCCTGTCATTTGTGATTATCATGGATGAAACTGAAGGGTGTTAGGTGAAGTGAAATAAGCCAGGCACAGAAAGAAAAACACTGTATGCTCTCATTAATTTGTGGAAGCTACAAGAGTTAAAAACATGGAAGTAGAAAGTAGAATGGAGGCCACCAGAGGGTAAGAAGGAGGTAGGAGTGGGGAATAAAGAGACGGTGGATAATGAGTACCAAATATAGTTCAATGGGGGAAGTAGCTTGCGATAGTTTGCATATTGAATAGCTCCCAAAGGCCCATGTGTTTGGTCTCAGCCCGTGGCACTAATGGGAGGTGGTAGAACTTTTAGGAGGTGGGGCCTAGTGGAACATTGAGGGTGTATATTAGGGAATATCAGGACCCTGCTCTCTATTCTTCCTGTTTTTTTGCTTCCCCGATCACAATGAAGTGAATAGGCCTCATCCCTCATGTGCTCCCTGCTCGTGTCTTCATGGGCCCAAAGCAACATGATCAAGTAACCATGGACTCAAACCGCTGAAACCATGAGCCGAAATAAAACTGTCTTCCTTATAAGTTGTTTATTTCAGGTATTTTGTCATAATGACTGCTGACTAATTCATAATTCTAATGCTATATAGCACAATAGGGTAACTATAGTCAGTAACAATTCATTTTATGCATTTCAAAATAACTAGATGAGAACAATTTAAAGTTTACCAATAAATAGAAATAATAAAATGTGATAAGGAAATATTAATTTTTCTGATTTGATCATTATATATTAGATATATATATTAAACTCTATCCCACAATAAGTACAAACATTACATGTGAATTTAAAAAATGAAATATAAAAAGGAAAAATATTGCAATAGTCCTTTGACAATCAAATTAAAAAATGACAATTAAGTTTCTCTTCAGAATACTGATTTAAGTTCTAATTTTAATCTTGTTCTAATTTTAATCTTATTTTATTTTTTAGACAAAATGAACCCCCTGTAGGTATATTTTCTTTTTTGTATCCTTCCCTCATATTAAGTCAGTGTTTCAAACTTGATATCTCCATTAAAAAGAATAGGAAAATATTTTTGGATTTGGGTAAGGAAATTCTCCAGATGTTTTTAATAACAATTTCAAAATCTTAACAATATCTCATTCTATTCTGCTTAACAGTCAGGAAATAATTACCTTTCTTTTTTGAGGTCTGAGCACAATTCCTGGGAGCATTAACTAATGAACTAAATCACAATTCCCAGAAACACTACTGGAGGTGCTATTTTCTGGGGGATTTGCTGGATACTTGATTTTGGCTCATTCTGGGCACTTATGATAACGTCAGACTAACTCCCCAGTATTGTGCCTTATAATGAAAATACAATTCTCCCTCAGGCCCCTCTTGCTATCAATTTCTATTGAGAAGAACCAAAATTAGTCGTAAATTTAATAAAAACAAAAACAGCTCACTTACCTTTTTTAAGATGAACATTCTGATCAATACAAACAGCACGCCAGACATGAAACCAGACAACAGTGGAGATATAAACCAAGAGGCAACTGAATGATTAAAAAAGAGTCTAATGAATGTTAAAATTCATAAATGTCATATTTTTATAATACAATGACAAGCAATATATATTATATACAGTAATAAATATCCCCAGAATAGTTTACTCAACTCAGAACCCAGCAGGCCCTCCTGACTCCATGCATTGCTCCACTCAGACACAAACACAGTGGCACATAACAGATTACACTGTCAGCTCAGTGGAGCAACTGTCCCACCAAGCACTAGCCTCAGAAAACAGATTCCTTTGATTTCCACTGAGCCTTTTCACCTGCAGGTCCTGTACTTGTTCCAACAGTAAGACTTTTTTAAAAGGTGGTCACCTTCCTTTAGATTCCCAGTTCTGGTGGCACACTGGAGCTATCTGGGGAGTTTTTAAAAACCAGTTATACAGTTATACTCTTAACTCCACTTCCAGAATTCTGATTTATCTGAAAGGTTTGGAATGAGGTTTGGGTGGTATTTTTTTTTTTTTTTTTGGTGGTGCTGGGGATCGAACCCAGGGCCTTGTGCTTGCAAGGCAAGCACTCTACCAACTAAGCTATCTCCCCAGCCCTGGGTGGTATTTTAAAATCACTTTCTTAGGGAGTTCTAAAGTGTAGCTAATTGATGACCACTTCTCCAGAGGACTGAATTATAAGGTAATTTTTCTGGTGGCTTGTGTCTCTGATTGGCAGCTCAGAGATCTAATTAACCTGGATCTCCTGAGGCGGCAGTGATTCTGGCAGAAAATGAGCAACACAGAGGATGTTGAGGGGGCAAAAGAGCATTTTTCACTATGGGTGCATGAGGCTGAGTGGATTTACCTCTTGCTAAAAGCATAGCCAGGATGTAGACCATTACTACTCTTGGAATGAGTGTTGACCTGTTTGGGTCCCTATAACCTACACCTATCACCTACAAGCAACACTAAAGTGCTTCCTCCTTAAGGGCAGACTGGACAGTGTCTTGACTGCAGGGAGGTTAATAACACTGGCCTCATTTGCCTCCCCATAACCATGAGTTCCTGGATTCAAGACATTTTCCTTATTTCCGGCTTATTCTTTCTCTGACCTTTACAGTGACTTCAATCAAATAAATTTCTCTTCTGCCTGAGAAGAACAAATAGATATTGATTTTCAAAGCTGGATGACAATGTAAAATTTTAAAAGAATGGAGTTTAAAACTGTCTAACACATAACAGTTCACAATCTCCTTTAACAGAAATTCTAAGGGGGAAAGCATAACTCATACCATACAGGTCTTCTAAACTGTTAACATTTGAAGGGAAAAATATAAAGTAACTTTTAATAAAACTTACTCTAGAAAAGGTAAACTTTCCTTCTTATAGGTAAAAGAAAATGGCAATTACCAATCTTGACAAGCTCCATCCACTGCACACCTTTTGTACCAATTGCAACAAGTGAGAATCCTATGGTAGAACCAACAATGCAATGAGTTCCTGAGATTGGAAGTCTCAGGAAGGAAGCAATCAGCTGCCAAACAGCTGAACCTGTAGATTGAAAGACAAAAAATGAAATAAAAATCAGACATATAGTATGGCCTTAGCCACCAAGGGAAGAAACCTGAATTATTCTCCATAACAGCATTTCCCTGAGTTTAATTTTCTATAGATTGTTTCTTTACAAAGTGCTGAGATCCAGACAAAAATTGCTCAATTAACTTTAAGGAAGGACTATTCTTCTTTAACATGAAGAGATTATGATGTCTAGGTACTTAAAGACGTGTCTCCTGATGCCAGTTATCACTTGCCTTTGTCCCATAAGGGTGAGTATGCCCATGATGAACTTGTTTTGGTGTGAAGTTTGGCCAAAACCAGCAAGAGATTAAAGACTACCACACACAGAAAGATAAGAAAGGCAGCACACTGGGGAAAATTTTTGTTACAGTTATGCCTTATAGTCATGTAATGAGGAGGGCTAGAGGTTGTCCATGTCATATTAGTCTGTAAAAGAGTGCAAAATACCACATTAAGAAATTTTTTTTGCCTCTCATATGAAAAACAACTGTGATATTTAGCCCAAAGTTGGGCATCTGCTTTCAGATCCTGCTGGTGTGTTTGGGAGCCCTTCGTGTAGCTTTGTGTCCTCTCCTTCCATTCCACCACTCTTTCCTAGGCTTAATATTTTTCTAGGCTACAGTTCACTTGAGATATTTTCATAAGCAGATCAGATTTTGCAGTGAGTATTAAAAGCATCAGCTGGGAGAGATCGCTTTCAGAAGCAGTTGCTGAAAAGCCTGTACAGAACTGTACAGGAATAAAGAGTCTGGCAGATAAGCTGGGTACATTATTAATCCCAAATGTTAATTGTGGAAGCCCGGTTGCTTGGCAGCACAGCACCTCTTTAGGCAGACCCCTGGCATTTCCTTCAAAGACATCTGAGTTACAGAAGGGTCATTTATGGCTGCACAGGTCCCAGTTTGTGAGGCAACATGGACAGCTGCTCCAGTGAGGGCCAGGCGTGCTGACCTTTGAGCTGAGGCCGGCTGTGACCCTGTGTCTATCCCTGAATCGTGTGTTGGGAGAAGAAGGGGCCAGCTTTGTGCTGCCAAGCTGGTAACAGGCTCCATGGCAGCACCTAGGCTTCCCTGAGGACAATTCCTTAAGCTTTACATCTGAGCCCTGGGCTCCACAGGGACTAAGTTGTTCTAAAAATAAAGCCAGAGTTTGGAGCAAGTTTCATAGCCAGAACCATCACTTAAATCTAGGAATGTAAGAGCATGGTAAAACTCACTCTGTTGCATTCAGACAGGATTTTCCTTCCTGAAAGGTGCTCTCCTTTCTCTGGCTGACTTTGTAAAATATATACTGGAGGAGAGTTTGTAAGGAAGGGTAAGGGGTGTGGGAACTGCCTGCAAGGGGAAGAAGGAAGAGAGAGAAACAGGGAGGGAGGAAGGGAAAGAGAGAGAGAGAGAGAGAGCAGAAGAAGGAGGAGGAGGAGGAGGAGGAGGAGGGGGAGGAGGAGAAGGAGAAGAAAGGAACAGCAGTAAGGGGGGGAAGATGGAGGTAGGCATGGCATGGGGACCTGGATGTGGGTGGGAACCTCCTAACCCTCTGGAACAGCTGAAGGTAAATGGGATTACATTCACATCCAGAAGAAAAAAGGGGAAAAGAGAGATTTTAATGTAAGATAATAACATCCTACAAAGAGGAAAGGGATTAACTATGGGATAAGGATGTAAGAAAAACCTAGGGAAAAGGGCAAGACAGGCATCTTTGAGGCAGCAGGATCCTGGGAAGATGGAAGAAGTGGCAGAGCAAAGGTTGAGGGTCATAGTAGAGACAGGTGTAGATGAAGGTGGAGCACAGACCAGAAAGAGGAGATGGAGGATAGCAGGGACTGGGCAGGGCTTGGCAGCCTAGATGCTGAGCAGCCATAAGGGGTCTATATGCTTCTTACGGCAGTTCAAGGAAATAGTTTGCGCCAGTGTGGGTATTTCCATGAGGAGATGCTGAGTTTTGAATTCTCAGTAGGTATTGGCAACAGTTGGTGGTTTCATACAAAGTAGACAACTGCTTTAGGGCTGAATAAGAGTGTCAGAAGGTAACTTGTTCAGGAAGTAGAGATGGCATTAACAATTTCATCTACCCAACCAACTTGACTCTAACATAACTCTAACAGAAAAACAGAGGCCCATAGGATGGGGGAGAATTTATTGAAGAAAAAAAAAAAGAGAGAGAGAGAACACAATAAAATAGAATAAAAGGGCAGGGAGAGAGAGGGAGAAGAAAAAACTGAAGGTAGAATTTCAAGAGGAAGACTAGAAGAATCTGGACTTCTGAACAAAATTAGCTTTGGTTTGGGCCAATAATAATTATGCTACCATCTTAAATATATACAGCTCCTCTGCAAGGAGTTCTGTTTTTAAAATCTAGGTAATTCAAATAAACTCCCCCAATCCCAAATACATACTGGCTTTGAAATTCAACTAATCATGCATGAAAAAAAAAAAGAAAAGAAAAGAAAAGAAAAAGAAAGAGAGAAAAAAACCAAAGCAAACAATCATGTTATTGAAGCAAAACCTCAAATTGCTTTGGTAAACCCAAATTCTAGTTGAGGTAAGTAGCTTCATTCTTTCAGTAAAGAGCCAAGGCCAGGGGTGGGAAAAATGAAAAACTGGACAAATTATATTGACTATACAAAAAATTAGTAGTGACATGAAGCTCAGTTCACAAAACTTTCTGACTTAAGACCTCAGGGTAGCCTCAGTAACTAATCTTTTTAATAAGCACAACCATTGCTCAAAAATTTTCCTCACAAGAAGAAAAATTTCATTGAATTTTGTCAGTGTTTCTATTTCTCCCATGCTTTCAATGCATCTTGCCCACATTATCTTGTTGAGAAAAATCTTAATTTCAGCTTGATATGATTAAATTTTAGATATCTATCATAACTACCAAGGATGAATTTTACAAATAACGGTTATTTTTCTAAGGGAATTTCAATTATATCTGACTGTGGAGATACACTTATTCTGTGAAGGTAAATGAAATTCAATAATTACAATAGTGGTTGGAATTAAAGCAATCTAGAAACTTACATCTTTACAACACAAAATGTTGAGAAATAGGACCTCTTTTCCTACTGTGTTTTTAATATCGAACACCTTAGTATATTGATCTGTTTTGATCAGATACCTTCAATAACTTCTAAAACTAACTATAAAGAAAGATAATGGTTCACCTTTAATATGGCAAGTAATCTCTACATTCTGGGTGCATAAGGAATGCTAGTGACACCATAAATAAATAGGGACCTGTGGAATGTGGCTGTGTTCTTGGTACACCAGCATCTTTCTTACCTCCTACTGCAGGACTCTTCCTACAAAAGGATATGTCCTGTTGAAAGCAGAAGGTGGTAGAATTCCTCTCTAACCCTCTTCTCCCTAACCAAATTACCCGTATAGATCAGCTGTCTGCTGTGACGTCATCTCTACCTAGAGGCAAGCAGAGAAAGAGTCCTGTCAGCTGCACTTAGTGTACTCCTGCCTGGAATTTTCTTTCAACTGTAAGGAAGTGCCCCCATAGTGTTTCAAGCCTATGGTAACTGTGGGCAAGGGAGAAATCACACTGACCAACCAGTTTATTTGCACATCAACACAGTTCACTCACCTCAGTTCTTTTCATCTAGACAACAGAAAACTACCAATAAAAGGTCATGATATACACAGGTGACATAAAATTATCTTTTGGCCAGAAATACCCATACACATATCAAAAGGAGTTCCCAGTGGTAGAAGAAGAAAATCAAAACAAGAGCCAAAAAAATGATACTGATAACAAAAAAGACCAGAACTTCTTGAAACGTAACCACTTAAGATTCAGTTGGTAATGGCACTAGAACTTAAACTAAGAACACGAAAGTTAAAATAATATATATTATCTGTTTGATTTTTGGTGCTGGGGATTGGACCCTGGCCCTTGTGCATGCTAAACGTGTATTCTGCCACTGAACTATATTCTCACTCAGCCCAATAAATATTTGTTTTGCTGTCATGTGTTTTTGCAGTGTTGGGGGTAGAAGCCAGGGCCTTGTGCATGATAGGCAAGTGCTGTGCCACTGAGTCACACCTCCAGTCCTCTTATTTATTTATTTATTTTTGACAGTCACATTTCAAAACGCTGCATCCTAAGTGATGAAAAATCTTAAGAAAAACTATAAACCAACCTTCAAGGAAACTTCATAAGTAAACTTTGAAAACACATTTAGGTAATATTACTTCTTCAATAACTTTTAAACAACTCTAAAACAATGAAGAGCTATTCTACAAATATATTTTTCTAAGCTTTTGTGAAAAGTATTCACCTAGCTGAAATTTATTGTAACCACCAAGACTCTAATACTTTGAGAAAATAAATGCTTGAAATTTAAACACTTTAAAAAATCACAAATTAAAATGCAGAAAGTGAAAATCAGTAAGTATGAAACATCAAACCAGTTTGTGGAAAGTGAAAACAAAAATCACTCTTCCGGATATGGTAAGAGTAGTAGTAGGGAAACAGGCCAGTGGACCATCATTCATTGGTGTGGAGATTTATGCTACTTACCAACCATTGCGCTAACTTCCCCAGCCATAAGTGTTTCTACGGTATCGTTGTATAGGTTCACGTCAATGATACCTTTTCGAATAGTCTCTCCTACTTTGGCCCCCAACAACACAGAGCCGGTGGTTTCAAATATTGAAGCCAAAATGCACGCCTGCCTCAAGGTCACCACACCAGAGCCCACAGCGGTACCGAACGAATTGGCAACGTCATTTGCACCAACAGAAAATGCCAAGATGAAAGCTATGATAAAACCCAAAATGACCATCCACAAATACTCATCCATGGCCATTTTGGAAAATAGGCTTCAGGTACTTTTCTTTCGCAGAAATATTTTAAATAAACAAAGCTTGAGGTTATAAACTTCGTAAGGCCGAGAGTTCTTGTAAACAGTGAGTTTGCTCTGGAAAGTGCTGGATAGTGATAGAGTCTGAACAAACTGCTAACTGCTGGTTTTCAAACTACTGTCAGTACAGTTCATTTGGTTGTGTTCAGTCAGCGGTAAAACACATTCCATATTTTTCCTCCCAATCTGGGAAAGCTGTGATGTCTCCTCCTGTAACGAGAAAGAAAACAAAAGAAATCAATTACCCTAAGCAACATGTAACAGTTTGTTCTTTCAGAAATAAATGTTTTAAGCCTGCTAATGGGATCTAACTTTGGCATGTGACAGATCTAACCATAAAGCAATTCAAGGAAGATTATAATTAGGCTAACCCCTCCCCATACCGACAACAAATAAAACTTAAAAAAATAAAGCTGGATTCTAGAATGTCAGAGGATGAAGCATGCTTAATAATTATAGGCTGATAGTAAGCCTTACTAGGTTAAGTTTTTTAATGCCATTTGAAAAACACATTTGGTCATTATTTTCAGAGAGGAACAATTACCTCAAGTGAGCAAAAGATTAAGAAATGAAATGTTAAGATAGTTTTTCAAATATGTGGAATGTGCCTAGTTCCTTAGAAGGGTTATAATCACATCTGATCCTGTGACACCACAGAGTACGGCTAATTATCTATCCGTACATGTAGGCACAGGGAATAAGCATTTCATGCTATGAGTACATCATGCATTCTTCTACAAGAAAGTCTACAAGCTCTGCTTCAAGGTCATTCATACAGAGGGTGATGAAGGTGGGAACTAAAGGACCTCAGAGGAGGAACAGAGAAGGCTAGAGAATGAAGAGGTCTATTAAGGCATGAGTCAGATCAAGTCACTCTTCTGCTACTTTCCATCTCAGAGGAAAAGTCAGAGGCCTCACCTCCAACTAACTTCAACTCCTATCTACCCTCTCACTCTGGCTCCTTGCTATTCCTTGAAAACCTCAAGGCTTTTGTACCTGAGGATCCCTCTGCCAGGAAAATATTACCCCTGACAGCTGCACAGCTCACTCCTCACTCCATTTAGGTCTCTGCTCAAATGTCACCATCCAGAGAGGCGTTGCCTGACCTTAGAAAGGAGCAGCCCCTCCCACATGCCATTATTCATCCCTCTTCCCTGCTGTTTTTCTTCCTCTACTTATCACCTGACTTATTCATTCATTCATTCATTCATTCTTGTTGCACTGTGTTCTCCCAATAGAACGTAGGGATTTTAATTCACTGCTGAATCTCGGGTGCATAGATTAGTGCCTGGCATGGGGGTAATCCCCAATTTACTGAATAAATGAAGAAAGAAGCTGTTAAACAAATGCTTCTTCCTTCTTTGAGGAAGGACAGGAGATGCCACAAAATATATCTGTGCAGTAAAAATGTCACTAAATGCTTCCTAATTATAGTATTCTATTATCATATAGTCAAAGTAAAAAATCTGTGGATTTTCTCTGAAAGGTGTTAGATGTACAGCATGGTGCCTAGCACAGTGTGTTTCCTCATAAATGTTTATTAAATCGTACTGAATGGATTAGTCTTAACTGCAATGTCATACAGAATATAATACTTTGATCAATCAACTATAAGGTTGATAGATTCTTATCATTTTCTAAGATTTTTAGCCTATGCAATTCTGAAGATTCAGATTCCACGTGAGACAAATGAAAAGACCACTGTGAAGCAAAAGATAATATTCCACTGAAAAGAGAATTTTATTAATATTATGGGCACTTTAAATCTATAAATAAAAATCAAAATAAAAGTATTTGGAGCCAATGTTATCTACCTTAAAATATAAACAGATTCTTGATGAAATCTTGTTTATCAGAGTAGGCTGCCAATAGGGCAAATAGGAACAACATTCAGCAAATATTTATTGGGAACTTCCTTTGGGCTAATCACTAGGAATACAGTAAATAAGAATGGATGTGGTCCTGGCACATGTGGAGTTTACAGTCCAGTGAAGGAAGCAGATACTAATCAAATAACCACGTAAGTGTGACAACATGCTGTGGTGAGACGGGTTATGAAGGAAGGAGACAAGACAATCTGTGTCATAAGAGTGGACTGGAGCATGACCTTATCTGAGGGCAGGAAAGGCTTACCTGAGATCTACAGGTGATGGGAATTAATTTTGGGCTTGCAGGGGGTGTTCATTCCAGACAATTCTCATTTTAGGAAGAAGAGACTGAAGGCAGGCCAGGGAGAGGGAAACTGATGAAATTTGAGGTGGGTCATATTAAAGACAGTGGCCACCAGGGAAACAAGGGAGTACCAATGAGGGTTTGAATCTGAGGAGGTGCTGACATAATCAGACTTGGCATTTTTTAAAGATCATTCTGGGTGTAGCATAGACAATGGACTGACAGAAGGTAAGCATGAATGTGGTGAGACTAATTATGAATTATGGTTCAGGCATGAGATGAGGAATCCTGGACCACAGTGGTGGTGGTAGATGAGGAAAGAAAAGTAAAATTCAACAGGACATGATCATGGTTTGCATATAGGGGTGGAAAAAAGTTAGATGGCTACTGACTTATGGAACTATACTGTAAAATAACTGAGTAGCTTTTTTTTATTTTTTTCTCTTTTGTGTTCAGTTTTTCTTTTTAGTGTTAGGATAGGGTTTGACTATAGGTTTTCTTATAGATGTGACACACTTAGAGGTAAATCATGAGTACAGAAAAGAAGAATATATATCAGAGCAGCTGTGTCCTTTGCTCAGTTTTGTTCGGGAAGGTTATTAGTCATCTTTATGATATCATTGACATCATTTCAGCCTAGATTGCCTTTCCTACTTAGATAATCTTAGACTACTTAGTTCCACAACTTTGTCTGTTTCTTGGTTTTTTAAAAAATTTTTGTTGTTGTTGTCAATGAATTTTTTTTTTTTTTTAAATATGTGGTGCTGAGGATTGAAGAGAGAGCCTCACACATGCCAGGCAAATGCTCTACCACCAAGCCACAACCCCAGCTCAGTGTTTCTTAATTTGGCTTTTCTCCTTCACAGTCATAATCTAACCTAACCATTCTGAGTACAATAAGCATCAGGTTGAGAAAGGTTTGCCATTTTTTTTTTTTGTAACCTAAATGATTTCTATATCTTAAATGTATTGTACTTAACTTAGAAGACTTATTTTTTAAAACAACACTTTGATTTTTCGCTCTTTTCTCTTAATTTTTTCAAACTTGAGTAAAATAAAACAAATGCTTACATGATTACACAATCTGCTGCACAGAGAAAGATGAAACTGAGCCACTGGAAGGCCAGAGGACACCATGTGGGCGGCTAAAATCTTAAATTGCCCAGAATATAGAAGACCAAATTCAGGATGAATGTGAAGTCTGATCAGGTATGATATGTGAAAGTATTGACAGTCTGAAAGAAGTATTTGAAGGTGGATATCCAATCAGTGGGGAAACACTGACACATTCAATAAAATGATGTTGAGACAACTGTTAATGACTGACTATCTGGAAGGAAAAAAAAAATAGACCCATACCTCACTGCAAAAACAAAAGATTTAAATGTAAAAATCAAAACCTGAGGAGAATCAGAAAAATCACAAGTAAATACTTAATACTGGAGTGGGGAAAACTAGACATAGCATAAAGGTAGTTAATAGAAGGTATAAGAGTTCATAAAAACCATGTAGATGTGAGACAGGGAGGACTCAAGTGTGGTAACAGTATGAGGAAATGCCATCTCTTTCCACAGCAATTACCTTCAACAAGGGGGCAGTACTGTTCAGACTTTTCAGTTAATGCTCTGGTTCTTTCTAACTCCCCTACAAGGGTATTTCTGGAAAGAGTCAACATTACTACATCAAAAATGAAAGATGGTTGGAACAAGCTTCTTAACTCTCTCTTTCCCCAAATATCAAAACCTCCTACATGGCTGGGATTTGCAGATATGAATATTACAAGATACTCTTCAATTTTCAAATACCACAGACTTCCTCCACTGAGCATCAGGAATCTTAAGAGTGTTTTCTAATTACTCCAAGAGGCACTGAAGGGTTTCTTAAGTTCCATCTCCCAAATTTGTATTATGTCAACAAGTTCCTCACTTTCTTTCTCCAGCACCTTCAATGCTTCAACTGCTTCCCCTTACCCTGTTCCTTATCTATTTACCAGCTCCACTCTCACTGCCCAATGAGGCCACTCAGCAGGACTCAAGTATTAGATTGTTTATTGTTTGTTTGTTTTTGTGGCAATGGAGATCAAGTCCAGGGTTTCATGCAAGCTAGCCAAGCTCTCTACCACTGAGCAACACCACACCACGGACTACACCACACCACGAACTAGATTCTCTCTTTGCAACTTCTATGAGCATCAGTTGCAACTGTACCTAATTTCCTCTCACCCTCACTATTAAAAGCAGGAATGCTGAAGAATTGTGGCAATTAACGCATCTTTGCAAAATGAAATTTGGGTAGAAGGGTCCCTGCTCTGGAACGCTGTCAAAGCTAATATATGAGAAAATTTGCAATTTTGAAGGACTGGCCCATAGTCAATCTCCTTTCCATTGTGTTTGCTCCTGGTCTGTGAATATTTTTTACCTGAGATTTCCTGGGTTGCACTCAGACCAAGATTTCCCTCCAAAATAAGGTTATGCATACAGAGAATTCTGGCTCTGAAGCAATTTCCCAGTTTCTTCTACTAAAGTCAAAAGGAGCTCATACCCATCCTCCAAAAACAATGTAAGATCTATTTTCATGGAAGCTAAGGTAGAATCTTGAATTCTGACACCTAGGTAGAAATATCAATAGAGGTATCTCTTTATCTAATAATTGCTGTACAATAGCTACTTGGAATCCTTAGCTATAAAAGTTACCAGTATTTTCTAATACTGAAGATTCAGTTTTTGGAATCTTATTGTTTGTAGGATAACAATAGGAAAAATGTTTCTTTTTAACATTTAGTGTGTATATCTTGCCATAAGAAGTTTCTAGTTAACAGCAGCATACCTGGATAGCTCATGAAAACATCTGCTTTATGCTTTCAAATTTTTGAAAGTACTTTAAAATGTAATAGTATATTCATGACAGAAAATATTGAGTTTCATATATTCACGCTAATGACAAAAATTGAAACATTGTTGAAACTTGCCATGACCACCTTTAAACAGCAGATTTGCAAGTATGCAGAGCAGTCAAGGAGAACACAGGAGCCTGGAGAAAAGCAGATTATATTTTGACTGAGGCAGAAGCAGGGGATAAAGAAAAGAAGGAGGGAGTAGGAAGGTAGAGAGGAGAAAGGAGGAGAGATGGAGGGAGAAAGAGAAGAAAAGTCCCTCAAATGGAAAGACAAGACAATCAAGCCAAATGTTAGCTCAAGCTTGCAGCACAGGGAACACAAAGACTAAGCATCCACACAGAAGCAGGAAGAAGGGAGTTCACTCAACGAGGATAAAGAGCATGAACACAAAGTCCAAGAATGAAGATGAAAGATATCCAACATGAAGAGGTGCAGATTTAAAACTGGAAAAGGATTGCAATGGTAGTTTGCTAATCTGTTGTGTCTTCCCTTCTCCTCTTCTGAGACTGAAAAAGGGGATTATTTTTTACTCCCACATGGAGAAGGGGAAAGACCTTCAGTAAGAGCTCTGTGTCCATTCCTGTCCAGCCAGCTACTGGCTACACCATGCTGGGCAAGTCACCTAAATGACCCTCTGAAACTTGGAGTTAATAGACCATAACTTTGGTTATGCACAAACTAGAAGTGATAACTTGGGACCGCTGTTATCATCATTAGCAGATAAAGCCCTGATAGCTCGAAAGTCAGGAAACTTGAGGTCTGATCCTATCTCTGCTACTAAGCAGCAGCTGATCTTGGATAACTCACAGACATGTTCTGAATCCAGTTTCATCATCTGTAAAATGGGGATGGTGGTAACATGTATTTTACAGAATTGTGAGGATCAAAGCTAATTATGTAAAAATGTTTTGTGAGTTGTGGTGAGCCCCAAGCAACTTAAAGTAATTGGTATCATTATAGACCCAGGAAAATAACAAGGTTCCAAAATACTTCTAGAAAGATCTTTCTTTCAATCCTTTGCTTTCCACCCCATCTCGTAGTCACATGGGTATACCGAGTCACCTCCCTCTGGTCCTGCTCTTCTTCCTCAGTGTACAAATCTTGGCCTTGTCTTTGGTTAGAGAGACACACACTGTAAAGGATAGAAGCTTTTTTGAGGGATGGAAGGTGAAGAAGTAGAGATAAAAAAAAAAAAAACAATAAAAGGTTTCAAAAAGATAAAACCCCATTAGAAGACAATTTGATGGTTTCTTATAAAGTAAAGGGTATTCTGATCACATAACTCAGTCATGTCATCCTGAGGTGTAGTTACCAAGAGAAATGAGAATACTTGTCTACAAGGAATTTTTGTCTAAATCCTGAGGATGGTGGTGGTTATACTACTGTATATGTTTGTCAAAACTCATGAAACTACACTAATTGAACTTTATTGCATATAAAACTCATTAAAACTGATTATAAAACATTACTGGTCAAAAAAAGTAACATTTGCTTTTGATATTTTTTTCTATGTTGCAAGCATTGCCCCTATCCCAAGTCTCCCAGGATGTTATACAAATAATATAGTTAAAAAAAAAATTCTCATATTCAATGAAAAGGGGAATCTGCCACTAAGACATAGTAAAACCTGCCAGTTCAACTAGGATTCAGGTTATTACACCATGTTTAAAACAATGGCACAGAGAAGTAAAGAGCAAATACAGATCAATTAGAGGAGATGCTGAGATAGCAATGTAAACGTGAAGTTCCACAGGAAGAGATTAAAGATATAACTCTTCCAAGGCTAGATATGAGGAAAACAGATCTGCTGCTGTCAGGCCACTGACCTTCTCCAAATCAATGATTTTGTACTTTCTCAGAGAAAAGAAAAGCAGGGCTTTCCTGTGAAGACAAGTCTCCCAAATGACTTCTAAAGGATCCAAAAGGTAGAAACCCATTTATTAGCTTTTATGTTTAGGGCAAATATAAACATTAGCTGGAAAGCAGTCCAATGGGAGGGATCTACAGATTGAAGATATTTTAAATCTGGACTTGTGAGTACTGACACTGAGAGCTTCAAGGAAGTTAATTAAAGAAACTCTGAATATAAGCAATTCATAATAAAAGTGTCACCTTGATCTGTAATTCATATTAACTTAAAATCAGTTCTGTAAATTTATCTATAATGTATCTGCAGTATAATGTTCTGTAATACCATCACCCACAAGACAGTCAAGAATGGTTTAGACAGTTCTAAGAAACAGCATGTATTTTCATGTAGGAAATGGTTCTCATAAACTTGCCAGGCTGTGTCAGATGTGTGGCAATTTCAGTACTCCATCTTGAATATCCAGGTAAGGTATGGGTGTTTTTTATGATATTAATCTCAAATGGAGACACACTAATTTGAAATATGGGCAAATATAGTTGTACAAAGATGTTTATTGCAGTGTCATTTATTATAATCATGAAAAAGAGGAAGCCATCTCAATGTCTCTAGACAGGGGAGTGGCTGGAAAAATAGTGGGAACTTCTAAAGATGAAATCTGTAGTTACAAAACTGATGCAACTTGAGAGTTTTTCATGACATTGGCACATACTAATGCTAAGTGAAAAATCAGTATACAGAATTATATGTGGCCGTAATATCTCAACTATGTTTAAGAATTCACCTAGCAATAAAACTTTAAAGCATGCCCAGGGTTGATAAACACATTTTCTTTTCTTTTCTTGCAGGTGCTAGGGATTGAACCCAGGGCCTCACACTTGGCAGACAAGTACTCTACCACAGAGCCACATCTTTAGCTGTAGCTTCCCCCATTTTCTACTGTAAGTATTTACCACTTTTATCATTGGAAGACCTTTCCAGTACACTACAAATGAAAGTACATTTTTTAAAAAATTTAGGAATGTATCACCAAAGTGTGTTTATACTTCTTTAATAAACAAATGAATGTATCATGAATCTATCATGTTTTCGACCTGGAGCTCTCAAGCAATTTTTTTTTTTTCGAGCTTACTACCCTACAACATAAGACATAAAACACATCTTATTTATTCCTTTACTTATCTGTTTTTTACTTTCAAGAATATCTTTTGTTCTAGAGGCTGGGTACTTGGTGAAAAGGTCTCTGGGTGGCCCAATAGTCTTCTCTTACACTCTGGTTTGTAGGATGTTTGGGTCCCTATTCATTCACACTTTTTCCTTCTCTCAAGATTCTTCCTTCATCTTTCTTCTGCTTCTCTTGAGGTTTGGCCATCACAACTGAACTGAATTAAAAAATGTCCTCATGGTGCCAAGTACTTTGCAGGCCTCTTTTTATTTTTTACTGAAATAGTATTTCAAGAAGCAACCTACAATTACCCTTTTATTCCTGTTTTAGTTCAAAGAATTATAAATTCATATAACATTTGACTTTGAGGCAACTTTAGAAAATATTGAGTTCAATTTTGGTCATTTGAAAGATGTGACTGTCCTAAGTTAAAGTAAAACAACGAGTTCCTAAACACATTGTTTAGTACTATGAGTCATGGTAGAAGTCAAATAAAAAAGAAATTAGATAGTGATGTATCTGTTTGACATTCATCAAACCTTGATGCCACTAGTTCTTGTTTTGAGAGTTGAAATTTCTTGGCTTAAGTCGGGATGGGGTATAAGGAGAGGGTGGAAGGAAGAGCCCATGGGATAAGGAAGGGGCAATACAATGAGTGGAGTACAAAGAAAGCTGCAGAGCCTTCATCCCTGGAAATTGTCAAGATCAGATGATATCTTCAAGTCCTGTCCAACTTTATTATTCTACATCAACCAGAGACCACAGGATCTGGAAGAGGCATTTTAGCCTGAAACTGGGAACCACAGGATTGTCCTGCGGGGAAAGGGGTTGGAAATTTTTGACCCTTTCTTAAGCAGGGCAATCGACAGACTTCATGAATTTATGGAACGTGAACTAACTTATTTTGGTGCTCCATCTAAAGTTTCCACTTGAGATCCTGAAGGGGTCAGGCCTTCTGCAGCCTTTCTCCTCTCCAGGCTTCATTCCTGCTGTATTCACTCTCCCTCCTACATTTTTCTCATTCTGACATTTAAATTTCTTTCCAGCTCATAAAGCTTTTGTATTATTTAGATGTTTTCCACTCAGCCTTTGCTCTCTGGGAGTGTTATTATACAAGTCTATTAAGTAAATATATTTTTAAAGGATAAAGAAATAACCAGCAAAAATAATTAAAATGAGATAAAGTTCAAGGAGTTAAAGAGTGATTTGATCTAAAGAAGAAAAGATTTAGAAGGTGCTACATGACTCCCACAGCAAGTATTTTTTAGAAGTTGACAGACTGCCTCAGGAAGGGTGAGGGGCCATTTCCTTGGTGATGTTTTAGTGGAACTGGAATGGCTATATGGTAGGTGACTGTAAACAAGCTTAAGTATTTTTATTTTAAGTTTATAATGCAATGAGCCCATGGAAAAATATTATAAGGAAATATATTTCAGCCACTCAAATCTGAGCATGTAGCACAAGGAAGCAGTCTTTCGTGTAATAAAAATGACTGGGCTAGGTGCTGTGGCGCACACCTGTAATCCCAGCAACTGAGGCAGGAGGATCACAAATTGGAAGAGGCCAGCCTGGACAAGTTATCAAGACCTTGTCTCAAAATAAAAAAATAAAAGGGCTGAGGACAAAGCTCAGTGGTAAAGTTCCCCTGGGTTCAATCCCCAATATGAAGAGAAAAGAGATAACAGGAAAGAAAGACTGCATTTGGGTAGGAGGGAAAACATAAGTGAATGAGCTGTTGTGCTCTGAAATTAGTTCCTATTGAAAATATAGAATAACCTACAATTGAGGTTTTTAAAATAGATCATTACCTTGCTAGACTGTTTTAGGTACAATGTTGCTTGAAAGCAAAGGACAAGATTGAGTAGCTGAGTTTGATACATTTATTCCCACTCTAAGATAGAAAAGTCTTTTAAACATTTCCCCCTTTCACCCTTTCTATACTCACTATAGAAAACTTCTCCTGGGTCCTAAGTTTTTTTTCTTTTTCACTAATAATAAAAAATCGGTTGGTTTTCACAAGCAAATCATTTATCATATGAAACATCTATCAACTGGCAAACCTAGGATCATGTGTTCCAATTCTGTGCCCTTAAGTGTTGGGTGGTTGGGCTAAGTTCCAAGAGCTATATTAGGGAAATACTTTCCTTTCAGTCAGTTTAAAATGGAACCATGTATGTAAATAGATATCCTGGTTCTTACATATTTATTTGCTAATTTTTTCTGATTATTTTGGGGCTCAATCAAAATAGGGATGACACTTATAAAACCTTGATTTCCAGATACTACTGCAAAGTTTTTCCATTAATATACAATACTAATATACATAGAAGAGTTGATTCATGATTTTTATCTTAACTATTTTCCATGCTCAACTTACAGCCCCATATTTCTTGTTCTCATTCCAGAGATTCTTAAGCAATAGTTTGTAAGCAGCAGAAAAAGCAAGAGTACAGATAATTATTAAATGGATTTAGCCAGTCTCTTCCACTTTGCTCAATAGCACAATGTCCAGTTCTCAGAAGTGCTTCATCAGAAGTGTGGGAACTTGATTCAAATCTACCAATAATTTGCCAAATTAACAGTGTAATCAGGCTAAACAAAAATTCACAGAATTTCTCATTTGATTAATGTCAGGTAGAAATTTAGTAGTTCTATGAATTTCTTCCACAGAGACTACCTAAATTGGAATCTTTTTACTACATCAAGAAACCATAAGCCTCTTTAAAAAAATTTTTACCTTCAAAGAACCATGGAAGTACCTAAAATAGCATTAAAAAGATAAGAGAGTTTATGAGATTTCTTTGAAAACCATTTCCTCATTCTGAGAACACTGGCACTTGTTCCTTTTGTATGATCAAGAATTGGCTCCCTTTAGCCTCCATTTTTTCTTCAGACAACTTGGAGCAAGGGAGGATACTCTGATATAAATAGGAAGACCTTTCATATAATAACCAGAAAGCAACCAGACATTTGCTATTCTTTCATGATATTTTACACAAGCTCAAAAAGAAAGAAAAATGTATAATTATTCTATCTTTTATCATTACCCATTTAACACTTCTAACAGAGCTTTGGTACCTATTGAAGACTCAGTAGTGGCGGGGTGGTAGTTCAACTCACTGCCTACTGTCACTTCTTTTCAGCATGGGCTACTTGGTCAGTATTTCTGTTAAGGCAGATCTGACAGCAATGGCCCTCTCAGTTTTTATTTGAGAGTGTTTTTATTTTGTCTTCACTTCTGAAAGACAGCTTTGTGAGAGATCATTTCTTTCAGCACTTTCACTATGTCATCTTGCTGCCTTCTGGCCTCACTGTGTCTCAAGAGATGACAGTGTTTAACCTTATTGGAATTCCACTGTATGTGACAGTCATTTTTCTCTTGCTGCTTTCCAAATTTCCTTTTTTTGTCTTTCAGTCTTCTACTATAATGTGTCTGAATGTAGATATCTTTGGGTTTATCCTAAATGGGGTTCGTTAAACTTCTTGGATGTACTAATTAGTATTTTTCATAAAATTTGAAAAGTTAAAATACTTTAAAAATATTTAAATTAAAAAAATTTTTTTTCCTGCCCCTTTCTCCTCATTGATGCACTTAATGGTAGCCCACATTTCTCTGTGGCTCTATTCATTTTTCTCTATTCTTTTTTCTTTAGCTCATCAGATTGTACAATCTCTATTGTTCTGTTATCAAGTTTGCTGAATTTTCTGCTAATTCAAGTTTACTACTCAGCCTCTCTAGTAAATTTTTCATTTCAGTTAGTGTACTTTTCAACTCCTGAATTTCCTTATTTTTAAAACACTTATTTTAAATATGGTAAAACACACAGAACATAAAATTTACCATCCTAACAGTGTTTAAGTGTACACACAGTTCAGTAGCATTAAACACATTGACATTGTTGTGCATCTACCACCACCATGCATCCACAGAACTCTTCATCTATAAAACTAAAATCCTGTACCCACTGAACTCCCCATTCTCTGCTTCCCCTACCCCCAGGCAACCAACATTTTACTTTCTGTCTCTACAAATCTCACTACCTAAGTACTTCATAGGAGGAGAATCCCAATGGTGTTTGTCCTTTGGCGACTGGCTTATTTTGATTAGCACAATGTCTTGACAATTCGTCCATGTTGTAGTATGTGTTGGAGTTTCCTTCTCTTTTAAGACTATTATATTTAATACATTACCAAATATAGTATATTCAATAATTCAAATAAGTAATAATGTATATGTATGTAAAATATACATATATTTCATTATATGTATAGCACATATTTGGTTTATCTATTCATCAGTGAACATTTGGGTTGCTTCATCTTTTGGCTGTTGTGAATAATACTGCTATCAAAATGGGCATATAAATATTTCTTTGATATCGTGCTTCCTATTCTTCCAGATATGTATCCAGAGGTAGAACTACTGTATCATCTGTTAGTTCTACTTTAAATTTTTTTGAGAAATTTTCATTCTGTTTTCCACAGCAACCTCACTACTCAATATTTCCCAAAAACACTGTACAGGGTTCCAATTTCTCCATATCCTTGTTAATATACATTATTTTCTATTGCTTTTCTTTTTTCTCTATATAGTAGCAATTCTAATGGGTATAAGGTGATATCACATTGTGGTTTTGATTTTCATTTCCTTAATGATCAGTGATGTTGAACATCTTTACATATGCTTGTTGGCCATTTTTAGATTTTTTTTTTTTTTTTTTTGTTGGTCATGAAATTCATTTAGAAAAATAAGAGGCCCAGAATAGCCAAAACAATCCTTAGTGAGCAAAGTAAAGCAGGAGGCATCACAATACCAGGCCTTAAATCATACTACAGAGCTATAGTAACACAAACAGCATGGTATTGGCACCAAAACAGACATGAAGACCAATGGTACAGAATAGAAGACACAGCGATAAATGCACACAAATACAGTTATCTCATACTAGACAAAGGCACCACAAGCATACATTGAAGAAAAAGTAGCCTCTTCAACAAATGGTGCTGGGAAAACTGGAAATCCCTATGCAGTAAAATGAAATTAAACCCTCTCTCTCACCCTGTACAGAACTCAAATCCAAATGGATCAAGGATCTAGGCATTTGATCAGAGACTCTGCCCTACTAGAAGAAAATGTAGGCCCAACTCTCCATTTGCAGTTCTAATTTGGAGAGATGTCTATTCAAGTCCTTTGCCCATTTTAAAATCAGGTTTTTCTTAATCATTGTTGAGTTATAGGAGTTCTTTATCTGTTCTGAATATGAGCCCCTTATCCAATATATGATTTATAAATATTATCTTCCATTCTGTAAGTTGGTTTTTCACTCTACTGTGTCCTTTGATGTACAGAAGTTTTAAATTCTGATATAGTCCAATATTTTTGCTTTTGTCACCTGTTCTTTTGGTGTCAGAGCTCTACCTCGTTCCTTTTAAAAAATAATTCCTATCTCTTTACAAATATTCTCTATTTGATAAGCCATGGCTGCCCTTTCTTTTAATTCCTTAAACATTGTTTCCTCTAGTCTTTAAACATATTTATAATGGCTAATTTGAAATCTTTGCTGAGTTCAGTGTATGGGCCTCTCAAAAGCAGCCACTACTGCCTACCGCATTTCCTTGTGTGTGTGTCATACTATCCAGTTTCTTTAAATCTTGATTTTTGGTTTTTTTTGCTAAAAACTGACCAATATTCCCACTTTGATATTTGAGTTTTGTGTATTTATTTATTGATTGATTGATTGATGGTGCTGGGGATTGAACCCAGGGCCTTGTGCTTGCGAGGCAAGCTCTACCAACTGAGCTATCTCCCCAGCCTGAGTTTTGTGTATTTGATCAAATTAATTTTGTGAAGTCTACTTCCCCTACAGTGCAGCTGGTACTATCTCTACTCAGGCTTTCCCCCTTGTTTTTATATTTTAATCTGGCTTTTTAGTGATCATTGGGTGGACAGTATAAGCCATTTATTAACCAAAGGTTAGTTAAAGCCTCTTTAACCAATTACACTTTCATGCAGTACCACGAGTGTGTGGCTTAAAGACTGACTTCACAGTTCAGGGACTAAGGGATGGAGGGGAAGTATGAATACAAATGGCAGCATAGGGTATTTTTTAGGGAGTTAAAATTATTTTGTATCCTGCCGGTGACAGTGGTCATAAACATGTGTACATTTATAAAACCTCAAGATATACACTAGAAAAAGTGATTTTAATGCATACAAATTAAAAAGAAAAAGTAACCAGGATTTACCTTTAGAAAAGCATATTTTTATACCTACACTGCTCTTCCACAGATGGATCAAATCTGATCACAGGAGTTCCTAGAAGTTGACCCCTTAATATTTAGTGGAGAGTTAGAAAATAAAGTCTTTCTTGTTACACCATTGCCTTCTCAGAACAAAATAAAAATCAAGCTTAAAAAGATCATTTTAATACTTAATGTAATATGATAATGTCAAGCTCTATGCCTGATCAAAAGAAGTTTCTTCTAGATTAGGCGCTGAGTCATTTTTCTTCAAGTAAAAATTCTGGGTTTACTTAATTAGTACTGACAAGTCTGACAGAGCCTGAAGACACTACAACTCAAAGATCAGGGAAAACCCAAACAAAGGTTAAAAAAGAATAAAGTAGAGATGGCCAAAATCAGGCCTGACAGAAAGAGGCACGTGGCCGGATATGTGCCCTGCTAAGTCCCTAGGGATACTCCACTTTGCCCAGCAGACTAAGGCCCAAAGTGACTGAGCTTCCCAGGAGTTTTCTATTCTTGTGCCAGTCGCCACTTTAATTTCAAGTCAGGTCTACTGCAACACTCTTTTTTTAAAAATTAATTTATTTAAAATAAACAAACAACAACAACAAACCCTTTGTAATAGATGAGTTCATCTAAAACTCCTAACCACCTCACTATGTTAATTACGTTCATACTTATATTTGCTTTTAGTCTTCAGAGTAAAGACAAAAACAACAACACAAAAGACAAATGAACAAGCAAAGACAAAGGGGAAGAAAATAAACTCAACCCAGATCTTTAAATCTGGGTTCATTCGCCTCTTCCTCTTATAAGAGGCAGCCTCTTACCTCTTGCCACCAGTTTTCCCGCCTTCTTGATAGCCAGTAAAAATATTTTTCATTTTTCATCTGTCCTATCCCTTTTAAGGACCCAGAGAAACAGTTTTTGCCTTCCTTTGATCCATTCCATTTGCAAATAATTCTATTAAACAATTTTAACTATTTATTCCACCCTGATGAGGCATGTCAGATACCTGTGCTTACACAGCATGCAGGAGAGCCTTGGGACTCAACTCATTTGTGACTGCTTGGCAGCTCAGATATGCTGATGTCCTAGGAATTGCCCCAGGATGATGCTCACTTGGAACAATCCCCACCCACTGAATATCTGAATTACAAGGTTCACTGATATCTCTCTTTCCCCAAGTGGATGTGTCTTCACATCCTTCAGGAAGCAATAGTGTGAGAATTACATAATTACACCTACCATCTGATTACAGGAGAAGGAGACAAGATGATAAAGAAATATGAGGATGAAAAGAGGAGCACTCCTTGTTAGGATGAAGAATGGTGAGAAGGTCACTTGAAAAACCGGCTTCCGGGTTCTCAGAAATACTCATCTATGAGTAACAAAGGTTCCAAATCAAAGGTCAAGCCAAAATCCAGGACATAGTATCCTGGATTCCTTCTAGTTTCTCAGGGCAGTTTGATTTTAAATTACATTTTAAGGTATAGTCCCATTGAAAGTGGATTCAATTTAGTCTCAATCTAACCCTGTGTGCTCAAAGTAGACCTGGTGACAGATTCAACTTCACTCTAGCTGAATCTTAGAACATACTTCAGAGAGAGACCCTTTAAATAACCATCAGAAGTACTTATTCCCACATGTCACTGTACAAAGCAGGTTGAAAGGGGGTTTGGGGGAAGCTACTGTTTTTGCTCAAGATTTTATTAAATCACCAGTCCCAAAACAGTCACCACAAATAACCTTCTGATTAAGGCCACAAGGACACCCTAGCAGCATTAGACAGAAATAATTGAGCCAGGACTCTCTTAAAGTGCTATCATTTTTAGTAAACACTGGTGAGATACACTCTGATACTACAAAAATAAGTACTTTGGAAATACTAGCCAGGTGACTCGTTCTTTCCATCATCCCTCATCAGTGTCACTCAAGATGTTTCCTGAGGTCTATTGAATATGTTCCCATCAGTCCCTATTTTGCACTTAAGATCCTGAATGATGGCACCTTACCAAATTTAAACGGATAAGTACTATTTTAATTGGTTTAAAAATATGTTGGATCCCAGCTGCCTTCCTCTGCTCTGCAAATGATACTGAACCTGACATCCTGGCCAATTTGAGACCAGAGTTCATCGAAGATTGGGGCAGTAGTGAGATCAGACGCTTGCTGATTACCTCTAGTATTGCAGAATTAACATAATTAACCTTTATCATTCACTGTTACACATCAGTTTGTGTGGGTTTCTTCCCAACATCTCAAGTCTCTGCCTTGAAAATAGGTCAAATTTTTCCATTACAAAAATAATATGTGCTTATATAAAAATGTTGGGTAAATACAAAAAACTTGAAATGAAAACAAGGAAAAATGCTCCCAGCTGACAACTGTAAAGTAACCACTATCAACATCTTAGTGTACTAGTTTTATCAGTTGGGCTAGGCAATTATGCGAGCCCCTGATAGGCCACTGCCAAGTTAAATAAAATATAACTGTTAATGTAAAAACGAGTTAAAATAGTTTTTCTACAGTAAGTTTTTTATTTTTACTTAAGTAATATATGCTCGTTGAAGAAAAAAATTAACAAACATGAAGCCAAAGAGAAGGGGGGAAATTACACATAAACTCGTTTCCTGGAGATAATTATTGCTTATATTCGGGGCACAGTCTTCTTTTTTCATGATCATGCACATATTTACCTCCTTTTACAAAAACAGGGTCAGAAATACACAATATTTTATAAAATGCTAGTTTTACTACATCTAGCATTATAATTTTAAGTGCCTTATAGGGCAATACCATAAATTATTTAATCAGTAAATTATTAGTTGTTTCTGGGGATATTTTATTGAATTATTATATCAGTAATTCCTATATAGTTAATCTAATAACCAATAAAAGGCTTTTTATTCTGGCCTTTCAAGTTTATTTTTTTCATTATAATGAGACAAAGTTTCTCCAAACCACTTAGCTACTTCTATTTTTAGTGGCACATATGTGAACTACCTATAGATTGATTTTAGAAAAAGCTTAATTTTCCCAGGGAAAAAAATACCAAAAAGAATAACTATTTATTAATTTCTCTTTATATAGAAATTAAAGTAGTCTTTGGGGATAGAACCCAGGGTCACACATATGCTCTACCACTGAGCCTCATCCCAGCCCAGATAACCTTTGACGGTTATCATTAAGAACCTTATCCGTCAGACTTGGAATTTTTCCTATTGGTTATATAATTATTGAGAGTTCATGGCTTTCAAAGGAACGATATTTGGAGACTCATTGGGTATTAAATCAACTCTCCATACCCTATGAATGGATGAGATAATATCTATCTTAGTGTGCAACCGCCATGTTCCAAGGGTCTCATATACTTTGAAAACAGAGAGGAAGAAAATAATAGTTCATGCAGTTTGATATCTGACAGATCAGGTTTTTTTCCCCAAACATATCAAGATTCAAAGACTGAGTAATAACTAGTATATACGCTTGCAAACTTTATCTCTACATCCCCTATGAGGCAAAGTAGATTTTGAGCCAAACAGCTCTCACCTGTCTTTTCTCATTTCAAAGACTTTTTAATACTCTGCAAACATGTAATTAACTGTAGTTATAAAAGCCAAGAATCCTACATATCCCATTTTCAAGTGCTAAAATGTTAGGGCCATGATTCCTTGGCTAAGGGAGGGCATGTTTTTTTGGACACGGCAGTGTGTTACTTGTGTGACACTTTTTAAATAGTACTGGCAAAACATGTCCTCAGAGAGCCCTTTCTTCATTATGATCATAAAAGCTTTTATTGTACTGAATACTATACAAAGTATAACAAATAGACACAACTTTCAGCGGTTTGTGTTCTCAACCCAAGGCAATTCCATCAAGCAAAAGGCACAAAGAAAATATATTAAAGGGCAAAAATATAACCAAATTAATAAGCATTTATATGATGTGAAAAGCAAGTGTATTGGGGGTCAGAGGTAGTGAGTAAGGGGACTCTAAGGAGTCACTGTTTTCACATAGAAGGTTTAGAACTGACACCTCCCTAAATCTGGATAACTCATGACATGAGAGAAGGCAAAGGTTCTGTGGTCTTGGATGTTTTGACTGAATTATTTGACATTAATTTGTATTAATTACCTCCTATGTTTACTATTGGGTTATTTGCTGTAGAAACAAAACTGTCAAGATAAAATATTCCTATCCTACACTTCCAGTGGAGACCCACTGAACATATATCATGCTTGGATTTTCTGTAGGCCCTTCTACATTACCCCCTGTTTCTAGAGTGTCCAGTGGAATTCCCCATGGCAGGGATGAGGATTGGCATCCCTGCAGATGGTATGTCACCTCACCCATCAACTCTTCCTCCTGTAAAAGTGACAAGAGTTGGGAAAAAGGGGTACAAACTTTTCCCATATTCTCCTCTCTTCTGACACCAGCTTCATGGTGACCTATCTAACCAACAGTCTGTGATATAAAGATTGTGGGCTAAAATCAAGTGGGGGGCCCTTGTTTTGAACACATGCCACTTCTGCCTGCATTTTCCTTTAGGTGGCTGTAGAAAAGTCACATGGGAAGGGAGAGACTTGTAGTAACATTGCTAAAACAAAGTAGGATATACCTGATAGCACACAATTACTACTCTCAAGTTATCTCACTTGATCTCCATTTAAATGGGTACCCTTGGGGGTGTGGTCTAGTGGTATAGCACTTGCTGGGCACGGGTGGGGCTCTGGGTTTCATTCCCAGCAACTCCTGCCCCCTACACACAAAAGCAAAAGTAAAATGAATACTGTCTTAACTACTGAATTCAGAAAGTCATTGCAAAATTTTCCTGATTAATTGTTAATCTTCTCTAAGTGACAAAAAGAAATCCAGAGCAAAGTTAGGACTACTAGGAACTTTGTGAGGTCATTTATCTCCTAACTTCAGAGATAACATTGTAAACATTGCAAACAAGTAAATATGCATTTTTAGATGACTTCAGGGTAAGAGTTTACATTTTTAATCTTCCAAATTCTCCCTTATGTTAGCATTTCTCAAACATTAGCATGCACTAGAATTGCTTTAGAGGCTTGTGAAAAATACAGATTAATGGGCTTCACTGCCACAATTTCTGAATCAATAGGTCTTGGGCAGGACTGAGAATCTGCATTTCTCACAGATTCCTAGTTAGTGTTGATGTTGGGAGTACAGGGACGACATCATGAGAACCACTGTCCTAACCTAACCCTTACTGGACTCAGCCCTTCTAATCTGAATGGAAACAGATACTAGTTGGCCTCATTCTTTGTACTGAGGCATACATATACTTGACTAACAATTCAAGAGTCCACCAGTTTTTCCCCACTCCAGGCTAAATAATAGAAGTTCTCTAACCTCTTATTATAGGCATCATTTTCTAACCCTTTAATCTTTTTTTTTTTTTTTTTTTTTTTTTGAGGTTCTTTGCTGAGGCTTCTCCAAGCTTCTTTCAGTTGTGGAGCCATGAACCTGATGCAGAACCTTAGTCAGAGACTGGCTAAGGCTGGTATAAAAAGAGGAGTGATTCATGTATTCATATGGTATATGCATATATGCATATTTATGAATCTCCAATACCCAAGCTTGCCTTATTAGCTCTTCCTCTGAGTCATGTTCTGACTCCTTTACAAGCTGCAGTAATGCTTAACAGACCCTCATGATGCCTGCCTTCTGAGAAGCTTAAAGCTCTTCTCTAATTTCACAGCTGACTCGACATTTTAAACCAGTGCAAGGTTAAATAATTTGTTCAACTACAAATCAGTTCAGGAGGGAAGAGAGAATCTGCATCTCAAATTCAGATTTCTGTCTCAATATCACTTTATGAGTAAGTTGCTTTTCGTATTTATTGTACTTTCTATCAAGCTTACCCCTCCACATACTAAGTCTCAGGTTCAAGTAAAACTGCTCAATCTCCTTCCCTTTGCAGAAATGACAGAAAACTACAGCCAAGGGCAAGGCTCTTGGGTCAGTCTTCTCACTTATTTCCATCGCTTCCACAGCTGCTGACAGAGGATGAGAAGCAGGCACTCCAGGGGGAACAAGAGCCCGTTCCAATCCTGTTTGTTAAAAGCCCGATGAACTGAAAGCTAAAGTACCCTCGACTCACCTCATTCCATCTTATTTCCCTTTTCCTCCTTTTCATATTGTCTTGCCAGTTTATTTACTGTATGTCAGAGGGCTCAGTTTCTGTGTACTGCCAAATTTTAGCACGTGCATTTTTTTGAGAGTAGGAACTATGCTCTCTTTGTGAATTGTATGCGCTCTGGGGGTGCTTAATACATGCTAAATAATAACAGCCGTGCCAGTAGTTCCTGGAGAAATCAGCATTCCTCCCAAGGGTCAGATCCTATTACCATATACTTGTGTCCAACACAGGCAAAGCTGGAGGCATCCTTCTGCTCACTCTTCATTTTAGATAACACGGTTGAAACTGAATGTAACATAGTCTCTTGCTACCAAATTTCCTTTTGAAAAAGAATATTCTAGGGATATAATCACTGAGCATTTGGTTGAAACCCAAAAGGCAGCCTGTTATATAGCATAGTTCCTATACAGCCTTGCAGGCAAGTGACTTATTAAAACCTCACATGGGGGTTGGGGGTGGTAGCCTAGCATCTTCGAGGCCCTGAGTTCCATCGCCATCGCAGCCCAAAAATGAAAACAAAACCTCATGAGGATGAAGGGGACCCAGAGAAAAGAGTCCTTTCTGCTTCCTTGAAAACTTTCTCAAAGCTTCAGAGCAGAAGGCTATGCTCTAAGAATAAAGTAACAGTAAAATAAATCAGTGGCAATCAATAGCAATCTGTCAAAGCCTCTGGGTCTCAAAGCATGTAAAGAAGTAGAGGACTAGGGTGAGAGGGCAGGCAGCCAGTAAGAGCAACTCAAACAGGACTGAGGACAAGTGTGCACATCACCTGTGGTGGGAGTGATAGCAACGCAAGATGCATGTGGGTGTGCATAGCACGTAGGTCAAAACTGAGGGTTCCTGGGCTCTTTCTACAGATCACAAGGCTGTGTTTCTGGGCACATGGATCCCCCTCTGTGACTGTACCAGTTGAGCTGTGATCTGTCACTCCCAAGGTCATAACCAGTCTGAGCCTCCACTCATGCTGGAACCACGATCAGTATCACTTCATCGGGTGCAAAGAATAAGTAGTGAAGAGAATTCTAAAACCAGCAAACACAGGAGATTCCGACACTGCCACTTACATAATTAATACTATCTCCTCTTTCATGCACCTGATCACTCTCTCTCTCAGCACATAAATCTTCGAAACAAACACTCTGGAAGTGTTTATGAGCATTTAACAACTCATCCTAAAATACATGCTTCACTAAGACAGAAGTTGATAGAAACATTAACAAAATGGACAAAGTCTAATCTGCTTTTCTTTTCGGCAGGACTAAAAATTACAATAAATGAATTTTAGCTTGAAAACTAACAACTGCAACATACCCTGAAACACCCACCCACCCTGTGAGAGTCTGATGGCACCTTACTAACAATGAAAAGAATAAGAACTGTTACATTCTTTGAATAAAGGACATATTATAAAGAATATATTGGAACAGAACCCCTTTTTCTGTTGAAGATGACATGAGAGACCTTTCTGTTATAATTAATCTAGACTACAAATTTTTCTTCTGCTCAATAAAAAACTAAGTTAAAAAAAAGTTTCTTTCTAAAATTAGCCTAGGAATTCAGTTCTATTTTCCCTTCTTACATTCTTTTCCTACTAACTGTACCAATGAAACATTTCCTTTCATTGTTGACATTTGTATTTAAAATCAGACAACACATAATAACAAAGAAGTTTTAAATGAAGTTTTTGCAAAATGGGAAAATGGCATCCACAGTATGGAGGGTTTGCCTTCCTCCTTGCTCACAGATGAAGATATGGAAGCCTAATTGTTTTATTAAAATCAATATTCCTAGAGCTGATGTAATTTACATGTTAATTGATAAAAAGAAGTTTTGCCTGGTTGTATGTTATAAGCAAGCTATTTTGACATGAAGTTGGTCTACTCAGAATGCAAACATGCTTCAAAATAAGCAAGATGATTCTGATTTAATTTAAAATATTCGATACTAAAGTCAGTTTTCTTCAGCCCAAATTTAAGTTAGTAATAACTTGTTAAAGACACTTAAGAGGAGAGACTTTCATGGCCTCTGGATAATTTTGATAACTAAATCAAACAGAGGATGCTTCAAATTACTCTCTACACTCTTTCTCATAATTTAATTTTTAAAAAATACTTCTGGTTAGGAACATATGGGCCTATTTTTAAACACAAAATCTTTTTTTAAAAAGTTAATCATCTATACATTTAACAAAATTACATTTGATGCTCCCATTATTTTTGCAGTATCAACTTGTAGAGCCGGGTAGAACAGGAATTTGCTTTGAATATTTTTCACCCTAGAGTTAGGTTACCATGGAATATGACGTTCCTGTATTTACAGGAACCATTTCTACTAATTAAATATTTTAACAGATGAAATAAGTAATAATCTATAGGCTGCTATTACAAAAATAAAAATAAGTAAGAATAAAATAATTTCTCTTGGGAAACAATAATGTGGGTTTCTTTCCTCAGTATTCATTTAAAGAAAAACCTTTTGCCACCATCTTACATGGCCCTAAAGTACCAATCCCAAAGTTTCCAGTTTTCCTAAGAGTTAAAAATTACTAATGATAGTCACATTAGGAAGGTTTGAGGCGCAAAGAACAAAGAGAAGTCTTAAAAATTCACTCAGTACTTACAAGTAGTTTCAAAGGAAATCTGAACCACAATTCTTCAGAAGTCTGCTCTCCCGATCATAAACACAATCTGAAGTCTAAAATAGATATCCTATCACATTAGGCCGAGAAGTCACATTTCAGCTTACTAACTTCTACTTGGGTAAACAGTTTTACAACTCATAGAACAAACCCTGGCTAAAATTAACTGCAGCCGAGCAGCAGGCAGGAACACGCTGATTTGCATCATGTGTGCCGGGATTTATTCACTAGGACAACATCGGTGTCCTCTTAATGGGAAATTTGGCCAAGGGGCGTGCCCTAGTGAACAATACATAGCATCATGATTATGCTAATTATTGAATTCAGTCCAATAACACTAACTTCTTTTAAGTTGGTTTTGCAAGTACTGACAAAGAGAAAGAGTAAGCTCTTTTCTGCAACAGGCAATCACTTGATTTTATGCACATTCAAATCAGACAAAACTTTGGCAACAAGGTGGCAGTACTGCATGCTCTTTCACAAGCAAAAGTAGATTAAAAGGACATTCCGACAGATTATTTGAACAGTATGATTTAAATGGGGTACTACGTGAAATTAAGTAGGCATCAAATACACATACCAAAAAGCCTATCAATTGAACACCCTTTAATTAAAGCTTTTTCTGTATAGTTACTGAATTAATTGCATCCACATGCTTTCTGGCTTTGTCTTCTGTACCTCCCAAGGAGTTGCTAGGAGGACACAGGTTCACTAATAAATCACAACAGAGAACAAACATCTCAAATATTTGCAAAAGACATTGTCCTTGGCAAGAAGCATTTTGAAGTACATTTAACTGCTTGGCTGGCTGCAAATGGAAAAATTGTCCTCTATAGGTGACTGAACATCCTTAAAGCATATTAGAGCTTAAGAAACAATTAACAATCCCAAGAACACAACTGATACTTAAAAAAAAAAAAATTAGAACATGGTACTTTCTTTAAAAAAAAAAATGCCAGCCAGGCACAGTGACACATGGCTATAATCCCAGTGGTTGGGGAGGCTGAGGCAGGAGGATCTCAAGTTCAAAGCCAGCCTCAGTAAAAGCTAGGTGCAAAGCACTCAGTGAGATCCTGTCTCTAAAGAAAATACAAAATAGGGCTGGGAATGTGGCTTACTGATTGAGTGCCCCTGAGTTCAATCCCCAGTAGCAACCCCCCATGCCCTTATTAAGTACAACTTAGAACAAAGACACAGAACTGCTAAGCATCTATTCAAGATGATTCAGATAAGTTTGCTTTACACAATTCACTTCTGATGCCATATTTTACTTTTAATGGATACTTTATAAAAGATATTAAAGCACTTTCAAACATCAATCAAATCTCCAAACAGTTCTGGAGATGTCACTCCCCGTCCTTTTGAAAACAGATATACGGTAATTCAATGACTTGAATCAACACTGGATTATTCCATCCCTCTCCTAAACCCTCTATGACATGTCTTTCATATTAACTATTTAGCTATAATCCTATAGACTTTTCAAAACTGCTTGTTTTCCTAATTTAAAAATGTTACAAGTTAGTTTACACTTAGGAGTTTATTCTACTCAACTCCCAAATCTCAGGTCTGAGCTCCAGAGCTTAAAAATCACTCCTTGACTCTTACTACTGGCAGGTTTCATGTACATGGACCCTTAAAACACGAAGCATTGTCCATCTGTGGCACGCATGCCAAAAGTAGCGAACGGGTTGATTTTCATTGCATAAGCTGGTACTGGACAGCATAATCCCCTTCCTGTTGTTTACAAAAACTGCTGGCTGTTGGTCTGACTCTCCATCCCCAATGACCAAACTCAGGCTGCTGCAGCTGGCACCTGACCCATCTCTACAAGATGGTGGCTGTGTACTCCATGTCACTCCAACCAAAGTCCCTAGAAGTGAGCATTTCCATTGTGTTAATAGGAAGAAGTCAGCACTAACTTTTTTTTAACTGGCTGACCTTCAGTTAATATAATTATTCTCAGTAATCCACAGCAAACTTATTCTGGAATTCTTAATGCCAAGAGAGGGCATTGTGAGGCTTTTCTCCCCCCACCTCCTCTTGTAGCACAGGAGATTGAACCCAAGGGTTCTCAACCACTGAGCAAAATCCCCAACCTCATGCCTTTTTTGTTTATTTGCTACATTACCCAGGCTGGCCTTGAACTTGCAATCCCCCTTACTCAGCCTCTTGAATGGCTAGGATTAGAGATGAGCACCACAGCACTTGGCTTGTGAGGCATTTTTGACATACTAAGTCTTACTCTATTATGCCACAGTAGTCTTTAAGCCAAAACATTATTTCTGCCCTAAACCAGAAAGTAAGAAAAGCAAACATACCAAATTCAGTTATGCATCAGATTTTGCACTGAAGAACAATTTGATGTACGACGGATTCAATATCCATAATAGAGAAGGCAGGGGACACTGAGCAATTTTTCAGCTTCTCATAGGTCAAATATGCTGAGTATGACTCGCTGTTTCTTTCAACAGCAACCACACCTGTTCCAAAATGCAATAACCAAAACATTCCAAAGAAAATAGTGTATCCTTCAATTTACATTAGTCACTTTGCTGCTTCCTTTTCATTAGTGAAAATAACTTGAGACAACTGCATTTTTTTTCTAGGTATCCTTATGGCAGTGGAGAAAAATCTGTGAATCATTAAAAGCAAGGTAAAGTGTTTCCATTTGTTCTCAGAATTTTTAATGTGAGGGAGGAGGGATAGGTAGCACCATACAAGTGCAGGGTAGAGATCTAAGAAATCTTTAACCCAGTAGATTCAAGACATTTTTTTTAAAACTGCCACTTTTATGAATTCATGCTAATGAATTAACCTGGATAGCAACCTTCTGGAACAGCAACATATGTAATTCTAATATTTCTAATAGTCACTTTAAAAAAAAAAGTGATTATAGGTATGCACAGCTCAGGAGGTTAAGGTAGGAGGATCACAAGTTCAAAGCCAGCTTCAGCAAGTTAGCAAGGCCCTAAGCAACTTAGTGAGATCCTGCCTCAAAATATAAAAAGGGGCTGGGGATATGGCTCAGTGGCAAGCACCCCTGGGTTTACTCCGTAGTACCAAAAAAAAAAAAAAAAAAAGGAGAGAGATGAAATTAATTTTAGTAATATATAATATATCTTGTTATCTCATTTAACTCAGTATGTCCAAAAAACTATTATTTCAACATGTAATTATTTTAAAACTATTAATATCATATATTCTTTTGTTTATACTCATCTGTGAAACCTAGAGTGCATTCTACAATTAGGACATCATATTTCAAGTGCTCATGTACTTAGGGAATATCCTATTAGATAGTTCAAGTCTAGAAATATCTTTCTGACAACAGTTTTCTACAACATATATTAACCTGCACATACATATAGTCATGTGCTCACTCACATGTATTAGTAAACAGAAAATACAATATGGGGGACACAAGGATGAGAAAAGCTTAGTTTTGTCCTCAAGGATCCAGAGTCTAGAGGGTTTGCATTCTTAACCTCTGAAATAATACACAAAATGTTCTTTGTTCAAGGAGTGTATGTTTTCTGTAGTGATAACTTTGTTTGTGGCTTTATCAAAAAAGGGGTCTGTGACCCAAAAAATAAAGAGCCAGGAGGTTAGCCTGGCAGCAGATGGTAGCAGAAGAAAATTGAAGAATTGAGACAGAAAGTGAGGGAAAGACCATTTAGACAGAAATGAAGATAAATAAACCTAAAGGGAATAAAAAAATTTTTCTTATGTATGGAATTCAGTTATAACATCTTGTAACAATATGGGTATGTTCTAGTTACTGGGGACGGAAAGGAAAAACAAAGTCTTTGTGTTGAAGGAGTTTATATTTTGGTGAGTGGAATTGACTCATCCAGGCAAATACAACATTTTGGGAAGTATGAAGATACAGTTTATGTGCAACATGTTATCATAGGAAGTAAGGGTCACACAAGAGGGACATGGTCTATTTTCTGAATGAAGATTACTTTCTGATGAAATTTTAAATATATTTTCTAGAATAACTTGAGATTATTATCCAATATTTTATTTTGGAAACAGAAGAGTCAGAGATCATGGAAGGACTAGTATTACAAAATATCTAACAATGATATCTGGAAATAGCAGAGAAGGGTTCCATTCTGACTATCATCTCTATGTTAAATCTAATGTTTGGTCCAGCTACTGAAAGTGGTAGGGTATGGAAAAAAATTCAGATTTTACCATGGTTCTCAGTTTTTCAGAGGATGATACAAAATACTCAAAGCCTTCAACATATGAATGCTTAAGAAAAAAAAATATCAACCTATTAGGGAAGAAATTATTTGGATGGTAGGTAGATAGTCAGAAAGACCTGGGTGCAAAATCTAATGCACCACCTATCAGCACTGCAGTCTCAAGAGGCTTCCTAACATCTGTGTGTCTGTTTCCTCATCTGTGATAAAGAGGCAATAAAGATGACATCAAAGGGCCGTGAGAACTCAATGAGATGATGTACAGCACTGGCACACAGGTATTCTCAGTAAATGGTTGTTAGCTATTATGATCACACCACTTCTACCATCAGTGTAGTATTTGCTGAAGATCAATTTTGGGATATTTACTGAAAGAGTATTAAAGGCTCTCTCCTCTTATAGTTAAAGCTTCAGAAAATAAAAGTTAAAATGAACTCCAAATGATTGCTAAGTATTTCAGGGAAAACTGGGGTCTGTAAATACTCTTAAAACCCTGTAACTATCACAGCCTGTTTAATTTTTCTATTATATTGCCTCCATCCCTAGCCTGAGGCTGAATCAGAATTTCAACACTGACCAAATAATAATGCAAACTGCATATCTTGGTAGATTGTTGCAGTAATGACCCCCTATCTTCTCCTATATCCCTGTATCCTTAGCCTTAGGCATTATCTTCCCTTGACAACTCTGCGCTTGGCCACTGGGACAATAGCAAGCTTAACCCACAATCTTGGAAAGTTCTGGCTCTCTGGGACTGACTTTGCCCTTTCTTGCTGCTCTTTGAAACTCTAAGGCTACTATATGAAGCAGCCTGGCTAGCCTACTGAGGACAAGAAGACCATATGGAGCAAAGACCCATGCACCTGTAAACCTGCCAACTGCCTGATGTGTGAGTGAGGCCATCCTAAACCACAGAACCCCTGCCAACCTGCCAGCTAACCACAAAGATCAGCCAGGTTAGTTCAAATCAGAACCACCTAGGTGACCTCAAAATTGTGAGACATAAGAAATGTGTGCAAGTGTTTTTTTTAAGCCACTAACATTAGGTGGTTTGTTGGGCAGCAAAAGTTCACTAATACACATACCTTCAAGAAATCTACAAGCAGACAGTAGAATGAATCGAACATAACTTTCCTATAATCATATATGAATACATGACCAGTGTGACTCCACATCATGTACAACCGCAAGAATGGGAAGTTATACTCCACGAATGTATGATATATCAAAATGCATTATACTGTCATATGTTAACTAAAAAGAACGAATTAAAAATTTTTTAAAAGGTAAGGATTTAAGGACCTAAAAAAGAAATCTGTACACTAAAGAATTATTATTCCACCCTAGCTTTCAAAATGATTACATTGGTATAATCCATAGCTATTCAATTTTTCTGAACTCTAAATAGAGTATCAATTTATATGCACATGAACAGAGAACACTAAAAATATGACTTTTTCTTCAGCAAGCAATTTTTTGCAAGTTAAAAAACTGATGTAAGTAGTAGCAAACTCAAGATATTTCTTTTTAAAATGTTAACAAATATTTAATTCAGCATCATTTTATGAAATAATTTATACCAGGACTGTGAAAGTAAAGGAAGCATTATCACTGCTTTGTTTGAATACTTGTTTTAACACAGTTAATTTTTTTTTAAGTGCATTAGAATACTACTGGGAAATTTTGCACTAACAGTCATCCATTTAACAAACACTTGTTAAACAGTTGATTCCTGCTACTATCAAACTCCCAAACATTTGCAAGATTTGCATGAATGGAAAGATGCCTGTGACTATAGGAGAAATGTTATAAATGACAGTTCTGCCCTCAAGAGTCACATAATCTGATGAGACAGGACAGTATACATAAACTTTATCATGTAAAGGGGTAATGAGTAAGCATCTCCAAGGGTAAAAATTCATTCCAATAGGGAGGTTAAGAAAAGAAGTTTCCACCTGTATTAATCAACAAAGGCATCTTGGTGAAAATGACATTTGAATTGAGCCTTCTACATACTGACTTTCAATAGCAAAAGGAGTGGAAAGAACATTACATGGAAGCAATGCCACAAGCAAAGATAGAGAAAGGAAAGCTATAATGTGTGTCTGAGGAACAGCTTGGATTCAGATTTCAGTTCCATTAATTAATAACTGTTTTGATTACTGATAAAGTACTTGATTTCTCCAAATCTAGGCTATGGAGTCTACACCATTTTTTTAGTATGGCCTACCCTACTTTCTAGAAGGCTCTAAGAGGGTGCTTTAACAGAGCTGTTACTGATGAGTTTGATCAAATCCCAGCTCTACCATTTTCTAGTGTTGAGACCACAGGAAGTTATTTGAATTCTCCCTGCCCATCTGTAAATTCAGGATAAGAATACAACCTCCAATGACTATTGCAAAAACAACACACATAAAGTCCACAAAACAGTGCTTGACAATAGATTTTAAAAATTATATACATAGATGTGTATAAATATACACACACACACACATACACACATACACACATACATACATATATGCTAGATAAAGTAACAATGAAGGGAAATTCCTGGTTGAACCACTACGTAAGTAATTAGAGAATCTACTTTGGGGTTCTGTAATTTTAGGCTCCCTTGCTATCTTATTTCCAGTGGAAATGAAATTTGTAGGGTAAGACTGAAAGGGCCCACATAACATTAACCCAAAGTCACTAGTTTTACTACTAGAAAATTCAGAAATATATTCTAATGGTTCTGCTATTTCCCTATCAAGTGTCTGAACATTTATAAAATTTGTTTGAAGAATAGATGCCCAAGCATATAGTAAAAGACACTTGGCATCAATTTGCCAAGATTTGGGAAATCAAGAATTTATTTTCTAATTTTTAACAAATAGTTTTGCTGTGACTACATATGATCTATTCCCAACTGGATAAACTGAGAAGTGATCATTTTCAGGAAAAGCAGTTAAAAATTAACTTCAAATTAGCGATGAAATATCCATGAGATTCTAACTGCACCACAAGAATCCAGCAGGTGGCTAGTTTCAACAGAGAGACATGGCATACGTGTCTTGATAAATGTACATGATTAAATACTTAAACACAAAGCATTTCATTTTTAAAAGTACTGTGATTGCTGATTTTTCAAAGAAGCAGCAATAAGCAACACACCAAAACCAGAAGGATCAACATAATAGTCTAACAATTATAATAATCCAAGAGGCCATTCTCAGAAACACCAGAGACCAGATCCTTTACATAGGAACTGCTTCACAAACAGGTAGTGGACAAACAGTCCTGGGATATCCTTGGTTGACTGTAGATTATAGATTGTGAAGTAATAGATGATTATCCATTTTAGACCTTAATGCTTTCATTTTAAGAGTTGGTTTCTTCTTTTCCTTGATATTATATTCTCTCTCAAATTGCCAGGAGAGGGTTATTTCACAGGTTTTTGACTCAGATCTACCCAAAATTATTGTTCTTAAAAAAAAAAAAAAAAAAAAAAAAAAAACCCAAACTGGAAATTACCCTTTTCCATTTTCCCAATTGAGAACCTTTCATGAAAACCATATTGAAAAAGGGAGTTCTTGATAGAACCAGAGTCCTTTAAAAAGCTTTTAAACAGAACAAAATACTCTTTTAAAATAAGGTAGAAGTGTAAGAGGGTAACAGTTATAAATTCCAACTAGTATTTTGATTTTGAAAAAGAAAATTTGTCATTTTTATTCATGATTATTAAAGGAATAGGCAGCTAGTTTGAGTATTCTATTTGTTCATATGCAGCATACTGGAGACACAAATGCGCAAATCATATCATTAGACTAGTATTTAGTGTTGATCATACCAATTTTATAGAGGTCAATATTTGGGGAGTGAGGGCAAATAAACAGTCCCAACATCCCCCAAACAATAATCAAAACAATTTCTGAGATCATTTTCTAAATAAAGCAATGTCTCTCAAAACCATCTTTAGCTTAAATTAACCCTTGGCACTTAAAAAACAGGAAGAATAAATCATATTTAAGTTACAATTCTTTACAATGTATTGTACAATTCTAAGACATGTGGAGAAAGAAACATATTAAAAATAACCAGGAGAAGGATTAGACAGCAGCTACAACACAAAGGCCAGGGGTGAGATCAAAATTAGAAACATATAATGTCTAGAGAACTGTCCAAATAAGGGTATCTTTAGATCAGTAACTAAATTGGGATAATCCACTGGGCTAAATAAACAGCTGCCACAATCCTAATGGCTGGTTCCCCATCTCTCATTCAGAAATCTCTAGGTCTTAAGAGATAAATATAATATGATTTTATGCTATAATATTCAATTAACATTTAATGTTTGGAGGTATTTTAAAAGCTGGTTCTAACTTTCCTAGTCCTAGATGATAAACTTCATATACTTTGATCTTTCCTGTCTACAAAAGAATGAAAAGCAATAGAAGAGGACAAAACTGTGGAGTCTTCCTAACTACAGCTAGTGTTGCATATATACTTGTATTTCCCAACCCCGTAGATCTCCTGATTCCCTGAGCAAGCTGCTGTTCTTTCACTCTCACTTTCTATTAAGCTTTCAGAGAGCTGCTTTGCCTGGTACCAAGCATGAGGGAAATGCAATGAATAGGATCCTATCTCTGAGGAGTTCAGTGTGCTCTGGAAAACAGACTTATAAATAATTACAACACAGCAAATCCTATAATGGAAATTTGTGCAAAAGTAAGGGATGCAATTGTCTTTGGAGCTGGGGTCTGGGGTAGGGGAATTTTTGCCACAGAAATGCCCAGGTAGAAAAAAGGTGAAAGGCATTCTAGGAAGAGCAATCACAACAGGTAAAGACCAAGAGGTAGGAAACAACACAGCATGTTCTGGGAACATCAAATGGGACAAGAATGGGAGAAGAGGTAGATTAGGCTACAAAAGAACAGACTGATGAGAGATCAATGAGGTCCACATGTCTTTAGTCCATTGCCCTGTGGCCCTGAGGCTCTCAGCTCTGGATACACATTGAAATCTCTCTAAAAGTTTTGAAGCAAAATAATGATGCCTGTTACTTGTTAATTGGTCTGGCATGGGACTTGGGCATTAGTAATTTTTAAAACTTCCCATGGAATTCTAGTATGTGGTCAAGGATAAAAACCATCACTGTAGACAACAGGGGTCAATGGAATTATTGACACAGGATGGTATGAAAACATTTTTAAAGTTAACTGGGTAGCCATGTGAAGAGCAGATGAGAGATAGACACACTAGGGGAGGATTGTATTCATTTACAGGCTGTGAAATCAGGCAAGAGAGAAGCATCTTAATCAGAAATTGTTATCCTTTTATGGGTTACTGACTTGTGTGATGTTTGTGGTAAAGGCTAAAAGCTTTACACAGGAGAAATGCACATATCTCAAGAAATGTACATTCAATTTTAGGGCACTCTGAACCTTTTTCAGTAATAGATTCAGCTTAAGAAACCCCGGTGCAAAGGTGCTGATGACAAAGAGGAAACTGAGACTTCTGAAGCAATGGCACTGATGACTTGGCTGATGGGAAAGAGGAGGAATTAGGAATTGTCAGGAGTCATATGAAACACTTAACAGGTACTGAGTTCCTTAATTTTTCCCAATTCTATAAGAGATTGCTCTTATATCTATTTCATAGTTGAGAAAGCAGATTTTGAGATGTTAATTATCTTTTCCAAAGTCACATGGAGATAAGTGGTGGAGCAGGAATTTAATCCCATACAGTTGTGACTCCAAAGCACAAGGTGTTAACCTTTTCCCCTACTTCCTCAGATGAATGTACCATCAAATAGAGAAGACAGGAGGATACAGAAGGAGAAGGTTTAGATAAAAGGTGGGGATCAGGAATATAAAACATTAGTTTTAGACATGCTGTGTTCAAGATAGTTCAAAGCCTGGCAAGGTGGCATACGCCTGTAATTCTAGCAACCTGGGAGGCCGAGGCAGGATTGCAGGTTCAAGGACAGCCTCAACAACTAAGAAACTTATCAAGACCCTGTCTCAGGGGAAGGGAAAAAAAAAATAATCAAACATCATTGCCCTATGTAAACGTATGATTACACAAATGGTATGCCTTGACTCTATGTACAAACAGAGAAACAACATGTATCCTATTTGTATACAATAAAAAAAAAAGACCCTGTCTCAAAGCTCAGTGGTAAAGCACCCCTGGGTTCAATCCCCAGTACCAAAAAAAAGAATTGTTTGAGACAATCAGATAATAATACCTGTTAAATGAGGAAGAAAAAAAAACTAGAAAAGAAATCAAGAGGTGAGAGCAGACAATACAATAATAGATGGTTTATGGAGTCTGCTCTATGGGTCAGGTGCTATGCTAAGAGATTTCTCACATGGTATAAGTGCTGTCATTATCTCTCCTTTACAAGTGAGGGCCAGACATGGGCAATCACTATGTGAGAGAGCTGAATTTGAACCCACCAGCCCATCTTGACTTTTAACCTATACCTCTCTGGCACTACAAAAAGAAGTAGAAATCATGGTGTCCTAAATGGCTGCAGCCCCCAACCTGTTACAAGACTACAAGCTGAAGACAGTGTTTTTAAAAAAAAGTTTCATATAAAAAAGTTTTGATAATATTTGTCCATTTATATAACCTAAAGGATTTCTATGTTTCATTTATTTGAAGAGTAAAAAGAAAGATTTCAGTCCCAACCAACTTATACAAATGCTGGAGATGCATTTATTTAATTTACGAGTATGCAAATCTATGTAAATGATAAAGCATGATATAAATTTCATAGTATTATTATTATTATCGAGGTCAGAATCCAAAACAACTGGTCTAATGGTGATAATATACCTGTGTTTTCAAAAGTCACTATGAGGACATTTCTCAATGGTGAAATTTACTTTTTTACTCATTCTTTTAGCGTGAAAAGATTGTGGGTTTTCTTCTTTTCAAAGTAACAAAAATGAAAACTTAAAACCATACCATACTGTAAGTCCAGACTAGTTACTTCACACTGAATAGCAATACACACTGCAGGTTCAGATAAAAACCTACAGTATTTCAACTTTTAGCATCTTTGAAATACCTGTAATGACAATCATATAGACTTGAATCCATAGAATTCTTTCTATATAAGTACTTTTAAAGAGACTATAGCATCATTCCAGAACTTTCTTCTGTTTTAGAATTAAGTTTCTTGAAAGGAAAGAAAGAAAATTCCAACTAAAAAAGTATTTAAAGTCCTGTTATTCAGCCTTTTACTTAGAGTGGAATTCTTCCCAAAGTCGCTATCCCTGTCACCCATCACAGGTTAGAAATGCTCTATAGAGTAAGGAGTCAGCCCATCCCATTGCTGGAAAGATCTCATTACTACAAGGGTCTGTCTTAGATCAAGTCAAAATCCTTTGCCTTGTAATTTCAATTCATTTATTCAAACATTTACTGATGAGTTATGTGTCCCATAAGTTCTATACACCACTCTGGTCTTCCTATTCCCCAACTTTCAAGGGTTGCCACCATTGGTCTTTTACATTCTCATCCTTCAGATCCAACAACCCAAACTCCTTTAGCAATAGTTCCTCATGTTGCTTCAATTCTCGAACATCACTAATTCTTTGTCTCCCTCCTTTGCCAATGTCTCATCTAAAATGTGGTTCATAGACTTAAACACAATTCATCAAATGTAATCTAACTAGACAATCAACAGGGAAACAGACTCAATGTAATTTAGGCATGCACTAATGAAACCTGAGATTACTCCATTTTTAGCAGCCACATCAGAAGTAGCTCATATAAGCCTATGATCAAATAAACTCCTATTTTTCATCTTGTGCATTTGAGATTGCCTGTTACCCCCAAACAGTTCTCAACTCCTTTAGATGATTAATCCTTAGTATATTTTATCTTGTTTATTTTTGAACATATGATGATCTTTTAAGAGTATTCTGAATGTAGTCTGTTACCTATGTTATTAGCCATTTCTACTAGATTTATGTCATCTGGAAATCAGACACACTTATTTCAATCCAGGTCTTCACACAGTGAAGATACTGTAATCTAAAATTTATTTGGGGGAACCTAAAGTACTTTATAGGTTCTATTGGCTGAGTACTCTGAGGTATACATCATCAACTTCTAACTTTTTTGTGGTTTCCTCTTAAGGAGTCCTATCAAAGGGATTCTAGGAAGTACAAAAACCATTCTGGTCACTAGGATTCATTAGTATCCAATATTTGTAAAATAGTTGATTCTTCTATCTAATGATTAACTTAATACCCAGAAGGAACCAATTAAGTAGAAATCAACTGACATTCTCATTAATTTTCACTAAAGAGAAAGTACCCCAAAACTAAGAAAACTGACCAAAAACAAACCATGAACTATAGCAATACTTTAAAAATAAAAACACGAGTACTTAAGGTTACATATACAAAGATAAAGTATTACACCATTGTTTGTAGTGACAATTTTTTTAAAAATAACAAAAAGGGAAACATTGAATGTCTATGCACAAGGAAAGGGCTGAATTTGTTCTTTAAAGCCACATCAAGGGGTTATTCATATTTTATTCATAAGTTACCAAATTTATTTTTTTCCCTGTTGGGAATCAAACCCAAGGTCTCAATCATGCTTATGCAGGCACTTTGCCATTGAGTTATATCCCTTGCCCTGTTCATATTTTGAAATCAAGAGTCAAATCTGTATCTATTGACTTGAATACCTGATACATTAAGGATGAAAAACAAGCTTCAGAATAACATATTACTATATGATCCTATTTAAAAAACAAAAAACTCACAAGCCTAAGTCATGTTTGCTTTTATGAGTACAAAAAAAAAAGTATGGAAGAATTCATATGAGGCTGTGAACATGGTTGGGGACTTTCATTATCCTTGCCTACTTTGATTTGTTACAGGTAAATATTGATTTTTTTTAAGCTAGAAAAGCTAATCACAAGGAAGAAAAGAAATCTATCTATACTCTGATCTCACTCCCACACTCCACTTAAGTTTTCTAAATGCTTTATTTGCCAAAAAGTTTCTTATTTATAGTATGTTTTAGATCAAGTCCAAGTTCCTTCTTGACTTTTCAATGAGTCTGAATTTTTCACTGTTTGGACTACACTTTATAGGCATTCTTCTGTTACACACACAAAAGTTATATTACAGTTTATATATATCTACCATTCACCTTCACCTGTGATTTTTTTCCCTTCAGAAATTTTACCTTTAGGAAAATATTAATTTCAGTAGAGCCATATATAAAAACTATATAGAGATCACTCTAATCCAATACAGAGGGGAGAGATAAGTACAACACTATCAAATACTAGGGTGAAGAAATAAGAGCATAGAAGCTGATCCTGTTAATTCAGTGGTTCTCAATTTTGGCTGAACAGTAGAATCACCTGGGAAGCTTAAAAAAAAAAAAAAGAAAAAAACCTATGCCTGAGCACCACTTCTAGAGAGACTAATTGAACTGGCCCTGGTATAGGTACTCATTCTGTTTCAAAAGATAGCAAGATGATAAAAATGTTGAAGTTAAGAACCATTGATTTTTTTTTTTAAATACATTTTCAACCTTCTCTTCTTCCAACTTTTTACCAGAACATTTCCCTCATCAGTTATTTTAAGGCAAGTAGATACATTTGGGAAAACTAAAATCTACCAACAAGTTAATGCCAGTCTACCATCCATAATTTATATTGTCCTTATATTGACTTTTGATGCCCAACTTAGTATTTCTCAAAGTTATATAGAATTAAGAGTCCTTAATATATCAAAAGAATATTTGTAGCCTCACCCTAATAATGATTTATAATCTATTATTAATCTGGGAGACAGTAATTTTATAAAACATCTTAGGGCCCCAAATACCATGTTGGAAAACAGAAGTGCCAACGCTATGCTACCAATTAGTTCAATGTTATTGGACAATTAGTCAACTAATGAATTCCAATTCTTTGTGCTAAGCTTTGTATTTTAAAAAATTCATCATCACATTGTAAAGAATTCATAAAAATAAAAACATGACTTGAAATATTTCCCATTCAAATTTAGTATCTGAGAACAATAATATTCCCCACAGAAAAAATGTCAACAAAATTTGAAAGGGATTCATTAACAGTATATTATAGTATATATAAGACAGGATTTTTTAGACTCATGTTGCAAATCTACAAAAAAAATATTTTAAAACAAGGGTATTGAATATTATTTAAAATGGTCACCATTAAGAAATGATTGCCTTTATATATATCTACAAGTACTGACTGTATTAGCATATATTTTCAAAGAAGCCTATGCTAATGCATTAAAAAAACACTTTGACTTCTTTGATCTAGTGAACGCATTCTTAAGAAGCATTACAGAGGAAAATGAAAACTTAGATCTACACAAAAACTGGCACACAAATGTTCATAGCAACTTTATTTGTAATAGCCCCAAACTATAAACAATCTAATGCCCGGCAATGGACAATGGTTAAACTATAGTACATCCCCATCAGAGAATATTGCTCAGCAACAAAAAGGAATGAACTATTGACAGACACAACTACTTATGGTTCTAAAGAATGTTATATTAAGAGAAAAGAGCCAACTTCCAAAGGTCACATATTTTGCATGATTCTGTTTACAAAATACTCTCAAAATGACAAAATTATAGCAATGTAGAACAGTTTATGGTTACCAGTAGATGGATGAGGGGTGGTTATAAAGAGAAGTCGTAAGGTGGTGATAGATCAATTGTTTTGATTGTGGTGATGGTTACACAAATCTACATATGATTAACTACACAATACTGCACACACACATACATAAATGAGAGTATATAAACTAATGAAATCCTAATAAGCTCTGTGGATTAAATCAATGCCAATTTTCTTCTTATGATCATGTACTACAGCTACTTTGCGGGGAGAGGGGGCTGAGCAAAAGGTAAATGAGATCTCTGTTCTATTTGTGCGACTTCCTATGAATCCGTAATCATTTTAAAACAAAAAGTTAAAAAAAAAAAGTTCGGGGAAAACATTAAGAGGGCATCTTATTTAAGATACATAACCCATTTTTCTAATCCAAGTGAATTTATCAACATGCAAAGGAGAAAGATACAAAGATATGGCTACAGAAAAAGATGGCTGGAATAATATTTCCAGAGTATTTATTGTGCGCCCCATACTATAGTTTCTCTCATTTAACTCAATACACAATAGATAGGTGATCCTAACTTCCAGAGTGCTCTTCCAGGGTTCTGGTCAGTTTAAGTAATATTCTCACTTTTCAGATGAGGAAACTGAAGAACAAAGAAGATAAGAAATTCAAAGTCTCAAAGCTGTTTTTCTTAAGAAAACAAGAGAGTTTAAGTAGGATAATTCCAAAGCAAAGATTTTAAGAAAAAGATATCTGTGCATCAAGAAGGGATTTTTAAAGAACCTTAAAATAGTGAGAGTAGGTGAAATGCTATAGAGCTAAATCTTAAATATACCCACATTCACAGCATACTATGCTAAATATTATGTGTTCCAAGAATCTAAAATCTGTAATGTACCTTGGCCTAGGATACCTGAATATGCTTGACTTCAGATGTATTTGAAATTGGTTACTTTTATTATACTTTCAACTTTCACTCAGAAACAAGAAGAAAACTCGTATGGATTTTTCTTCTTAAGAGGTGTTCATTGAATAGAGGTTAAATAGATAAAAGTGAGGCAAAAATCTGAAATAAAATAAAGAAAGTACTCCAAATGGAGGAAAATAAAACTGACAATAACATAGCCTACTGATGAAAGAAAACAGCAAAGGCAAGTCAACAGTTATGAAATGCAAGATAGAAAAGTCGAAATCAGGTTAGAAATGTGAATCTGCATGTGCTAAATAATATCAGCAAGCAAAATTAATGTCTATTTGCAATAAAACAATTTTAAATAAAACCATGCGGCCAAAATTGGTTTCAATCCTACTTAGAAAAAGCCAAAGGAAAACTTCTATTTTTCACCCCATCTCCAATTTAAATCATTGTATATTTTAACATGTCAAAAACCAGAGGCAATTCCAGGATAAATTCAATGGGTGTTTAAGAAGTTTGTCACTCTGGTTGTAAATCCTCTGAGACAGAACTGTTTCTCTAGAGAGAAATAGCATCTCATTTAATTTGAAAGATCAAGTGAAACCCCAAAAAGGCAATATTGAAGACAGGGAAAATTAATCACCCTATAAGGCGTAGACAGTCAAGTAATCCACATAATGTGCTCCTTGAAGAAAAGAGTAAGTCATGCCTGCTCCGCCCTTGGGATCACCTCTGATATTCTTTCGAGTCTTCTTAATAGTAAATGCAGACAGTTATGACATCAATATGTTAGTTTTCTTAGAAGCTTTGTAAAATTCCACCTCAGGATATAGCAGGCAGGAATCTTAACTTGACATTCAAAAATCTTTCCACGGAGGATCTGGAGTGGAATGGCCATACCACTGTACTCCCATCCATGGTTTCAGTTAACATGAAATATCAGAAAAATAATTCTTGTCATCGTAGGTCCTTAGAACTTCTTCACTCACAAATAGGGTGAAAAAAGCATATATATATATATATATATATATATATATATATATATACACACACACACACACACACATGTGCATCAAGAAGGGATTTTTAAAGAACCTTAAAATAGTGAGAGTAGGTGAAATGCTATAGAGCTAAATCTTAAATATACCCACATTCACAGCATACTACGCTAAATATTATGTATTCCAAGAATCTAAAATCCGTAATGTACCTTGGCCTAGGATACCTGAATATGCTTGACTTCAGATGTATTTGAAATTGGTTACTTTTATTATACTTTCAACATAAAAGCATATATACATGTATATATGTTTATATATATATAATTAAGAGACATCTGTTATATATTTTTTATAACTCTCTATCTCTGAAAGACTTGTCTAAGAGGTTAATTTGTTTCTTCCAGGTAAGGCCCCCAAGATATCAGATTTTAAGAAAAGCCAAAACCCAGGCCATTCTGTCTGGTGGACAGAATCTCTAATTTCTGGGTAATTATACCAAGAAATTGTATTTTCAGGGCTGGGGAGATAGCTCAGTCGGTAGAGTGCTTGCCTTGTAAGCACAAGGCCCTGGGTTCGATCCCCAGCACCAAAAAAAAAAAAAAAAAAAGAAATTGTATTTTCACTAATATCAGATTCTAATCTATAGTAAATATAAATTTTATAAGTTTTCATGACTAAATATCCTCCTTAAATAGAAAGCCTTTTAGGTGCGATAATGAGATATGATTATGCTTTGAGAGAAGATTTTCCATTCTGAATATATTATTTATAAATGAAGTGATTTAATACCTGAGATTTGCTTCAAAATAATATGGTAGTAGGAACTGAGTACAAGTTTTTAACAAGACTTGTCACAAATCATCATAATAAAGCTGGGTGATATGGTCATGGAATTAATTAAATTGTCTTCTTTGGTTTATGTCTGAAAATTTCCAACATAGAAAGTTTGAATATCCTTTCTTGTATGGGATATAAAACATACCCATTATAATAAGGAATCCTGAGACTTGTGCAGAAATCCAGATTCTCTGAAAGCTTCCAGGCAAATCATCTCATCAAATAAGTTACCTATTTCTAAAATGCAGGCCTAGAACATGATTTTTTATCTGAGAACACTGTTTTGTTTTTGCTGAATTGAGTTTAAATTCACCTGTTAACTGTATATAGCAACTGATTCTACATTGAAATGGCATAGGTGTCTTGAGACAATGAGAGACCTCAAGCAGCTCAAGAACCACAGGTATGGGCTGGGGATATAGCTCAGTTGGTAGAGTGCTTGCCTTGCACACATAAGGCCCTGGGTTCAAATCCCCAGCACTACAGGGGAAAAAAAAAAAAGAACCACAGTTACCATACCCACCATCAGCTCTGATCATAGAAGGAAAAAAAAAAAAAGAGAGAATTAGGAGGGTAAGTGACTACAATCATTTGAAAAAAGTGTACTTTCCATAGGTATGGTGAAAATGCTTGCTCCTCAAAAATCCGCTTAAGAATCTCTCAGTCACATATCATGTAAAATGTAAAATGGCCAGACCCTTTAACACAATAACTTTTTCCTGAATACATTATCCAGACATTATTATCATAAATATGTGAAGATTGTTTATCAAAGTACTGTTTATAACAGTGAAAAAATCTGATAAATTACCACCAATACCAGACGGTTAAATACATTATGGTACATTCTTACAGTGGAACTCTGTGAAGCTATTTAAAAAATGAAGATATAAACCCACAATGATAGGGGTATGGCAAAGGGACACAGGAACCAACTAAAAGAGCTACAAATGACCAAAGCTATAAAAATTTGAGCAAGTTTCTTGGATAACCCAAACTATAAATATCCTTTAGTCTATACTGATATAACTGATTGAATAAATGACAGAGGATAGATAAATCTCCTGGAGAGAAGAAATGACCTGCACAATAGTAATTCCAAATAATTTATGTAGAAATTTTGCCCTAACTGTGGGTTGCCAAGAGAAAACATGTAAAAGGGAGAAAAAAGGGGAACTTCATAGTGAAAAAATCTGACAAACATTATTCAGTAAGTTGCTTCAGATCAAAATCAATACTCAACATTGATGGTACATACCTTTCCTTTCAAATGATGAGATGAAAATGTCCTTTTACCTGTATGATCTCCCTCCCTTAAACTCCTAACTCTACTCTAACCACATTTCCTCCAGAAAGACCAACACAAGTCTCAATTGAGGGATATACTACAAAAACAGCTGGCTAATGCATCTCAAAACTGTCAAGGTCATAAAACAAGAAGTCTGAGAAACTGCTACAGCCAAGTGGAATCTAAGGCGATATGATGCCTAAATATAGCAGTTTCTTGGATGAGACATGGGGACAGAAGATATGAGGTAAAAATTAAGGAAATCTGAATAAAGTATGGACTTCTGTTAACAACAATGTATTGATATTAGTTTTAATAAGTGTATAACATTAATATAAAATGTTAGTAATACAGGAAACTGGATTTGGAGTACATCAGAACTGTCTATACTATCTTTGCAACTTTTTTGTAAATCTAAAACTTTTTAAAAGAAAGAGGTTATTTTTAGAAAGTGGAAAATCTTTTTAAAAAGTATTTTTAGTTGCAGATGGACACAATACCTTTATTTTATTTATTTTTATGCTGTGCTGAGGATCAAACCCAGTGCCTCACACATGCTAGGCAAGTGTTCTACCACTGAGCTACAACCTCAACCCTGGAAAATATTTTAAGTGGAGATACATACTTAACAATATCATCAAAGTATGGCCAAGATAAAATAAATGAAAGAGTCATAACATGTATATTGTGAACCTATTAGTTTTGAAAATATACGTATATGTATTTATACATCAAAAAGTCATGAAACCAGGCTGGCAATGTAGCTCAGTGCTAGAGCACTTGCCTGGCATGCCTAAGGTCCTGGGTTCGATACCCAGCACCACCACCAAAAACAAAAAAGTCAGGAAACCATATATCCAAAATGTTAACCTCTGATGGTAGAATTACTAGTGATTCTCATTGCTGCTTTATTCCTTTCTGTTTTATCTGGTTTTATTTTTCCATTAAGCAATGACTACTCTTAACACTGAGCCTCATTACTTCTAAAATCAGGAACAAAGTTTTTTTTTTCTGGTTTGTTTTCTTTTGGGGAAAAAGATGTGTACAAAGCAGAATTGACACAGTACTCCTTAGTTCAAAACAATATGCATTTTTAAAACAGCCAGTCAATATAGAAAAAGTCAATATAGAAAAGTGGTTGAAAGGCTGAGATTTCATTAAAATCTTGGTTTCATCACTTACTGTCACTGGACAGCTGCACAGCCTTCCTCAATTTCCTCACTTTTTAAAGGTTCTACAACAAACCTATTGATCTGCAGAACTTCCCTAATATTTGCCTGTTTACTTATCCATGTACACATATACTATATACTATGTATGAACATATATATTTCTTAACAATAAATTTTATTAGAAAATCATATAATAGCAAAGAATTAAAGGTATGTCAAGAGCCTGACCATACAGATGACAATTATTGTTAGCAATATTAATTTTAAAAAATCCACATACAAATAAAACACTAACAGGAAAAAGTTTCCAAAGAATGTAACAGGGAGCAAAGACAACCAGTACCTCAGTTCATTCTACAACAGAAATTTCCCAAACGTTTCTGCTAGCTAGACATTCATTATGGCAACTAAACATGCTGTTGTTAAAATGCCCACAGCACCTACTGAGAATCTTCCAGTGAACACAAATGAAAGCCACTTTTCATAATCAGCTTAAACCAGTTTCAAATATTAATGCACATCTTTCCTTCTATGTCAATACAGATTACCTATGAGTATAATGTCAATATAAACTAATACCAGCCATAAAATACACACTAAACTTATTTAAACCTCTTGGTTATAAACAAAAACTTTTTTAGAAAGAAGTTTTAGGAGAAACATGTATTTTGAACTTTATTAAAATCTTGAATTGGTAGTTCTAGCTCAATATTTTCCTCCCTCAGTATCCACAAGAAATTAATTCCAGGACCCCTGTGGATATCGAAATCTGCAGCAGGTCAAGTTCCTTATATAAAATGATGTAGTATTTGCATAGAACCAGCACAAATCCTTTTGTATATTTTAAATCATCTTTAGATTACTTACAATACCTAATACAATGTAAATTCTATGCAAATAGTTGTTATATAGCTTCGGGAATAATGACAAGGAAAAAAGTCTGTACATGTTCAGTACAGAAACAATTTGTTATTTTAAAAAATATTTTTTGATCCAGAGTTGCCTCAATTTGTGGATATGGAACTACTGATATGAAACCAGCAGATACAGAGGGCTGACTGTACTGATATTTTAAAATTAACCCAATTATAATCCTTATAAACATAGAAAAATTACAATAGACAAAACTAATCACTATGAATTAGTATATTTTTTAAGATCAAATAACCCAGGTTTAGAAGAATAAATTTACCTAACCTGATACATCAATATGGTCCAGTCAACAGATCAAAATCTGGTACTTAGGAAGATAATCAACCAAACACAAAATAATACTGAAATTGTGTCAATTTCTTCTATATCAGAAATGCAAATTGTTCAGTCAGGCTCTGATCAAGGAAACTAATTTAAATAATACCTGTTAAAGTAACAAAAAAGCAACTTTGCTCAAGTCTCAAAAACACATAAATAATCCAGGAAATACACTCAGATTGGTATAAATATAAAAACCTAATGCCGAGACTATAACTGTACAAAGACTGAGTTGATAACATAACTCCAAAGCTTCTTTAATAATTTTTACTCTAACTTTCTGGAAAGTAGTCATTACATAGACCTATTCCAACGATGGTGACATTCTTCCTGCTAAACAGTCTTTAGAAGTGTGTGGTACACTTTTTTCAAATATGCTCAACTGCTACAAATTTTAAGTTCTTTGAGAATGGGCTTGAGTTATGAGAAGACACCAAAATCACTGAAAGATAGGTAAGTAGATCAAGTTAAATAAACTTTTGGTTACAAAAAGGAGAAGAAAAAGAAAAGGGACTGATTATAAGGCAATATTGTTGGTTTTCTTAAAAACCACAAAAGCAAAAAACATAAAACAGGAATTCTAAGCATTTTTGAACAGCCACATTATCTCTGTGGTTAAGAATATAACTCCCCAAAAAGAATTTTCTTTTTTTCTATTCCATGTTCTTTATTGGCTGTTTAGTCCTCCAAATTCTAAACACTAACTGAAAAAGAGACCATACTGGCATCTCATATAGACTATCTCATTTAATCTATATATCAATACTATGAGATAATACCATTTTCACAAATGAAGAAACTGAGGCTGGATGTTTTGAATAACTTGCCTGATTCACATGGGTAATAAGGGACAAATTACTACCTCACAGCTAAAATGTATACACACAGTATATATTCCTGACCTTTTTAGGTTTCTGACCTATACTTTTTGACTCTGATCCCTTAGCCTGTTACTATAAAAGCATGTGCCAGTGTTACAACCACTCACTTATCAACACTCCCTACTCAATTATATCTTCCAGAAACAGCAGGCCATACCTTGTTCATCTCTATGGTCCCAAAACACAGAAAAAGATTTAGCATAGCTATAAATTCCTTGTTAGCAACCTAACTGTGATGCTGAGGACACTCTTTATACTAGCTACTAAAGTGTGGTTCCCTCAGCTCCAAGACACCCCACCACCACCATCACAGTTAGGGAGGGCTTAGGCAAAAAGAGTACTCAATATGACCAGCCCCTAGTTGTAGGGTTATACTTACTATCTTAATACCACATTATGTGATATATAGAGTTTTTCTTTTTTTTTATGTTGAAGAACTACACTCAAATCAGACTCTAACAGTTCAAACGCATTATAAAAAACAAATTACAGCACAGAAACACATTCATAAACAAGAATATACAGAGGAATAAAGGAAAAAATATGAGAAAATGTAAATCAATAAACAGCATAAAATAAAGTCTTGCCACAAGCTATCTTTTCGCTATAATACAACTAGAGTCCTGAGGGGCAAGACCACAAAATTTATGCTTTCCCACACATGAAACCAGAGTCAGTTGTTAATAGCACTTTGAGAATGTTACAGTATAATTACAAAAGGATGCAAGTTAATATTTAAGGAGACATCAAGTCTTTCAAAAATAAAAGGAATAGTTACAAGATTATGTCTGTTTTTTTTTTTTAAAACAATAAAGGTCTTAGAACTTAAAAGGAAATGCAAAACAATGCAATCATAAAACTAGTTAATGAAATTACTGGTACTTTTCATTCTTTTAGGGAATCTTTTACCTAAAAAATGTTAAAAGTTGTGGTTTCAGTTTTCTTTCCATTTCTAAAACCTATTAATAGAGTCCTTTTCTACTATACTTACCTTTCTCTTTCTGCTCTTCCCACGCCCCCACCCCAAACTTGCTTTGGCTGTTCTTTAATCTTTTAAAACACAGGAGTGATAAATGTCTCCAACTCTTGACAAAAGAGTTAAAATGACAATATCACATGACCATCTTGACTCTTGAAAGGAATATTAATCTTCTAGAATACCAATCTAATTCTTAGAAGCAGAAAACACAGGAAGCTTAATGTTCCAAGAAAAGTTAATAATAATTGATTCATCCTGGCTACTCAGGAAATACTCGGCAAGGATCTGTGTTCTATGCAGAGACTGACAACCAATCCATCTAGTAATAGCCATCACCCAGGGACAAGGGAAATAGAAAAAGAGCTCATGGAGTAAATGCACAATGACTAAAATGTACAGGAAGAAAATATTAATTTGGTGCTGAGAAGCAACAGAGCTAGTTGACACAAGACAGGTCAGTAAGCTACACAGTCAGAAGTAAATCAAAGAATGAGATGCTGGAGAAGAATGGACCATCATAGATAGGGAATGAGAGCAGAGTACAAGCAGACAAAAGGTGAAATAGGCAGGAGCCAAAGATGTCAGGTGCTGAGTTACAAGAGATCACAACAAAAAAGACTTAAAGTGGCAGACTGTGAAGGAGGCAAACTCATCTCAAGAAAAGGTAAAGAGAAAACATTTTCAACGGAAGCTAAATTGTGGGAAAGGCAGGGAGCTGGCAAATAACAAAGAAATCTAACAAATTTTAGAGAGATGAGAGCAAAAATGTACGAGTGGTACAAAGTGATAAGTAGATAGGATAGAAGGGGAAAGAAGTGAAAGAATGAAATAACAAAATAAAACAGGCCTACCAGAGAAGAAAATATTAAAGCTAAACATGCTTTGTAAAAATTTGCTTCATTAAATTAAAAATCTGTTCTTTTTCTTATTTTTCTTCCTATTGGGTAAAAACTTGATTCACAAGAGCAAAACTTTCCTTAATTTACAGGAGAGAAAATTATGGATAATCATCAATTATTGATAATCATAAATTGTACCTCAGTGGTAGAGCGCTAGCCTAGCACATGTGAGGCACTGGATTTGATCCTCAGCACCACGTAAAATAAATAAATAAATAAATAAATAAAGGTATTGTGTCCCTCTACAACTATAAAAAAAAATTTTAAAAAGAAGAAAAAGGAGTCTGATGGAAATTTAATACAAGGGTTAAAAGATTTTATTTGCTTCTTTTCTGCCACCCATGTTATCCTGGCTTTCCAGATAGATAATGGAAAATAGAAATCACCTTTCATTTCCATTTAGAAAATAACAGCAACAAAACACTGAATGAGAACATAAAAATAGAAAAGGGCAAAGCTGAAAAGAATGGAAATTATTCTATTCTTGAACCTGAAAAATAACTGGGGGTAGAACAGCAACTGTATCAATGGTCTATTTATGAAGATGTAATTCTTATTTTTAAACCGAAAAATATGATAATCAGACCGTCTGTGCCAAAAACTTATTCCAGATAAAAGCAGACATCCATAAAGGCTGGGAGTAGATAAAGAAAGATGAAACTAAAGTCACAATGAATCTGAACAAGAAGCAGCACATCATTATAAAGAAACAATTTATCCACACTTCACACCCTTTAGTAATTATTTGGTTAGAGTCAATTTCAGGGGGACCTGTATTCCACTGAATGGTTCCTATTTCCACTCCTACTGATGTTATTTCTCTATCCACACAGAAAAAAAACTCTGATCATAAGCAGATTACCAGCTACTGCCCTAATGGAAAATAATACACAAGAAGTGTTAACAAAGATAATATAAGAAATACATAAAGAAATGTGCTAGAATCTTGTCATTCTTATTTTCAGAACTATCTTCTTTCAGCTGCTCAAAAATCCTACATGGTAATTGGAGTTGCTTCTTGAAATGTAATTCTTCAGTTTTTTACCATATTCTTCCACAAATATTTCAATGAGTCACTGGGTCATTCAGTCCACTCACAGGCATCTGACACATTATTTACTTCTGGAAATGGTTGCCACTCCAACAGGGTTTGGGAGGCTTCTTGGAGAAATAAACTTGGTCTGTTGGTCTCTACTGAGGACATGCTGAAATTAGGATTCTCTCTCATATTCAAAGATGACAAAGAAGCCAATCATGCTCTGTTTCCAAGGTTAAGATACCTTAAAAAAAAAAAAAAAAAAAAAAAAAAGTTAAAAATCAACCAGATAAAATATAGTTCTAACAATTTCATGCAAACTCTTACACAACATTATATTTTAGGTGATTAAAAAGTAATTCCATCAATAAATTTTAATATTTCACTTCAGCTTTAAAAATACAATATTTTCAAAATATTTTTTAAAGGGTACCACAGGATAGACAATCAAAATATTATAAATAATCAACAATTCCTGAAACTAATAAAAAAGCAATGGTTACACTGGATGGAAATTCTGGTGATAGATGTTTCAATCTTTACCATGGCCTGAGCAGAAGACAAGATTTTAACAAAATACTATTTTTCTGCCTTTGTATATTCGTTGGAAATAGTACACCCAAGTGTGCTTTATATTCAGCTATGAAATGAGCTACTGAATTGATGGCCTGAAAAGTTTCTTCCAGTAACAACCACAAAATTCTGGAATTATGTATTATCTGGTGATAAAATTTTGGTACAAATGAACTAGCTTTAGGCAAATCATTTAGCTTTGCCCTGATTTTCTTATCTATAAAATACAGGGCTGGTTCTTTTTACAGGGAGGAGAGAGGCATTAGAATCACTTCAAGATGGTTTAAAATACAGACACAGGTCCGTTGCAGCCCTACTGAATCTGGGTCTCCGAGGTAAAGCAAAGAGACTTGTTAATTTAAAACAAACCCTCGGTCACTAGATGTACACTCCTGGTTAGCAAACTAGATTATGTTCAGGATCCAGTTCTAAAACCCTGAAATTCATAAAATGGAGTACTAAAGATTTCATGAAATTATCCCAGTATCATTCAAAGGAGAGACTGAAGTTAAATCTAACATGCCAACTGGATGAATACTTTCATATAGATAATTTCAACTTGATTTTTTCAAATTAGTTCCTCAGATATTTAAATAGAACACAAGCTTTCGGGCAATATTTATAATAAATTGCTTCTATGTAGGCCATCTCAAAATAGATGATGTTAAAATGATAGCAGCATGTCAGTTCTTCATTGTCTCAAATTATGAAGCAACTCCCCAGAACAAATGACATAACATCCTTCCCAGTGGAAATGATCTGTAATACAGAATACTGTACCTGCAAAGTGTGTGTCCACCCTGGCTGCTAACCAGGTTTGTGAACCATGCTTCATTCAAAGGCATTTCCTCCTCTGATTCCTGGACAGCGGTGGGGTGATGTATATACTCCCCTATCTGTGGAGTCATTTAGATTCAGTGATTGATGATGCCCGATGTCCCCAAAATTATATTGCCAGCTCCCAATAAAAGGAATATGTAATTGGACTTTCAGAAAATATCCTTTTTTCTTCATCTTGTTGGATTTTGTTTGTAGGCCCTCATCTAATTGCACATGGCTTCCAACTGACTTTATTCCAGGTCTGTTACCAAATCAACAGTACAATTTTATATTTTTTCCACCAAAAAAAATTCCTTGATTAGAAGAGGTCTACTACCCCAACAGTATTCTCTATTATAGCTCAATACAAGCTGAAAAAGTCAATCGAAATTCCATAAAAGGACAAAGCAAATGGACAGAAGTACACAGGAAACCATCAGTAACATCCACATCATGATAAACCACTACCATTAAGATTTTAAATTTAGTAAATGTTTAAAGAAAAAAGAGGCAATAAGATATCAAATGTTACCTAGTATTATTTTATTTGGCATGAGTTTTTCAACACTAAATTTCTAACAAAGTCATTGTCCTAGGTTCTGGTGAATCATTATCCTAGAATTCAACAGCTGTAAAGAATTCAATTTCTCACTCAGCTTTGAGATACAAAATTCAGTTTCTCTCCCCATCTTTTGTCATTTCAATGTAACTGTTTTCTTGACCAATTCATCATCAACCTCTTCTATATGGAAAATTTAGCATTGTTTCTGTAGCCCAGAGCCTCTGCAATCTTTTACGCTACTTTTAAGTTTTAAAAGTGGGGTATTTTATATCTTAAAAACTTTTAGATTTCCCTTCAATGTATGCTCCAAAGAAGCCACACTGACCCTGGAGAGCCAAACTGTCTACTTATTACTTGCATCATAATCTTGGACAAGAAACAACTACTTTGCTGTGCCTGTTTCCTCATTTGAAAAACAGGGTCATGACTATACTTACGTCAAAGAATTGCTGTGAGATTCAAACAAATGAACACATAAAGGGGCCTGGGGCAGTAGCTGGCACATTTTAAGCACTACACAAATGCTAGCTATTACTGTTTCGTGGAGCTCCAAACTCTCATACTGTTTCACCTGTGCATACAAGGTTTGTCCAACTAAAAATACCTAAGTTTTTTAATATCTTTGATGTTTTCCCATGGTAACCAATATTCACTCAGTAAGTATATACAAATCTACTCTATATATATATTATACTGAATACCAAGGCAGTTCTCAAAAATGGAACTGTGTAAATAAATACTCCTTGGCCTTGAGGAGCTTCTATTTTGGGTGAGGAAACAAGCCATATGAAATACTTCTGTAACAATATAACATCATGTAAGATTAAATGCCAAAGAGTGTGGTTATAAACAGGTAACATTCAAAGAGCTTATTGTGGGCTGCAGACTTTGGAAAGAAGGTTAGACTGCAGTGATCCTACAACAAAAGGTAAGTAGGACCTTCACTAAAAGGAAGAGTAGAGTATCCCAACGTATTGTTCGTACCACAAATATTTAACTCAGCACCCTGCTTAAGTCAGGCTCTGTTCTAGGCAATAAGTGAGACAGGAAAAAATTCTCTGTGTTCAGGGAGCTTAAAGGGCACTCCACAGACAGCCAAGTTTTGCTCTGATTTGTTTTTTTCTGGTGCTGGGAATGGCAACAAAAGCTTACCACAGAGCTACATCCCCAGCCTGAGGCAAGTTTTGAAATGAGGAATGAGAAGGGTTTGTCTTTCTATCATAGGAAACACAACATCACTTAAATGCCTTATGGACAGGAGCCCATATTGTTACTAAGTCACTATGACTTTCCAGCAGTGACAAACAAATGGCTGTTGTGAACAATTCAGTAACTTTTCACATACTTAAATATACTATATTCTAAATCTGTTCCATTGTTTATAAAGCACACTCAGGACATAGTCTTCATATTTCTTGATACTAATCACAAAAGAAATTTACAAATACATATAGTCATTGCTGTGATAGGTTTTGTTAACAGTTCCTAAATTTTTCCCAAAGAAAGCCCAATAGTGCTTTGTTTGCATACCTTTCTGCTTTGGAGTATTCTTTACCTCCAATTTTTTCCTTTCTTTACTTCATCTACCAGTGACTTGCCCATAAATATCAAGGCTGGGAAAGTGCCTGAAGACGCATGTGGAGACAAGTCACAAAGGTTAAGTATTCATTCCAAGAGGAAATATGTGCATGTTTTGTTCTTAAATCCATCCATGAATAACAACTTCCCACTCATTCCCTCCCCAAAGACAATGTCTTCAGGTAAAGAAACCCTCTAAAACACCGACTGGCAAAGATTCCTCAGTCTTTTCCTCTTCCCAATGATGGGACCACTAGCATCTTTTGATAGGAAGTTCCAATATGCTTTAGTCACAAATACATCTACTCTCACAAGATGCAAACTGTTAGACTCCACTATCATTCTTGTGAACTGTCATTACTGTATAAATTACTAAAGCTAAAACTAATTAAATCCAATCAAAACCTTAATTTCTTAATGCACAAAATACTAGACTTGACGGTGAATATATTTTAAGATATATAAAGGCAAACTAAAAATCAGGCACACAAATCTCTCAAAGCTACCTACAGTGCAGATTAATCTAAGTCTTAACATTATATGCCAAATGAAATTGTGCAAGACTCCAACAAGGTAATAGCCAGCTCACTATTTTTTCTTTCTTTACTTTGGTATTGGAAAATTAGCCTTCATGATTTATTATGTCATTTGTTTACCCTTAATTAAGAATGCCACTTATAAATTAAATATGAAAGTAGGGGCCATTAAGGCTTTCCCCAAATTTACCTTTTTTCCATGTCATGCACAGTCTGTTCATTGGGTGACATTATATAATGGGAACTTGGATAAGAAGAGATGTGTTTGGGAAATTACTAAATACCCAAATAAAAGGACCAATTTCAGTTCTATGAATTTTTAAATTCATCTTCCAATTTAAAAACCACATTCATTTCCTCAGTCTTTTTATATTGCCAGCACCCTTATTTTACAAAAGTAGAATTATTTCATGTACCTGTTTCACATATGCACACATTCAAATCAAACTCATGGAGTCATATATTTGGAGCAACCTATGCTTTTGTTTAAAAAAAAAAAAAAAATCCCTGAAGATTGAGATAATGCATATAGACAACTTGGCTCAGTACTCAACACTGCCTATTATTACTGTTTCTCATTTTCCAATTTTAGAGTCAAACCAAGTGGTTACAAACTAATAAATACTAATATAAATAAAGCTGTCCTGTTATTGTACCAAGTAACGGTCTTATCAGAGGTGAGCTTAATTGTAACAGACAATCCACAAAGGCCAGAATCACTTGTTAAGGGTTATGGCGTTAACTGTTGGCTTACATCTCTGCTTACCAATTAAGAATGTAACCTCTATATAGTTTTGAACGAATTATAATTAGCAGTCAGCTGATCCTGAAGAACTTGCTCAAAACGACTTCAAGCACGTGGGCAAGTGGCCCTTTATTTGCAAGGCTGCACCAACCATTGAAATCTGATCACTCCAATACTGATGCTGAAATTCTACATAAATTCATTACCTGTCTCAAGTTGAAAAACACATTTTTCAAGTCACTATACGCCCCCCCCCAAAAAAAAATCCTGCAGTCATTTAAACTAACAATCCTAATCCCATAGTATCCTGGCCACATCCAGTTTTTCAAACACTCCAACTGTCTCGGCACGCACCGTTTATTATGATCAGGGCAAATGGAAAGGCAGTGTGGAGAACACACGCTTCTTCTTAAGAGTTCCAGTAAATATTAAAAGTAACCCTATGGCCTCTTAGGGAAAAAGAAAATCTCCGACTCCCCAGCCGAACCTCGGCTCGCGGGACAATGCACCTTGCCCCCTCCCACGCCGAGTCCTGCCCCGGCGCCAAGGCCGGCGGGAAGCGGCACAGAACTCCCGGTGATGACCCATCCCCGCTACTTCCCGCCCGGTTTTAGCGAAGGCGCGACACTGCACACTACGACCAGGTCCACGCGGACGAACAGGCGCGGTGCCCAGACCCACCGCCGCCGGGGCCCTAGCGCCGGGCCGGGGGCGCGCGGAGGGAGGGGCACAGAGGGAGGGGCGCGCGGGGCGCGGCGACGCCGCGGGGGTGGGAAGGGCGCTCCGCTCCACTCACGCGCCCGGGGGCGGCACCGGGGCCATCGCTGCGGTTCTCGCGTTCAAAAACCGAAAAGGGGAAAGGCTTTTAAAAAAAAAAAAAAAAAAAAAAAAGACCTGGCTCCTCGTTTCATCCGGAAACCGACAGGCCGGCAGGAAATGACGAAGGCAGAGGTCGTCCGGGTGCGCTCGGTAACCGGTCCCGCGCGCCCGCCGACTCCGGGGAGGAGGCCCCGAGCGGAGCAGCGCCGGCCTCGTGCCGCCTCCGGAGCGAGCCGCGTGAGTGGCCCCGCGTCCCCGCGCTCCCGGTCCCGGCGGCCGCGTCACCGGCCCCGCCCTGCCGCGCCGCCCCGCCCCGCCTGGCTGCGGCCGAGGGCAGGGTCGCCGCCCGCCGGGCTCCGAGCACCTGCCTCGCCCTGCCCGGGCGGCGTAGGGGACCCGATGCTCTGGTTGCCAGGAGCGCAGGCAGGAAAGACGAACAACCCATCTGCAACGCGAGCCTGGGGCGAGACGACCCGGGGCAGCAGGGTTTTCGCAGGAGTGTTTTGAGATGGAATGTCTCGCAGCCCTCCCGCGAGCGGCGGAAACACAAAAAAGATCCTGGGACTTTCTGGAGGCCCTAACCCGTGGCACCCTTCTGGGATAGGATCTTATAATAGTAATAGTAGTAATAATAATAATAATAACTATTATTATTATTATTTTAACCTGCCAGACTTGATTTTCTTCCCCGAGGACCAGATCTCATGAGATCCGTGTCGCGGCTGGAAGAGTTCAGGTTTGGGCATCAGATGTGTTTGACAGCCCTAATCTGTGTGGCTTTGGGCAAATTACATAACCAACTATTGCCACCTGTTACCACGCTAGTTTCCTCTTCTGTTAAATGGAGCTATAGTGCCTCCCTGCAGGGTTCTTGTGAAAATTAATTGTGGACGACCCAGCCCAGAAGCCCTCGAATGTTAATTATCCTCCTCATTTTGGGCGAAGGCCTATTAGCCTGCTTCCTTCTGCTTCCGGAATCCAAATCATTAGTGAAAGATGAAAGAGAAAAATTTCTATTTATATGTGCAGTGGATTTTGTTATTGGAAACTAAGTGAGTCTAATCTGAATGTCTAGCATAAAAGAACAAGGTTCTAAGACAAAAAAATATATAACAATTAGAAAAAGTGATGCTGAATTTTAGAGCAACTTGGATACTATATTGTCCAAAATAAGGACTCTAATTTTAAAACTTATGATACAATCACTTGATCCCCAGAAAAGGTCTAGTTCTCAACTTAAAATTTTGTCAACCTTAAAACCAAGCCCCCGCTGTCTTGTTTTTGGCAGCTTTATCTGGTTATGCTTGTTTCCTTGGGACTTAATTCAGCTCTTCCTACTGAAATAGTTCAACCGTTACATCACAGGACAAATGTGAAAAAAGGTCAGTTTTCTCAAAAGATCTCTCAATGGCACTCCAGGCACATGACAAGCTATATTGGTAATCTTGCGGAAACATTAACTTGCCAGGAATAAACCATTGTGATACCCCTGGGCATTTTACTTCAGACTCAGAGGAAGGCTGTGGTGTCAGGCATTAACCCTCACAGGTGTATGTGTGTACACTTGGTTAGACTGAGCATGGTATGCTGGGAGGGAATGATCAAAGATCAGGCCACATGTGGATCATCAGTCTGTACTATGACTCTGAACTAGACCATTTCTTATTCCTGGCAGTCTTACAAAGCATACCATCGGTCATGATTGAGGACTGGGCAGGAAAGTCCTACCCTCAGTGCAAATCTTTCACAACTACACTAAAAATAACTCAAGTGCATGTCCCTGGAACCATAGAATAGTGTCATTGCATACCAATGATGTTGTATAATATGTGTTTTATAGTTCACATTTAAGTTTTACCATTCTGGGTGAGCAGTAATTAGAAATCCTCTTCTAAATATAATTAAGGGGTTGCATATTTACAGCAAGAGGAAGTCAAGCTTTGGGTACAATATACCACTTACTAAGTGGAACACGAACAGAATTTTATAAAAAGTTGAAACAAGAAATTAACCTGATTCAGGCATTAGAAAACAGGGAGGAGATACTCTCTCAGTTTGTCAGATAAAGGGCACCTGCAAAATGTTCTAGTAGCCTACTGCTGTATTCCCTGTTTTTCCCCCAGTTTGTTAAAAACTTCCAATCCTGAAAGCTACCACCCTTGCTGAATAACTGGCCCTTCTGCAACCCCTCAAATCAGATACATTAAACTCATTTCTTTTTGCCAAATATGGTCATTGTTGTTATTTTAACATTTTGGCACCAACAATGGTTGAGATTCCATAAATTATAAAAACAATTATAGTGCCTGGTTTCCAGAAGTCTCCATCTCTAAAGTAAGCCAATTACTTACTAAAAATCAATTAAATTCAAAGAACCTCTGGAGTTTAGACAATAAAAATTAAAAATGTGAATATGCCAATACCCTTATGCACACACTTTCAAAAACAAATGGAAAATTTGTAATCTTTGACATCTAGGAATTGTGTATATTCTAATGTTTAATTAAGTAGTATTTAGATCTTATACCTATAAATTTGTTTAATTTAACATAAGTTCTGTTTTTATTTTTCTCTAGCTAATTTTCACCAAACCAATTTTAATGTTTATCAGACATCAGACATCAGTAGATATTTTAGAAAAATTACTTTGGCCCTCATTGGGAACTTAAGTTAAATGACTATTCATGATATTAAGTTTTTCTCAATGAACACAGTATGTCCCCAAAAATCTGACAAAGGCTTCCAGTGTCAGATGAGAGAAAACATGTCACCTGTTTTAGAAGCAGACCTCTTCTTAAGTTTCATTCATTTTACTCAGAAACAAGAGAGAAGAAAGAAAACCAACTGGGTCCTCAGTACATAGTTATTAATCTTCCTGAGCCAAATTTAGATTAATGAACATTTGGGTGACTTGTAGAATGGCCTGTCAGATACTTTGGTGGAAGAATTTCTACAATGCCGTCATTATAGGCAGCCTCAAAAAAAAAAAAAAAAAAAAAAAAAAAACCACACACATAATAAAATAACTTGGACATTCCAGATACTCTTTTTCTTGGTATTAAAAAATGGCTGCCTTAAGTTCTTAGAAACTACAGTACGATTATCAACTATCATTTGTTCTGTTTTTCTCCTTTTTATAGGCTAAAACAACACTTCTGGATTCCTGTCACACACTAGATAATTTTACTTACCTTTTATGTCCAACACAAGGGAGGAACATTCTCTTTAAGGAAAAATTCAATTAACTGCTAACATATAAGAAACCATTACTCTTTTACTTGAGATTTGATACACTTTCAATTACTACTCTTAGTGTGCGTGGGAATGTCCAAAGAATGCCTTTCCTACAACAGAAGTCACAGCTGTATAAATAACAAAAAGTAGGTTTTTATCCCATAGCTTCTTTAAGCCAAATTGGGCCTGAAGGACAAAAGCAGATACAACTCTAAACTTGGAGCATATTGGGACACATGTGGAAGATCACCTTTTCTAGGCTGCTGTCAGGAGGCGGGCATCTCAGTATCATAAGCCAGTTGCTTGGACCTGTGTTTTAAAGTATTCTGTTGCTTTCATGTGAATGATAGTTACAATTTGGAAACTGCAATGACATTTCAACTTCCATCCTTAGTAATATATTTTTTTCAGTACTAGGTTGAACCCACAGGTGCTCTCCCACTGAGCTAATCCTCTGCCCTCTTTAATTTTTATTTTGGCACAGGAGCTTGCTCAATTGCTCCAGCTAGCTTCAAACTTGCTATCCTCCTGCATCAGCCTCCCAAGTCACTAGGATTACAGGTATGTGTCCCCATGCCCAGCCATTTAGTAACGTTTTTATCCTACATCTTAACCTTTATGTAGGAGCTATAATATTGTAAAGTCTGTGGCTCAGTGGTGGAATGCGTGCCTGGTATGCGTGGGGCACTTGGTTCAATCCTCAGCACCAAATAAAAATGAATAAATAAAGGTATTATGTCCATCTACAACTAAAAAAATATTTTAAAAAAAGACAGTAAGGAAAAATGTATTAGTTGCCTTAATTATCTAGTTGGGGAATCAATAAACTTTTCTTTAAAGAGACAGAAAAGAGGATAGTACATAGGTACTTATAATCATTTAAAATGTATTCAGATGGGGACTGGGGCATATATAGCTCAGTGGCAGAGAGTGTACTTAGTATGTATGAGGCCCTGGGTTTGATCCTGGACTCCAAAAAATAAAAATAAAAATAAAAAAGTAATATATACCCATTTAGAATTGTAAAACCATTCTTGTCTTGTAGGTTATACAAAAACAGTTGATAGATTGGATTTGGCCAGCAGGCCCTATGGTCAAGCCCTATTTTCTTTTCTTTCTTATAGTCCCATGGCTGGAAGTTACGGAGTGATGGGTGATGATGGTTCTATTGATTATACTGTTCATGAAGCCTGGAATGAAGCCACCAACGTTTACTTGATAGTGATCCTTGTTAGCTTTGGTCTCTTCATGTATGCCAAGAGGTAAATTTGATAGCATCTCAGGACAAATAAGAAGCTGGACATTTGAGGGTTTTTGCAGGATTTTTGTTGTAAAAATTTGAATTGAATACATAAAAATAATTTCATCAGAATTTGTGTTCTTTCTCTGACAGATGCTATTGATTCTCTTGTCTCAAGCACAGGTGACTGAGATTTGGCTTTGAAAACCCCATTGCTTTAAAAAGTGAAGACACCCAGGCCAGCTACTCTAAACTTTCATTTCTGTCACTTCTAATGTCGCCTAATTTTCATCATCATCCTGGGTTCTTTGTCACTCTCTAATGAGCACATGTTTTTTGACCCAAGAGCCTGAAATGTAGAAACTGCTATGTATTCAGTAGATCTCTCTTTGTCCAGTTTAAACTTTTCCTTATTTCTTGTGCATGACATTATCATGACACTTTAAATAATATTGCTCTTATCTGATTTCTTATCTCTTTATTTCACAAAATCTTCAATCCCTTCAGAACAAGAACCTTGTTTTATACCTTTGTGTCTTTTACCTTGGTGTGCCACATAGTGTAAATCCTCAATAAATATTTCCTGTCTTAATTTCAGATGTAATAGCTTAATATAGGTACCCTCTTTTATATTCCCTGGTGCCTTTTTCCCTTAGGAGAGTAAAAACAAAAAATAAACAAGGAGAAGGGTGACTTTAAAGAGGAAAAGCTGGGCTGGGGATATAGCTCAGTGGTAGATTGCTTGCCTAACATGCACCGTTCTTGTGCTCAGTCACCTGTACCTAAAAACAAAAACAAAAAGGAAAAGCAGTATTAGTTGGACTGAGTTGTATCTGCTTACAGCCACATGCTTCCGGGTGTCCTCTACCAAGGTAAAAAAAAAAGGAGCCATTAAATAATTCAAAATAATTAGTAACCCAGAGATAATGTATTTTTGGCATTGGGATGGTTCAGAGCCCACACTTGCTCTCAAATACCTATGTTTATCCTTCCTGGTCATGTAGCTCTCCTAGAGCTGCTGGACTGTTGGCTGCTGGGGTGGCAGGTGGTGGGTGGGAGAAGGCTCCATATGTGGCCACTGATCCACTTGCAGGTAACAGTTTCCTCTAAAAAGAACCACCACCTCCTCCCTACTTTTCTTTTAAAATCAGAGGCGTACTATTCCTGTTTTTAAAAAGATGTCCTCACTAAGGCCATGTTATTTTATTTAAGAAATGTTTTAATTCATTATTTTACAAACTAAGTTCTGCTCATCTTCTGTGTATTCTCAAACCCAGTAATTCAGCTTCATTTGAATGACATGAAAGGGAGAAAAATGAGGTGTTTCTTGTTGGTAGATATTTTTCATATAATATCTGGCTTTTGAGGAGGGTTGAGAATTACAATGGAGGCAACTCACTTTGCATAGTAAATGAATGTGTTTAGCATTTTTTTTCTCTTTTATGGCCACATACCTGTACATGTACAACCACAAGCTTTTTGATGAAGAAAAGAATATTTGAGCCAAAGAATCATCTCATAAAGACAAATTAGAAAATGAAATGGACTTATCCTTTAAGTCTTTAAAATGTAGCATCTGATTACCAAGATCATGAGAATATTACAGTCCTGTATACACTCATACAAATGTCTCTTCTGTGCTGGTTTTGTATTTTAGGAATAAAAGAAAAATTATGAGGATATTCAGTGTACCACCTACTGAAGAAATGTCAGAGCCCAACTTTTATGACACAATGAGCAAAATTCGCTTAAGACAACAACTGGAAATGTATTCCATTTGTAAGTGCGTTCTGTGTTGAACATGCATATTTAAAATAGATTTTCTGGAATTGAATCTAAGGTTATGAACAATAACCTTGTAATAACAATAACAATAACAATAGTAATAAAAACTTGGCAACTTTTTTCAGGTGTTTAACATAGTTTCAGAAAAGGCAGATTTACTACAAAGCTACCAGACATTTTACTTGCACACAGCACTTTCCAAGACCCTGAGAATTGCCCTAGTAATGTGTTCACATGATCTTGTTTTTATAAATTTTGGAAAAAAATTAAGATTTTTAGCTATTATTTCAGACTTCTTTCTCTTCTTATTCTAAATTTTCTTCCTTGCACTTCTTCTCATGGAGTGGCATTGAAGTGGCCAAGAACATTTTGGGGATCTGGCTAAAAGGAAGTTGAGTTAGAGCTATCTTAAGTTTGGTTTTAAGTATGTATTTATAGAGTGTGTAGTCACTTCTATTATAATTAAATAACTGCAAGTCAAAGTAATAAAGGGATGGCTTCTAGGAGGATGACATGTGACACCAGGGTGCTAAGCTAGGGGTCATATCTCAAAATTAAAACATCCTGTGATACTGAGCACTGCAAGTATGTAGGCAGCAGAGGACAATCAAAGTTTAAAATTATTTGTCCTTGAGCTGGGCATGGTGATGCATGCCCATAATCCCAGCTACTCAGGAGGCTGAGGCAGGAGGATCACAAGTTCAAGGCCAGCCTGGGCAACTTAGTGAGACCCTATTTCAAAAAAGAAAAAAGAAAAAAATGTATTGGTCTAGAGTAAATTGTACATATAAACCATAGCCTTTTATGCCTCCATTTAAAAGAATAAGGTATGCTTTGCTTGGTTAAGTGAGAAAAGCAAGAAGTATATGTAATAGTATGCCATGGTTATAAAATCAAATGACCAAAACATTCTTCTTTTTAAAAATCTACATGTGATATAAATGCTCTATATAATTATGTGAGCATTGAGGGAGGCATGGGAAGATATGCAACAGATAATTGACATTTACTGTTTTGGTGGGAGCTGTGTAGGGCTTAAGGAAAAAGGACTGGACAATTTTAAAGAGAAATGTCTACAGTAAAAACTGAAGTGTATGGTGTGCATGTGTTACCAGTGCAAAATAAGAAATAAAACTTGACACAGGAGTATTATTCATAATAGCCAAAAGATGGAAATAACAAATGTTCTTATCCAATGAATGGATAAGCAGAATATGTTACATATACACAATAGAACATTGTTTTGCCTTTAAAGGGAAGGCAGTTCTGACCCATGCTACAATATGATGAAGCTTGAAGACATTATGCTAAGTAAAATAAGTCAGTCACAAAAAGGATAGACACTATGTTCACTTACATGAGGCAAATCAAAGAGGAAAAAAGTTAAAAAGTGGTTGCCAGGGTGTGTGGAGAGCTGTTTTTTAATGGGTACAGAGTTCAGTTTAGAACGATGAAGAGTTCTATGGAGGGATGGTGGTGATGTTTGCACAACAGCATGAATACTTAATGCCACTGAACTGTACATCTAAAAATGGTTAAAATAGCAAATTTTATGTGATATATACTTCTTTTTTAAAGAAGTCCTTTTAAAAAATTAAAAATCCTTTAAAAATATTTTTAAATGTAGAAAGTCAGAAGCTCTAAGTAGAAAATTATAAGTAAAGAATTAAGTTTTCACTGATACTCAAAACAAGTTGTCTTGTGAGTAGTATAATATAATATAATGTAGTATAGCAGATACAATTATGAACTCACTGTACCATTTTTTTCTTTTTTAATGGGAATGATATAAAATTTATCAGAGTTCCTGTTTGCAGAGTATATTAGTTTTCTTTTGCTGCTGTAACAAGTTACCACAAAATCATTTTAAAATGATTTAAAATGATACAAATGCATGGTCTAGCAGTTTTGTAGTTTAGAAGTTCTACAGAGGTATTGCTGGGCTAAAAGGAAAGTGTTGGCAGGGTTCCATTTTTCTGGAGGCTCTAGGGGAAAATCTGTTGCCTACCTAACCCTTTCCAGCTCCTGAAGGCTGCCTACATTCCTTGGTCGGTGTTCCCATTCCTTCATCTTATAAGCCAGAAACATTGCATCTATCTGACTGTTCTTCCACATTCACATTTCCCTTTCTCTGTGAATTTAGCCAGGAAAGATTTTCTGATTCTAAAGACCCATGTGATTATTATTGGGCCTGATAATCCAGGGTGATCTCCTCATCTCAAGGTCCACCTCAATTACATCTTCAAAATATCTTTTTCCTATAAGGTAACATAGTTACAGATTATGGGGATTAGAATGTGGACATTTTGGGGAAGCATTATTCATATAAACAAGAGTATATGTGTAGATTTGCATATTTAATGAATTCCAGCATAATGGATCATTTCTAACATCCATGATATATCTTTTCCTGATAAAGTCTGCCAGAAAGAAGATGTAAACTTCAGGTACAAAAATCTGGATCAACCACAGGGAATGTAAACGAGTAGTATCTCTTTCTTGGCTAGTAAAACCAACCAGGAGTTTTAAAGCTAAGCAGTGAATGATATTCACAAAAAATTTTAGTCCTATATTTTCTCTGGTTTCAGGTTAAGTTAGTTTTTCTTCAGTAAATATTTCTTATGAGTATAAAAAGAAGATAGAATTACATATCTGTTTTTTATTCTAGTTCATATTGGTGACATTTATGTTTAATAAGTCTTCTAGGCTTATAAGTTACTGTATTCAAATTCCTTGTGGTGCAGACAAAAGCATTGTTATTAACTTAAGGTGGAAATAAAGGATAAGAAAAGAAATTGCAAAGCATTAATAGCTTAATAAATGTTTGCCCTGTATTTTAAAATTCTGAGTAACCCTGATATATAATAATAATAATAAACACAAAAGCGGATTGAGCAATGTTGAGAATTCAGAAGATCAGGAAGTATAATGAATTTCCTCTAAAGAATAAAATTGCCTAATTCTTAACTGATTTTTTTACTGAGACTCATTACTACAATTTAAGAATGTTTGGTAGTAATTATTTTGCATTTTTATTAATTTTATCTTTTTCTTTCTTTAATAGCAAGGAAATATGACTACCAGCAGCCACAAAACCAAACTGACAGTGTGCAGCTCTCATTGGAATGAGACCTCAAAAAATGAGCAACAGAAGTACTTATTATTAAACAGTACAGTAGCAAGCTCCTAATTCTTTCTGCTAAATCATGAACAGCATTTTAAAAATTTTTGTACAAAATCATTTTACTTGTGATTTTTTTTCCACTTTTTTTGCATTGTTTTGCTTTTAAAAATTGCTTCTCCTGGTTATTTGGTACACATATATAGTACTCAAAAGACTTGAACACACAGAGACTATAAATACCCAGAAAGATGCAGTATAACCAGAGATGGGGACTTTACCTTGTGGGGACCTTTGATTTTTCAGGATACAATCAGTGAGAACTAAGTCTATCTTTGGAAGTGAGATTCTTGGAGCTTATGCCACCTTCATTAGAATATTTTTCCAAAATAAAAAATAAAAATCTAGCCATTAGAATAAGTTCCTCTAAGATTGTATTCTGTCTTAAGTATCAGAATTAGTATCAGTAATAGACTAATTTGTGTTCTCATTACTGTTAATGACTCAAATTAGAGATTTTTGGTTCTTCAGAACTTGTATACTTAAATTGTCTTTTCTATATCATGACACATATCCATCCACTAATTTTAGAAGTTTTCCATAACTGAATTTTACCCCTTATTAATTGTGTTCCAAGAGTTTTTTTTCTGTTGTTGTTCTCTTGTTTTGGTTTGGAAGATGATGGCTTTCTTTAGGCCATACTGGGTCCATCTGTTGGACAAATGGATACCCCTATATTAATTGGCAACTTGCTTTTCAGTCCTATCATTATCACTGTGTAGTGTTACTCTCTGGTTTCTTCTACTCTTTTAGCATAATAAGCTTTTCTGAAGATCCTCCTCTTTTGTTCCATTTTATATTGTACAGTGGAATGTTTTTACCTAATTTTTCATATTTATTTAAAAGCTTGTTGGAGGTAGTGGTAGGGAAATTCAACTGTCTGTATAACTCAAAGAATCAATTTTTGAATCTTAAGTGCTAATAACAAATTTAATTATTTCCTTTTATTGTGAAATTAAAGAATATGTTTAATATGAAAATTAAAGTTTAGACAAAATAAAACCAGGGATATTGCATTTACTTTTAATATTTGATTACATCATTCAAAAATGTATATATTTTACATAATGCATCATTGACCAAATGGAATAATTCTTAATTCACAAAAGAGTCTGGATGCTCCTCCTATATATAGAATTAAAAAGTGACTCAAGGATTCTAAATGGTTTTAAATATGGGCTGGGGTAGCAGACAGGCAAGGGGACAATCTTAAATTTTGCTTTGCCTTAGGATAACTCCTGTTTGTTTTCATGAATACAGAATTAGTCTGGGGCACAATCTGGGCAGATTATAGAATTAAGAATTTGAGGCATAATCCGAACAAATCACAAAAATTGACTGTCTCAGATGGTTTGTAAAAGTAATGTACATAAATAAATATAAATCACACAATGAGATCAGTTGTTTTGTTTGTGTCCAGTAGATAACTAAAAACAGGTCATAACTAAAAACAGGTAGATTGTTGAGCATCAAACCTTGGCAAGTGACAGAGGATGAAATTCCTCCTCATTTTTTCCTTATAGCTAAATGATGGGAATTGCACACACCCCACTGGCAGGAACAACAGCAAGTTGAGCTTTGAAGTTTCTTCCCTGCTTCAACAGCTGGGCTGGGAAAAGGGTGGAAGCCCTGCAGCCACACTTCAAAGTAACACCAGCTGATTGCCCTACTTTTGCCCTGAATCTATGAAGGATCCCATGAAACTATTTTCTTTGGAAGAAAAATGGGATGACTAACAATCTAGTAATGAACACTTATGTTCTCCTTTTCCTTGTTTCTAATTCCTTTTCTAATGCATAAGATATTTAGCAGTAAGTATTGGTCAGCTTCTATTGGTGTACAGATTGTGTGTGTTAAATAACTGGATGTTTAGTTGATGCCAGCCAGCTGCTCTAAGGGAAGAAGTTAGCTTCCAAAGGGCACAGATATTTGCTCTTGGCCTCACACTGTGTTGTTAAGTTGAATTATTTATATGATTCACCAGAAAATCAAATGTAGGGTTTATGATAAAATTGTAATGTTGGAAATATTTTAAGTGTTCAGTAGAAATGAGATAAAGTAGTGATAATAGGATGAGTTTCAGTTATTAAGATGATATAAAAATAAATTTAACCTGGAAAATATAATTACGCAGCCAAGAGACAAATTTTGTATAGAACCAACTAACTCATTCAACCCCTATAGGGTATATAGACAATGTGTTGGTAATATACCATCCTTTTGCTATTCCAGTGGCAGTAGAATGGGAATGTGCCAGAAATCTAAATGGAAAGAAGGTGGACACTTGGCTTACCTCCAAACTGCATGCAAAATAGGATCATAAAATAGGGACTTAACTTACTTTTCATTTATTTTCCACTTAACTGCCTAATAAAGCCATAGTCGAACTTAGATAAAACTCTAAAGCAGGAAACATTTCCTAGCTCTTCCCTTTTTGTCCCTCTTCATCTTTGTATAAGCCTATAGGGGTGAGAGACTTCTTGCACGAGGATTTAAGGGCGTAAAGGAATTAAGCTGAGAACTACATTGTGGAGATGTGGAGATCTGTAGCAGATGTGGAAACTTTCCTTGATTTCTAACCCCAATGATAAGAGTGGTGTTCTGAAATAATGTATACCCTACCTCTATTTTATTATATAAATAATATTATATAGTTTTTTAAAAACTACATAGGTTAGAAATATTCCACATTCTAGGGCTGGGGAGATAGCTCAGCTGGTAGAGTGCTTACCTTGCAAGCACAAGGCCCTGAGTTTGATCCCCAGTACTGCAAAAAAAAAAGAAAAAAAAGAAGAAAAGAAATATTCCACATTCTAGGTAGGAAGGTGAGATAAGAGAGGTCACACACTGGCTATGCTCATAGGCCCAGCCCCAACTTTTATACCAAAAGAGCACTGCATTTTCACCTTTTTTAGGTTTGAGATACATACATCCATACATACTTATTTACATTTATTTATATATTTGCACTGGGGATTTGGTGCTGGGGCTTGATTGCTGGGTCTTGTGCATACTAAGCAAACGCTCTATCACTGAGCCACATCCCCAGCTCTATGAAAATATATTTTGACAAATCTAAGACTAGCTGAAGAAAGTCAGGAATTTTAAACTGCAACTAGTTTGATGTTGTTAAACTTCTTTTCAGAATAAGAAATCTGAATTTCTTGAAAAATATTCTTTATAAATGTACTTATGAGAGAACATGTAAATGGATGTTTTATTATTATTATTATTTTTGACTGGGGGAAGAGTTTACAAATATCTCTGAGTAACATTTCTATTTTGAGGTTTAAAAAGCAGGGCTAGGAGATGCGACTCAGTGGTAGAGCACTTCCCTGGCATGCACAAGACCACTGCTTCAATTCCCAGTGCTGCAAAAATAAATTAATTTTTTTTAAAAATTGGGCTCATTCAGAGGTGACTACAATTTAATATAATTCTTATATCTGAAAGGATTTCTAGCACCTGATGTTAGCATGTTGTCTAGCCCAAAGTAAATGCTTAGTAAATATTTGTTGAATTAACTAGTTAATTTACTTGCAAGAATTTGTAGGATTTATATTTGTGTGTGTATGTGTGTGTATGTATGTGTGTGTTAAAAAATGTTTGTAGGTTGCCATTTCTGTCAATGGCAGACTAATTTTGTCAGGCTAACTCCTATAGAAAATGATCATGAGTTCAGAACAAAATGTTAAAAACAAATCTCTGAAGGTAATAATAGGCAGATTAACCGGAAGGAAGTTGACCCTTGAAAGAGGGGGACTTCACTTTTTGGGATTTGTCTGTACATGACCTGAAGGAATTTCCAGTATTCAGTTCAGGAGTAGGCAAGAACTGAAAGAGGAAGCTGCAGTCCTCCTGTTTTGAGGAATATGAGGACAGAATTCAGGGCTTCTGAAAAGACTGCAATATAAGGGAGACATCAAAGAAAAAAGTGAACCATAGAAGGAGAACTTCCAGGGCCAGGTGTTGGTGGCACATGCCTGTAATTCCAGTGACCCAAGAGGCTGAGGCAGGAGGATTGCAAGTTTGAGGTCAGCCTCAGCAACTGAGGCCTTAAGAACTTAGCAAGACCCTGTCTCAAAATTAAAAAAACAAGGGGATTGGAGATGTGGTTCAGTGGTTAAGCACCGTGAGTTCACTCTCTAGTATCAAAAAGGGAAAAATGAAAGAAAAAGAAAGAGGACTTCCAAAATCTGCACATCAATGTTGCCAAGTCCTTGGCTAGTTACCGAGTGATACATCTAGCAGGGAGACTCAGGAGCCTGGCAGAAAGCAAATAACTAAATGACTGAAAGAACTGAGCAGTTTCCAGCTGCTGCCCATCTTAGGAATTACAGTTTGGTTCCTGCCAAATGAGTTCCCAGCTAGAACAAAAAAAAAAAAAAAAAAAAAAAGACAACAACAACAACAAAAAAAAAAAAACACTTTTCAGAGGAAGGAAACAGAACCTAGAGACACCATATTGTTTACAATGTCTCGTATACAGCAATAAATTATTGGAATGGGAAGAACAAGAAAATGAGACCCACAGTTAAAATTTTTAAAAAATGAGAAAAAGTGGTACATAGTCAAGAGAAAAAGCAGTCAATATAAACTGACTATTCAAAATGACTCAGATATTGAATTAGACATAGACTTTGCAATTATTACAAATGTATTTAGTCAGATGAAATACTTTCAGATAAATTACAATTGAAAGGATTTATCAGCATGATCTAAGCATATAGGCATATGAAAACATGGGTCAAGACGATAGAATAAGAGTTTTTTTTTTTTTTTTTTTTTTTTTTTTTACCAAATGGGAATAAAAATCATAGGAGTTTCTTACACTACTATAAATTTTCTATAAGCTTGAATTATTCTTTAGAAAATATCATGGAAATAAAGAATTTATAAAATTTTTTAGTAAACCAGGTTTTATATTTTCAATCATACCAATCATCAGCAAAGCTAGAAAACAGGCAAGGTATCTTTATTAGTACATTTTCTGTTGCTATAACAAAATACCAAAGGCTTCAAAATTTATAAAGTAAAAAGTGTATTTAGCTTATAGTTTCAAAGGTTGAAAGTCAAAGATAGGGCCACCTTATCAATTCAGCCTCTGGTAAGGATTCCTTGGGTACATCACACCATGCAAACAAAGGAAAAGAACGAAGAGTAGGGGTTTGTTGTTTTTGTTCTGTGTGTGTGTGTGTGTGTGTGTGTGTGTGTGTGTGTGTGTGGCTGGAGATTAAACCCAGGGCCTTGCGCATGCTAGTTGGCACCCTACCACTGAGCTATATCCCCAACCTTGAAAAGAATAATTCTATAGGGCATAGTCAAGTCTATTGTTTTATCTCTGCAAAACAGGAAAATAAACTGGTGTTTAACACACACACACACAAATAATAACTGATAACTTCCCTTTGCCTGGTATCCAGGTTTTCCTTGCTCTACTGTGTACCTTGAATGCAGTAGGTGCTCAGCAAATAATTAAATCAGATTGAATCTACTGTTATTTATGTTATCTCAGAAAGCTGTCAGTCCTATGAAATACCCTCATTCTCAATTTAAAAAAAATTTTTTTCAGCTAAAAAAGAACAGCCAGTGATTTTATCATTCTTGTGGCTTTCTACTGGCAGTCCAGTATACTTTTTGAAAATGGTTAAAGCCCAATAATACATCATATTATTCTCCAAAAAGCAAAAGAGTAAGGATGGGTTTTCCCCCCCAAATATTCCAGAACACAGTGTACCATACATTTTTAAAGAGTTATAACTTTGTAAAAATGTATAATTGGGCTGGAAGTGCCGCTCAGTAGTAAATGGTTTTACCTAGCACATGTGAGCCCTGGGTTCAAACCCCAGCACTATGTACATTTATGATCTCAATCTCTCTCTCTCTCTCTCTCTCTCTCTCTCTCTCACACACACACACACACACAAATATTTTTTAAATGTTCTTTTAAAAATTTTTAGCAATGTTACAGAAAAACTTTAAAAAGCAAACAGTGAGTTATAACATTTGCCTTTCCAAATGAGTTCATAGTACTATTTTAATTGGGTTTTCAAGCTCTAAGATCTTTAAACTAATGATAATGGCCAGCAAACACAAAGTTATTTGAATCTAAAAAGAAGGAACTAAAAGAGATTGCAGGGCCTGGCATGGTGGCACATGTCTGTAATCCCAGTGACTCCAGAGGCGGAGGCAGGAGAATTGCCAATTCTTGGAGGCGAGCCCAGCAAGGCCCTATCTCAAAAAATAAAAGGCACTGGGAAATAGCTCAGTTGTAGAGTGTTCTTGGGATCAATCCCCAGTACCAAATAAATAAATATTTTAAAAAAGATTTTATGAAGACATTGCAGGTAATCTACATATTTGTCTTTTTTTTTTTTTTTTTTGTAGCAGGGATGGAACCCAGGGTCACTTAACCACTGAGCCACATCCCCAACCCTTTTTATTTATTTATTTATTTATTTTTCTTTTCATACAGGATCTCACTAAATTGCCAAGGCTACATTTAAATTTGCAAAAGAACAAATCACATTGTTAAGAATAGTCATGGTCTGCTGGGGTGTGGTGACACAGGCCAGTGACTTGTGAGGTGAGGCAGGAGGATGCAAAGTTTGAGGTCAGCCTGAATAATTTAGCAAGACCCTGTCTCACAATTAGAAAAAGAAATAGGAGCTGGACGTGATGGCAAACATCTGTAATCCCAGTGACTCAGGAGGCTGAGGCAGGAGGATTTCATGTTTGAGGCCAGCCTCAGCAACTTAGAAAGTCCCTAAGCAACTTAGTGAGAACTGTCTCAAAATAATAATAATAATAATAATAATAATAATAATAAATAATATTAATAATAATAAGGCACTTCTTAGATGCCTTACTTAATGGCCTGTGGTCCCATTGCCATGGTGCCCAGGGTTCAATCCCTGGTACCAAAAAAATAAGAAAAGAAAAAGGAATTAGGGATGTAGCTCAGGGATAAAGTGTCCCTGGATTCTATCCCCTGCACTGCAAAAACTAATAAGAGTAGTAGTAATAGTCATGGTGCAGGGGATTGTTTTTACAAGTTTATATTCTCTATTGTTATATTCAGATTAAGCAAATGACCACATCACTCCAAGTATTGTGACATCTCATTTGAATTTATTTAAGTCACTATTTTCCACATTTATAATTATTAAGTACAATATGTATTATCTAATATTGCAATAAAACATCCATCTATCCAACATTGTGTTTTGGAAGCTAACTACAACTGAGCAAATATGTTAACAGTCCAAAATACCAGAAATTCACTGGCCTAGCTAATTGCAGAAAAACTTTATGCAGCCTTTTTGGATTGTCAAGACTTTTAGTAGCAAATCTCTTTAAGAAAGGAGTCTCTTTTCTTCCTTGAGACTTTTGGTCATCAGTCCTAGCTCTCTCTTTTTTTTCTTCAAGACCTGTGATGTTTTCCACAGAGGTCTGGAGATTGGGTTTTAGAAATGCTAGTTCCAAGAAAAGATTTTCATTTATCTACAAATTATAAATAAATAAGAGTGGTTGGAAACTTAATTACTAGAAATTTGCATTTAATTGCATTCCAGTTTCACTTAAGGTTCTGGATGTTTGGGGCACTTTCTTAGATGCCTTACTTAATGGCCTGTGGTCCCATTACCATGGTGAAACAGAATTAATAACAATTCTTATACGCTGACTTAATACTTGACAAACATATCCTTTCTTTGTTTAAAAAAATTTCTTGGCAAATCTAGCAGGTTTCAAAAGGATTATAAATTTTTAGAAACACAAGTCCTTAATTATAGCTGTGGAGAAATTTGAGATGAACATATTAACCAACACATGACAAATATAGACACGTACTGTCCTGCTGGCTAAGAGCTTTGACTGAAGCTTGACATTTTCTTTTTTCAAGCTATTTGAGAGTAACATTAACTTGAAATACTTCTGAATGGAAGGAAATCACTTCATAGTCCAAATTTGAATTCTATTAGAACTTGTCATTATAGGTCAGTCAAAAAGATCTAGTTCATATTTTTTCTAAAAATTGAAATAAAGGTTGAATTTGGTTTAATTTATATCAAATTGCACTTAATATAATCAAAGGTGACTTTCTCTGTATGGTAGGACATATATAGAAAACATCCATATAGACTTTGTGTATATGGTAGGACAATTTTGAAGACACTGTTGTAGACAATGAACCGAGTAAAAGTTTAATTAAAAGAACATAGAGTTGGAAATCTAAATTCCAGGCTATTTCACTTGGTACTGAATATGTTTGCATTTGGGCATATCATTAACCTCACTTTGTTTATTCCTTAATGGGACTAAGTCTGCCTTTACCCCAGGGATGTTCAGATTCTAAACTATATACGATTTGAGCTCCTTAGAAGGCAAATAAAGATCTGTGATGATGTTGTTGTTCAAAATTCTTTTAATACATTTCTGAATTATATGCTTAAGGGTTTGAAAGAACAAGCTGGGTGTGGGTAGAGTCTCTAATCCCTCCAGCTACTAGATTATTTGTTCTTTCACTTTCTCTACAATCCCAGGAAAAGGTGCTAGTCAGGAAAACTTAAAATACGTGAACCAAATCATCTAAACAAAGTTGCCATCTATGAACACACAGTTTGTTATCACTCATTTTGACTACATTTTAAAAACTTTCAGTCTAATGTATCAGTACCTTCAAGTAATGATGATATTCCCATTTTTCAGATGGAAATGTGGGCTCTGAGAAATTAAGGGAGAGGCCCAATGATGAGAACTGGAATCATTTATTTCTTGTGGAACTTTCCACTCTATATTTCTGTGGTTCTCATAATAGAAACAGAAAGGTCTGGAAGTTTAAGCATTGCTTTTAGAGGACAGTAATGCAGATATGATGACTGGGGAATAATGTAGTATGCTTAATTTATGGGATAACAAAGCAACCTTATTCAAGTCTCTTTGAGATAAAAGGAAAGTAATGGCAGCAAGTAATTTATCCTTACAATATTTTTAAAGTATCACTCCCAAACACTCAAATTTAAGGGACTCTTTTTTTTTTTTTTCTTTTTGTTCATTTGATTACCGGATAGTTTATAAATCGCAGGTCTGTTTTGTACATTTTGTACCAGACAAGTCTGGGCATGCAAAGATTGTGGAGAGTTCACAAAAGCCACTTAACATACTTGGTTGTCATTTAAATTATGACTTTGGAAACAAAAGAAGACAAGCCCTTTTACAGTGATAGGCAGGTTTACATAAATTGCTACATGAACTGAATTCAGGATAATTTCAGTTCACATTGAAAAATTCTTCCATTGACACTCTGTCATCATACTTTCTGATATTTTGCAAAATATTCACAGATTCATAAGTATGACAGTACCTTCTCTTCTGTGTATTCTTCCTGTTAAGTCATGGAATCTGCAGCTCCCCACCCCCAGGCTTTCCATGAATGATTAGATGAAGTATAGCTTTTCCTCCAAATATCCTGCCACATTATAGACCAAGAAAAGGAAGTCCAGAGACAACCTTAACAGCACTAATGAGACTTGAGTTTTGTTAATTTGCTTCCCCTAGTATCTCTCTTGCAATAATTTTAGTTCAATGACTCAAAAATATCCAAGGAAGAAAAAAGAAGGAGGAGGAGGAGGAGGTGGAGGAGGAGGAGGAGGAGGAGGAGGAGGAGGAGGAGGAGGAGGAGGAGGAGGAAGAAGAAGAGAAATAAAAAGAAAAAAAAGGACCTCTGCAATTCATGTATTCTCTGTGGCCCAGAGCACTGTAGTGGGTAAGTGCCTTTGGAGACGTTAACAGTTGTAAGCCCAGGTAGAGCAGATTTGAGTTTAACCCCTGATTATTTCTTATAAGCAGTTTTCTGTGCCTACTCTATAAAATGGGGAAAGTCATTTCCACTTCAAAGAACTATTTTCAGGGTTAAATGAAATACCCAATGTTTACTGCTCAGTGAGGTGTCTGACAGACGTATCAGAACATGTCCATAAGAGTGGTTATTCTGGTTGTCATACATGCTTTGAGTCAGCCTATAAAATTTATGCTAAACATAAAGGGAAACATTACTAGAAAGGATCAGGAAAAGACTGTTCATAGGAGTGAAATATTTGTGTTATATAATTAAAAAAGAATGAAGTTTCTTACTTTAATAACATATATGCATAAATTTTGCCAGAACTTGCTTTAATGAAGAAGAATATACAGATACACAGTGTTAGATTTCAACTCTAGAATTATCCTTTGAGCAATTTTTAAAATTTTGCTCTTTGACTTGGTCATCTTCCACCAATGCACTCCTTTTAGGGAAGTAGTGGGGATAGTATAATATAACTATGTGTGTGGGGGAAGTGATGTCAATATCTCTATCTAACTACCTACCTACCTCCTTATCATCTATCACCTACTACACACAATAAATTATATAGGATAGTGATTATTCTAGTATTATAAAAATATTTACTGCAAGTAGACTTTAAAGATATTTTTATTTAGATAGTGTATGATACAATGTTTTCACAAGTTGATATAATACACATATACTCATAGTAAGGCAATTACTACAGTCAAAAATATTACATAACCATCATCTCACATAATTCCTTTTTCCCTCTCTCTCTTTTGTGTGTTAAGAATGCCTAAAATCTACTCTGACAGTAGCAAATTTCCAGTATACAGTACAATATTATTCACTATAGCCTTTATGTTGTATATTAGCTCTCCAGACTTCTTTATTTTAGATAACTGCATATGTGTACTCTTTGACCTATCTTTCCCAATTTCCTTCATTTTCCCTTAAAACTATTTTAAGTGCCAAAAATTAATCTAATATAGATATGCATATTCTCTTTATAAAACTATTTGCATTATTGCTTATCTAATCATTTTATGATTTATATAATTAAAATTAACCTCAAATGGGTTATGATTTGGATGGGGTACATGGAATGTCTTCTGGGTTTGATTCCTTAACCTGGGTAGTAATTAGAAAGATATTCTTGTAATTACTCATTAAGGATACATTTGTTTTGTGTGGTATTGAGTATCTTTTATTTTAAAACAAAAAATTTACTCAACCCAGTTATTGTAGGAACTACTACAAAAGGGAAGCATAAAGGACGAGTTTAGTGAAACTTTCTGGTATTTAAAAAACACAAAGTAGAACTAACAAAAAATAAGTCAAAGATCACAATTTTTATTGTGTCCTTCCATCAATGCATCAAATTACCAGGTAAATTTTCCATTTTCATGTGAAAAATTCTAGCTGGCAGTGTCTGTAAATATGCAGTAGTATTAATGATATAGACAATAACAGAGTACACATAGCAATTTACATAACCACTGCTGTTAATCTCAAAAGATGAATCAAATTGTAATGAGGACCCAGGATTTCAGTAGTAGCAAACATCCTAGAGCCCACTTAAAAATAAAAAGTATAGACAAGGACTAGGGTGGTGGTGGCTCCATGGTAGAAAATATATAAGGCCTTGGGTTCAATTCCCCAACACAAAGAAAAGTGGAGAGAGAGAGAGAGAACAATGGATAATCAGTTGATTGTGTGAATTTTTGTGTGGTTATTAAAAGAGCTAAAAATATGGCTTTGCTATTATAGGTTGTATAGGTATGTGTTGAACAAGTTAACATTATCTCCAGTGAAAGATGTAAATATTTCAATTATTCTCTATATTATATTGAATAATATATTCAATGATTCTCTATTATTCAATTATTCTGGAAAATACATGAATCAGTATCTTCAGGATATTTTGTTGATAAGAAAAAGAAAACAACTCAAGTTTTCTCTAGATAAGAGAATACAGAGTTATCTTAGAAAATCCAAGACTTCTAAGAGATCAGAACCAGGAACTGGGAATCTGTCAGAAACTAAAGGAGATCTGGATTTTCTCCCCTACCCGCTTCAAACTCTTGATATGCTTCTTTTGGTAGGACGACTGCCTCCTATCTGCAGACCATCTTTCCATTCCACCTGATCATTAGCATAGTTGCCCAATGTCCGTCCAATGCTGTATGACTTCACAGGGCCAGCATTTGATGCATCCATGAGACTCACTGATCCACTTGGCATTAGTCAAGTGTCCAGTGATGATCTGAATAATGGGTAAAAAAGACCATAAAAGTAGAAGGTTTTAGTTAAGGTATTGTAGGGGTGAGAGGAAATGACTTAATGGAATTTGACATAGACAATGACATGGCCACTAAATGACTCACTCATTCCTTCCAACACTGAGCCATCATGAGTCAGACTGTGCTATGGATTCAAGGATGAATAATATCTAATCCCTATGCTGGATGAGGTCAGACTTAAAAAAAAAAAAAGACAATAATTTAAAAAATCCTTTAAAGAACATAAAATGAAAGAAATATGAATAAATCCATTCAGGATCCTAAGGGAGGTGATGACTAATTTCACACAGGAGTAACAGCAGAAAAATCTGGAAGAATGAGTGTTAAAATTCACAAAATACACTCCATTAGGCAAAAAAAATTGGTCAATTTACTTGCATCAAAATGGCGAATTTCTCTTCAGTGAAGGGCAGTTCGGATGACGTTTAACCCAAATGATGGTCAAAGATTTTTGCAATATCTAAAACTTACTGATCTAATGCAAATCAGTAAGAAAATGATGAATGCTCTAATGGAAAAGGTGCAAACATTACGAACAAGTAAACACCCGATGAGAAAATCAAAAGCATCAAGCACCCGAGATGATAAAACTCATCCTTAATCAATTTGCACCAATTAGGCCAGGAAAGTTAGGTAGTGACTAGTGGGAGCAGGGGGTGTGAGGTTCTATCTGTCCTGGAATGGGAGTGTTAATCAGTGCATCCATCCTGAAAAGCCTTCTAGCAGTGGGTAGCAAAGTATGCACTAGAGGCTTAACATCCAGTTCAGGAAGATGAGAATGAAGAGGAGAGACCAGTTTGGAAGGTTTACCTAAGCCATGAGTTTGGTTTTGATTCTAAAGACAGTGGAGAACCAAGAGAAGACTGTAAACAGACCAATGATATGCTAGAACAAAACTGATGGCAACATGGAGTTAGGAACAGACTGCATGTGTGGGAGGATGGTTGCTTAGACAGTGAATTAAAGGATGTGTGTGTGTGTGTGTGTGTGTGTGTGTGTGTGTGTGTGTACGTGTATAATTTCTCTACTAGTTTGCATTCTGTGATTCCAGAGAGATCATCTATTATCATATGAGAATAGCAGAATACATTTAGTAAAGATAGGAAATGAATCTAGAATTAAGTATATCATTTAATATTCATAAGGTTTTTTATTCCCATGCAACATCTTGTTTGTTTTTATTGTGAAAAATACTGTTTAGAACTCTGGAGTATAAATATTAAGAGCATTCCTTAAGCAAGCAAATGAGACACACATAGAAATTTAAGAATACAGTCATTATCCTCATCCTTTGATCTTGTCTGGCAGGTGAGGTCTTGGCAGTTTGGTGGTTTCTGACAGCTACTTTTTTATATGTCTACTATGAAAATTTAGAATCTAATGACTCTTTAAAATTTTAAATTGCTCTTTAAAGAATGTAACTGCCAGGCATGGTGGTGAATGCCTGTAATTCCAGTGACTTGGGAGGCTGAGGCAGGAGGATGGCAACTTTGAGCTCAGCCTCAGCAATTTATTGATGCCCTAAGCAATTTAGTGAGACTCTGTCTCAAAATAAAATAAATAAATAAATAAAAAGGGTTGGGGATGTAGCTCAGTGGTTAAATGCACCTGGGTTCAATCCCCCATACCAAAAATAAATAAACACATAAACAAAGAAATAAATAAAATAATGTAACAACTCTTTATGGAATTATGGGTGAGTTTTCCACATGTTTTACATTTTCTATAGTTTCCACAATAAGGCCACACCCCTGTAATTTACTTTCCAACTAAATTTTGACTTTTCCTTTACATGAACTTAGGATTTGTTTTAGGTAATTATAAAGCTACATCTACTTGTGAAATTAACTGGATGATCCAGCTGTTAGAAGATGTCATTGCCTCCCCTGTGGCAAAGCACCTGTCAACCTGGGGAGTGCAGGGAAGTCAGTCCGTGGTGATGGACAGATTCTCTGCTTTGACATCACCTACACAGTACTTGTGATTTCAAAGGCGTGAAGCTCACCAGTCTGGTGAAGTACACAGTCAGTCAATAAATGCTTGTTAGCTTGTTTTGTATGTGCAGAGATTTAATTATCTCTACTCTTAGAAACTGTTCATTTTGGCTTCTGTAACCTGAATATTAATTAACATCCTATTCTCTTTCCTGTATATCTCCCCATTTCAGGGCAATGCCAATGCTGAGAATACACAAAGTCCTTTTTCTAACTTGCTTCTAGTATTCTAATTGCGATTTCTTCTTCTGCCTCTCTCCTTGCTTTTTCTCAGCCCCAGTCTCTTGTCTTTCCTTTCATACCCACTGTCTTAGGCTTAATGGTTTGTGTTCTCATTAATCCATGAGACGAATTCATTGAGACTTAGGCACCCCCTAGACAAACAGACTCTCAGGGTAGAATGTGCGTGTCTCCAAGTGGACTTTATCAAGATTAAGTTGGAGGATTCATGCTCATTTGGCAATGAAGCACCCTAAAGCCAAAGAACTATATGCATATTATATTACTTGCTAGGATGATAAAAAAATACTTAGTATGAAGTCTAGCTTTTTAATTTGAAAATAGCATCCAACCACTAGAAAAGGTATTCAGTTGTACCCTGGATTGTGATATGTGATATTCTGTCAGGTCTTACTTCCTTACTGGTCTTAATTTAAGCAACTTTAAAGAATTACTTCATACTTTTCTGTCATTATGATGCATTTTAATATATTAAAGTAATAAATTATTAATAACTAATTAACATTGCTATACTCAATGCTACAGATGAACTCCTAAAAAGTACTATGGAAATAAAATTATGAATAGAAATAATAGGATTTTAAATGACTAAGCACTGTGAAGGAATTCTATTGCTAATTATTCAATAATTAAAAACCTTCTTGTGGATAAGGTAGCAGCATGATAAAGTGGTAAAATAATGGGATTTGCAGTAATGAGAACTAGATTTCAGTTCTGGTCTTGCAAAGTATGAACTAATCTGTATTGTATCAAAACAGCCTTAGGCACAGTTTCCACTTAGAAAGCAGAATTTTTTCTCACAATGTTATTGTACTTTGCAAATTATAAAATACTAGAAGAGTGTTGCCACTATTATTCCCAGTCTCTTTTTTCCCTCCTTTTTGTGCAGTGCTAGGGATCAAACCCAGGCAGGGCCTTCCCCATGCTAAGCAAGCACACTACCACTGACCTGTACCATCATCCTGCAGGGCCTTTTGTGATCTCCTGCATTTCTTGTAGTTGAGACAGAGTTGATCTCATACATTTCTGTATAGATAAGGAATCTAAGGATCAGGAAAGTTGAGCAATTGATATAACATTACCAAAGATGACAAAGGTAAAACTAAAATCCAAATTTTCTGATTCCAAAATTGGTACATGCTGTGGTTTAGATATAGTTTGAGTGTGTCCCCCCAAAAGGTCATGTATTGAGGGCTTATCCCCAGGGTGCTGGTATTGGGAGGTGGTGGGACATTTAAGAGGTGGATCCTAGTGGGAGGTCCTTAGATCAACAAGGGGCATACCCTTGGAAGGGATGGTGGGAATCCAGTCTCTTTCTGGCTTTCCTGTTTCAAGATGTAATTGCTTACTCCCACATGATTATTGCTTCTGCCATATACTATAGGGCCCTCACCAGAGCCTATGCCAGGCTGTTTGGACTTTCAGTCTCTCAAACTGTGAGCTAAATAAACCTCTTTTCTTTATCAAGTTAGCCTTCCTCAGGTATTTCATTGCAACAATGTAAAACAGATGAATGCAGTACATTTTCTACTATACCATGCTGTCTCAGACTTTGGGAGTGGGAATGGGAGGGAGAGGGAAAGAGATAGATGCTTATACATTCATATACTTTTCCCCATTACAGTGGAAAGTGGAAGGATATCAGTTTCAGTGGAAACAATCTTAGCTAAACTTCTTGCTCTACCACTTACTACTAGTATGAGCTTGAATGTAATACTTAACCTCACTTGAGTCTCTACTACTTTAGACCTTAAATGTTCCCTTAACGCCCAAGTGTTAAAGGTTTAGTTCCCCAGCTTCATGTTATTGAAGGTATTGGGAACTTTAAGAGTGAGGCTTAGTGGAAGGTCATTGGATATGCCTTTGAGGGGACTGTAGGACTGTAGTCTTTTCTTCTTTCTCTTTTTGTGTCCTGGCCATAAGGTGACTGGTTTGCTCCACCACAGGCTCCCTACCATGATGTATTTGTTGTCTTGCTACAGGTCCAAAGCAATAGGGCCAATTGATCATGGACTTAAACTTCCAAAACTATGAGCCAAAATAAACATTTCCTCTATATAAGCCAATTGTCTCAGGGTTTTTTATGGTAATTGAAAGCTGACTGGCACATCTACATTTAGTAGATGTAGAATATAGAAATTCTATATGTAGAAATATAGAATAAAGATACTAATATAGGACAGGCAAAGAGTGGAATGAATCTGACCTACCTTTCCCAAGTACACATATGAATATACCACAGTGAATTTCACCATCACATACATCCACAAAGACACTAATTTAAAAAAAGAACTGTAAGTAAATAGCAGAAAGATCAGTGAGTAGAGGGAAGAAAACAGGGAAAGGGAGAAGGAGAGGAAAAGAGGAAGTACTGGAGACTGAATTAGAAGAAACTATATTCCATGCTTTTATGATTATGTCAAAATGAATCTTAATGTTATGTAGAACCAAAAAGAACCATTAAAACAATTTTTAAACAAAACAAAAAAACTTAAGGTGGTAGGTAGTGTGTGTATATATATGTAGGAGAAAAAGAGAGAGAGAGAGAGAGTTATGAGCTGACTCACATAACTGAAGCTATAAATCTGCAGGGTCAGGCCTGAGGTTAGAGGCCCATGGGAGAGTTGCAGTCTGAGTCCCCAAGCAGTCTGCTGACAGAATTCTTTCCTGCTTCGGAGAGGTTAGTGTTTATTCTATTAAGACCGTCAGAGGATTGGACAAGGTCCACCACATTATGAGGGTAATCCAATTAAGTCAAAGTCCAACAATTTTAAGTACTAATCTCATCCAACAAAATCCTTCATTATCTCTAATAAGTATATGGGATGTATGGGGGTAGTGATTTTGTATATAGCACAATTCAATAAATGACAATATTCTCAATCCTAAAAAATAATAGATACTAATGTCTAATTTGTAGGGTTATAAGGATTAAGTAAAACAATGTGTGTATTTTACATAGTGTATAATAAGCATCTATGAGAAAAAGCGTTAGTCACAAATTCAGACCCACAGAGGTGTGAAAGAAAAAAGAAAAAATACAGTTGAGGTGACCTGGAGGATGCCAGTAGTTCTGCCTTCAAACAACGGATGCCTTCGGGAATCACATTGGAAACCAGAAGAAAAACATTCTCATTGTCCATGAATTTCCTCAACTCCAATCATTCTAACCATCAAAATTACCTGCAGTTCAGGATATCCTTCCCTTTCTTCCTGAGAAAATAATAAAATTGTTTCTTGATAACTTAAGGGAATGGAAGATGTGCCGTCTCAGCAGACAGACGGAGTCCCTGAATTTATAAACTCTATTAAAATGATAATTAACAACATTTTAAAATTCCAACAAAAGAATAGAAGGGGTGTCATCAACAAACAAGAGAGTTCAACACATTTCTGTAAAACAAAAATGTACAGAAGAGAAGGTGACCGATGAAGTAGGTGGTAGGAAGCCTGAATAGCTGAAGGAGGGACTGTGATGGTGGCAGGCTTGTGAGTGAGCCCTGACCTACAGGGCAGAGCCTTCAGACTCCTGTGGCCGGTTGGAAGTGGGGCTGAGAGGGGAGATCGACTAAAGATCTATATGCTAAAATCAATCCTCCCTGGTAATTCCCACTTTTCTACCCAGAGTGTCTGGTAGCCAGGTGTTTAAGTGTTAAACAAAGAAAAATATTTTTTTTAATTATATTAAATTTACTTTTAAACTGATACATGAAAATCATATATATATGTATATATATATTAATAGGGCAATATGTGATGTTTCAAAACCTGTACACACCATGTAATGTTTAAATCAGGTTGAACACATCTGTCTCCTCAAACAGCTATCATTTTATTATGGTGAAAACTTTAAAATGTGTTTCCTTCTAGCTTTTTGAAATATACAGTTCTAAAGAAATTGAAAGGACTCCTAGGGAGAACCAGAGTAGCTAAGGTGATACTGGTGATCGAGTACAATGTCACTCTCTTCAGCATTCTGCATAGTGACCCCTCCCAACCTGCCTGCCCAGTCTGAAACCAAGTGTGCCCAGGTGAAAACACCACCTCTGCACCTGGCATTCCCAGTTGACCTTTGGCTTTCCTCGTTTCCACATATAAACAACCAAAGATGACCAGAACTTTGAGTCAAACCTGCAACCTGGAAGAGAAAGAACAAGTCAACAAAGAGAAAGATATTGATCCCTAGAAGAGACAGAATTGGTGAATGAAACAAAAGAGCTGGGTGTGGTAGCACATATCTGTAGCCCCAACCTCTAGGGAGGCTGAGGTCAGAGGATCACTTAAATCCTCGAGTTTGGAACTAGTCTGGGCAACAGAGTGAGACTCAGTCTCAATCAAACAAACAAACAAAAGAAAACAAACAGAAGACACCATTTTAAATAAGAAAATTAGTACAACCACAAAGTTAAGGTAAATAACATATCCATGAAATAAGGATGGATGGTGTGGAAAAGAAGGAAGGGCTTGGAATGGAGCTCAGTGGTACAGCGTGTGCTTGGCATGAGAGAGATTCTAGGTTCTGTCTTCAGCACCACATTTAAAAGATAAAAGAAATGCCCAGCGTGACGGTGCTCGCCTGTAATCCCAGCTGCTTGGGAGGCTGAGGCAGGAGGATAGAAAGTTCAAAGTCAATCTCAGCAACTTAGTGAGGCCCTAAGCAACTAGCAAGACGCTGCCTTTACTGAGGCAGGATCACCAGTACAAAGCCAGCCTCAGCAAAAGCAAGGTGCTAAGCAACTCAGTGAGACCCTGTCTCTAAATAAAATACATAATAGGACTGGGGATGTGACTCAATAGCTGAGCGCCCCAGAGTTCAAACCCTGGTACCTCCCTCTCCAAAAAAACAGCTGGGGGAAAAACAAAACAAAACAAAAAATAAAAAACACAAAAAAATTAAAGAAAAAAGAAGCAAACAGAATTAGAAAGAACTTATGGGGGGTGGAAAGGAAGAATAAAGAAAGACAAAGATCGCTGAAATTACGAATTCAATACAAAGGGAGGCTGATAAAGCCAAAGAAATCTCTCAAAAAGTAAACCAAAATGACAAACATGTCATATCAGAAGTTTTAGTAAGAAAGATTATAGGTTGTAGGGGCAGCAAGTGGGGAGCCACAGCTGGAAATTTTATTACAAAATTTGAGAACCCAAGAGATTTGGGAAAAAAAAAAAAAATCTAAAGGCCTCTAGAGAGTAAAACAGGAAAGAAGTCTACAAGATAAAAGTTATTCTGCTCGAATAAAAGCAGAATAAAAGCACTTGAAAATGGGTAAGTCCTCAGAAAATTTACTTCCTGCCCACTCCCTTACTGGAAAAGATTGGGAAGGGTTTTTGTTGTTGTTGTTGTTGTTAAAATGAGTAGAATCTAAGAGGTAGCAGACTTCAGAATGCATCCGTGTCCAGATAAGAGCATGAGGATCCTGAAAGGGAGGTTTCTGGGAGAAATAGTATGACCATCTATTAAAACCAAATAGATTGGTTGTGCACTCAAAAAAAATTAATGAAGATAAAATAATGTCACTGGATGCAAAAAGGTAACCAGAAACTTAGGAAGGGGGGAAAAAAGCCTGTATAAAAAACTGGAGTTTCAAGAAGCAAAATGGATTCCAAGTAAGGAATGAAATGAATAGGAATCCACAAGACAATCGGGAATTTTAATGAAGGAGAAGACATACTATGTCAGTACATGTGCTCTTCTTCAGAAACAACAAAAGAGTAATGAGAAAATTGAGAGGACGAAAGTACAAGAAAGACATTTTTCAAATACAAGGCAAACTAAAATGTTATAAACTTGAATTTTATGTTAGATTCATTCTTAGGTGAGGGGTTCAAGTGCCAGGAAGATAGCGTTGTTTGTAGGTGCTATTTGAATATTTGGTGAACAATGTTTACAGCCATTATAATATAAATGCTGTTAATTACTTTTTAATATTTAAAATCACTTTAAAAGAAAGTATCAGGAAAGTTCATTATGGTTGTAAAGCAGGCTATGAGTGTTACCAACTCTAATAATTTAAAATAAAGGTTCAGCTGACACAAGTTTCAATGAAGAGAAAGAGTTGGGTTACTAACTCTCTTATCACACCTAACTAGAGTAAAGGAAGGAATCCCTTGTAATGGAACAGGAAATGTAGGTGGAAGTGTTTGGTGAGGGTGGAAAAGGTGTGAGGGAGCTAAATCCCTAACTGACATAGAAAAGGGTGAGTGGATGATATTTAAAGTTGATAAATCTTATTTTTTTAATACAGAGTTGATTGCTAGAATACGTGAAACCATTAACTATATTAAAAGTGGTGACTGGTGGGAAGAGAGGAAGTAGAAGATAGTAGGGCAGAGGATTGTTCTTTTCATTATAATCCTTTTATGTTTTTTTAATCTGACAAAAATTCTAATTTTTTTCCATTTAAATTAAAGTCCAGTATGCATTGTGTGGTGTTAGGCCTTTTTCATGTTTCCTCTTGGATGTGCTGAGCATTTACTGTGTGCTTTCTGTCCTTTGTGCCTCTATTACCTGGATCCTGTCAGTGTAAGAACTATCTTATTCCTATTTTACAGATAGGAGGACACTTAAAGAATTTTAGAGGTGTTAAATAAATCACTTAATTCTGTGAAGCTCCTAGCTCCTAAGAGCAGAATCAGAATTCCAGACAGGCAGAAGGAGCTCTTACTTATTCCAACTGATTCACCAATGCTCGGATGGAAGGTGCACATTTACTTAAGAGCAGGAACAGCCCTGGGAACACGTTCCCTGGGAACATGATATGTAAGGTTACATATCAAAGAATCAAGTGAAAGAATGAAGGTGAATGTTTTAAGCAAGACAATATGATGAGATGGATTTCTACAAGAGTTCCCAGTGTGGAATTATAGAATTTCAAGAAGAAAAAATCTATATAGACCAGTCAATTTTGCTCTGAGGTGGCCTCCACTCCCACCACCAGAAATGTGTCTCCATACCCAAGGATAGTTCAAACTTTCAAACTTGGGTCTTAAACTTCCTTTTTGTGACTAAGTCAGTAACTTCACTGCAACTGTCTTGCCCCAATCTCTAATTTTCTTTGAGGAAACACATAATGTGTTGCCCTACTCAATTTTACTAAATTTGTTTGACTTGCAGAAAAATTTTGATAGATCAAAAAGGAACAAATCGTAACAAAACTACTATTTAAAAAAAAGAGAGAGAGAAGGTATCTCTTGTTTTAATTTCCGATTTTCTACCATCATTCTGCCTTGACAACTTCCTCCTATTGCTTCAGCAGTTTCTTTGATGTAGCAAAGCTTGGCGCACATTTTTGAGACTGTCTGAAAGCACCTATCTTATTATCTCTGTTTTAAATAGTTTGTTTTTCAAATCATATCCAGGATCCATGCTATCATGTCTCCGCTCCTCATACTGACAGTGTGATCTGTTCTTAGATCTGAATGAGCTGGGGAGTGAGTTCTGATGGTTTGAACTCTAAAAGAAGCACACAAAACATTTTTTTCACGGGCAACTTATCAAATTATACTGTATTTTTTCCACATTTTTATTGGTGCATTATAGTTGTACATAATGATGAGATTTGTTATTATATATTCATACATGCACACAACATAACAATATAATTTGGTCAATATCACTCCCCAATGCTTCCCTCTCCTTCCCCTCTTTCCACCCCTTGGTCCCTTTCCACTACTGATCTCCCTTTGATTTTTAGGAGATCTTTCCTCTCCTTTCTTTCCCTTTTCCCTCTCTAGCTTCCACATTACATTAAGAGAAAACAAAGGACCCTTGACCTTCTAAGTTTGATTTATTTTGCTTAACATGATGGTCTCTAATTCCATCCATTTTCCTACAAATGCCATAATATCATTTTTCTATATGGTTGAATAAAATTCCATTATGTACATATACCACATTTTCTTTATCCATTCATTCATTAATGGACTCCTAGTCTAATTCCACAGTTTGGCTATTGTGAATTGTGCTGCTATAAACATGGACGTGCATGTATCACTGTAGTAAGATGACTTTAATTCTTTAGGGTAAATACCTAGGAGTGGCATAGCTGGGTCATATGGTAGTCTTTTATTAAACTGTATTCTTAATTTTACTCTCTCTTAAATCCTTTAGGAACAACTCCTTCAGTTTTTCCCATTCTCTCCAACCTATTGTCAGCCAACATCATGAATGATTAGTTTTCACTTTCTGTCTCTACTTTCTTAATTTACAACTTCTCCTCAACCTCCTGAAATCTGACTTTCTTCTCCTTCCCTCCCCAAAAGTTTTACAATGTTGATATAGTCCCTGCTAGACCTCCTGTTTTCATGCACCAGAGATCAGAAGGACATTTTATATCATATGGCAGGAAATTAAAAAATAAACATCATTGGGGAAAACTTGTATAAGTCATGGGTAATTTAGAAAAGATCATGCACGTATTTTCTTGTCTTTCCATCATATCATGTAGGGGTACAATGGGATCTTTGTCCTAAGTGATGGATCCTCTCTCCCTAGGTCTCCCTTTGAGGATAACAGTTATGGTTTCAACCATATGTTTCCCCTGAAGATCTTAGTCCTTAGGGTGGTGCTACTGGTTGGTGACGGAACCTTTAAGAAGTGGGGCCTAGGGGAGGTCTTCCGGTGGTGGGGAAACTTTGACCCCTTCTTCTTTCCTCTGCTTCACTTCTTGGCCTAAAACTGAACAGCTTTGCTCCACCATGAACTTCCAACATGATGTGCTTCCTTGCCACAGGCCCAAAAGCCACAGGGCCAACTGATCATGGACTAGAACCACCGAAACTGTGAGCTAAAATGAAATTTTTAAAATTATGAATTGATTACTTCAGGTATTTGTTAGAGTGAGAGAAAGCTGACTAACATAGTGAGGGAAAACACTTCTTTGGAGGATTTTGGTACCTTATATTAAGGAATTTTCTGGGAACTCCAGAAACACTGCCTGGGGAGAGGAAGCTAAAGTTTCAAGGGAAATTGAGCTTGGTTCCAGAGATTTTAGTTCTTAATTCCCACCTATATCCTTCCCTCTTCCTATCCCAGTTGGCTTATTGTCCAAACAACCAGAATGAGTTTCCTTAGTCACTGTCAAACACTTCTCTTTGTTTCCCTCTCCCCACCCCTCCTAAAGTGCAAGTCAATATCCAGTAGTGAAAGGCAGTGGACTCTACCCAGTCCTTACCTCTGTATTAGCTGTAGAGCATTTGACACCACTGATTACTCCCTCTTCTTGAAATTCCCATTTTTCTTGACTTTTCCAATTGTCCTCCTACTTATCTGACTTTCTCTATCTCATTCACTAGTTCTCTTTATGTCTTCTCTTTGTCAGAGCTGTAAAACTTGAATAGCATTTAAAAGGAAAAATCAAGAATTTCAATATTTTGTATACTATTTAGCTATATGGGAAAATATAAATATATGAAGAAATAATTAAAAGAGTCAAATGTGTTTTTCCTAGGGAGATTAGGAGTCAGCAGTAAGGAGGGATGTTTATTTTTGTAATAATTCTATGCACTGTTTGAATTTAAAAATTCATTTATTCATTTATTTATTTAATGAGACTGGTGATTAAATCCAGGGCCTTGTACATACTAGGAAAGTACTCTATCACTGAACTATATCTCCAGCCACTCCCCACCCCAAAATATTTTTTTTAATTTATTTTTATTGTAAACAAACGGGATACATGTTGTTTCTGTTTGTACATGGAGTAACAGCATACCTTTTGCGTAATCATACATTTACATAGGGTAATGATGTTTGATTCATTCTGTTATTTTTTCCTTCCCCCACCCCTCCCACCCTTCTTTTCCCTCTATACAGTCCCTCCTTCCTCTATTCTATCCCCCCTCCCACCCCCCATTATGTGTCATCATCCGCTTATCAGTGAGATCATTCGTCTTTTGGATTTTTGAGATTGGCTTATCTCACTTAGCATGATATTCTCCAATTTCATCCATTTGCCTGAAAATGCCATAATTTTATTATTCTTTATAGCTGAGTAATATTCCATTGTGTATATATATATATATATACACCACAGTTTCTTTATCCATTCATCAATTGAAGGACATCTAGGTTGTTGCACAGTCTGGCTATAGTGAATAGAGCAGCTATGAACATTGATGTGGCTGTATCTCTGTAGTATGCTGATTTTAAGTCCTTTGAGTATAAGCTGAGGAGTGGGATAGCTGGGTCAAATGGTGGGTCCATTCCAAGTTTTCTAAGAAATCTCCACACTGCTTTCCAGAGTGGCTGCACTAATTTGCAGACCCACCAGCAATGTATGAGTGTACCTTTTTCCCCACATCCTCTCCAACACCTATTGTGCTTGTATTCTTGATAATTGCCATTCTAATTGGGGTGAGATGGAATCTTAGGGTAGTTTTGATTTGCATTTCTCTTATTAATAAAGATGGTGAACATTTTTTCATATGTTTGTTGATTGCTTGTAGATCTTCTTCTGTGAAGCATCTATTCATATCCTTAGACCATTTGTAGATTGGGTTATTTGTATTTTTGGTGTAGATTCTTTTGAGTTCTTTATATATTCTGGAAATTAGTGCTCTATCTGAAGTATGAGTGGCAAAGATATTCTCCTACTCTGTAGGCTCTCTCTTCGCATTGCTGATAGTTTCCTTTGCTGAGAGAAAGCTGTTTAGTTTGTCTATCCAAGTTATTGATTCTTGCTTTTATTTCTTGTGCTATGGGAGTCCTGTTAAGGAAGTCTGATCCTAAGCCAACAAGTTGAAGATTTGGACCTACTTTTTCTTCTATAAGATGCAGGGTCTCTGGTCTGATTTCAAGGTCCTTGATCCATTGTGAGTTGATTTTTGTGCAGGGTGAGAGATAGGGGTTTAGTTTCATTCTGTTGCATGTGGATTTCCAGTTTTCCCAGCACCATTTGTTGAAGAGGCTATCTTTTCTCCATTGCATATTTTTGGCCCCTTTGTCTAGTATGAGAAAATTGTATTTATTTGGGTTTGTGTCCGTGTCCTCTATTCTGTACCATTGATCTACCTGTCTATTTTGGTGCCAATACCATGCTGTTTTTGATACTATTGCTTTGTAGTATAGTTGAAGTTCTGGTATTGCGATACCCCGTTTCATTCTTCCTGCTAAGGATTGCTTTAGCTATTCTGGGTTTCTTATTCTTCCAGATGAATTTCATGATTGCTTGCTCTATTTCTGTAAGGTGCATCATTGGGATTTTAATTGGAATTGGGTTGAATCTGTATAGCACTTTTGGTAGTATGGTCATTTTGACAATATTAATTCTTCCTATCCAAGAACATGGGAGATCTTTCCATCTTCTAAGGTCTTCCTCAATTTCTTTCTTCAATGTTTTGTAGTTTTCGTTGTAGAGATCTTTTACCTCTTTGGTTAGATTGATTCCCAAGTATTTTATTTTATTATTTTTTTTGAGGTCATTGCAAATGGAGTTGTTTTCCTCATTTCCCTTTCAGCTGTTTCATTACTTGTGTATAAAAATGCTTTAGATTTTATGCGTGTTGATTTTATAGCCTGCTATTTTGCTGAATTCATTGATGAGGTCTAGAAGTTGTCTGGAGGAGGTTTTTTTTTTTTATTGTAAACAAATGGAATACATGTTGTTTCTCCGTTTGTACATGGCGTAAAGTCATACCATTTGTGTAATCATAAATTTACACAGGGTAATGTTGTTTGATTCATTCTGTTATTGTTTCCCTTCCCCCCCACCCCTCCCACCCCTCTTTTCCCTCTATACAGTCCTTCCTTCCTCCATTCTTGCCTCCCTTCCTAACCTAACTCTAACCCGAACACTAACCCCTCACACCCCCCATTATGTGTCATCATCCACTTATTAGCGATATCATTCGTCCTTTGGTTTTTTGATATTGGCTTATCTCACTTAGCATGATATTCTCCAATTTCATCCATTTGCCTGAAAATGCCATAATTTTATCATTCTTTATGGCTGAGTAATATTCCAATGTATATATATACCACAGTTTCTTTATCCATTCATCAGTTGAAGGACATCTAGGTTGGTTCCACAATCTGGCTATTGTGAATTGAGCAGCTACGAACATTGATGTGGCTGTATCTCTGTAGTATGCTGATTTTAAGTCCTTTGGGTATAGACCAAGGAGTGGGATAGCTGGGTCAAATGGTGGTTCCATTCCAAGTTTTCTAAGGAGTCTCCACACTGCTTTTCAGAGTGGCTGCACAAATTTTTAGCCCCACCAGCAATGAATGAGTGTACCTTTCTCCCCACATCCTCGCCAACACCTGTTGTTGCTTGTATTCTTGATAATCGCCATTCTATTTGGGGTGAGATGGAATCTTAGGGTGGTTTTGATTTGCATTTCTCTTATTACTAGAGATGTTGAACATTTTTCCATATGTTTGTTGATTGCTTGTAGATCTTCTTCTGTGAAGTGTCTATTCATTTCCTTAGCCCATTTGTTGATTAGATTATTTGCATTCTTGGTGTAGAGTTTTTTGAGTTCTTTATAGATTCTGGAGATTAGTGCTCTATCTGAAGTATGATTGGCAAAGATATTCTCCCACTCTGTAGGCTCTTTCTTCGCATTGCTGATAGTTTCCTTTGCTGAGAGAAAGCTTTTTAGTTTGAATCTATCTCAGTTATTGATTCTTGCTTTTATTTCTTGTGCTATGGGAGTCCTGTTAAGGAAGTCTGGTCCTAAGCCGACACGTTGAAGCTCTGGACCTACTTTTTCTTCTATAAGATGCAAGGTCTCTGGTCTGATTTCAAGATCCTTGATCCATTGTGAGTTGATTTTTGTGCAGGGTGAGAGATAGGGGTTTAGTTTCATTCTGTTGCATGTGGATTTCCAGTTTTCCCAGCACCATTTGTTGAAGAGGCTATCTTTTCTCCATTGCATATTTTTGGCCCCTTTGTCTAGTATGAGAAAATTGTATTTATTTGGGTTTGTGTCCGTGTCCTCTATTCTGTACCATTGATCCACCTTTCTATTTTGGTACCAATACCATGCTGTTTTTGATACTATTGCTTTGTAGTACTACAAGTTGAAGATCTGGTATTGCGATACCCCCTGCTTCACTCTTTCTGCCAAGGATTGCTTTAGCTATTCTGGGTTTCTTATTCTTCCAGATGAATTTCATAATTGCTTGCTCTATTTCTGTAAGGTACATCATTGGGATTTTAATTGGAATTGGATTGAATCTGTATAGCACTTTTGGTAGTATGGCCATTTTGACAATATTAATTCTTCCTATCCAAGAACATGGGAGATCTTTCCATCTTCTAAGGTTTTCTTTAATTTCTTTCTTTAGTGTTCTGTAGTTCTCATTGTAGAGGTCTTTCACCTCTTTTGTGAGATTGATTCCCAAATATTTTATTTTTTTCGATGCTATTGTGAATGGGGTAGTTTTCCTAATTTCTCTTTCTGAAGATTCATCACTTATGTATAAAAATGCCTTAGATTTATGTGCATTGATCTTATATCCCGCTACTTTACTGAATTCACTTATGAGATCTAAAAGTTTTCTGGTGGAATTTCCTGGTTCCTCTAAGTATACAATCATATCATCAGCAAATAGGGATAGTTTGTGTTCTTCTTTTCCTATTAATATCCCTTAATTTTTTTGGTCTGTCTAATTGCTCTGGCTAGAGTTTCAAGGACGATATTGAATAGAAGTGGTGAAAGAGAGCATCCCTGCCCTGTTCCAGTTTTTAGGGGGAAGGCTTTCAGTTTTTCACCATTTAGAATGATATTAGCCATGGGCTTAGCATAGATGGCCTTTACAATGTTAAGGAATGTTCCCACTATCCCTATTTTTTCTAGTGTTTTGAGCATGAAGGGTGCTGTATTTTATCAAATGCTTTTTCTGCATCTATCGAAATAATCATGTGATTCTTGACTTTAAGTCTATTCATATGGTGAATTACATTTATTGATTTCCTGATGTTGAACCAACCTTGCATCCCTGGGATGAAACCCACTTGATCATGGTGCACTATCTTTTTAATATGTTTTTGTATGCGATTTGCTAAAATTTTGTTGAGAATTTTTGCATCGATGTTCATTAAGGATATTGGTCTGAAATTTTCTTTCCTTGATGTGTTTCTGTCTGGTTTAGGTATCCGGGTAATATTGGCTTCATAGAATGAGTTTGGGAGGGTTCCCTCCTCTTCTATTTTATGGAATACTTTGAGAAGTATTGGAATGAGCTCTTCTTTAAAGGTTTTGTAGAACTCGGCTGAGAACCCATCTGGTCCGGGATTTTTTTTGTTGGTAGGCTTTTGATGACTTCTTCTATTTCATTACTTGAAATTGGTCTATTTAAATTGTGTATGTCCTCCTCGTTCAGTTTAGGCAATTCATATGTCTCTAGAAACCTGTTGATGTCTTTGAAATTTTCTATTTTGTTGGAGTACAGATTTTCAAAATAGCTTCTAATTATGTTTTGTATTTCAGTCGTGTCTGTTGTGATATTTCCTTGTTCATTCCGAATTTTAGTGATTTGGGTTTTCTCTCGTCTTCTCTTTGTTAGTGTGGATAAAGGTTTATCAATTTTGTCTATTTTTTCGAAGAACCAACTATTTATTTTGTCAATTTTTTGTATTGTTTCTTTTGTTTCAATTTCGTTGATTTCAGCTCTGAGTTTAACTATTTCCTGTCTTCTACTACTTTTGGTGTTGGTCTGTTCTTTTTCTAGGGCTTTGAGCTGTAGTGTTAGGTCGTTTATTTGTTGAGTTTTACTTCTTTTATTAAATGCGCTCCATGAAATACATTTTCCTCTAAGTACTGCTTTCATAGTGTCCCAACTATTTTGATATGATGTTTCTTTGTTCTCATTTACCTCTAAGAATTTTTTAATTTCCTTCCTAATATCTTCTGTTATCCATTCATCATATAATAGCATATTGTTTAATCTCCAGGTGTTGGAGTAGTTTCTGTTTTTTACTCATTCATTTATTCTAACTTCAATCCATTATGATCTGATAGAATACAAGGTAGTGTCTCTATCTTCTTGTATTTGCTAACATTAGCTTTGTGGCACATAATATATGGTCTATTTTAGAGAAGGATCCATGTGCTGCTGAGAAGAAAGTGTATTCGCTCTTGGTTGGATGGTATATTCTATAAAGGTCTGTTAAGTCTAAATTATTGATTGTGTTATTGAGATCTATGGTTTCTTTGTTCAATTTTTGTTTGGAAGATCTGTCCAGTCGTGAGAGAGGCGTGTTAAAATCACCTAGTATTATTGTGTTATGGTCTATTTGGTTTCTAAAATTGAGAAGGATTTGTTTGACATACATGGATGAGCCACTGTTTGGGGCATAGATGTTTATGATTGTTATATCTTGCTGATTTATGCTTCCCTTAAGCAGTATGAAATGTCCTTCTTTATCCCTTCTGACTAACTTTGGCTTGAAGTCCACATTATCTGAAATGAGGATGGATACTCCAGCTTTTTTGCTGAGTCCATGTGCATGGTATGTTTTTCCCCATCCTTTCACCTTTAGCCTATGGGTATCTCTTTCTATGAGGTGAGTCTCTTGCAGGCAACATATTGTTGGATCTTTCTTTTTAATCCAATCTGCCAGTCTATGTCTTTGATTGATGAATTCAGGCCATTAACATTCAGGGTTATTATTGAGATATGATTTGTATTCCCGGTCATTTGGTTCATTTTTTAAATTTTATTTATTTATTTATTTATTTTTTGACACAACTTGGTTCCTCCTTTATTTGACAGTTCCTTTAGGATAATTCCTCCCTTTGCTGATTTGCTTCTTTGTTTTTTATCTCTTCCTCATGGAATATTTTGCTGAGAATGTTTTGTAATGCCGGCTTTCTTTTTGTAAATTCTTTTAGCTTTTGTTTATCATGGAATGATTTTATTTCATCGTCAGATTTGAAGGTAAGTTTTGCTGGGTATAAGATTCTTGGTTGGCATCCATTTTCTTTCGGAGCTTGAAAAATGTTGTTCCAGGCCCTTCTAGCTTTTAGGGTCTGGATTGAAAAATCTGCTGATATCCATATTGGTTTCCCCCTGAATGTAATTTGGTTCTTTTCTCTCACAGCCTTTAAAATTCTGTCTTTATTTTGTATGTTAGGTATTTTCATTATAATGTGCCTTGGTGTGGGTCTATTTTAATTTTGTGTATTTGGAGTCCTATAAGCCTCTTGAACTTGATTTTCCATTTCATTCTTCAGATTTGGGAAATTTTCTGATATTATTTCATTGAATAGATTGTTCATTCCTTTGGTTTGTTTCTCTAAGCCTTCCTCAATCCCAATAATTCTCAGATTTGGCCTTTTCATGATATCCCATAGTTCTTGGAGATTCTGTTCATGATTTCTTACCATCTTCTCTGTTTGTTCAACTTTGTTTTCAAGGTTAAATATTTTGTCTTCAATATCTGAGGTTCTGTCTTCCTGGTGTTCTATCCTATTGGTTATGCTTTCTATGGAGTTCTTAATTTGGTTTATTGTTTCCTTCATTTCAAGTATTTCTGTTTGTTTTTTTTTCAATATCTCCAACTCTTTATTGAAATGATCTTTTGCTTCCTGTATTTGCTCTTTTAACTGTTGATTGGTGCGATCATTCAATGCCTGCATTTGGTCTTTCATCTCATCATTCAATGCCTGCATTTGCTCTTTCATCTCATCGTTTGCTTCCCTGATCATTTTAATTATGTACATTCTGAACTCCCTTTCTGTCATTTCTTCTGCCATGCTGTTGTTGGATTTTATTGATGTAACATCTAGATTTGTTTGGGGCATTTTCTTCCCTTGTTTTCTCATATTGTTCAGGAATCAGTGGATCATTAAGATATTGCAGATTTCCTCTATTGACTTATAATGTCCCTGAAGATTGCTAGTATATCCCCTCTTATCCTTCAATAGCCTGAAGTCTTGGAGGAAGTTGATAATGCAGTGCTCCACAAGGAAGCTGCCTCTCTAGGGTTGGTGACCCTCAGGTGGGGTATATTCCCTGATAGTGGGCAGAGGTGCCTCCACTTGTTGACCAATGGTCATCCAGAGGGGAACTAGGCTGCGGGCTGAGGCAAGGCCTGTTTGTGCCTGTGTCTCTGGTTTTACCGTTCTTGTGGGAGAACCTCACCCGGCAGGGAAGACTCACCCGGTGGGGAGGTCTCGCTGGTCAGTTCCCCTCCTAGAGGTTCCCCTCAATCTAAAACTACTGCCTGGGCTGGGCTGTCTTCCTCTGCAATGTTCCCAGGGACCCGGACCTACCTCCTGGGCCTGGGAGCCTCACCCTTCGCAGACGAGTCTCCTTAGGCTGCCTCTCCTCAGAGAATCTGCCCGCAGTCCTGGAAACTTTGCTCTGCCCCTAGGCGTGTCTCTGTGTGGCTCTTCCACCAAGAAGCCACCTAGGTCCTGGGACCCTGCTCTGCACCTAATCGCCTGGCTATGCGGCCCCTCCTCTGAGCCGCCACCTGGAGTCCCGTACAATAGCTCCGAGACCCAGAGACCCGCCCCACATCTCTTCCTCCTGACAGCCGCCTGGTGTTCCGACGCAGTCACTAGGAGTCCAAACAACTCACTTCGGGTCTCCTCCTCCCACCAACCGCCCGTAGCCCTAGGCAGTCACTCCGAGTCCAAGTGACCCGCCCTGTTCCTCCTCCTCCTCCTCAGGGTAGCCCCCTGGGTGTTCAGGAGCGGTCGCTCGGAGACCAAGCGACCCACCGCGCTCCTCCTCCAGGCAGGCCACCAGTGTTCAGGAGCAGTCGCTTTGAGTCCAAACAACTCACCACTCGCCTCCTCCTCTGGCAACCGCCTGTGGCTCTGATGCAGTCACTTCTAGACCAAGCGACCCGCCGCGCTTCTCCTCTTCCTCCGGGCAACCCCCCGGTGTTTAGAAGTGATCGCTCTGAGTCGAAACAGCTTGCCACGCTGCTCCTCCTCAGGCAGCCGCCCTGAGCCCCAGTGGTTGCTCTGAGTCCAAGCGCTGTGCTGAGCTGCCTCCTCTATGATGATCCCAGTTGTTCGTGTTTACCGCTCCAGCGGGGTGGGGGGGGAGGGGCGTCTCACCGGGCACCTCTACTTCACAAAGTTCCCTGCGTTACGGGGCTACCACCCCATCCAGGACGCCTCCCCAACGGGAGAGACTCACCCAGAGGCTTTGAGTTGGTCCCAAGTCTCTCACTATCTCCTCTTTTGAATCCTACATCCTGGAGCAACATGAAATGCAGTCGTCCTCTAGTCTGCCATCTTGAAAACCCACTGAAGGAGGTTTTTGGATCCTCTAAATAGAGAATCATGTCATCAGCAAATAGTGACAGCTTAAGTTCCTCTTTTCCTATCCGTATCCCTTTAATTTCCTTAGTCTGTCTCATTGCTAGAGTTTGAGGACAATGTTGAATAGAAGTGTTGAAAGAGGACATCCCTGTCTTGTTCCCGTTTTTAGAGGGAATGGTTTCAGTTTTTCTCCTTTAAGAATGATGTTGGCCTTGGGCTTAGCATAAATAGACTTTACAATGTTCAGGCATGTTCCTACTATCCCTATTTTTTCTAGTGTTTTGAGCATGAAGGGGTGTTGTTTTTTGTCGAACACTTTTTCTGCATCGCTGGAAATAACCATATGATTCTGATCCTTAAGTCTATTGACATGATGGATTACGTTTATTGATTTACAGATGTTAAACCATTCTTGCATTCCAGGGATGAACCCCACTTGATCGTGGTGCACAATTTTCTTAATTTGTTTTTGGATACAGTTTGCCAATATTTTGTTAAGGATCTTTGCATCTATATTCATCAAGGATATTGGTCTAAAATTTTCTTTCCTTGATGTGTCTTTGCCTGTTTTGAGTATGAGGGTGATATTAGCTTCATAGAATGAGTTTGGTAGGGTACCCTTCTTTTCTATTTCCTGGAATACTTTGAGAAGTATTGGAATGAGTTCTTTGAAGGTCTTGTGGAACTCAGTTGAGAATCCATCTGGTCCTGGGCTTTTCTTGGATGGTAGGTTTTTAATGGCTCCTTCTATTTCATTGCTTGATATTGATCTGTTTAAATTGTGTATGTCCTCCTGGTTCAGTTTGGGAGGACCATATGTCCCTAGAAATTTGTCAATGTCTTCAGTAGTTTCTATTTTGTTGGAATACACATTTTCAAAGTAGCTTCTCATTATGTTATGTATCTCAGTGGTGTCTGTCATGATGTTTCCTTTTTCATCACGAATTTTAGTAATTTGAGTTTTCTCTCTCCTCTTTGTTAGTGTGGCTAAGGGTTTGTCTATTTCGTTTACTTTTTCAAAGAACCAACGTTTTGTTTTGTCAATTTTTTGAATTGTTTCTTTTGTTTCAGTTTCATTGATTTCAGCTCTGATTTTAATTATTTCCTGTCTTCTACTACTTTTGCTGTTATTCTGTTCTTCTTTTTCTAGGGCTTTGAGCTGTAATGTTAGGTCATTTAGTTGTTCACTTTTCATTCTTTTCTGGAATGCACTCCATGCAATGAATTTTCCTCTTAGTACCACTTTCATAGTGTCCCAGAGATTTTGATATGTTGTATCATCATTCTCATTGACCTCTAAGAATTTTTTTATCTCCTCCCTGATGTTTTCTGTTATCCATGTTTCATTCAATAGCATATTATTTAGTCTCCAGGTGTTGGAGTAATTTCTGTTTTTTATTTTGTCATTGATTTCTACTCTCAGTCCATTATGATCTGATAGAACACAAGGCAGTATCTCTATTTTTTTGCATTTCCTAAGGGCTGCTTTGTGGCATAACACATGGTCTATTTTCGAGAAGTTTCAATGTGCTGCTGAGAAGAAAGTGAATTCGCTCATTGATGGATGGAATATTCTATATATGTCTATTAAGTCTAGGTTATTGATTGTGTTATTGAGTTCTACGGTTTCTTTGGTTGGATTTTGTTTGGAAGATCTATCTAGTGGTGACAGCAGTGTGTTAATGTCACCCAGAATTATTGTGTTGTGGTCTATGTGATTTCTGAAATTGAGAAGGATTTGTTTGATGTACAGCGATGCACCATTGTTTGGGGCATAAATATTTACTATCGTTATGTCTTCCTGATTTATGGTTCCCTTAAGCAATACGAAATGTCCTTCTTTATCCCTTCTGACTAACTTTGGCTTGAAGTCCACTTTATCTGATATAAGGAGGGAAACCCCCGCTTTTTTACTGAGTCCATGTGCGTGGTAGGTTTTTTCCCATCCTTTCACCTTTAGTTTGTGGATGTCTTTTTCTATGATATGAGTGTCTGGCAGGCAGCATATTGTTGGGTCTTTCTTTTTAATACATTCTGCCAGTCTAAGTCTTTTGATTGATGAGTTTAGGCCATTAACGTTCAGGGTTATTATTGAGATATGATTTGTATTCCCAGTCATTTGGCTTATTTTTGGGTTTTAAGTTGGCTTGGTTTCTCCTTTGAGTGGTTTTTCTCTAAGGTAGTTCCTCCCTTTGCTGACCTACATTGTTTTTCATTTCCTCCTCATGGAATATTTTGTTGAGAACATTCTGTAGTGCAGGCTTTCTATTTGTAAATTCTTTTAACTTTTGTTATCATGGAAGGATTTTATTTCATCTTCAAATCTGAAGGTTAGTTTTGCTGGGTATAGGATTCTTGGTTGGCAACCATATTCTTTCAGAGCTTGAAATATGTTGTTCCAGGCCCTTCTAGCTTTTAGAGTCTGGGTTGAGAAGTCTGCTGCTATCTGTATTGGTCTCCCCCTACATGTAATCTGATGCTTTTCTCTCACGGCCTTCAAAATCCTATCTTTATTTTGAATGTTAGGCATTTACATTATAATGTGCCTTGGTGTAGATCTGTTGTGATTTTGTGCATTTGGTGTTCTGTAAGCCTCTTGTATTTGGTTTTCCATTTCATTCTTCATGTTTGGGAAATTTTCTGATATTATTTCATTGAATAGGTTCTTCTTTCCTTTGGTTTGTATCTCTGTGCCTTCCTCAATCCCAATAATTCTTAAATTTGGTCTTTTCATGATGTCCCATAGTTCTTGGAGATTCTGTTCATGATTTCTTACCATCTTCTCTGTTTGGGCAACTTTATTTTCAAGATTAAATATTTTGTCTTCATTGTCTGATGTTCTGTCTTCCAAGTGGTCTAGTCTTTTGGTGATGCTTTCCATTGAGTTTTTTAATTTGTTTTATTGTTTCCTTCATTTCAAGGATTTCTGGTTTTTTGTTTTTTGTTTTTTTAGAATCTCTATCTCTTTGTTGAAATGACCTTTTGCTTCCTGCAGGTGCTCTTTCAACTTATTGGTATTATCATTTATTGCCTGCATTTGTTCTCTTATCTCATCCTTTGCTTTGCGAATCATCTTAATCATGTATAATCTGAAGTCCTTTTCTGACATTTCTAACATACTGTCATTGGATTCTATTAATATAGAATCTAGATTTGTTTGGATTATTTTCTTCCCGTGTTTTTTCATGTTGTTCCTGTATTTTCCCCTCTAGCAGTGAAGATCTGGAGTATTGCAGATTTCCTCCTATAGGCTTATAGTGGTCCTATAGGTTTCCAAAGCCCTTTCTTTAAGGGGAGATCAATATTAGCAGTGCCCAATTCAGACACTATGCAGTCCTAGACCAAATAGCCCCTATGAGGACAATAACAATATTGTCATAACAAACAGAATGAGTTCAAATATTATCTTCAGTAAAACAAACAGATTTGCAATAAGGTCTGCAGTTTCTAATGGAGGACAAAGAGGATGCAGAGGGATGTAGAATGTGACTGTTAATGGGATAAGAAAAGAATATACAGAAGTTCTAGATAATAGAAAGGGTGAGAGTGTAATCAAAAGAAATTGGATATCAGCATGCAAAAAAGGGAGAAAGAGACTCTGAGGGAACAGGTAAACAAAAGGAAAAGAGAGCAAGAAAAGTAAAGAAATAAAAACTTAAATTTTTTCTCTAAGGAGAAAAAAGAACATCTACAGTATAACAGTCATATAGTAATGAAACCTCCCAGTGTTCAGTAGCCTGATGCATGAGAGGTACCTGACAATGAGCTTCAAGCCTCCAGCAGGCATCTCAGGATGATATTCGCCCCACCTAATGATCGGAGCTGTGGCTTCCAGGATTATCCAAGATGGCTGCTCTGGCTTCGAAATGTGTTGGCAAATGGGGAGCTGCACCTCAGGGGTGGATGTGGTCAGCTGGAGGTCCTGGAGGCGGGGTGCGGTTAGTCAGGCAGGGGTCGTGGAGGTTGGGTGTGTTTGGTGTGGTTGTGGGATCCTGGAGGCCGGATGCAGTCGGTCTGGGGTCCCAGTGATAGGGCGCAGTAGTTGGTCTGGGCGTCTTGGCGGCAGGGAGCAGTCAGTCGATGTGAGGGCCCCAGAGGCAGGGAGTGATCTTTGGGGCTGAGGGATCCTGGAGACGGGGCTCAGTCATTCCGGCCAGGGGTCCTACGTGGCCTGGCTGTTGTCTCAAAATGGCGGCATCCACGTGTAACCAAACCTGCAGGTACTGTAACAGTAAACTTGTAGGCAACAGCAGGCAACTGGTGCTCCACTGGCGGTCGGTGATCAGTTTGCTGACTGTTGTCAGACAATCGGGAGGTGAACCTTGTGCATTGGGTGATGGATAGGTGTAAATCAGGCGATGGACAGGTGAGAAGCAGGCAAATGGTGGATGATAGATGCCTGACAGTGAGCAATCTGCACTCAAAAAAGGCGTTGATATGCTGGCAGACTGCAGGTGATAACAGCAGACAAATGGGGTAAACAGCAGGGGATTGATAAGCAGCAAAAACTGCCTCGCTGAGAAACAGATATCCTCTGCTTGAAACCGGAGTTACAGAGAGACAAGGAATGCAGCCTTCCTCTAGTCCACCATCTTGGCTCTCCCCCAAAATATATTTTTGTACAGCAGTTTTAGGGTCAGAGAAAAATTGAGAGGAAAATGAGAGAGGAAAAAAAAAATGTGTGTATGTGTGTGTGTGTGTGAACAAATTTTGGGGTAATTGTCCAGAGTGCAATTGCTGGACTATAGAGTAAGTAGAGTTTGTTCAGATTTGTAAGAAACTGCCAAATTGTTTTCCAAAGTGGCTGTACACTTTTGCATCTTGGCAGCAATGAATGAGAGAGTTCCTATTACCCCATGTCCTTGTTAATATCTGGTGTTGTCAGTATTCTGAATTTTGGCCATTTTGATAGGTATGTATTGTTATCTCATTTCCCTGAAGACATAAGATGTGGAGCATCTTTGAATCTACTTACTTGCTTTGATGATGTATGTTAAGGTCTGGCTCATTTTCTTTTGGACTGTTTGTTGTCTTATTACAGACTTTTAAGATTTTTTGTATATTTTGAATAATAGTACTTTATCAGATGTCTTTTACATATTTTTTTCCCTATGACTCATCTTTTTACTCTCTTGAAAGTGTCCTTCATGGGCAGAAAATTTTAATTTTTATGAAGTCCAGCTTATTGATTCTTTCATGAATCATGCCTTTGGTTTTGTATTTAAAAAATCATCTCCAAAACAAAGGTCATCTAAAATTTCTGTACTTTTATTGGGATTGCATTAAATATACAGATTAAGTTGGAAAGAACCAACATCTTTATAATATTGATTCTTATAGTCAATGAATGTGGAATATTTATAATTTCATAATTCTTTGGTTTTTTTCAACAGAGTTTTCTAGTTTTCCTCATATAGATTTTGTACATATTTCATTATATACCAAAGTATTTTATATTTGGAGTGCTAATGTAAATGGTATAATTTTCAAATTCTACTTGTTTATTGCGGGAGTAGGGGGAAATGATCAATATTTGCGTTTATCTTTGCCTCCTGCAATCTTGATATAATCATCTATTCATTACAGGAAGGTTTTTTTGAGGGGGTCTATTTTCAGATTTTCTATTGTCTATCAATATGACACTTTATTTCTTCTTTATAATCAGAGTGTCTTTTATATCCTTTTCTTGTCTTATTGTATTAGCTAAGACTTTCAGTATGATGTTGAAAAACAGTAAAGAAAGGGGGCATCCTTGCCTTATTTCTCATCTTTTCAGACAAACTTCATTTTTATCACCATTAATTATGATATTAGATGTAGTTTTTGGTAGATATTCCTTTTCAAGTTGAGGAAATTCCCTTCTCTTCCAATTTTCAAATTTAAAAAATTTTTTTTTGTTTTAATCACAAATGGATGTTGGATTTTTGCCAAATGATTTTTTGCCATCAGTTAACATGATGTGAGTTTCTTTCTATAGCCTGTAGGATATAATGGATTACATTAATTAATTTTTGAATGTTGAACCAGTCTTATATCCTTGGGCTCAGTTTCACTAGGTCATGCTATATAATTCTTTTTATACATTACTTATGTTTTGTGGAGAATTTCACATGTATGTTCATGAGAGATATTGGTCTTATAATCCTCTTTCTTGCAAATGTCTTCGTCTGGTTTTATTATAGGTGGATGCTGGCCTCATTAAGTGAATAAGGAAGTATTCTTTCTGCTTCTATCTTCTGATACTGTAGAGAATTGGTTCACTTTCTTCCCTAAATGTTTGGTTGTAAGTGAGCTGGTTGTAACTCACTGATAAACTGATCTGAGCTTGGGTTTTCTGTTTTGGAAGATTATTAATTACTGATTTAATAAGTTTAGTTGATATGATCTGATTCGAATTGTCTATTCCTGGGTGAAATTTAGCAGATTTTGTCTTTCAAACAATTGGTTTATTTCCTCAACATAATCAATTTTGGGGCACAGAATTTTTAATTATATTCCTTTTCATCCTTTTAACCCCCATAGGATCCAGTAATATCCCATCTATCGTTTCTTTTTTTTCTTGATTAGCCTGGTTATTGGATTACTGATTTTTCTGATCTCTTCAAAGAAGCCAGTTTTTAGTTTTGTTAGCTTTCTCTATTGATTTCCTATGTTCCAATTCATTGATTTCTGTTTCTCTCTCTCTCTCTCTCTCTCTCTCTCTCTCTCTTTAAATACTTTTCCTTTTATTTTATTTACTTTTTATGTGGTGCTGGGGATTGAACCCAGGACCTTATGCACACTAGGCAAGTGCTTTACCACTGAGCTATCTCCCCTGCCCTGCTCTTTTATTATTTTTTTCTTCCCCTTATTTTGGATTTAATTTGTTCTTCTTTTTTCTTGATTTCCTTAGGAAGAAACTTAGAGGATTAAATTCAAATTGTTCCTGTTTTCAAATGTGTGCATTTCATGCTATAAATCTGTATTTTCAAATTCAGAGATTCTATCTTTAGCTGTGTTTAGTCTATTAAGAAGCCCATCAAAGGCCTTCTTCATTTCTATTACAGATTTTTTTTTATCCTCTAGCATTTCTTTTTGGTTCTTTCTTAGGATTTCCATCTCTCTCTCTGCCTATATTGATCATTTATTTTGTCTACTTTATCCATTAGCGCCTCAGTCTTGTAACTCATATTTTTTAATTAATTTTTAAAATTTGTTCTAATTGGTTATACATGACAGTAGAATGCATTTTGACACATTGTACACAAATGGAGCATAATTTCTCATTCCTCTGGCTGTACATGGTGCTGAGTCACACCAGTAGTATAATCATACATGTATATAGATAGAATAATAGTGTCTGTCTCATTCTCCTCCCTTCCCATCCCCACTGCCCCACCCTTCCCTCCACTCCCCTCTGCACAATCCAAAGTTTCATAATTGTTTTAAATACCTGGTTTGCTAATTACAAGATCACTGCCAGGCCTGGTTCTGATGATTTTTCAGTCTCTTATTACACCTTGTAATTTCTTCTAGGTAGTTGGTTCTAATGTACTCGGTGAAAGGAACTGTGGTAAATAGGCCTTTAATAATATGATGGCAAAATGTGGGGGTAGGAAAGCATTTTTATAGTCTTATGATTAGGTCTTAGTCTTTTAGTGAGTCTTTGCCTCTGGATTATAAACTTCACACATGCTCCTCAGTCCCCACCATCCATTTAGGTAGTGTAGAATGGCTAGATAGCACAAGAGTTGGGTGTTTCCTTCTTGCAGATCAGTTAGACTCTGCTGAAAGCCGAGCATGTTAGTTTGGCTAAATAGTTTTCTTAAGAGCAGACTTTCTTAAGAAGAGCAGAGTTCTCTTATGTATTCCAAAGAGATTCCTTTTCATTTTCCTCTGCTGGAAACATGAGGGAATTATCTTATTAAATCATATTATCATATTAAACTTTTTCCGATATTTAATATGAGAACCTGGTCAAACTTCTGAAAGTAAAACTCAGAAAAGCATGCTCACCATATGACTGGGTCCCGTTGGAGTTTCTAGCTCTCAGACTTGCCCTTTCTGAACCTTGAGCAACTAGTCAATCACAATTCAGGATTTCTTGCCTTGGTACTTGTTCCCAAGGAGGTTGCTCGTCATTTGTACCTGCTCCTATAAGTTGGGATTCTCCATATTCACCTATCTCCAATTTTGGAGGCAGTGATTTTCCCTAGAACCTCACTTCTCTTACGGATCTCAAAATATTTTTTTTTTCCTGTTTGTTTAACTTTGCTTGTTGTTAGGATATAGTGGTGACTTCCAACTTCCTACATTCTAAATTGGAAACTTGACATCCCTACTATTTGACTTTTTAAAGTAAGCATAACTATTTCTTTCATGCAAATTAAAAATATACGTTAAAATCTTAGTAGAAAGGATGGAAAATAATTTATATATGTACTGCTATATGGAAATACTCCAAGATTTGTTGAGATAAAAATCATTAAAGAAAACAGTATGTTGCTCCTTATAGATGTATATATGTGTATATATGTATATATGTGTATATATATATATATATATAATGCTCATATGTGTACAAAAGATTTCTGGAAACATGTAAAATAAATTCATAAGACTGGTTGACTCTGGGGAGGGAAACTTCATTGGGACCATGACTTTCGATGGTGTACTCTTTTTATCTTTTGAATTTGTATTTTGTGCATTTTTTTACTCATTTAAAATATCACTCTATTTAGACAAATCTACTTTAAAATAATATTTATCAGGTAACTTTTATTTTTATTTATTTTTTAATTGACAAAATCATACATATTTATGGGGCAAATTGTGAATACTGTTCATGGGAATTTTGATATATGTATGCATTGTGCTACATTCAAATCAGGATTATCATATCCATCTCCTTAAGCATTAAATTTATTATTTATTTTTATTTTTGTGTGGTGTTGGAGATTGAACTCTGAGCCTTGAACATGCTGGACAAGTGCTCTAACACTGAGTCACATCTCCAGTCCAAGATCAGCTTTTTTAGATTCCAGTATGAATGAGAGATCATGCAGTATTTATCTTTCTGTGGAAAGCAACTATTGAATGCAAGCTTTCATTAAAATACACTTAAAGACAAAATTTCATGCCATCATTGAAAACTCAGAAGGAAAGATAACAATAAATAGTATCTTGGAAGAATTCATTTCTAAGTATAAGCCAAATGAAGGCAAGTTGAAAAACACTTACTGAACTTTCATCTCATGGTCATGATGCAATCATGAACCAGAAAGTAAACTGGGGGAAAAAAAAAAAACTCTGTTAATCTGGGACTTTTTTTTTTTCCAAATGCCAAAGCACAGTTGATACTACCACCTTCTCAGTCCATTCATACTTCTTTGTTGTCTGTTTCCATGAAGAGACATAACCTCCCAGGTGAGAAATGGAGGCAGTGCCAAATATTCCTCATAAGTAAAGAATTGTTGGCAGAGGTAGACAGGAAAAATCCTGGTATCTGTTCATGTTCAAAATATATTTTCTTTGATTTTAATGTTACTGAATTGAGCAGAGAACAGAAGATTATACCTTTTCAGAAGAGCAGAATTGCATAGTAATAGCTAGAAACTTAGATTTGGATTGAAACTGGGCTCTTCTCTTCACTGGTAGATCTGTGATGGGAATTTATCCATTACTCAAGTAAATGGTGAGGCCAAGGCATCCCATACAGTACATATATTTAAAAATATTGTCATATTATTCATTCAAAAGAAATCAAAGAAGGACTATATAAATACATCACAACAAAAAAGAAAACAGTACCCTTAAGTCTTGAAGGAGAACTCCAAAAACCAGAAGAAATTTTTTAAAAAAAATTTTTTAGCTGTAGATGGATACAATATCTTTATTTATTTTTTAATGTAATACTGAGAATTGAAACCAGTACCTCACACATGCTAGGCAAGTGCTCTACCATTGAACCACAATCCCAGCTCCAGAAGAAATTTTTAGAACCAGTATTTCATTAATAGAATGTAAGAAGGTATGAGCAATATGAAATACAACAGAAAAGTCAAATGGTTAATATGAAAATTAAAAGGCTCACAAATAAGATAGAAAAGGATAATACAGAAACTAAGAACACAATAAAAATGATACATAGACATGAACTGATTCTGCAGAAAATCAAGTAAGTAATAGAAAGAAAAAAAACTGGTAGACCAATCCCATGAATGACCCTAATTAATAGTCTTCCTTTGCAGAGCACAGTGGCAATGTCTATAATCCCAGAGATTTGGGAGGCTGAAGCAGGGAGATTGCAAAATTAAGAGCAGTCTCGGCAATTTAGCAAAATCCTGTCTTAAAATTTAAAAATGAAAAGGGCTGGGGAGACTGGAAATGTAGTTCAGTGGTAGAGTGCTCCTGGGTTTAATCCTCAGCCCCATCCAGAAAAAACAAACAAAAAAACCACACACAAAACAACAACAACAACAAAAACCAGTCTTCCTCTATCCATGCCCTTTGCTGGGTAACTTTGGGGCCCCTTCCACTTTGAATTTGGGCTCAGCCTTGGGACTTGTCAAAGAGACATTTGCAAGTGTAACTTGAGCATTTAGCCCTCCACCTGCTCCTCTGACTCTGCCATGAGATCATACCCAGGCTACCCTTCTGAGGATGGGTGAGAACATGGAGCAGAACCAGCCATTCTAGCAGCAGATATCCTAGACAACCAGCTGCTAGTCAGCCCTCCAACTGACTGTAGACACATGGGCACACAAGATGAGATTAGCAGAGTTCAACGTAGGTTGGCAAAACCATCTCACTGACCTGTAGTCTCCTGAAAAATACTTGTCTGAAGTCTTGAGATGGTTTGTTATATATCAGTAACTAACTGATAATGCAAGCTTGAGAAAGTATCCCAGAATTGAGAGGAAGTAATGAAGAAAAAGTGACAGAATGTGGGTATGAAGGGCAGAAGAGGAAATCCAACATATCAATAACTGGTATTCCCGCAAAAGATTTTAGAATAAATCAAACAGAAATAATTATGAAAAGCAATGCTTTAAAAAAATTCCTAGACAAAAGAAAATCTATGTATTCAAATTAAAAGGGTTTGTCAAGTTTATGACAAAACTTATTTTTAAAGGTTTCATACCATGACATTATTAGCAAATTTTGAATTGCAAGAATACTTTCTTCTTTAGTCTATTAATATGATGAATTATATTGATTGATTATTTTTGAATTTTGAAACAGCTTTACATGCCTGGTGTAAACCTCACTTGGTTGTAATGTATTACCAGTTTTAATTATTTCTTGACTCAATCTGCTAATATTTCATTGAGGTTTTTTGAGCATGCTATATTTTTGAGAGATATCATTTGTAGTTTTCTTGTGATAACTTTGGCTCTGATATCAGAAAAACACTGGCTTCATAAAATGAATAAAAAACATTTTTCTCCTCTTCTATCTTCTGAAAAAGACTGTATAGAATTAATATTGTCTTTTTCTTAAAGTTTGAGTAAAATTTGTCAGTGAAGTCAACTGGGGCTGGAGTTTTCATTGTGGGAAGGTGTTTATTTTTTTTTTCAACAAATTCAATTTTATTCAATAAAAAATAGGATTATTTCAAGTTTTTTATTTTTTTCTTGGGTGAGTTCTTGCCTGTCAAGGAATTGATTGATTTTACCTACGTTGTTGAATTTATATGGGAATAAAACAGTCATAGATAGTATTTCCTTATTATCTTTTTAATATCTGTAGGTTCTGTAGTAAAACCAGTTATTTCTATTTCTTTCTCTCTCTCTCTCTCTCTCTCTCTCTCTCTCTCTCTCTCTCTCTCTCTTTCTCTCTCTCTCTCTCTCATGCGACTAGAGAGTTTGAAAGTTTTAAAATTGACTCTCATCTATTATTTCCTTCCTTTGACTGGCTTTGGGATTTTTGTTGTTGTCGTTGTTGTTGTTGTTGTCTTGCTTTTGCTTTTCAAAGCTGAGGGTCAAATCTAGGGCCTTCTGCATGCTAGGCAAGTGCTCTACCACTGAGCTGCCTTTCTAGCCCCTGCTTTGGGCTTAACTTGCTTCTCTTTTTCTGGTTTCAAAAGGTAGAAGTTTAGATTATTAGTACAAGGTGTTTCATCTTTTCAAATATATGCATTTAGGGTTATAAACTTCCCCTAAGCGGTGTTTTTGCAGTATTCTATAAATTTTTGGTATGTTGACATTTTATTTCAATCAGTTCAAAATATTTTCTAATACACTTTAGTTTTTCTCTTTGACTCAAATATGTTGTTTCATATTTTAAGATTTCTCAGTTTTCTATTATTGACTTTTGTCAATATAATATAATATATATGCTAGAGTCTGGCATATATTGTTGAGATAATAACTTCCATATTGCTTAAGAAAGAGCAGGATATTACTTGCAGATAAAAGCATTTTAGCTGATGCACTATTTCACTCTTTTATTGTTTTCTTGGGGGGTACCAGGGATTGAACCCAGGAGCACTTAACCACTGAGCCACATCCCCAGCCTCCCCCCTACCCCACTTTTTAATGTTTTATTTTGAGACAGGTTCTCGCTAAATTGCTTAGGTCCTTGCTAATTTGCTGGCTTTGAACTTGAAATCTTCCTGCCTCAGCCTCCTGAGTTACTGGAATTATAGGTGTGTACCACTGTGCCCAGCTTGTTTCACTTTTAACTATAACAGAAAGCAAGAAATGGGGTAATAGAAATAGCCCTCAATAAACTGAGTATATTGATAAATGCATATGCTTTACTCTCTCCATTATATTCTTCTTATAAATCAATGATTTTCAGATTGAGTAAAAAAATCAATTTTATTGTTTAAAGGATGGGTAAACATAGGTCAATACAAACAAAAAGTACAGCAAGAATTACATAACATCATTAGACAAAATTAACTCTACACAAAGCATTTCGATGGGACTTAAAAGATGTGCTCATCATAAACTTTTATGTATTAAATAATAGAGCATCAAAATGTGTAAAGCAAAAAATGACAAAAACTTAATAGGAGCGTAAGTACTTAATATACCTCTGAAAATTTGACAGAGAAATAAACAAACAGGTTAAACATAGGAAACAGGGACCAGCAACTTTCTCTGAAAAGGGACCGTCAGTTGGTATTTTTCGATATTGTGGACCTCACAGTTTCTGTCACAGTCTTCTTTTTGTTGTTGTTTGTTTGTTTTCTTTTTTCTTTTTTTTTTTTTTCTTTTGTGGGGCAGGGTGCAGGTACTGGTGATTGAACCACTGAATCACTGAACTACATCCCCGGTCCTTTTTATTTTGATTTTGAGACGGGACTCACTAAGTTGCCTAGGACTTCCCTAAATTACTGAGACTGGTTTCAAACTTGTGATTCTTCTGCTCAGCCTCCTGAGTTGCTGGGATTACAGGCATGCAACCCCACACCCATCTTGTTTTTGTTTTCTTTACCAACCTTTAAAAATATAAAAATTATTCTTAGTTTGTTGGCATGAATAAACGACCAAAAGTTAGATTTGGCTCATGGGTCGTGGTTTGCCAACTCCATGAAGTGGAAGATTCAAACATATATTTAGTATATAATTAATTTGAAAGGTACAAATCAAACTTTAAAAGTTTTTTTTTTTTCCTATGCTTATACAACAAAAGCTCTTTTGGTTGCAAGTTTTGAAACCCTCTCAAGTAAGTATAAGCAGTAAAGAAGTCATTGTTATGAGATTGAAGAGTTATTTCTCAAAACCCATAATCCTTTCTGCTTCAGTTCCAACCCGGGTCACTGTGTGACCAACAGAAGTGTCCCACTGTTGTGAATGGAAAAAGGCATTAGGGGAGAAGGGGCCTGTGAGCTGAGCAGGTTCTCAGAACCCGTCTGTGTCATGACAACCTTTGGAGGTCATGTCTGTGCACACACCTTTACCCATGGATGGCACCTCCTAATGATATCCCACTTTTCCCTGTTTCCAATGGTGAATTTTAACCTATGAATAAATAATAAAATCAATTTAGTGTGTTGTGCTTAACAATTTTTAAAAAATGAAGTAGAATAACAGAAAACATCAGAATATCTTATCTGTAAGGTTAAATACCATTTTACGATTTAAATTTTTTTGTTTTATATAGAAATACATATTCACCTCAAAAGCTTGGGAAACACTGAATTCCCATGTACAATCACAACTACATTCATCTCTTATCCAAAAGGTGAGAACCCCAGATCCCTTCTAGCTATGGTGGTGGAGCTTACAATGTCCAATGATAACTGTCTGTTCCTTGGTCAGAATTGGCTTGGTCCAGGTTTGTCTCCTTCCATCCCATAATTTATGGATGATGTTAGCAATTACCCAGCTCCTACTCCATACACATCTGAAAGGGGGTTATTAGCTTGAGGCATGAAAAGGTAACACTGGGCTTTGTATACCTTTGCAAAGTTTTAATGTCAAAGCTAAATTTGCTTAAATGAATGGAAGATCATTAATCTTTTTCTGTGTTCTCTGTGATTTTAAATAACATTAGCATTGTCTACGCCAACATTTAGAAAAACTCAGCTGTATAGCATGTATAGCTATTTCACAGTTCTTTTCTTTTCCTTTGGAATGACAATTTCAATTCTTCCAAGATTATTGTTCTGTTTAGCTCTGTTACTTCTTTTTGCATTTTATTGATATGTTTCTATAAAATCAGCTTGTCAAATATATTTATAGTAATTTGTAGAAGGCATTTTCTCCAGCTTGTCAAACATATTTATAGTAATTTGTAGAAGGCATTCTTTTATACTTATTAAATCTCTTCCATATCTAAGCTTGTCTCCTTTCTAATAATTAATGTTCTATATTTATTTTTTTAAGTATACTTGTTAGCAGTCTATATTTTTTATTGTTGTTGGATGTTTTTAGAGAAACAGTTCTTGCATCTATTAATTTATTTTTAATTTTTTATTTGTTCTTTTTAGTTATATATGAGAGTTGAGTATATTCTGATATATTCTATATGCATGGAATATAACTTCCCATTCGTGTAGTTGTACATGATGTGGAGTTACACAGGCCATGTATTCATGTATGAACATAGGAAAGTTATGACCAATTTATTCTACTGTCTTTCCTATTCCCATTCTCTTCTCTTCCTTCATTCCCCTTTGTCTAATCCAATAAACTTTGTATTTATTTAATTCTATTATTTTTGCATTTTAAATTCATTTACTTTTGCTGTTATCTTTCTCAATTTCTTCCTTCTTTCTTTAGATTAATTTTTTTTCTGTTTCTTTTTGAATTTGAGAATTCTTGATTTATTTAACTTTTTCCTGATTAATAATAAAATCATCTTATGTTGTGAATTCTCTTGAATATGGTTTTGTCCTGATTCCCTAACTGAAGTGTTTTCAAGTTTGACCATCTTAATTTAAACTTTTATTTTTTATTTATAATATTATTGTATTGTGACAACAGAATATGGCCTATATTATTTTGGCTTTTTGAAATTAAGTGAAATTTTTTTTTTTGCTCCAGTTCTTGGTTAACCTTCAACACCCATGTTATTAACTCTAGCCAGCCAACCCTTCTTTGGAGCTCACTTTCCTTTCTGCCAAGTGGGACCCTCTGTGCCTCCTGGCTCACGGCATCACTGTGAAGGTAGATGAAGAGCAGGAGATCTTAAAATATCTAAGGAGAAAAATCATTATCAAAGCAATGGCTGCATGCAGCAGAAGCAATGCTGTACGTTCACTAAAGTATTTTAAAAATTGTAGTTACACGGTTAAACTGCATCTCCCAGCCTCCCAGGAGCACCATGTGATTGAGTTCTAGCCACAGACATAAGAAGGAAAAGACTGCTACTTCTAGCTGTGATGTTCTGCTTGATTCCTGATTCTCTCTTCTCCTGTACACTTGTTAGATGGATATCAACTTCCAGGATGATCTAGAAGCCATATGTCAAAAAAAGACTATAATCTATTTCAGCCAAGATTTCTATAAGATAGTGTAAAGATAAGTCCCTCACTTTTGGTCTGCATTGGACTGTGATAGGTACAAAAAGGAAATTGTTCTATTATACCACTGAGACCTAGGGATTGTTTGTTATAGCAGCTAATATAACTTACCCTAATATATCGCTAAAAAGATGTTTGAAGAATCGAGACAAGAAGTAGACCTTGCAGAAATAGCAAGACTTTTGGGAGAATTTTTTCCCTTGGTCACTACAACAACATGTGTCTGTTTGCATCCCTTCTTTGGACATGGAGTTATATTGGAAAATGAGTGAGCCTGTGGATGTGTCTGTTCCTCTCCTCTCCAAGACCAGCTGGATAAATCCAGACTTTGTGGTTGTATCCTTCCTATGTCATGTTCATAGTCCAGGATTTATAACATTTGTTTACTTAACATTACAGAAGCATCCCCAGCCACCCTGCCACCCATGGTGATGCTTAGAATCATCACTAGATCTTAGATAAGACCACTCATTGGCTGCCATATATGAAAACCATGACTGGCTGAATCCAAAAAAGGGGTGACTTTTCACCTTGCCCTTAAAAATTAAGGAATTTAACTTCTCTGAATTTTACACATTGCGAGTGAAATACAGGCACTGGGAAAGTACTTTATCACTGAACTTAATGTACCCTGTAATTTGTCAAATTGGTGTTATTTGACTTGTTGCAAATGGAAACACTTTTATGCTATGATAGGAATGTCATTTGCAGTTCTTTTTTGTTATTGTGCATATTTATTTTTAAATAACTTTTGAATAGGTAACATAGTCACTTAATTAAAAAATAAAGTCCCTTTTCCAAATAGTTATTATTAGTGTCTAACATGCTCTTCTAGAATTCTGTTTTACAGATACAAGCAAATCCACCTTTTATCCCCTCCTCATTTCTTTTTTTTTTGTTTGTTATTTTTTAAAATTTATTTTTATTATAAATAAATGGGATACATGTTGTTTCTGTTTGTACATGGAGTAACGGCATACCATTTGCGTAATCATATGCTCACATAGAGTAATGGTGTTTGATTCATTCTGTTATTTTTTCCTTCCCCCCAACCCCTCCTGCCCCTCTTTTCCCTCTATACAGTCCCTCCTTCTTCCATTCTTGCCCCCCTCACACCCCCCATTATGTATCATCATTCGCTTATCAGCGAGATCATTTGTCCTTTGGTTTTTTGAGATTGGCTTATCTCACTTAGCATGATATTCTCCAATTTCATCCATTTGCCTGAAAATGCCATAATTTTATTATTCTTTATAGCTGAGTAATATTCCATTGTATATATATACCACAGTTTCTTTATCCATTCATCAATTGAAGGACATCTAGGTTGGTTCCACAATCTGGCTATTGTGAATTGAGCAGCTATGAACATTGATGTGGCTACATCTCTGTAGTATGCTGATTTGAAGTCCTTTGGGTATAGGCCAAGGAGTGGGATAGCTGGGTCAAATGGTGGGTCCATTCCAAGCTTTCTGAGGAGTCTCCACACTGCTTTCCAGAGTGGCTGCACTAATTTGCAACCCCACCAGCAATGCATGAGTGTACCTTTTTCCCCACATCCTCTCCAACACCTATTGTTGCTTGTATTCTTGATAATAGATATTCTGATTTGGGTGAGATGGAATCTTAGAATAGTTTCGATTTGCACTTCTCTTATTACTAGAGAAGTTGAACATTTTTTCATATATCTGTTGATTGCTTGTAGATCTTCTTCTGTGAAGTGTCTGTTCATATCCTTAGCCCATTTGTTGATTGGGTTATTTGTATTCTTGGTGTAGAGTTCTTTGAGTTCTTTATAGATTCTGGAGATTAGTGCTCTATCTGAAGTATGAGTGGCAAAGATTTTCTCCCACTCTGTAGGCTCTCTCTTCGCATTGCTGATAGTTTCCATTGCTGAGAGAAAGCTGTTTAGTTTGAATCTATCCCAGTTATTGATTCTTGCTTTTATTTCTTGTGCTATGGGAGTCCTGTTAAGGAAGTCTGATCCTAAGCCAACAAGTTGAAGATTTGGACCTATTTTTTCTTCTGTAAGATGCAGGGTCTCTGGTCTGATTCTGAGGTCCTTGATCCATTGTGAGTTGATTTTTGTGCAGGGTGAGAGATGGGGTTTAGTTTCATTCTGTTGCATATGGATTTCCAGTTTTCCCAGCACCATTTGTTGAAGAGGCTATCTTTTCTCCATTGCATATTTTTGGCCACTTTGTCTAGTATGAGAAAATTGTATTTATTTGGGTTTGTGTCCATGTCCTCTATTCTGTACCATTGATCTACCTGTCTATTTTGGTGCCGATACCATGCTGTTTTTGTTACTATTGCTTTGTAGTAGAGTTGAAGTTCTGGTATTGCGATACACCCTGCTTCACTCTTCCTGCTAAGGATTGCTTTAGCTATTCTGGGTTTCTTATTCTTCCAGATGAATTTCATGATTGCTTGCTCTATTTGTGTAAGGTACATCACTGGGATTTTAATTGGAATTGCATTGAATCTGTAGAGCACTTTTGGTAGTATGGTCATTTTGACAATATTAATTCTTCCTATCCAAGAACATGGGAGATCTTTCCATCTTCTAAGGTCTTCCTCAATTTCTTTCTTCAATGTTTTATAGTTTTCATTGTAGAGATCTTTTACCTCTTTGGTTAGATTGATTCCCAAGTATTTTATTTTATTTTATTTTTTTTTGAGGCTATTGCAAATGGAGTTGTTTTCCTCATTTCCCTTTCAGCTGTTTCGCCGCTTGTGTATAAAAATGCATTAGATTTTATGCATGTTGATTTTATAACCTGCTATTTTGCTGAATTCATTGATGAGGTCTAGAAGTTTTCTGGAAGAGTTTTTTGGATTCTCTAAATAGAGAATCATGTCATCAGCAAATAGTGACAGCTTAAGTTCCTCTTTTCCTATTCGTATCCCTTTAATTTCTTTAGTCTGTCTAATCGCTCTGGCTAGAGTTTCGAGGACAATGTTGAATAGAAGTGTTGAAAGAGGACTTACCTGTCTTGTTCCCGTTTTTAGAGGGAATGGTTTCAGTTTTTCTCCATTAAGAATGATGTTGGCCTTGGGCTTAGCATAAATAGACTTTACAATGTTCAGGCATGTTCCTACTATCCCTATTTTTTCTAGTGTTCTGAGCATGAAGGGGTGTTGTATTTTGTCGAACACTTTTTCTGCGTCGCTGGAAATAACCATATGATTCTGATCCTTAAGTCTATTGACATGATGGATTACGTTTATTGATTTACAGATGTTAAACCATTCTTGCATTCCAGGGATGAACCCCACTTGATCGTGGTGCACAATTTTCTTAATTTGTTTTTGGATACGGTTTGCCAATATTTTGTTAAGGATCTTTGCATCTATATTCATCAAGGATATTGGTCTAAAATTTTCTTTCCTTGATGTGTCTTTGCCTGTTTTGGGTATGAGGGTGATATTAGCTTCATAGAATGAGTTTGGTAGGGTACCCTTCTTTTCTATTTCCTGTAATACTTTGAGAAGTATTGGAATGAGTTCTTCTTTGAAGGTCTTGTGGAACTCGGTTGAGAATCCATCTGGTCCTGGGCTTTTCTTGGATAGTAGGTTTTTAATGGCTCCTTCTATTTCATTGCTTGATATTGATCTGTTTAAATTGTGTACGTCCTCCTGGTTCAGTTTGGGAGGACCATATGTCTCTAGAAATTTGTCAATGTCTTCGGTAGTTTCTATTTTGTTGGAATACAGATTTTCAAAGTAGCATCTCATTATATTATGTATCTCAGTGGTGTCTGTCGTGATGTTTCCTTTTTCATCATGAATTTTAGTAATTTGAGTTTTCTCTTCCTTCTCTTTGTTAGCGTGTCTAAGTGTTTGTCTATTTCGTTTACTTTTTCAAAGAACCAACGTTTTGTCAATTTTTTGAATTGTTTCTTTTGTTTCAGTTTCATTGATTTCAGCTCTGATTTTAATTATTTCCTGTCTTCTACTACTTTTGCTGTTATTCTGTTCTTCTTTTTCTAGGGCTTTGAGCTGTAATGTTAGGTCATTTAGTTGTTGACTTTTCATTCTTTTCTGGAATGCACTCCATGCAATGAATTTTCCTCTTAGTACCACTTTCATAGTGTCCCAGAGATTTTGATATGTTGTATCATCATTCTCATTGACCTCTAAGAATTTTTTTATCTCCTCCCTGATGTTTGCTGTTATCCATGTTTCATTCAGTAGCATATTATTTAGTCTCCAGGTGTTGGAGTAATTTCTGTTTTTTATTTTGTCATTGATTTCTACTCTCAGTTCATTATGGTCTGATAGAATACAAGGCGGTATCTCTATTTTTTTGCATTTCCTAAGGGCTGCTTTGTGGCATAACATATGGTCTATTTTTGAGAAGGTTCCATGTGCTGCTGAGAAGAAAGTGAATCCACTCATTGATGGATGGAATATTCTATATATGTCTATTAAGTCTAGGTTATTGATTGTGTTATTGAGTTCTATGGTTTCTTTTTTGGTTTTTGTTTGGAAGATCTATCTAGTGGTGAAGTTTTATTTGCTGATAAATATATGATGGATTTTTTTTTTTTTTTAAAGTTTAGTAAATTCCTTCTGGAATACCTGGCCAGCTTACAAACCTTCTCTGATAATTGTTCTCTCTGTCCACAGGGTAAGTTTCTCTTGTAGGACACTTTGCCTTCAATTCCCACACTGTACCTGACCCCAATTCCCTAATAGTTAATTGGACCAAGAGATACCTGACCCTCGTTGGACCAGTTTTTTCCTTCTGCAAGTTGTAAATTGAGGTTTAGTGATGATACAGAGGGGAGGGAGGCACTCTCCATTGTTGGTTTCTGGTATCTTTCCAGTTCCTGTTTTATTCTTTTCATGAGATCTGATTGTACTTCTGAACTTTGAGTTCCAAGAGATAGTCCTGTATTCTGCAGTACACTCTCTCTTGGTTTTAGGTAGTTTAAGTAGATTTTACTATTGTGTAAAGTAAGGTATGAAGTTTGGATACAAAACAAAACTCGGTTTATTTTTGTTCCATTGAAAGTAATTTGTCCTGGAGCTGGGGGTGCAACTCAGAGAACTGTGGTATCTACTGAACCTCTTGCCCATGAGAAAGAGACAAACTGTTTTATTTTTCTTGACAATCAGGGCTTTTCCTAGAATCAAAAACCATTATAAAAGAAAAGAAGATAATGAAACTCTCTCTGTGCATCAGGGTGTGGGGGTGTGAGGCCAAGCCCTCAAAGCTGGAAGAGGGAGGGAAAGAAGCTGGAACTGATGAGCATGTTGAAAATGAAACTGTTTTTCCAGGAAGAACCAGGCAAGTGGGCAAGACAAGGACCTCTGCCAGGAGTGGTTTCTGGATGCCTGGGAGCTATGGGTGTGTCAAAGGACAAAATTGCATCAGTTGAGTTTAATGCTCTTAGTTGACTTTGTTTTTTATTCTAGAATTGTATGACACTTAATTCCATAAAATCGAAATATTCCAGTGACCTGAGCAGAGGGGGTTGGTTTTATGGACAGAAAAGAACTGAAGAAAGCAGAAACAAAAAGCAAAAAGTTGATTGGTCTTTTCAAATTACTTTCCTCTTAAGGTCATGACAAGGAGACAATAGTAGAAAAACAACTGATTGGTTAACATCAGGCTACATTTTTTTATGTGTAAGGATTAAGGAAGAGAGAACTTCATTTTATGCCAATTGAACTGGACTGTTTGGGAAATTTGACTATTATCTCTCTAATCCTGATTTCTGAGAAGGTCAGATAAACAGCTTAGTTTCAACTTGGTGACTTGGAACTTTAGCATGAGTGACTCCATTGTGATTTTTAGTCTGGTCTGTTGGGTACATGCACATAGTCCAAAACAATGACCTCCTGTAATTTTTATTTAACAGATCTAAGACCTTACTGATCAACAATTTGTTTTTAATCATTGTCCTGCAAAAAAGTTTGGTTCTTTTGTTTATTTTTTGCTCCGAATTTTATTCCCCTTTGACCACCATAGGCAATCATTCTTAGGTGTTTGAGGTGTTAAGTATGAAAACATTCACTGTTGTTTCATGTGCCTGTATTTTTTTTTAAAGTAAGCTATAATTCACATAATAAATAATTCATCCTTTAAAAAATGTATAATCCGGGCTGGGGATATAGCTCAGTTGGTAGAGTGCTTGCCTTGAAAGCACTAAGGCCCTGGGTTCAATCCCCAGCACCACAAAAAAAAAAAAGAAAAAAAAAATTGTATAATCCAGTCGCGTGTGGTAGTGCACCCCCAGGTTCAATCCTCTGTACTGCAAAATAATAACAATAATAATAACAACAATAATAAAGTAAAAGTAAAATTAAATTAAAATAAAATGTACAATTCAATGGTTTTTAATACACACATTATGTTGCACAACCACCCTCACTATTGTGCATGCCTTATTAATTTACATAAAAGTATTGTGCTCTGTCATCATTGTTTTTGCTATTTTTACCAATGGCTGTATCTTTTAAAGTTGATCCATATCCACGCATCTGGTTTGTGGTTTCCAACTAAGTATTCCATAGTGTATATTCATCACAATTTTCTTGTTTCTTCCCTCTGTGATGGACACTGAGGTTATCTTCAAATCCCCAGCATAACAACCAATGCCCCAATGAACATGCCCTTACATGTTCCTTAGCGGGCCAATGTGATAATGCCTCTTTTGGAGGGGGACCCCCGGACACTGGCTAATCCTTTGACTAAGTTGCAGCTGATGACTCTAGAACAGCTGCCCCTTCCCTGCTCCAGTGGAGAACTCAGCAGTGTAGCACCCACTGGGTTCTCAGCATTATCTGCTTTCTATCTTATGCCTTCTAGCAGGTATAAAGAGATATATTCTTGTTTTCATTTCATTTCTGTCATTACACTGAGATGGAACATATCTTCATATACTTATTAGTTTTGTAAGCTTCCTCTTTTGAATTGCCTGTTTGGTGATTTGCCCCACTCCCCTTCAATTAAGAATTCCTGTCTTATTTACTTATTTATTTTCTTTCCCCAGGTACTCTGGATATTAATCCATACTTGGTTTGAGATACTACAGATATCCTCTTCTCTGATCTCTCTGTTATTTATTCTCATGGTCTCTCATTCTCCAGTAGGTTAGAGAATTTAAATTGCCTGCATCCAGAGCCTGTGCCAGTCAACTGCTCAGCATTATTTTGGGTGGAAATCTGACTCTATCACTGCAAACATTGTCACAGCCAATCACAAAACGGGAGTGACACTGACCTCTGCCACAGATGTCTGCTAGGCTGCCATCTGGCTTGGGTGTGATAACTTCTAAGACTACTTTCTTACCCTCCTATCCTCTCACCTGTGAACTGTAAAATTCAAGGTGACTTTTACACCCACTGAGGTAGTGGGTAGGAAGACCCTGAAGTGGAGTGAGGGAAGGACATGGGAAAAAGAAGGGACAGAGAACTAAATCTGCTGGAGAATTTGGAGGGGATATAGTAAATGTAACTACTCACTAGGTAGTACAGCTAAATTGGTACAGCGAACTTTATAGTAAAAGAAACTTGGGGAAGGTGTGGGGTTAGGGGCTACTGAGGATTTCCCCTCTTTGAGAAGAAAAACTGGTATCTATTTCATCAGCAAGGGAGGCCTTGGGATATCTGGGAGCTATGTTAGAGTTCCCTGAAGTTGAGACTCTAACTCAGATATCAAAACCTTGAGTAATGTACCAGCAAAGTGACAGATTCTGGACCAAGGTGTCTTAGCTGAAAGCAGAAGACAACAGGACCAATACTTGAAAATGCTGAGAAACAGTTTCATAATTGTACCAAACTGTAGTAACTAAATTCTATACTTTGCTCCCAACATTATTTCTAAGGTTTAAGCCTTAAGAGTTGGACTGGTGATTGCAATGGGAGGCTGAAATATTTAACATTCAAAACTCCTGGGCAGTTGGGCCCTAGACCTCCATGGGGGACTTGCCTCCCCACACCATTGCTGACCAATGTGGGAAGGTCCCCCAAGGGAAAAACACATCTTTGGATGGTAGGGTTAAAAAAACAGCCTAAGTGGATGATTACGCACTGGAAAGACCCCATCTACAACCTACCCAGTCAATTTTCCCATCCATGACCTGAAACTAAGAAGTTTTAGTGGGAAACAGAGCTCAGCCTACTCTTTTGGTTAAGAAACTAAATAAGGAAGGTGTAGTCCAACTCCAACTGTTCAACTACCTAGTAAAATTATTCATAGAGCTGCTTGACCCAGCATGACAAGATGATAACATTAGTATTGAGTTTTGGCAAGTAAAATAACATTGCCAGGCAAGTTACTTAGAATCCAAGAACTTATGTCATAAGGGAAAAAAGAGTCTAATGGGTGTGGAAGTACTGTGGTTGACTTAAACATCTTGCAATGGTTTATGTGTACCTAACTGAAAATAATAACACATAGAAAGATGGAGAGCTAAAGGACTCTGATGCAGACTATTTAAGAAATCATCTGGGTCCACTGAATTCATCCATGAATGAAATTGATACTTTCTGTCCATTTTGGTACTTTCATTCTTGCTTAAGACTTTAAGTTGGATTTCTATAGCTGGCAACCAAAAGGTTCTGACTAATGGGAGTGGCGTATATTGGAAAGGAGAGTGAAAATTTTATTTAATTGTATTCATTACCTGGAAAACTTCAGAAAATGAAATGGAAACTTAAATAAGTTGGTGCTTTTTTTCCTCAATAAATGGTGCTGAGGCCTTGGATCCCTACCTCACACCAAAATAGCTTTCAGAAAAACAAAAAATTTTATTAAACCATAAAGGAAAGAAAAAAGATCCAAAGAAAAATTCAAACCTGATTTTGGATCAGAAAAGACTCTCTTAATGTTCAAGCAAAGCAGAAAACAAGCAAACAAACAGAAAAGGCAGACTCATAGAAAAATGAACTCTTCCATTTTAATAATAGTAAATAATAACAAAGCAAAGGATGAAAATTCCACTAGAGAATTCAGAAGGACTAGATTTGGGGCTTCCAGGAACCATTTTTGGGAGTGGGAAAGATGATCGATTTGGCTTTGGACAAGTTTGTGGGAAGCACTCTGAAAATGAACTAGAGAGAGATACACATGTCCAAAACCTGAGGATGATCACAAAGTAAGTGGCATACATTTGTGACAATTTAGCATAGTTGATGCTACTAGAGTGGATGGAATCTCTCAGGAATGAGAAAAGAAGTGGTCCCAGAATCTTGTAGAACATTGATATCAAGGAAAAAGCAGGAAGAAAATCCCAGGAAGACTCCGAGCTCCTCAGGGGAGGAGTGGTTCCAAGTTTGATTTATCTTTGTAAACTAGATAATACCTAGCACTGTGTCAGGTACATATTTGATAACCAATACAAACCCTTATGATTGTTTCCATTTTAAAATTAATTTAAAAATTGGTCAATTCATGTGATTTGAAATTCAATAGGTATGAAAAGATATTTTATTGATGCCCCTGTGCCTCAGCTCCTGTTTTCCCTCCCTGAAATCACTAAGCATTAACATTTTCTTGTGCATCTTTTCAGAAATAGTTTGTGCATATGGAAGCAGATAAGGATAAATTTGCTTTCTTTTAAACTGAGTTGCTTCAAACTTTCTTTTTCCAAATGACAATATTTTTAGAGACTATCATTTCAATAAAGCTTTTTCATTTCTTTTTATGTTTATAGTATTAAAATGCATAAATTACCATAATTTATTTAACCAGGCCCTTTTTGGTAGATACTTAGGTTATTGCTTTAACTAACAATGCCAAAACAGAAAACTTTGCAGATCATTTTGTGGTGACATCTTTGAAATTGTCAATTTGATTAGGCGAACCTGTGGGCCTCAGAATTACCTTTTTTGTATGTTTCCTGTTAGTGTGAGTCATGGGAGACCTTTTTTTTTTCCCCCCCACATGAGATTGGAGGGCAGAAGTGAAGAAGCCATACTGTACGCTTAAAAGGTCAGACCAAGATCACCAGGTACTTCTGTAGCACGTAAGAGTTGTTATTTATCTGCCCATGTATCCCTTCTAAATTTACAACAAATTCTGTTGTATTTCTTATATGCCTTTGTAGCTTACTTTAAAAACACTTAGCCCCTTTGGAACTTTGCAATATGTTTGCCCATTAGTTCAAAACTATTTTTTGTGTGTGAATATTCTATTTTTGCCTCCATTGATTTTTTAATGCCATCTTCATTATATTTTACAATCCTATACATATTTGAGTCTATTTCTTTTGGACTTTCTAATCCTTTTTGCCTAAATTTACATGTGACATGCTATTTTACTTATTGAAGTTTTTAATATTTTAAAATAACTGGTTGACCCAATCCCCCTTTATTACCCTCTTTTTCAGAATTTTACTGGCTAATCTTTAAAAAAATTTTTTTCTATTGTAGATGGACACAAGACCTTTATTTTATTTATTTAATTTTTTATGTGGTGCTGAGGATGGAACCCAGTTCTTCACACATAAAGGTAAGTCCTCTACCACTGAGCTATAACCCCAGCCCTGTTACTGGCTAATCTAATTTGTTTATTTTTACATACAAAGTTTAGAATCATCTTCTCTAATTTAAAAATCCATTTAGAAACTTTGTTGGAATTATATTAAATTTATAGATCAACTTTTGGAAACTTGATATCTTCATGATATTGAGTCTTACTAGCTAAGACCACCGTACACTTTTCTGTTTGAACAGTTTTCCTTTGGTGCCCAAGAATAAATTATAAAATTTTACTTATAAAAAACTGCATATTTGTTGGTAAGTTTATTTCCACTTATATTTAAAAAAAAACTTTATTGAAATCTTTTCTTCCATTGTATTTTCCAATTAGCTGTGATTAATACATTTTTTCATTAGATTTGTAAATGGGACACATCTGAACTGTTCAGCAGGACAACATTGTACCAGTATAACTCTTTTTTTCTCTGTAGATTTCCCAAATCATCTTAAAAACAGTAAATTAAGTACTGCAGCTCTTTTGCAAGTTTCTCTTTAAGCCACTCAGTTCCAAAATTCCTTAGCAAGGTCACAGATGGTGTCCCTCTCTGCTGGTATTTTAGTCAAATCAAGGTTTTTGTTTATGCTTTTTTCTTCAGGCCAAATAGTAGAGCTATTTTTGGTTAAAATTGGAGTTTGATCTCATCAAGCATCTAAACTCAACACTCAGGATGCTGGCTGGCAGTGCTGTTATCTGTTCTGAGGACCCCACTGGTGTGGGTAATTGTGCAAGTCTGTAGAAATTGCTAAGGCCTTATTTTCATACCCTCTCATGAACTGATAGGACTCTGCAGTACTGAGTATCTGAATCACATGAACTGATACGACTGCAGTACTGAGTATCTGAATCACATGCTTTCATCATACTAGTTAATTAGAAATGGTTAGAATGGCAAGGAATTTTTGAGATCATGTACGTAGTTTTTCATTTTAAGGTCGAGGAAGGACATGCTAAAGTAAAAAAATGTTGCCCATAGTTAAAAACAATGAACAAACCTGGTGATTTCTGATGGCAGGCCTGGTGCTTTCTCTTCCAACTTAAACACTCCTTTCTCCTTTAAGCTGTAATGCTTCAACATTTCAAAGGATCCTTCTCCAAACAGTCATTGTCTTCCATGTGAGGAACAGAGTGAAAACCACCTGGTCAACCACAAAATGCTCTCGCTGGTAAACCAGGCCAGCAGCTGTGCATGACTTCTGCCCATCTCTGAACATTTTTGTTAATTCAGCAATTCTGAAAATGTAGTCCAGAGATTCCTGTAAGACCACAGGAGCCTCTTAGGAAATTTGCAAATTAAGAAGTATATTAATAGTAATAGTCTCTCATTTACTTAGAACTAAGTTTTTTGGAATGTTCTAAGAAAGTAGGTTGAGGATATAAAGATGAGCATTTTCAGAGATTAAGCTTGTTCTGCTTCAACTGAGCTCTTAACACTTTGTCACACTTACTATTTTCTCTTTAAATTCATTATTATCTAATAAATTGTTCTTTTAGAATCTTGAAGTCTGCCTAGAGCCTACACAGAAGCATAAGAAGTAATTCTACTTTGTCATCTTGGTTTGTTGTCATAATTTTGAATTTTTAAATTTAAAATTTTGCCTAAAATTTCCAATTTCAAAATTTAGTGATATTTTATTCTAAAATAAAAAATTACAACATACTCTTGTCAGTTTTGAGGGTGAATTATTGGCTTTTCCTACCCAGAGCTTCACCATCCACATGTAAAGATGCTCCTTTGTTTCAAAAGAGAGAAATCTTTGCCAAAGAAACAAAGTAAGATGATAAATGTTTTAGTCAGGTTTGCATTTCTGTGACCAAAAGACCCAACAAGAACGGCTTAAAGGAGGAAGTTTATTTTGGCTCACAGTTTGAGACATCTCAGTCTGTTTTCAAGGTCTTGGTCCATAGACAGCTGAATCCATAGCTCTGGGCCTGAGGTGAGGCAGAGTATCATGGCAGAGGGCATAGCAGAGGAAAGCAACTCAGGACATGGCAACCAGGAAGCAGGCAGAGAACTCTGCTCATCAGGGATAAAATACAAACCCAAAGTCACACCCCCAGTGACTTACTTCCTCCTGCCACACCCTACCTACCTACAGTTACCACCCAATTAATCCATATCAGTGATCCACTGATTAGGTTACAACTCTCATAATCATTTCACCTCTGAAAAATCTTGCATTTTCTCACACATGAGTTTGGGAGGATACCTCATATCTAAACCATAATAATAAGAAACAAAAATATGGTCAAAGTGACCTTTCTCTCATTTGTATCCATGTTAAAAACAGTATTAGTTCTGAAAGTATTATGATTGACAACTTCTGGCTTCTCGTCCAGCGTGTAAGGACCTTAGAAGTCAACACTCTGTTCCAACAAGTAAAGAGCTGAACAAACTGAAAAAATAACAACTCTTCTTACCGATTCATCTGTAAGCTGAGTTCACATGGCAAACTACTGTCCTCAACATTTAGACAGACAACCACAGAGAATCACAACCTACTGAAGCAGGAATTCAAGAGCAGCAACCTCAGTGCTTTTGCAAGTTTTACCTCCATGAGCTTGACCAGGTTCTCACAGTAAATATCAGAAAAAAAATCCTCTCATTCAGCAGAGGAAGAGAAAAAGGAACCATCTGAAATCTGGGAGCACACTCTGAAATATTTTATACCAGGAGAGTAGAATTTCTCTCTTTCTGCTTCCTGATGATCATGTAAGCTGGTTCCCAGGGCCACACTCTCCCCACAGTGATATTCTACCTCATCTCTAGCCCCCAAGGAATGGAGCCCCGTCTTCTATGGACTAAGACCTCTGAAACCATGAGCCTTCAAATAAACCTTTCCTCCTAAAATTGTGCTGGTCGGGTCAGTTAGTCACAGCAGTGAAATAACTAACTAAAACATCAACCAAACAAAAATTGAGGGAACTTATCAGTAGACATGCCTTTAAAAAAGATTATAAGAGGTTCCTTAGGAGAAGAGAATAATATAGGTCAGAAACTTGAATCTACATGAAGAAAGGAAGAGTATCAATAAAGAAGTAAAAAATGAAGATTAAAACAAAAACGTTTATTTTTCTTATTCTCAATTGATCTAACAGATTAATTGAACAAATAATTTGTTCAATTATTTGAACAAAGATAACATACCTTTTCTTTCTTTTTTTTTTTTTTTTTTTTTTTTTTTTGCGGTGCTGGGGATCAAACCCAGGGCCCTGTGCTTGCAAGGCAAGCACTTTACCAACTGAGCTCTCTCCCCAGCCCGATAACATATCTTTATATATGTTATGTATGATCTCATATATATAAGTGAAATAAATGGCCACCATGATACAAGAGATAAGAAGGACGGATTAGAAATATTTTGAAATTATTAGGCACTTGGACTACAAATGAAGTGGCCTCATATTATTTGAAAATGAAATTGCAAACTCAGCAGCATTTTTTAAAGTATTATCGATATGCTGAGAAAATAGAATCATATGGAATGCTCAACTAAAACCTCAAAGGTGTGCTGGGGATATAACTCAGTTGGTAGAGTGCTTGCCTTGCAAGCCAAGGCCCTGGGTTCAATCCCCAGCACCACAAAAACAAAACAAAACAAAACCTCAAAGGCATAAAAATTGTAGTGAACAAAAGAACTCTTAAAGATCAATAATAAGAAAAGGAATAGCCTATTTAAAAATAGGCCAAGGGCTGAGGATATAGCTCAGTTGGTAGAGTGCTTGCCTGGCATGCATAAGACCCTGGGTTCAATCCCCAGCACCACAAAAAAAAAAAAAAAAAAAAAAAAAAAAAAAATAGGCCCAAAGGGCCTTGGGACGTGGCTCAGAGGTAGAGTGCTTGCCTAGCATGCATGGGGCCCTGGATTCCATTCCCAGCACCAGAGTAGTAGTAATAATAACAATAATAATAAATTAAAATAGGTCAAAGACCTGAACAGACACTTCACCAAAAAAGATGTCCAGATGATAAGTAAATATATGAAAAGATGTTCAAGATTTTAGGTCATTAGATTAAAATAAAAATGGGTTTTAACAAGACATGTTAGAATGGTCAAAATCTAAAACACTGACAACACAAAATTCTGGCCAGGATGGAGAGTAACTCTCATTAATTGCAGATAGGACTGCAAAAATGTTATTGCCACTTTGAAAGACAATTTATCAGTTGCTTACAAACTAAACATATTTTTGTCATATGGTCTAGCCACACAACACTCACTGGTATTTACCTAAAGGAGTTGAAAACATAAATCCCCACAAGAACCTGGACATGAATAATTATAGCTGCTTTATTCATAATTACCAAAACTGGAAAGCAACCAAGATGTCCTTCAGTAGATGAATGGATAAATATATTGTGGAAGATCAAGATTATTGAATATTATTCAATGCTAGAAATAAAACAGCAGTCAAGCCAATAAGACATGGAGGAACCTAAACAGCATTTTAGTAAGTAGCCAATCTGAAAAGACCAAAGATTGTGTTATTCCTCCTAGAAAGGCAAAAATAGAGTAACTAGGCAAAAATAGAGACAGGAAAAATACCAGTGATTTGCCAGGGAAGAGACAGGAAAAAGACCAGTGATTTGCCAGGGAAGAGTGGAGGCAGGATGAATAAGCAGAACACAGAGGATTTTTGGGGGCTGTAACTCCACTGTATATTATGTTACCAAGGTAGATAGATGTCATTACACACTTGTCCAAGCCCATAGGCTGGGCAAGGTGGTGCACACCTGTAATCCCAGTGACTCAGAAGGCTCTCAGGAGGATTGCAAGTTTGAGGACAGGCTCAGCAACTTAGTAAGGCCCTAAGCTACTTAGCAAGACCCCGTCACAAAATAATTTTTTAAAAAAAGGCTGGTGATGTGGTGCAGTGATTGAGTACCCCTGGGTTCAATCACCAGTACAAAAAAAAAAAAGTTCATAGAAAGTACAACATCAAGAGCAATCCTTCATGTAAACTATGAACCTTGGTTGATAATGATGTCTCAATGTAGGTTTATTGATTGAAACAAATGTACCATTATGTTGCAGGATGTCAATGGTGATGTTGATGTTGAGTAAGCAGTCTCTGCACATGAGACATCTTAGTACTTTACCTCAATATTGTTGTGAACCTAAACGTTCTCTAAAACAAAGTTTATGGAGGAAAAAGAGAAAATATTTTGTTGCCAGTTAAGTTGTGGCATCACTTAGAGATAGCTCACTCAGAATTTAAAGGAAAAGAAATCAAACACTTTAAGAGTAGATCTGATAAGCTCTTAAAAAGAACCTGGACATGAATAATTATAAGTTCTCTTTTAAAAAACCATCTTTAAAAGATGGTTACAGCTTTTCATATAAGAAATTAGACAACCTCCAAAGTCCTTCACAGAGTAAGTCATTTGGTTACATTGGCTGCAGAGAGCACAAAGTACTTGGAAGAATTATGAAACCTTTTAGAATTGACATTGCTGAACATTTGCTGGATGAAAAGACAGTAAAGGAAACCACAGTTGTGCCACTTTCTTAAGACACAGTAGCCTGTTGTACTGAAGATTTGGCTATGAACATGATAACCAAATTAGTGGCCCTCCTGAAGAATTATACTTTTGCTGACCACTAGGACAGATCTGTAGATGTGACTGGGTTTGCCCTTTTGCATGTGTGTGTCCACCATCAGCCCCAATTAATAGCCCTTCATGTTCTTGTATGGGGATCACTTTGGTGACAAACATAAATAGTTGAATGACTTTTTTTTGACAATAAACCTGCAATTTGGCAAGAAATATGAAGTGTTGAATAATGTTTTTTGAATCTCCTGGTTTATCTTGGAACAGGTCTGTTGACATTTGCACAGATGATGCAAACGCCAAGTTGAGTAAACCTGATGGCGCGTTAGCATGAACCAAGGCAGGAGCTTTGCATTGCACCAGTAGTTCTTCACTGACACATGTGTGTAGTTTAGAAAAAATAACAAATACTTGTGCTCAAGAGTGCACTTGATGAAGTTTGTAAAAGCTGTTAAATTCGTTAAATCTCCACTCTTTTTTATATTTCTGCATGACAGAAGGTCACATCACAACAGACTGAATGCAGAAATAAATGCGAAAGCCGTATTCTATTAGCTCAGGCATTGAAGAGATTTGTAAAAATGCAAACAAGGTTACTCTTCTAACTAAATTTTTCTTTTGTTTTGAAAAATACAGTTTAAAAATTTGTTTAAGAAATGTCATTTGTGTTTCCACGTAATGGGTCTATTAAAATTATTTTTACATGAATAAGTACATACCAAACTTTTGAGAATTGTTGTGCTAATCTATTTCTCTGCACATAATTTATTACGTATCTGTTAATCTAATAAAATTGAGTCATGCTTATTCAAATCTATTTGACTGCTTATGTTTTCCCCATTTTTTCTACTAGTTCTCATTCTGGCTCATTCCAGACTATTGGCTTCATATTTCACAGCCCAATTCTGAACTGAATCTGTGGGGTAGCCATTCCATCACCTTCTTCCCTATTAACAGAACCCGTTTCATTTTCTCCTCCTTTGAATGGCCTTAAACTTCAGAACAGGTTAGGCCTCTCTCTCCCCTCAAGATTTTATCATCTTTGTCATGTCATTGGTTTAAGCATGGTTGTAAGACACACTTATAACTAATGAGATATGAAAAGCCTATTGAGAACCTTGGGAAATTATTTTTTCAATCAGTCTTTTAGTTTTGGTTGGTGGTGGGGACTGAGCCAGGAATCTCTTGTTCATGCCAAGTGCATGCTCTACCTGAGATACACCCCCAGCCCTGCCAGTCTTAAAACAGGACATAAGACAGTGTTGACTCCCTCTTTCTGCCCGGGTAGAGTTGTGGGCATATAAGGCCCAGAGCCACTATAGCTATTTGGGGCCCATCAAGAGAACCAGCTAGTGAAAAAGTCAGGGTGCAGTAGATGGCAGACTATAAAGAGGCAACTCAACCCTTAAGGACATTGATGTTCTAAAAAGTTAACTGGCCCTGCCACTGCCAAATCTCTAGATTTCTTATTAGGTAGCTAAAATATTTCCTATGACAAGTCGTTTTAGTGACGTTTTACCTTTAATTTCAGCTGAAAATAACCAGACCCTGTTGGACTTTAAGACAAGTTATTTTACTTGCCTCCTCACACTCCCATTGTACTCTGCATTCTTGGGTTTCCTCAGGTGGGAAACCCATACTGCAGAATGCAGAAGGCAGGCCTTCACCACAGGCTTCTGGGCCCTAAGCTGGGCTCTGTCCTATCTTCCTGGTGAGAATGAGGCTAAGTTGTTGAATCTCTCTGTGTCTTGCTTTCATTTGTAAAAGGAGGGTAACAAGTGGACTATTTCATTTTCCTGGGGAGAACTAAAAGAGATGATAACAGGTCTGGGGCATAGCTCAGTGGTAGAGTGCATGCTTATTATGCATGAAGTCCTGGGTTTGATCCCCAACACCACCCCCGCCAAATTGATGTTAATATGTTTAAGCTATTTTAAGCAATTTCAACTTTCTCTCAGTCCATAAAAGTGGAATTCAGACAAGATGAACGGTATCTTTGGTCACAAACTTTGATGAGACCAAACTTAGGCTTGATCTTTTGAAGTTGCCAAGTGTAAGTAAAGTTACTCTTTAAGTTAAAAGTTGTCATCTTTACTTATGAGATGGAGATTTCATGTGGTTCTATCGAATACCCCTGGAGGTTGTACTTTAGAGCTGGAAACAAAAGCAATTAAAGGACCAGTTCTGTGCAGCCCACAGTGATTGGAGATTAAACAATAATTAAACAGGTGGCTGCCAAGGAGTTGACTTCTTTGGAGACAGACTTACAAGTACGCAAGAGAGGCAAATCAAAACAAACAAGAGTTTGTGTATATGATTTGAAAACAGTAAAGTACTGACCAAATATTATTATAAAATTAATAGCTCTTTATATAAAAAGCTTTTAGTGCCTTGTCCATGAAAACTATACATTTTAATAGTAATATATTTGATATTTTAGCTTTTTGCTTGTAAAGGCCAAAATGGAATTAATTGGCAGCATCATAGACCTTGTGAATTGTGTTCACCTTATGAACCCAGTTAGACCACAGGCAGTGTAACAAAATGTCTTCTTAAACTTTTGAGATTCTGATAATTTAGGTGTCTTTTTCACTGAATCCACTTTATTTAAATTAGAGAATTAGTACAGAGTAGGAAATGTGACTTTTTGATACCCTCCCATGGAATAATATGCCTGCTAAAATGATCTTCATTTTTTCAAAACACCAATTTGGTGAACACTGTGCATGAACCGCTCACCAAGGCAAGGCCAAATGCTGGAGTTCTCCTGGTCACCCTGTGTCCCATTTCATAAACAGAGGTGGTACACATAAGAACTAGACAAGATGTGCCCAGAAAAAGAATGTGTGGCCTCACATTACCTTACAGTCCATTTCCTCTTAGGCCTGGGAGTTACCAGGTTTCCAGGGGAACGCCCCTCCCCTTTTGATGTTTACAAGGGAGAGAACCCAGGCTGCCCACATGTGACCTGTCATCCCAGTGAACAAGCTTAGAGGTGACTAGAGGGTTAAGGAGAAGCCTCTGAGTGTGGGCCAGGGAAAGAAGTGGGAACACCCGAAAGGTTCAGTCTCTGTTTGAAAGGGCAACTTTCTGTTTGTGATCTTCGCCTGTGCCCTGGCATCCTGATGTGGGCCTATTCATGCCCATGGAAACCTTCCCTGTGGAGTCCTGGCCTGGCCTTGATGCCGAGCTGCACTCATCTCAGGGACCGTGCCAGCTCAGGAGCTCCCTGGTGGTCCCAGTCCCCAACCCAAATCTCCCTTTTGTTTCCCGATGGCTTTTATCCCAAGTTCTGGGAAAATAATATAAGCAAAGCTCAATGTGAATTGATCACAAGGTCTGGAGGGACCCCACACTTTGACTCAAAACCCAGTATTCAGCACTGGCACCCTAAGCCCAGGATCATTTTAACTGACCAGTCCCTTTGAGCCGTCTGGACTGAAGGACCTGAGATGAGACAAAAGAATTTGGGCTTCCTCAGTGTGTATGTCTTTAGACTCCTCTGACCTTTTTCTCCTGCATTTATCAGGAGATTATGTCTGGGAAGGAGAAAGACTAGGACTAGGGGAGGAAAGAGGTAGCTTCACCTTTATTCACAATAGAGTATTATATTGCTTTCATAAAATGAATGGTTTGCTGCAAAACTTTTATGATAAAATATTAATGTGATATTGGGGACTGATTTAATTTCCCTATGTATTTCTCAGTTTTTAAACTTGATTCTGTACCTCAAATATTGATAATGATGAAATCAGTAGCAATCTCTTTTGCTCTAATTTGGATCTGGAACATTTCTCAAAGTCTCATGTGTTAAAAAATTAGTCCCAGCATTGTACTATCAGAAGGTGGTAGAAGGGCTGGGGAGATAGCTCACTCGGTAGAGTGCTTGACTTGCAAGCACAAGGCCCTGGGTTCGATCCCCAGCACTGCAAAAAAAAAAAAAAAAAAAAAAAAAGAAGGTGGTAGAAACTTTGACGGGGGTAGGGGGGCAAGTGGGAGGCATTGGATGATTGGAGGTGTGTCCTTGGAGGTAATAGTGAGACTCTTACTCCTCCTCTTCCTCTTTTTCACATCCTAGCCGTGAGATGAACAGCTTTGCTCTACACACTTCTCACCATGATGTGCTTCCTCACCACAGGCTAAAAAGCAATAGAGCTAACTGACCATAGACTGAAACCTCCAACACCATAAGCCAAAATAAATCTTCTCTCTTTATAATTTGCTTAACTCAGGTATTTTGTTACAGCACTGGAAAGTTGAGTAACACAACTAATTTCTCCTTTTTAAAAAAACTTTTTCCAGTTTTATTGAAGCCTAATTGACAGTTAAATTTGTATGTATTTAAAATGGACAACATAGGGCTGGGGAGATAGCTCAGCTGGTAGAGTGCTTGCCTGGCAAGCACAAGGCCCTGAGTTCGATCCCCAGTACCACAAAAAAAAAAAAAAAAAAAAAATTTAAAATGCACAATGTGATATATATATTCATTGTGAGATGATTATCACAATCAAATTGATTAACACATTCATCACCTCACATAGTTACTTGTTTTTAATTTTTTTTTTTTTTTTTTTTTTTTTTTTGGTGTAATGAAGAGAAGAATTTGTTAAACCCTCTCTGTACTTCTAACATTTGTCTTCCAATGAGTGTACTTATTTTTTCTGGTTGGAAAAAATCTTTTTCAAAGCAGGTGTTGAGCTGTTGTTTACAAGGTGCTAGGAGGTAGATGCTATGTAGAGAGTTGTTTGGACATGTACACTGTGCTTTATAAAAATATGACACTGAGGACATTGGGTCAATGGGGGAGCAGGATAAAAACATTGAACCTAGCATAAATTGGAACTGTAATGTGCTAGAGTCCTGGACAGTTCAAAGGTAAGTACCTATGTGCTTACCACCTATGAAGGGTGGGTGCCATTTCAGACCATACTTCTCTTGGAGGAAAGTTAGGCCATCATCCAAAGGAGGTCTGCAGAGCTATTAACGGCAAAGGCAGAGAATCAGTAACCAAAAGTAGGGAGAAAATATTCCCAGGACAGTCAGTAATGGAGGTTGTTTCCTTCTCCCAGACTGTACTGAAGGGAAGAAAAACCCCCTTAGCAATTCAGGAATAAAGATTAAGACCTTTTTTGCAAATCAAAAAGGACTCTGATAGGAAAAAAAAAAAAAAAAAAGAAGAGAGAGTATGGTGGGGAGAACAGTGAGGGCACTCAGGATAAATCATCATAAGATAGATGACGCAACCATTGCTCTTGGCTTCATGACTAAGGCTCTCATTATTTGCTCAGTGAAGAGGCTTGGAGCATCAGGGCAAAACTTCATGGCATAATCTTTTAATTTTGTTGTGTATAAGAATACCTGAGTTATATACAGGAAAATGCATTTAGTTCATTAGATCTCAGATTGTAAATTCATCTTTAGAAAATACCTGGGTTACTTTAAGACAGTTTCAAGTTAAAGTATCTGATCAATTTTTGTAATGGCAATTCTGTGTGTTAAACTCATTGGGTTGTGGTGCCCAATTATTATTATACTAGATGTTTCTGTGAAGGTGTTTTTTTGAATAAGAGTAATATTTAAATGGTGGACTTTGAGCAGATTGTGCTTCCTAATCATGGGTGGACTTCATCTAATCAGTCAAAGTAGAAGGGATTCTGCCTGCACAAGGCCTTTGGCTCAGTCTGCAACTCTCCCCAGGGTCTCCAGTCTGTTCGCCTCTCCTGCAAAATTTAGTCTTGCATCACTATGACTGCATGAGTCAATTCCTTAAACCTTTCTCTATACCCATATCTCCCATTGGTTCTGTTTCTCTGGAGAGCCCTGATTAATATACATGTACACCCACAAAGTTTCATGAAACACACACTGAAGAAAGTGAAATGTCAAGGAGAATGTGGATGTAAGATGGTCCACAGCTACTGATTCTTTCCATTGTCAGTGAAAATAGTTGGGTTTTAGTTGCTATTATGGTTTGAATCTTAAATGTCTCCCAAAGGCCCATATACTAAAGACTTGGTAGCCATTCTGTGGCACTTTTGGGACTTGGTGGAACCTTTAGAAGAAGGGCCTAGTGGGAAAAAGTTAGGTCATTGTGGCATGCCCTTGAAAGGGATATTGAGACCAAAGCCACTTCCTGGTTCTTTCTTTTTTTTTTTCCTGGTCACCAGGAAGTGAGTAGCTTCCTCTGTTACATACTGTCCACCGTGATATATTGTGCTACAGAGGGCCAGGCAACTGTGGACTGAAACCTCTGAAAACATGAGCCAATGAGCATTTCCTCCTCTAAGTTAATTTTTCCCAGGTATTTTGTCATATCAACAGAAAGCTTACCATCATAGTTGTGAAAGATGAAAAGATTCTTTAAAATGAGCTAGATACTTACTATTCAAACTTTTTCCAAAATCTTATATAGAATCCAAATATACCAAAATGGGACAAAAAGACCCACTTATGCAAATGTGAGGCATGTCTCCCAAATTCCAATGTTTTGGTTCATTGTCTCCAAATCAGATTAATAGAAGGCCCTCACTCTCTCATATGTGCTTGCATGTCCCAATGTTACTTTATTATAATACTATTCATATCTGTTCTAAGATTATTACAGATATAAATTCCTTACACCCATAGCTCTTGAACAATGATAATAAAACAAGTTTATAAATTCAATAAAAATGTTACTGCCAAACCAATGGAATTTAATATAATAATGCTAATTTAATTTGCCAAATGATGTTGTTTTGCACAAACTGAATTGTTACTGGTAACACGAATATGATAATGACTCCATGGAGAAGGTTTTTGTGTTCGACATGCCTTTACCAGTGTGTATGTGTATGAAAAAGAGAAATCAAATTCCTCGTGTCTTTCCCTACTAAAATTACAGGACAGGCTTCCTTTATATGGGGGTTGATATCATTAGATATGAATATTGTGGAGAACTTTTCAGTTCTTTTTTGGATAGTCCATGAAAATTAAAGCACTACTGCCTGATGCCAAAGGCAGCAGACATCCAAGCTCTGGTGGTGGGCAGCAGCCTTTGGTTGTAAGGTGGAGAGCTGAATGATTCAGATAAAAGCTTATATGAGTTCTCATCAACATGCAGACACCAATAGAAGAGAGAAGGCAAATGTGGCAAAATGCTAGTAGTTACTGCATCTAAGTGAAGGGTATATGGAAATTCTTGTTTTATTCTTTCAACTATACTGTTAAGTTTGAATTTTTTTAATTAAAAAGTTGGTAGAAAAAAGAAATGCTCATGGAGAATTCAGAGCTTTCAAGACTATGTCTATGCTCCTCAGTGTGAGACACATTAATCTCCTTCACCCATTTATTTTATAGATAAGAAAATTGAGACCCTTGACTTATGAGAATGTTATAATGTGAATGAGTGAAGAATCAAGATTAGAACCTCAGTGTCCTTGTTCAGACCTTCGTACTGCCTATGGTGACCATACTGACTATGAATTGTAAGGTTTGAGACCTACAGTTTCTCACAGGGTTATGCTGATGTAAGACATGGGAGAGGGTTTCACCATTGACCTGTGTTTATAGAGCACTACAAACCTGACTTCTGAGAAGAGAGCGAACACATCATCACAGTCATAATAGAGTCAGGCATGACTGGAGAAGGAGGTGAGGCTTCATTCTGCTGTGGAGCAACTTCATTTTTACATAGAAAAAAAAATGTCCTTGTATTTTAGCTACCACTAAATTCTCTTTGGTCAGTAATACCTGAGGCTGAACAGGACCAGGGGAAGTGATCTGAGGCCATATACACACCAGGATTCACCTGAAGTTACCTTGTAGTCTTTAGGTCCCCTCCCAGTCCTGCCCTTTAATATTGTATCAGTAAAAGGAAGATAATATAAAACTTAGAGAAAGAGCAAATATTACTATACTAGAAGCACTTTGGAAACTAAGAGAACAAAATAAAAGGCAAAATGTTTTAGGATATGTTCATCATTAAAACTGTCATTTCCCCCAAGGGACAGGAATCTGATTCTGGGGTTAAATAACTCAATGACTGGAAGATATAATTACTGCCAAAGAGTCTAAAATGTCTAAGGAGTTGAAAAGAATTTATGAAGGGTTTGAGCAAATGCCATTGTCTCTATCCTACTGAGAGGGTCAAGTTCATGAGAAAAAGCCAGGGGAAATAGTCAAGTCATGTTTTATGTGAAACACAGACACTGTAGGTATTCATCAGCGGAAATTACACGCAGAGAGAGCTATTCAAAGAAAACCTTATTCCCCCTACTGCAAATATACAGAACTGCAAATATGCGGCAAAAGCGAACCATCTTTTGGTTTTCAAAAAACAGGCAACTGTTTCTATAAGCTATAATCTAGTTCTTAAAAGTCTACACTTACGATTAAGTTGTGGATGAACCCATCTGACCACAAACCTTAGAAGTTGTGCAATGTTTTCCACAAATGTTAGGTTCACAGTTCATTAAAAAGATCCTGAATCTAGGGGCCAGGGTGCCAGTTAGCATTCTGGTGCCTTTGGGAGAGTCTGGTGGTGGGAAATAAAAATCTGTAAACTGTCTGGGCAATTGGGAAACCAAAGTTTATGAGCTGCCCAAGCAATTCCACTCATTGTTCATATTCCACTTCCTTTTGGAGCACAAAGAAAATCAGCACAGCTGGTCCAGGTGGGGGACTGGAAGTCTTTAAACAGCATCCCACTTTGTGGAATTGCTCATGTGATCAGGAAGGTGGTTCTGATGAGAGGTACCGTTCCCCAGAAGTGTCAGCCCACGGCACTCTTTCTTCACATCCATCCCCTCCCTGGATGATGTCACCCAATATTATGGTTGCATCCACCTGCTCTTAATGTACCTTTCCCAACCTGGATCTCCATCCTGAATCAGTCCCATATACACACATTTTGGGTAGCTCCACTCAGAGTCCTTCCAGCCTCTTGGGTTTAATATATGCCAAGTGGATATCAATAGCTTCTGTGTTTGGTTCCAAGGCACCCTTATACACCTAGAATCATTTTTTACTCTTCCTGACATTCTTTCAATAATTCTTGACTCCTCCCTCTTCTCCATCCTTCCCATGGCTGTTTTAGCACCTCTTCCCACATTACTGTATTATCCCTGCTCGGTGCTCCTACCTCGAGCTTGTTCTATTTGATTTCATCCTTCAGTGGCTGGCTCCTTATTTCCCACAGGAATAAACTTGGGTGCTTCAGGACAGCATTGAAGGCCTTTCAGTCTGATTTTTACCTCTCCTTGATTCAACTCTTACATTTCACCAATGCCAGAAGTTGGGGTGCGCATGTGCTACATTCTTTCCAGATATGGGCTCCCACCTCATGTCTGCTTATAACTGAAATGCCCTTGCCCAGCCTCACTTTCTTACTTTGGCTAGTTGCTAAATGCATCCCCTCAGTCTTGATTCAAGTGCTCCCGCTTCCTGGAATTGGGTTAGGTGTAGCCCCTCTGCACCTACAACATGACTCTCTTCATTTCATGTGTGATATCTCCTTTTCATGTCTCACTTGTACACTCACTTGTGAGCAGAGACCGTGTATTCAACAAAATCTCTTTAAAAATGTTTACTGAATGGTAAATAAATGATCTAAGTTTATTTCTCTGGTCCAAAACAAATAACCACAATATGATACACCTATCCCACGAAGAGGCCTATTGGGCACCCCTTGAGGGGAGGTGAACTGGAAGCTCTAGTACTTGTGACATGCTCACCAATAACTGGAGGCCTAGATGATTGATGCTATCGGCCAAATATCTGAATGACAGTGTAATGAAAGGATTGGACTCAGGGAATGGGGCTGTGTCTGTGGTTTACTAGTCCTATGAATTGAACTCCCTTTTGGAACTTGATCTTCTTAATCTCCAAAGAAGGCCCTTGAATTAAAGAAACTCAAAGTTCTCTTTAGAGTTCAGGAAATACCATCATCTGAAACAAAGTAGTTTTGCCCAGGAAATAAATTGTGATGAATGGTAGGAGGTGAAAACATTTGCTGTAGACACCTGTCATGACACCTTAGTGAGTATTCCATTTCCTAGGGGGACATTAGGCAAGGCTAGAGACATTGCTGATTGTTGTGACTGTGAGATGGGAGAGGGAATGCCACTAACATGTGGTGGGTAGTAGCCAGGGATGCTGCCAAAAATGCACAGGGCCACCCCTGACTCAAGGAAAAATCTGGGCAAAATGTCAACAGTGCCAAGGTAGAGAAACCCTGCCCGGGGGTTTAGCCCTTCACCTTTGCCTCCTGATTTGCCAATAGGCCCATGGCTTGGGTTATGGAGGTTTCATCTGCTGCACAAAACACAAAGCCACGGCTGAGGATATAGCTCAGTTGGTAGAGTGCTTGCCTTGCAAGCACAAGGCCCTGAGTTCAATCCCCAGGACCGCAAACAAACAAACAAACAAACAAACAAAAAACACAGAGCCAAACACATGTGCCCTCTGCAGACACTAGGAAAGATCCTAGTCATTGGACCATCAAAGAGAGCTCAGGAGTCACCCTGGAAATTTTGTCCAGATCACTACATTCTAGTGTCCTCACTACATGGGCGAGGTTGATTTGGAACCAATGTGTGATATAGTCAAGTTTATAAAATTCACCTTACTCCCATGAACCATTCATTATCTTTTGGGATCCTACTCATGAGGAATTCACAGCCTAGTGGAAGATGCATCCTCTAGGAGCCACATTGCCCTTCTCCCTTTGAAAAGTTTTCTTGAAGCCTTTCCAGCACATCGTGGCTCCCTCTTTGACCTCCTTCTCTTTAATTCCATAGTTCCTGTGGTTTCTATTGCACAGCCGACTGCTTAGTTATATGGCTGGGTGTTACCCATTGAGGGTTCCTGTGTTATAGTCACATTCTTATCTGGATTCCAATCCTTCTAGAAGTTTCTGTGGCCCCTCAATGCCTATCAAATCACCGAGAATATAGTAGGACTTCATTAAAAACTCGTTTGATGGATTTCTACTTAAATAGCTAGTCACAAAATATTACATCTATTAATGAGGTAAGTCTGTCCCTATCAAGTTTATTCTTAATGATTCGTTTTCTCTGTGCATTCCCCTTCTTCTCCTTGCACTTCTACCACAATTTGGGAATTCCAATAGTGGGAGTTTCAAGTGGGTTGGAAGAGACAGAATTGTCAAAAGGGGAAGATGTTATAAAACACTGAAAGTTGGTGGCCCCCTTTCCCTTAAATCTGGCTTGGATGGGAAGTTACCAAAGGAACATTTTCCTAGACCTCTCCCACAGACCAAAAGGAAGTGACTGACTCTTTGCTCTTTTTATATTCTGCTATAATAGTGTGTATCTTAAATGCCCACTGGAGGTCCCTGTACTAAAAGACTTGGTCCCTAGTTTTGTGCTATTGGGAGGTGGTAGAAACTTGGAGGTAGGGCCTAGTGACAGGTCATTAGATTATTGGGAGCATGCCCTGAAAGGGACCCTGGTCTCTTCCTCTTTTTCTCTCTTTTACTTCCAGTCATGAGAGAGGTTTTGTGCTGCCATGTGCTTCCACTATGATATGTCACCTGATCACAGGCCCCAAAGCAACAAGCCCAATTCATCATGGACAGAAACCAGTAAAACTCTGAGCCAGAATAAACCATTTCTCTACAGAAACTGATCATCTTAGGAAGTTGTTACAGTAATGGAAAATGAGTGAACACATATCCCTTTCAAACTTATAGCTGAAATAGAAGCTCAAAGTGTCTGTGATCAGGGAGACATGGCGACAAAACCAATTGATAGGAAAAAGATTTGTATTATCTCCCTCCTCCCGTGTATCTGCTTTCCATTCTCACCTTTGCAAGCAGATATTCTTATAACTAATGTCTAGTTGGGATAAGACTTGGGAATATGACAACTAGGAATCTTTGTGGCTAAAACATACAATTTTCCTATGTTTGTGATGATACTGGCAACATCTGTGGCTGTCAGATGCTCTTGCTTCAACAGAATATATAAAATTTTCAGGACCACTTCCTACATTCCAAGACCAAAGAACATACAATTGGAAATGCTTTTGAAAAACCATCTCTTCAGTTTTAGGCCTAAACTAGTAAAGATATGAACATAAATGACTTATTTTCTATCATTGCTTGCATTAAGTAGTTAATCTTGGGAACTGGCTCATCCAAGTATAATTGGGTAAATAGATTAATTACAGACTTTAAATCTTCATTAATCACACCTGCTAATGAAGATGCTTATAATTTTCTAAGTGTCTATGAGACGCAGGAGACTTGAAACCTGATCCTTGCTTTGACCTGGAACAAATCACTTTACTTGACTACGATGTTGGTGATTGCACTTACCCAACTTGCCTCCAGGTGCACGGGGAGTAATGGAGTATATGGCAATACTCCCTCCCCCTTTAAAAAGAGAGAGAGAGAGAGAGAGAGAGAGAGAGAGAGAGAGAGAGAGAGAGAAACCTTTTGGAACTGTCTCATTTCATCTTGTATGTGGAGCTTCTCACATTAATGTGTGCTGCACCATTATTACAAGAATGATAGGAGGAAAGTGTCAAGGTAGGTCCAGCAAGAAAGGAGGAAGCCAAAGGTCAGGCTACACCCTCTTTCCTCCCCTCTACCTTGATTGTCTCCCATTTGCAGGTCTCCCCATGGTTTCACCAGGTTCCCTCGGGAGAGTTGGAGACTTAGCACTTCTCAGTTGCTGACTATTGGCAGACCAGTGTTCTGCATTCTCTGGGTGGCAGAGCCAAGAAGAGTGGAAACACCCATTCTGACTCTCCTACCCGCCACCTCTGCACCTTCCCAGTCAGCTGGTGCTTCTGTTCTTTGGCGGGCAGCCTGGTTAGCTCACACTGGCTTCCAGGCTCCTCCTAAGGTCGAGTCTTTTTCCCAGCCCCAGGCTCTCCCACGGCATTGCCCGCCAGCCTGGCTGGGATCCCGTATTGTGCTGAGGAGCAAGGAACTAAGTATTGGTGGGAAATATTATGCAATTCCTAGGGATTATGGTAATGTGTATTCACCCTCAATATAATCATAAGTATAGACAGTTAAACACTAGATTATAGGCATCAGAAGTTGTTGACTGTTTACTAAAATCTAAGAGGGTAGTACAATGTTATCCAACAGTACATATTCATTAAAGGAGAAAAAGGAAGTTCTTTTAAATGTCCGCACTGCATATAATTTACTCTGATGAATACCCACAGAGTATGTGTTTCATGTCAAGTGCAAATTAATTTTCCTTCTGGTTCTTTCCCATGAACTTGCCACTAGGCTATAACTATTTAATATCAACACTACTGGAATTCCAGGAAACTCCTCTACTAAATTAGAGTACTGGAATAATTCCCTCTTGTGCTGTCCCTTGCCTCATTCTGTCAGCTCTAAGCATGGGTACCATTGGCTCTGTTAGCCCCTCTACCTTTGGTTCCATGTTTCATGGAACCCCACACATGGGATATCCTCACAGTCTTCCCTGACTCCTGTTACCTGCTCACCAACTCTCTTCTGTGAGTCCTTCACCTAACCTGCAGAGAATCCATTCTCATTTCTACATTATAGAAAATGTAGGGGGAAAAGAAACTACCAATGAACCCACCAGATATATTTGCTTAGGTGCTTTAACATCCATTTTTGGGGTTGACCATCAAACCCTACTCTGAAAGAGTACAAAATTGCTACCTTTAGGATTAAGAGTTAATATTCAGGATGTCTAACTGAATTATTAAAATATAATGAGGTGACATTGATGTTGGAAAATCATTATCTGACTATGTAACAGAATGGGTCCCTGCTCTGTCAAAGGCCAGCCTCTCTCACCCCATGTGTTCTGGATCCCTTCTCACTCTCTCAAAGCCTTTACATTTGTAGTTTTCCCTTCCTATTTCCAATAATCTCTCTCTCCATTGAAACATTCACATAAATTTATTCTAGTACCTCTCATCTTTAAAAAAAAAAAAAAAAAAGGCGAAATTATCTCTTGACTCCATGTTCCCCTTTGCTAGTGTCACCAATTTCATTGTGATGTTTTGTCTTTTGATCCTGTCTCAGATTCCTCTTCTCCATTCTTCTCCTTAACCTGCACCAGTTTAGTACTGGAAATTGTTGCCTCTAACTGGGTGGCTGTGTGCAAAGAGGTAGGTTCTATTATTAGGACAAAGCAGAGAACACACTCAGGGGGACGGTTAACTGTCTGCCATGTGGCAGGACACTGGAATGCTTTGACTTTGAGTTAGGGCAAACTTGTATCTATCTATCTATCTATCTATCTATCTATCTATCTATCTATCCATCCATCCATCCATCATTTATCTTTGACTGACTATATCATGTTTTGTCCTTGTTATAGATTATCTAGGTTGATAGGTTCTGTACTTGAAAAATACCTCTATCTCATTGCTACACATGAGAACAGTCTGCTGACTGGCTAATTGTTGTTCCTTTAGAGATAAGCTGTCTTTTCTCCCTGGCTGCTTTTAAGACTTCTCTTTTTGGTGATCTGGTTTCACAATGATGTAACTTGGGCCTAATTTCTGGTTATTTAGCTTGGGATTCATTTCATTCCTGAATCTGAGAATTTGTATCTTTTATCAACTCTGGAAAATTTCTTGCCATTTGATGTTTGATAATTCCTTTTTCCCATAGAATTTCAATTTCCTGTGCTTTGTGTCTTCTCTTTCTATCTTTTATCATGTCTGTTCCACATTTTCATTTCTTTATGGTGCATTCTGGGTAAGATCTTTGGGCATTTTTCTGTTTGGAAATCTTTCCACCTCTTATATTTTCAAAAAAATATTCTATACATATTTATATTTATATCTTATTATAAAATTATTCTCTCTCTCTTTTTCTTTCTTTCCCAGACCCTTGTGCAGATTTCAACATTAAACAGTTTTACACATCAAGTTTCAGATGTTTATTCTTAATAAGATAAATCTTAATGATACACCAAAGTGATTTTTGTGCAGTTAGGGGGAAAACATCCTCTCCTAAGTAGACAATTGTGTGGATTGCTTCTAATAAACTTTGTTCCAAGCAGTTTTTAAAAAGGAAAATTTTAGTTTAAAAGTCCCAGTCTTTCCTCACTTTGCTGCAATCTATAAGCACTGAGTGAACATTGTACTGTCGGTGGGAACCGTAGGGTTAGGGATTTTCTTTCTGTTCTACCTGACAGAGGATTGAACATTCCTCCAATCCTACGTAGTGTGTAGTGCTGCTCTGATCCTCCTGCTCCAAAAGTAGTCATATCCAACTGGGTGCTTTTTGCTAAAAGAATGTGTTGTGTTGGGTACCTCAGAAATTGTTAGTATGTTGAATGTCACTATTAGATACAAAATGGGCATCTAGATACTGGATGCTGAACAGGTCAGACCTACTCTTAGCCAAATTCAATTGTCTTGTGGAAGAATAATTCACATGAAATTGCTGGTACATGATTATCTCACTACAACAAACACCCTGTGGTTGCCTAGGCATTGATAACTGCCTTGGTGAACACATCTCTCAATTTCCATAAGTCACATTTACTTAAATACCTAGTTCTTAAAAGCTGGCCATTGACCTTCCAAAACAGAAACTGCTTCAAGAGTAGAGTCGCAATGGGTTCTTGAGAACAGCTCTAGATTATCCGATGGAAACTTCTTTATCATTGCTGGGGAGAACATGCACTTAGATGCAGTGGTAAGGTCTTAGGGGAACATTTTCAACACTCCCGGATCATTGGATCTACCCCCTTCAGTGCTAAGTGGTGGTGGTGGCGGTGGGGTAGCTGTGTTAGGGTTAGGTTTCTGTCAATACTGGCAATAGTTTGGGCTAAGTGATAGCTGGGCTTGGGTGTTATACTCTCTTTAGGTTAAAACCCCAGTTGTGACACTACATGAACTTCGAAAATTCCCAACCTCTCTGAGCTTAGCTCCCTCAAAGGAAAGACATGGATAATAATCGTGTAGGCCTCCTGTGAGTACTCAGTAAGACAAGGTAAAGCATTTAACACAGTTCTTGGCACATGTTAAGCACTCAAGAAATGTAAGCTCCTGGTTTTAAGGGTGGTGATGGAAAAAGTGAGCAAGAGAAAAAGCTCCAGGCTCTGTTTTCACTTGACCTAGTACTGTTTTGTTTTGCTTTTTTCTCCCTCCTGATTAATTCCTCATCCAAAAGCACAGGATGTGAAACTGTCTTGTCTCCACTTATATCCTGGTTCTGCTATTTACTAGTTAAGTGACCGTAGAAAAGCATATTGCTTAGAATGGGTAATAAAATAACACATCTCTTGTCTTGTCACAGAAAGGTTTGTATTTCACTCACGCAGTTGGCTGTGGGTCTAAGGAAGCTGTCCTCTCTGTGGTGCTAAGCCATACAGGCTGTTTATTCTATGTGATTCCCAACATAAGTCCTCCACAATAGCCCTGGCAGAGAAAGAGCTGAGGGTTGGGATGGAAATACTGGGGGGCTGTGTAATTGGTAAGAATTCCTGACTTTACAAATGAGGAACCTGACGCTGAGAGGTTGGACACTTTGTTCAAGGTCACACGGCCTGGATTTAAAGCCACAATCTGTGTAAATCAAAAAAAAAAAAAAAAAATTCCTGTTTCTGCCACAGAAAATCTCTATACCTCTCTGTGTCTCTTTCTTCTTATCTATAAAATGGAAATAATCCCTCCCATGGCAGTTATGGGGATTAATAGTACATATGGAAGATTAATAATACATTTTTCAGGATCCTGGCAGGAAACAGATGACATACTGACAAGACTTTGTTGTTCTTAGGAGAAAATAATTTTTGAGACTAAGTTCATAGGTGTGGGCAGAATTGAGGACCACTAAGGGGTATGTCTAAGATCAGATCCTTTGATGCAGGTCAAGCTCAACTGGAACCCAAGGAGACTATGATACATCTTGTAGAGGTCAGGCCCCCTTGGACACAGAGTTGGCAGATCTAAGTGTGGGTAGAGGAGTGATCGGAACAGTACTTAGGATATTAGGTGCTCAATAAACCTCCACTAAACCTGTAAAGCTCAGTCTACCTCACTGTAGGGCAGTTGGGCTTGTGGAGTGTTGATGACTTATCATACTTCACCTTGGTCTGGTTTCATTTTCTGAACTTTTTCTTCCGCTTCACTGAAACAGCTAGTGAAAAAGCTATGACTGTGGAACTCAGGTTTCAGTCCAAATGCAGACAGCCATGTCTGTGACCAGAGACCCAGTCAACACACACATGTATCTGTTGAGTTGGCATGAGGATGCAACATTCTTCCTCATATAGATAGAGCTACTGTATCTCTACTTTAATACTTTTGGCTCCCTGATACTCCCTGGAGAAGAAGGAGGAATGATTAGGGATCTTCAGAATTCAGTCCCCACAGTTGGGATCCTCATCTCCCACACCCCCAAGCTAATATAATATAAAGGTCTACCAATTGACCTCCCTGCTCCAAGTCAACTCCATTCTAACAGTATTATGCCACTTTTTAAAAACAGTCAGTGCCTCCTTCTTTCATGGAGAAAGAAGTCCCATCTCCCCGGCCTGTTATACAAGCTGTTATTCATTTCTTCCTCACCTCCACAGCACCCTCCACCTAAGGACTACTCCAGTCACGTGTTCACAGTTTTCCACATTTTCTTCCTTGGATCTTGGCTCCCAATGGAGCACCCATGGTCACTTGGTGAAGTCCTACTTCTCATTTAAGGGTCAAGTCAATACCAACCTGTGTAAAACTCCTTTTCTCAATGCCCCCAAGAAGGAAAAATCCCTTTTCATCCTCCATGTTCTTTTGTGACTGTTGTTGGCTCCATGCTTGTCTGTTATGTGTGTGTGCTTCTCTCCTTTCCTAGATTATAAGCAAGTCACCAGAATCATCTTCAGTCTTCCTCTTCATTTCATCATCATCTTTCTTATGGTGTCTAGCTGGTATTTTTCATGCAGTAGATACTTAATAAGTATTTGTGGAATTGAAATCAGTCCAGTTCCATTTTGAATCTATTTCAAAAGTAGCTCCCTAGAGAGTTGGGGGAAAGAGAAGCCCCCATTGCCCAGTCTTTAATTTAGGTAAATCTCTTTTTGAAATGCCATAATTTCAAACTTGTACCAATAGATGAAGCTGGAACCATAAGGAGGTATAATGTAGGGCAGAGGTTGATGAACCAGGCAGGAAGCTCTTCCTGGTAGGTCTTCCAGGCTTCGTATCAATCATTAAAAGAATATGAAGGTAGCCGTGCTGGCTGTAGTTTTCATTAGAGAGCACAGATCTGGGAGGAGTGGACCTTTCCTTTTGTTTTGCACAGCAGGCAAAGGAGTCTGGTATTGGCTAATGGCTTTGTGATCTCCCATGGCAAATCAGTGTGGGGCATGGAAACAGAAAGTCTGGCTCTCCCTAAGGTGCCTATCAAAAGGGAGTCATAGAGATTCTGTCCAGAAAATTTGCATACACAGGTCTGGGGAGAGGGTAGGTGAGTAGCCACAATCCCTGCTCACCTCTTGCAGCCTCTTGGTCAATTATTTCTTTGCAAAATTATCTTCATCTTTATTATTTGAATTACTAAGAAGACTTTCTCTCCTCCAACACAGTCTGGAAATTGTGGGCAGTCACCTTCCCTGAGATGGACTTCAGAGCCTCAGCTCCCCACGGCTCTGCTCTCACATTCCCTCTGGGAAGTTGCTGGGTGTTTCCTGTTCCCCTGACCTACCCCCTGCTGCTGCCCCAGAACAGCAGGACTCTGCTCCTCCCAGTCTCTCCCTTCTCTAAGCAGTGGCGGCCTAGAAATAATATCCTGTGTTTGTGCAGCATGTTCCAGCAAGACTTCCAAAGCCCTTTGCAAACGTCAGCTCATCCTCGCTGCACCTCTCCCTTTTCTCACCATGTCATGGCAAGGAAATAGTGCAGCATGTGGTTTGATAGAATGTAAATTGCATTTACAAGATAAAATAGGGGGAAAAATTACCTCCCCCCCAAAAAAATATAAAATAGGAGTTTTAAAAAATGGGAAAAATCAGAAAGCCTAAGTCCTTCATTTCAGAATAAAGTTCACTCTGGAGTTTATCTTTAGATTCTGTCCATCTGACTGCTTTCTTGGTGATGTTTCAGACAGTGCACTGTCGGGGAGCAGTTTCCCTGTGTTTTGCTAGCCTGATGATATCACTGAAAACAGGACCTGAGTTTGTGTAGAACCGACTGTATGTATTAAGGGAGCTTACTATAGTTTTGACTCAGTTGGAAGAATTAAGTTTAACTCCTTGACCTTCCTAATAAATTCCCCATTTTATGGATGGAAAATTGAAGAGTCAGAGATGAGCCAGATCCCTGAATTCATACCTCTTTCCATTGGACTGTGGCTCTGTATTCTGCTGAATTTGATGGGACATGTGAGGTTTAGACTTGAAGACCACAAATGTTCCCATTCATCTCTCCACTTCAATTGCTTGTTTAGGGGCCCTGGGAACAGTTAAGTGTATGTCTTCAGCTTCTAGCTGCTTTGCCTTTTGCCTTGGCCCTGCCACTTTCAGTGTTTCAAGTAGAAACCTCATCAGGTAGCCAAGTTCCCAGCCACTTTCTCAGCACCTAACATCCATGGATTAATTCATATCCCTCTCCTCAGCCTTTACCATCTTTGGGCTCATCCAATTATCACTTAGACTTAAAAGTTCATGCAGCTCTGAACTCAATCTCAGATCTATTCTACCCAGTGGAACCAGAAAGATACTACTAAGGCCAAGCTCAGACACCATTCCTGTTCAAAAAGGGAATGGCATCCTCCCACAATGAATTGAAGTCTTGAGTCTTCAGCAGGCCATAATATAATCTTGATTTGCCCAAAGCCTAATTCCTACCGTCCCTTTATGTATGGCCTATGCTCACATTTCAACCAGACTTTTTGCCAGGCTTGAAGTTGCTCCAAACCTTCCTATTCCATTCATTAGTATTCATTTGCTCTGTTTCCTCACCCTAGAATGCTCTCCCCAATTCCCATTTCCACCAAGTCAATCTTGTTCTTTTTTCAAAATCTTTTTCTAATGAAGGTTCCCTGAAGTTGAAATCCTATATACCTTCTTGAAAGCCCCCAAGCAGATTGTATTTCTCTCAGAGAACTAATTTTACACCACCCTATAGCAAAACTCTTTTTGTCTTATCCAAATGCAATTTATAGTGTATATTCCTGAAAACAAGTATGTACCTCCTCTCTTCCTTTGTTTTTCCACAGTACATATTGTGGGGCATGACATAATAGATGCTAAATAAGTGTTTGTGGGCTATATGGATGAATATGTACACTACTAAGTGCTCAATAAATATCTATTGAAACTTATTTGTTAATGATTCCTAATTCTACTTCTCCAGCTATGACTTCATCTAACCTCCAGTTTTGTATTACAGATGCCTTCAAGAATACATATCCAAAACTGAACTGATCATCCCTTCACCTGCCCCCACTTCAGCTTCATTACTTTTCTTTTTGTCTCACAAATTCTCCCAGCTTGTACCTTTGTAAGATTTACTTTACATGGAGGCTCAATGAACATCAGAAACTCGATCAAGTAGCCAAGTTCCCAGCACCTAACATCCATGGATTAATCAGTATCACAAAATTATAGGATGTCAGAGCTGGAGGCAACTGTGATGCTACCCTTTCATTACAGACGAAGAAACCAAGCTCCCAAAGGGATTTGCACAGAACCAGAGGAGGAGCTATCACAAGACTCCAATCTTCTCATTCTTGGCCAAGGTGTCTCTGTCCTCATTAGATCTGACATGACCTTTCTAAGCTCTTTTGTTTTTCCAGGTGCTTCAGGTGGTTATTTTCCAAGTTGCTACATGCTTCGGCATCTTTTTCTGTGACTCCCACGGAGTGATATTTGACAGTACAGTTCTTCAGAATCTGCAGCTCAGGGCTTACACAAAGCTGTTGCCTTTTCTACAACAGTCTGCTATAACGTAAATCACATTAACTGTCCCCCCTCATTACCTACCCCTCCCCACCGTCCCTGTGCCTGATGAGCCTGTTTTTCTAGAAACTTCTAATGTGTAGCTCGTAGGAACTTTCCATTACTAGCCAGGTTCAATTTCTTTTCATCTTATCTAACACCCTCTACAAAGCTAAAGATATTTTGAAGCTTTGAATAGTTAATCAACTCAACAAAAGGTTATTTAGAGCATGATTTAAAATGACCAAACATCCATAGAACACAGTTCTAACTAGACAATATGCACTCGGGCTAAATCATCCAAGCTCACAGACAACCCTCAGAGTGACACCGATCGGAAATTACTCATGTACATCTGGTCTGCTGAGCTTAACAGGGCCCTGAGAGCTGCTCAGTTAGCTCTTCCCTCTCCAAGGCAGGGAGATGGAGAGAAACAATATTTTTTGAGGACTTGCTATGCACTTTACATATGTGATCTCCTTGAATTAAATCTTCTTATTAATTCAGTGTGGTAATATTCTCATTTTACCAAACAAACAAGCACATATAAAAGTCTAGTCACTTATACAGGCAGATATAAACAGAAGCAGAGCCATTCTTTCTCTGGTTCCAAAGACTAAGCTTTGACTATTTCACCTGTGATTTTCTTCCTGTCTGCCTTTCTTCCTTCCTTTTCTTTCTCGTTCCTTCTTTCCTATTTTCTTTACTACTTTCTTTTTTGAGAAACCAAATGTTTTTTTTTTCCGCTTTAAATGATTTATAAAACTTGAATACATAAAACATGTAAGAGCAGAGTTGTTTTGCTTTATTCATAATGGTCAAAAACTGAACACACCCCAAAAGTCCACCAACAGGTGACAAATTAACGTTGGTATATCCATCCAATGGAATACAGTTCAGCAATAAAAAAGGAATGAAGTAGTGATACATGCAGGTTGGGTGGATCTTAAAATAATTATGCCAAGTGAAAGAAGTCAGACACAAAAGAATATAATAATTCCATTTACCTGAAAGTTTAGAAAAGGCAAAACCAACCTATGGTGACAGAAAGCAGAGCAGTGGATTCCTGGGGAAAGAGTGCTTATTGTAAAGTGACTGAGGAAACTTTTAGAGGTAGTGGAGATGGTTCTGTGTGTGGATTATGGTGGTGATGAATACATCCATCAATAAAAATGTGCACATTTTTATCATTGTGTACAAATTATACCTCAGTAACATTAGGGTTTTTGTTTGTCTTTTAAAGTAGAGTTGCTATATGGAGGAAGGAATGTCCTACCTTGACCCTGGTAGTAAACTTTCAACTCCTCAAGGAATCCTGAGATTGCTCCGTGGAAATCTGCATCTTCAGGAATCTGTTTAACTACATCAAGATGCATCACACAGCCATGTCACCCAGGCAGTTCAAGCTTTATAAAGACACAGGACCTGTTCATTTAAGAGTAAACTGCTTCAACATGCTTTCTGAGGGGTGCATACTTCTGACAAAAGCTCTGTCTTTGATAAAAAGAAGCTTCTGGTATAGCTTTGGTCTCTTTATTGTAGAAAGAATGGTAATGCAGAGTTCATGTTAGATCAATGAAACTCGGGAATTTTTATGAATGGAAGTGTGTGTGTGTGTGTGTGTGTGTGTGTGTGTGTGTGTGTGTAATGCATATGCATTTGTTTTGCGACATTAAGATACAGGAAATATTATGTTTTATTGTTCTAAATAAAATAGCATCCAGCCCCCAGACTTGACTGAGCAGAGCAGTGTCGGTGTCAGTATCAGTTTTTATTGCCTCAGAGCTGGGCAAGAGTCCTGTTGTATTTATCAGTCCAGAGAATAGAAGCGTCTCTGTCATTGAGTCCATTCTGGTCAAAGTTAGGTGTCCAGTGTCAACCTCTAGTGGTCCTTTTCAAAGTTCTGCAGCTCTGATCCCAGACTGAAGCCAGGGACCTTGCACCAAAACTCTACACAGATTTCTTAGGCACCCTGAAATCATGCCCCTGTGGAGTTCTGGATTCAAGGGACCCTGGTCCCTCTTACCTCCAGTTGCTCCCAACACCCTCTCTTCTCTGAGGGTTGAGGAATCTTCCCTCTCTACTCTTCACCCTCCTCTCCTCCCTCTCCCAATCAGTATTTATCTCCTATGATTCTGGGAGCCTTTTCTAGGGCAATTCATCTAAATCCCCCTCATGGACCTGAAACAGAGCTGGCAAAGGGCAGAGGGTAGGAGAGTAACATGGAAAGGGCAAGGGGGAGGACATCACAGTCTGCCATTCCATCTGGTCAAGGGGATCTTTTATTCTTTCTTGGTGAATCTACAACAGGAAAAGATGAACCAGGAATTGGAAAAGATGAACCAGGAATTAGTTTGTTCATTAATGACTCCATCAATTGAATGGGAGAGTTTCTATTTATATTTATATAAAATCTATAAAGAAAACACCGTGCTTATCTCATTCACAGATTTCTTCACTGTACTGTTTGGGACAATAAAGGTGAAGGATTAGTGTTGGAAGAAAGAGAGAGAGAGAGAGAGAGAGAGAGAGAGAGAGAGAGAGAGAGAGAGAGAGAGAGAGAAAGAAAGAAAGAAAGAAAGAAAGAAAGAAAGAAAGAAAGAAAGAAAGAAAGGGAAAAGGAAGTGGCCAGAAGAACATTCACCACACTACAATTGGTTAACTTCGGGAAGTTGAAATCTGTGGGGGCTCTCACTTAACTGCCATTTACACTTCTGTATTGTTGCATCAAATTTTTTTAGTGAACATACATTTATATGAATTGTATTTGTTTTGGTTACTTTATCATTGCTGTAACCAAAAGACCTGACAAGAAAAAAAGTAGAAGAGTAAAAGTTTGTTTTCACTCAGTTTCAGAATCTCAGTCCTTGGTCGGCTGATTCCATAGCTCTGAGCCTGCAGTGAGTTAGAACATTATGGTAAAAGGTGTGGCAAGCACTTGGGACATGACAGCCAGGAAGCTCAGCAAGAAAGCTCTGCTCCCAGGGACAAAATATAAACCACAAAGGTACACCTTTGATGACCTACTTCTTCCAGTCACTCCCCACCTGCCTAAAGTTTCTGCACAGTTAATCTATGTCAGTGGATTAATGCATTGATTAGGTTAAGGCTCTCATAACCCAATCATTTCGCCTCTGAAATTTTTTGCACACAGAATTTACTGAAAGACATAGGGCCAGGTAGAAGGAGAGTGTCATTCAAGAAAGAATTAGCTGAGCTGTCTGGAGCAAGTAGATGTGAGGTAAGACAGGAAAGAAATAAAAGATAAATAGAAAGGAGACAAAAGGAAGGACAAGGAAGATAAAATCTAAAAGACTTGTGCTTAAGTTCTTCATACCTTCACTCCCAATGCCAGTTTTCCTCCCAAGTCTCTTACTTCCAAATTTCTGGGAAATCTACAGATCCTCACTCACAGTCTTAAAGTTACTAGAATTTCACCCACATATGGTAATTAGCCCATGAATACATATATTTTTATAATAGATTGAATAAGGGGAAATATGAAACCTATAATATAAGGTGCTTTGCCTGAAACCTGTAATACAGGGTACCTTCCCAACTTTACCTATCAATCAAATAATGGAGAAGGTGTCAATCTGAGGATCCTAGCAATGCCAGATCACCAAAAACCATCTTGTGATTATTGGCTGATGTCATCTTCACTACCTTCTCATGCCCACCCCTCTCCTTTAAAAGGAGAGCCTAAACTCCAAGTGTCTCTTACCCTTGAGGTGGCCCACATCCTCTCTTCTTTCCTAAATAAAACTCCATGCCTCAATATCTGACATGTCTAGAAATTCTTTCCTACAGTGTTTGTCAAGGATCCCATCATCCTGAGGACCTCCTCAGACCACCCCCAGTGACAGATGTTTCATAAGCCACAATCTCTGTAACTGGCATAAGGTGGAAGCGAAAGCATCTGTAAGTTTACTGGGTGAGCTGAGAGTCTTGGTTGATGTTCTCCATTATTCTTAGAGCAATGGTTATTGCTGAACAAGCAAGACCAGGACTAGGGCAGACAAGGTACGAGGCCACTTATCTGGGGCTCAAATTGAGCTGAATGCCAACAAGTTCAGACATTTAAAAAATAATATCCTTTCAAGAATTTAATTTTGAAACATTTATAGACTGATAGGAAGTTATAACAATGGTGAACCAATGGTGCCATCTTATATCTCTATAGTATAATATCAAAACAAAGATATTGTTATGAGAACATTACTGTCAATTACACAAGAGAGGGCTTTTTTGTTGTTGTTTTTGAGGCTGGATTTGAACCCAGGGACTTATGCCTGCTAGGATGCTAGGTTAACACTCTACCAACTGGACTATATCCCCAGCCCCTGATGGCCATTTTTAAAAAACTTGTATTTGTGTGTGTGTGTGTGTGTGTGTGTGTGTGTGTGTGTGTATAGCTGAATGAAATTAAGGATAAGTAATATTGTAATATAATATATGGATTTTTTGGTACCAGGGATTGGACCCAGGGGTGCTTAACCACTGAGCCACATCCCCAACCCTTTTTATTCTGAGAGAGGGTTTCACTACACTGTTTAGGGCCTTGCTAATTTCCTGAGACTGACTTTAAACTTTTGATCCTCCTGTCTCAAGCCTTCCAAGCTGCTGGTAATCGATTACAGCTGTGTGCCACTGTGCTGGACTTAATGTAATAATTTTTATGTAATAATTTTAAAGATCAGAATTAATGCCAAAAGGCCCCCATGATGAACAAAATATCAAGGTTTTAAATAAAGACAATATCTATAAAAGCTCTGTGTTAACCATGTTGGTACCTGAAGCCAAAGGAAGTAACAGTGATACTTGTTGTCATGGATTTTTTTACATTAATTTTGATTTTTAAGAACACTGTATTACAGGAATATTCATCTTGACAACTGAGTTTTTGGGGCCCCCCTAGGTTTTGTGCGCTAGATGAGTGCCCTGCTTGCCTGTGCGCCAGGCTTTGCAAGTGAGGGCACCGTGAGGTAGGGCCCTGTGGGGCACTTGCCTGAAGGCAGGAGTGTGGAGAATGAGCCTCTCCCTGCTGCTCTTTTCTGCCGCCATCTGCTCTGCTTTCTGGGTCAGGCAGGGTGGTGCTGGTATTGTGATTCAACCCCAATGTCATGCTGCAAGACACAGGGATTCCTTCTCCGGGCCAGATGGATCGCAGCAGTCTGGCTCTGTCCCCTCTCTCTCGTCCCTGGCTTCCTCCGGAGCACAGCTCTTCCCTGAACTGAGCAGTCATAAAGCACACCACCTCATCTTTGTGCCAAGAAATTCAAAAGGGACAGTGATTTATCTCCATTTTTCTTTCCTGGATATTTTCAGTTTTATACTAGGATTTCATTGGGTGGATCTTGATTTGCTAGGGCTGCCACAACAAAGCACCCAAACTGTGTGGCTTCAACAACAGACATTTATTTCTGACAGTCCTGGAGTGTGGAAGTCAGAGATTCCAGGTGCTTGGTGCGGTTGATTCCTCCTGAGGCTTCTCTCCCTGGCTTGCAGATAGCTGTCTTCTCCCTGAGTCTTCTCATGGTCTTCCCTCTGTATGTTTCCTTGTCTTCCCCTTCAGAAGGACACAGGTTATATTGGAATAGAATTCACCCTAATGGCCTTATTTTAACTGAATGACCTTCCTGGAGGTCCAATCTCCAAATGCAGTCATATTCTGAGGCATTGGGCCCATTGGGATTTTAATACATAAATTGGGGGAAGGGGACATAGCAATATTGCCCATAACAATATTTTAACCACTTTTTTTGTCACAGAAAGTGCATGGGAAGTGAAATGAAGAGAAGTACAGAAAAGGTAAGTCATCAGTAATAGATTCAGTTCATTCCATCATTCAGTTCATTCAATCCATTCATATGGATTGCCTTTGTTTTTAATTGCATTGACTTCCAATACTGATAGGTTACTTTGGCACATATTTGTACTCTGGCTGCCCAGCACATTTTTCTCCTTCCTCCTTTCATCTTGACTACATACCTAATGAAAGAAAGCCATTGAAGTCTTTCTCTAGGCTTCTTACTTTGGAGTAACAAATAAGTACTAGGAGGATGTATTCTCAGGCCATGAGAAGCTGCCTCCTATGGCACATGGAAGAAGCCCATCAGCCACCAAAGATAATAAGGCCAAGACACCACAAGGACAGTAAGACAATCCTGGATCCAGATAGCCTATCATGGGCTCTATCCCTCATTCCCTCTCACCTGGGTCATTACTTTTGTTTTTGCTTAACTTAATTAAAGTTATGCTTCTGTCCTTTGTAACATCAAAAGTCTTGACTCATATGTTTTCTGTGAGCTGTAAGAGATCCTGGATGTGAACCAAAGGCCTGTTATTTTATCTGTGCTTAGGTCCTAAAGAACTACTTCATTTTAGATTTCAAAAAGGTTTCTGGGGATGATATATTTCTTTTCTGCACTTAAGTTAAACCGCTTATGAAAAGAAATTCAACAAATTTAAAATAGCAGGGTAGGACAGTTTCAGAATTTGAGACAAAAATATTTTGAAACCAAGCAATACTAATGTGGTTTATTGGTTTTGTTCATTTTGGGACATAATGAGGCAGGAGAGTATTGGCACTCTGAAAGCAACATGTAGAGATGGTCACTGTGACCCAATGCATCACCTTTGGTACCTTTAGGGATCCTTTGGGAAAGGCCTGGTTGTATTCACCACATTGTGCCAAACACTATAAACACAATGTAAGTAAGACAGGTCTTTGTCTCCAAGGTCATCTTCTTGTTGCAAAGACAAAGATGTTTATAAAAATGTAAATCCAATAGAGTATTAAATTTTTTATTGAAATGCTAACATAACTGGACCCCGAAGTAAACATGGCACAGAGTACCATGTGCAGAATTTGTGAAGGAAATGTTGAAGTTGGCTCCATTTATCTTAGACCCCTCAGTCAGATGGAGAATATTAAAAAGGGACCAGAGAATGGAAGTGCAGGTGAGTGGGTTGGTACTAGATCCTTCGCCATAAGCCTAGGGCAGCGACTTTCCTGGGGCCACTTAGAGGGCTTTGAATGAGTTTCTTGTATTTGGGAGGCTTGAAGAATGGCCTCATGCCTAAGAAAACCAAAGGTGCCTGTGACAGTGGAATAGAAGTGGTGACACTAGACATAACCATACACCTGAAGTTTGATTGAATAAGGCACAGAGTTCTCTGTGGATCCAGTGGAGCTGTGCAAAAGAAAGAACTCCATTCTAGTTTTCTCAAATAAGCTGATCAGAGGGACCAGGAAACTGAGTAAGAAGCACAAGTACCCCTGGGCAGGAAAGGCTGAGGAAGCAGTGAGACAAGGTCCTATTGATCAGAATTTCTGAGGAACCCAGTAGATAAACAACCCTCCTTCACCACTTGCCTGGTACAGAGAGCATAGAGCTAACCAGTCAACTAAGGACAGCCCTCTACACTCACCTCTCCTCTATCCCTCTTTCTCTACCCTGACCACAATACTGGGAATAGGAGAGGTGTGCAAAACCACCTGCCCTCCCCTATAAGCAGGCTGCCTGTCAATCTTAGCACGGGGATGAGAGGAAATCTTAACTTTGAGTGAAGGCTGAAGCATTAGATTAACACTTTAGAGTGAATGTTTTTATTTCTTAATATTTATGATGAACACAGAGCTGTCTTACCTGAGTGAGCAGAGAAGTCAGGGTTCTGCCTAATTCTTCACCTGAGGGTAATGTGCTAGCTTGCAGTTACTATGGCAAAATACCTGTTGCTTCAAGCCTGTGGCAGAAGCAACCATGGTGGGAACACATGGTGAAAGGCCAACTGGGAAACAGAGTGGGTGGGGAGAGAGGGAGAGAGAGCGAGAGTAGGGAATGGGATCCCAATATCCCTTCCAAGGGCACACCCTCGATGTCCTAACTTCCTTCCACTAGGCCCCACCATTAAAAGTTCTACCCCCTCCCAATAGTGCCACTGGCAGGCAACAAATCCTTTAACAGATGGGCCTTTGGAGAACATTTCAGATCCAAACCATAGCAGGTAGGGATGATTGCCTTCCATAAGTATATTTAAAAGAACAATGGGAGAGAAAATTAAGTTTGTTTTGAGCATATACCATGTGTCAGCAGCTTTAAGAATGTTATCATGTAATGGTATATGTTAAGAGCTAAATACCAAAAATAAGAACAATAAAAATAACTTGTACTCAGTATAAGACATTTACTGAATATTTGCCTTGGGCAAAGAACTACCTGGGAACACAAATACTGATATCATGTAGTTCTCCACACTTGGGGCTGGCAATCTAAAGAAGGAAGACCAATACAAACATGATTAACTCTGACCTGAGGTTGACCAGGAGGACAGCTGTCAATCAAGGCACATGTCTCTTGCTAAGGAAAGCACCAGCAGCAAGTGTGTGCTGACAGGAGGTGGAATGCAGCCAGGGAAGGAGATGGCTCACACTCTCTTCAGCTATTTATATTTTCTCCTGCTATTTGCAAGTATGCTAAGTTTGTGTTTATTTTATCACTTGCTATTGTTTTACAAATAGAAGGCCTGTTTCTTATTCTTATAAACAGCAAGCTCATGAACAACAAGAGGAAACTAAAAACTTCTGAACTCTCAGAGTAGGTCTTGGCCCCAATATTTTGGAGACAACTTATTTTTAAATGCAATGACATAGAATATGGGGAAAGGAATTTGAAGAGGAAGAACAGCCACTCATAGAGTCTCTATCTTCTTATAAGAGATTGACAAAATCTGTTGACCAAATATTCATCTAGAAAGTAGAAGCAAGAGGGATGGGAAGACTCTTGTTCTTCCGTCATCTTGTCCTGACCCCCAGTCACCCACTCTTTCGCTCCAAAACCCTTCCTCTTCTGAAGGGCATCTCTGTCACATGTTTTAAACCACATGTGACCAGTCCAAGAGGACATGGGCAGCACAATCCCAGAATTCTGAGAGAAATGAAGAAGACTCTAAATGTAGTTAGTATACATTCCCAGCTGAGAAACTTCATGGACAGTTTGTTCTCAGAATAAATGACTGTGGAGACTTATCAAACTCAGCAAGAAAGAAAAGAAGTAGAAAGAGGGAATGGATCAGCCTGGAGTGCACAAAAAGCGGGGGTGAGGCCCTTGCTCTGTGTAGGGAGCAGCTGCCATGAGGAGCTGGCAGGAGCAGTGCGGGACTTTGTCAGGTAGAGCCATGTGGTATTGCCACTGTCTGGGCTTCCACAGCAGGAGCCACAGGCTGTTCACACCAAACGGATTCATCTTGCCAGGTACATTAGTGTCCTGTGGCCGCCATAACAGATTAGGGATACTAGGTGACTTAGAACAACAGAAACTTAATTTTCTCAGAGTTCTGGAGGCTAAGAGTCTAAAATCAAGACGTCAGCAGGCCCAACCTCCTTCTGAAAGCTCCGAAACAAAAATCCTTCTTTGCTTCCAACATCCAGTAGTTTCGGGAGTTCCTTGGCTAGCAGTCACATTGTTCCAATTTTTGCCACCATCTTCACATAGTATTCTTCTCTGTTTCTCTGTGCGATCTCTCCTCTTATAAGGAGACTCATCTTAATCCAACAGGACCTCACTTAAGTTTAATGAATTACATCTTCAAAACCTCTTCCCAAATAAGACATGAATCTGGGGACTTAATTAAACTCACTGAGTCTTGATTCCACATTCACTAAGCAACATTCTGATTTTGTTCTGTAGAGCTGACTACATTAACCTATAACTTACCAATTTATGTTTCTATCTTCTTCTTTTTTTGGGTGGTGCTGTGGATTGAATTCAGGGCCTCGAGCATGCTAGGCAAGAACTCTACTGCTGAGCTATAATTCCAGCTCAACTTATGCTTCTTGCTATAAACTTAAAACATCATTCTGGCTTTATATGATTGATGTGCTTCTACTAAACCTCCATAGTCACACATTCCCAGAATAAATAAGGTCTCCAGAATTTCCCACATGGGAACTTTCACACATTGCATGTATTATTCTTTTAATGTTATGGTTTGGATATGTCGTGTCCCCCAAAACTCATGTGTTAGATGATTCAAGAATTTTCAGAGGTGAAATGATTGGGTTGTGAGAGCCTTAACCTAATTTTATGTACATTATTCCACTGATATGGATTAACTGGCTGGTAACTTAAGGCAAGTAGGGTGTGACTGGAGGAGGTAGGTCAGTGGGTGTGTTTGTAGTTTATATTTTGTCCCTGGAGAGCAGAGCTCTCTGCTTCTCTTTTCTGTGTTCTAAGCTACTTTCCTCTGCCATGCCCTTTACCTTGGGACCAGAGGTATGAAGTTGACCAACTGTGCATTAAACCTCAGAAACCATAAGCCCCAAATAAACTTTTCCTCCTCTATTTGTTTTCATCAGGTACTTTTGTCACAGTGACAAAAAAAAAAAAAAAAAAAAAAAAAAAAAAAAACCGACTAGAACCCTTAACATTAATAAGAGCTTCATGAGCAGGGTGTGGTGGCACATGCCTATAATCCCAGCAACTCAGAAGGCTGAGGCAGGAGGATTGCAAGTTCAAAGCCACCCTCAGCAAAAGTAAGGTGATAAGCAACTCAGTGAGACCCTGTCTCTAAATAAAATCCAAAATAGGACTGGGGATGTGGCTCAGTGGTTGAGTGCCCCTGAGTTCAATCCCTGGTACCCTGCCAAAAAGAGAGTTTCATAAAAACAAGTATACCAAGTTAATTTTATTTACCACTATATATCCTCACTTAGCATAGTGTGTGTATAATAGTTGTTCAATGATTTCAAATAAACTAAATAATAAACTAATTTCAAATAAACTAATTTCATTAACATTTTAATGTATTATGCTCAATATGTTACATGAAATAACAATCAGGTTTATGATAGCAGCATTTTGAGATAAGGACTAGATATATATATATATATTTAAATATATATATATATATAGTTTTTTTTGGGTGGTGGTGCAGGGGATCATACCCAGGGTCTCACATTTGCCAGGCAAGCACTCTACCACTAAAGCTATATTCCCAACCCGATACTACTTTTCACGTCATTTTGAAGACAGAAACTGAGGCTTAGGAAGGACAAGTGGCTCATCAATCTCTGGAAACCATTCAATCTAAAGATCAAGAGTGGTTACTTTAGGTTAGTGTAAGACACCTGCTCTCAGCCTGATCTGACTGCTCTTCATTATTTGAAACATGATCCAGTTAAGATCTATACAGTGCAGTTGGTTGACAGGTTTCCAGTTATAAAAAATTACTGGTTCCCTCTCATCGTTTTTTTTTTCTCCTTGCAATTTATTTGTTGAGGAAATCTGGAGTTTCCCACAGTCTGGTGTTTCTGATCATATCCCTAAGGGATGGTTTGACATGTTACTCTATCCACTGTATTTTTTGTAGGTTGGTGGTTAAATCTAGGGCTTGTTCAGATTTTTGCCGAAGAGGCACATAATGTTTGAGTATCTCTCTTTTGGTGATGTTAGTAGCTCTTGGTAATCATTGCCTAGAACCATAAATTATATATTGCAAAATTATGGCATTCTATCATTCCTTCTTCATTTATTAGTGGACTACTTCTTTAAAGAGAAGCTTCTCTTCCTCAACCTATTTGGTTATAGTGTGGCACAATTTGGTTAGGAAAAATGAATTCTCCTCCTGATACCTTTAGTGTGAAATAGGATTTAAATACAATAATCTGTGCTGTAGGACTGCTCAATCTTAGTGAATGACCATTGTTTTTAGAACTTTTAATATATAGACTTAAGAAATAAATTTTTCAAAGATAAAGTACATGATTAATTTTCTCATCAATATATTCAAATACATTAAAATCAAATTCAGGATTACATTGTTTTTACTCAGTCTTGCCAGTCTCACATCTTATAATTTAACCTTGCCAATCTTAAATTTTTCCTTTCTCCCATGACCAAATCCTGGTTCACAATGGCACCACTGTAATGACTGGTTTGCTTCATCTCACAATCTATATACAATAATCTCAATAATACCAACACTATCATCAACAATATTATTACTAAGAACAAGTTTGGTTTTCTTTTAAGTAGTTCCTTTTGTTCTTAAGATCTCAGTATGAAAATACAGTCAAATTACTGTGATTTAAAGTCTCTTGAACTAGCTCATCTCTGTGGGTTATGCCACCAACTCAATACACAATTAGGTTCTTCTGTTTCATGTCTTACCATTTTTAGGGATTTCTTTTTTCCTTCTTAAGCTTAATGTTGTTTTATAATTATGAAAAATATTTACTTGGCTTTAAAATCAAATCTATCAGATAAGGCATAGTCAGAGAAGCCTAGGTTTTATATTTATTATGTCAATAATAAGCCTATTGAACTTATTCTTTATTTTCTCCCTGTAACTTTTTTCCAGTTTTAAAAAATACAAAATTAGACATATTTGTAGAAATATGTATATATGTATATGTATGTGCATATTCCTAACCCTCCTTTTGTCACATAAATTACATAAATTTATCACCTAAATCATTATGCTAAAGCATATATATTACAATTTAGTAGTAATATATAGAAATATTTTCTTTTGGTTGGAGTTGTGGTTCAGTGGTAAAGCCCTAGTACGCAGGAGGCCGGGGCTACACACACACACACACACAACTAATACACACACACACATATATATATATATATATTTATATATATATATATATATATATATATAAAAGAAAAGAAGAAAAGAGAGAGAGAGATGTTTTCTTTTTTCAGTTGAATACCTCACCATTTTCTGAAGACACCCGCATGGATAGACAATTGAGTGGTTGCCAATCTTTTGTTAATTAATACTTTAAGAATAACTGTATGCATGTATCTTTTCACATTTTTACCACACTGCTTTTGAAATAAATATTTAAAAGTGGGAAATCATGTTAGTTTATAAATGCATATATAATTTTGCCAGATATTACCAAATTCCACTCCATAGAAATTATATCATTTTCTGTTCCTACCAGCAATGTGTAAAAACGCCTGCTTCCCCAGCCTGGTCAACAGAATCTGTTATCAAACTTTATTTTTTTCAGTCTGCTAGTTAAGAAATGATATCTCAGGAGTGTGTGTGTTGGGGGGTGGTGTTAAGGGCCATTTAGATTTCATTTTCTGTGATTTGTCTATTCATTTCTCTAGTCCAAGTTTCTATCAGTGTGTTGACCTTTCTATTCTTTAGTTTGGAAACCATTCATATATTAGGGATAATAGCCCTTTGTCTATAATACTTCCCCCAATTTATTATACATAGAGTAATTTTTGGCCACGAAAGTTTTTTTCAATGTAATCAAATTTATCAATATTTTCTCTCATTGCTTCTGAATTTTAAGCCTCAGGAACATTTTCTCTGAGCACAGGTCCCAAAGAAATTCACACATATTTTCTTCTAGTAGTTGTAGAGCTTAATTTTCACATTTAAGTCCTTTATTCATTTGGAATTAATCCCAGTGTACCATGTGAAGAATGAATTCAATTTTATCTTTTCCTACATGTCTATTTGGGTATCCTGAAGCCACTTCTTAAAATATCCTTCTTCCCCTGCTTACTTGAGATGCTTCCTTAACTATATACTAAGTTTCCATAAGCAGTTTTACCAAATTCCCCTCCCTATGAATGATACCATTTTGCATTCCTACCAGTCATGTGTAAGAATGTCTGTCTCCCTAGATCTTTTCCTAGATTTTCTAGTCTGTTCTGTGTGCTTATTTATGTACCAATACCACACCAATTTAGTTATAGAAGCTTTATAATATTTTTCTGTTTCCCCCACTCTCATTGTTCTTCTTTAACAGAGACTTCCTGGCTATTCTTCATTTTATGTTCTTCTAAGTAAACGATCCATTCTTTTTAAAATTTATAATATTTTAAACTTTATAATCAACTTTACCTCCATGAATTCATCAAGACCCTGGTGATCCAATTTCAGTCCCAGTACCCAGATGCTTCTTACAGAAAGAGGCCTCCCAGGCTGGTGGTAGGGAGTGGCAATGAGGTACATAAGTGGGGACTTCTAAGCATTTGGTCAAGAGGGTGAGTCATCCAAAGAGACTGAGATGCATAGTTCTTAGTATAACTTCTCAAATAAAACTTTCCTCTTACCCATAAAATGACGTCTTACTTGAAAATTTAGAATCGTTATAGAGAAATAGGAAGATTACATTTTCTTTAAGTATTAACATAGGATTGTGAGTGAATCTCTGATGCTGCTCCTCCTTTCTCTGGATTTTCTTATTTCTCTTAATAGCATAACCATTCTCCTTGTCATTCAAATGGGAAACTTTGCACCTCTCCCACATGCTTCAGTCAGTCATCAAGGTCCACAGGTTCCTCCTTCAGTGTCTTCACGTTCTCCAGGAGAATAGATCAGCAGTGTTTCAAGGTTCAAAACCACAATGTTCCCTGGTTCAATCCGTGTTGTTCCACTGGCTGCTGTAATTTTTAAAAGAAACATGTTCTTTCCAGAGCCAGTTCCATGTGTAAATATGCATATACTCTTCTAAGGAATTAATGTTAACCCATTTTAAGTTTGAGGAGTAAAGTGTATAAAACTCCACAGAGGGTCCCACCTATTCAACATATAGTACATGTGTCAATATTGTTCATTGTAAGATCTTAGAGCAAAATAGTGTGCTTTCTCCAAACTGGAGACAATGTTTAAAATTCATTTTCTGTGGGTTGTAGGTGGATCTCTAATAATTATCTGTATACACATCTATATACACAGTTGTAGAGAAAAACTAATATACCTTACTAGAAACCAATTTTTAGAATCTAAAACTATTGTTGTATTTTCTCCTAGGGATATAGCAAAGGTAATAGGTGCTCATGTTCACCAAGAGACATGCACAAATATGTTTGCCGCATCTTTAGTAATGAAAACCCCAAGTTGCAAACAACCCAGATGACCATCAGCAAGAGATTGGATAAATGAACTGGAATGTGTTCTTTCAATGGAATGCTACACAACAATAAAAAGAATGGGCTACTCTAAAATTTATCAATATGGATGCCTCAGAGACATTAAGAATGGGCAAAAGGAGAAAACCCAACAAAGAGTTCATAGGGTTCAGTTCCATTTTTATGAAATTCAATACAGGTAAAACAAACCTTTGATGATAAAGTCAGAAAAATGGTTATGGGAGAGGGTGCAGTCTGCAAAGTGGCATAAGGGAACCTTCTGGAGTGTTGGAGATATTCCATCTCTTCCTCTGGGTGGTCATTGAATGAGTGTATGACTCTGCAAAAATTCATTGATTTGTATGTTTAAGATTTGTATACTTTCCTAAAAGTATGTTATACTTGAATAATAATAACGATAAAAAGTCTCAGATAACCTCCCCTTTCTAAATCCCCAAAGAGAATTTCTCTACAACTCCTTACCCCCAAATATCTGGCACTATAAAAACCAAGTACCAAGGCCAGTAGACAGAACTCAGTGTATTCTGTGTACTGGTGCCCCCTGGAGTACATACAGATCCACATCTCACCGTGTGGTTGGAATGGAATTTCTCAGCCTCTCTTATCTCAGTCATCATGTGAGTAAGGGAAATCTGGCTCACTTTGTGGATTAGGAACAAGATAAAGTGAGATTGAAATTTCCATAGAGAAAAATAGAAATTCTCATGCAAGATCACAGCTGGTTTCGCAAGCAATTTTAAAGTCCCTGTGTCCTCCCCTGAGGGTGGAGGATCACCATCCTATTTATTATTTTATCATTTGAGACTTTGGAACTGTGAGTAGAAAATCAGAATGAATAAATGGGTGGATGGATGGATGGATAGATGGGTGGATGGAACTTTATGTCCTCAGTAGAACAAAGTTTAATCATTCCTAAATACATGCTTTCTTTGTGGCAAGTCCTCCTTAGTGCCTCCCTCGTATCTTCCCCTCCAATTCTATTGTGTCTTTGATGAAATATAATTATATCTAAATGGTATTTTTCTCAGTGTTCTCCCTTGGTGAAATACATCCTGTTCTTGTGACTTGTGTCCTATGGTGAAATTTCTAGTGATAAGAAATTACTTTCTCACATTTGCTTTTCATGGGAATTGGCAATTACAACAGAGCCAGGTTAGTTTAAAATACATAGAATACATAGATATTGGAATTTGTCACTATAGTCTTAATGTAAAAATCAAACTGTCAATCATTTCAACTTCTGTTCTGAGAATTTCTCTTTGAGATTCAGTCAACTCAGCCTGCAAATCAGGGCAAGTCAAAGTCCTCCCACACAGGGAAGGGGTGTGAATTAACTGTTTTTTTCCCAGGCTGGTGGAGGCTCAGCTTAGTACTGAAATGAATTGTTGCTGGGTCTCTAGAGTTCATTAGAACAGAAGTGTTTTTAAAGACATCTGTACCTCCACTGAAATACTGCTGATGTCCTTAGGTCACAGGCTGAGGAAGGAAGATCCATAGGTGCCTTCTCTTAACTATGCCTTAAAATATTTAGGACATTCTTCCTTTTTTATACTATCTCTATCCTTAACTGTCCAGAGAATTGAATTCCTCCTGAATGCTGGGTTAGAACCAGGATTTCTCAATCTTAGCACTACTGATTTTTGGGTCATATAATCCTTTTTTGTGGGGGTTCTGCAATGTTCTCTAGGATGCCAGTAGCACCTCTCATCCCAGTTGTGACAACCAAAAGTCTCCAGACACTGGCAAATACTCCTCGTTGAGAAGCACTGGGTTAGACTGATGAGAGTTGAGGGCCAATACTCAAAGCCCAGGAACCCAGCTCCCACTTGTCTCTTTTTTATATGCTTCCCACACTGTAGTGTTGATAAGCCACAGGGAAGAGAGCAGTAAAATATTAACTCCATAACGCCATAATAGCCATTGGGTGGGGTGGAGGTAGAGGTCATCAGATATAGGAAGAGAAGGTGACAAAATGAAAATTTTATGACAATAATTTAGTGTTCAAGATATCTTCTGCCTGGGGGCCGATCACGGAGCATTAGCATAGTATTGCAAAGTTGGTGAGAATAAGGAGTATGTTTAACAAAACCTTCTGAACCAAATCTAAGAGTTATGGCATCTCCTTTAGAAATCCCTCTTGTATAGAAATAAGCAAACCTGGGTTCTCTAATTTTTCTATAATTTGATTCTTGGATTTCAAAGACTACCTTGTGTTTCCAAATGCCTGAGTTGCCAAAGAACCATAGTGCGAACTAAGGCATCAATGAGCAAGTACGCACAGGCAAGGAAATATTCCGTACTGTGTATCTACTGTGTGTCCTTGATCCATGATGGCATGCTCCCCACTGCTGCTTCACGACAGAATGACTGTGTGTTGACTGTTCATTTTGTCTGATGTCAAATTCTCCCCCCGCTGCCCTTTGTTTTTTATAAAGGACTGTCTAGTTCCTTAGCTACAAATGTGGGCACAGGACCCAGGTTGGATTCATCATAACTCCTAATCCTTGGCCACAGTAATTTCTTTTACGATGTTTTTCAAAATTGGGGAAAGAAACTCTCTGGTCAGGAAGAATACTTGACAAGAACAACTTACAGGAGTCAAAGTTTATCTGGGTTCATGGTATTGGAGGTTTAGTCCATGTTTGTGAACTCCATTGCTCTAAGCCCAAGATGAGGCAGGACATCATGGGGAAAGAACATGATGGAGGGAACTGTTCTACTCATGGCAGTAGGAAGCAGAGAGAGAAAGGGGAAGTGGTCCCAGGAAAGACGAACCTTTCCAGGGCAGCCTCAGTGACCCACCTCCTCCAGCCATGCCCCACCTGCACACAATTACCATCCAATTAGTCTATTCAAACTAGGATGGACTGATTAGGTTACAGCTCTCACAATCCAATCATTTCACCTGCGAATACTTCCACATTAACACAGGAGCCTTTGGGGACATCTCATATCCAAACCATAACATAAAGCATAGGAGCATTATAGGGTTTATGCTTTGGCAAACAAACCAATACAGAAACAAAGAAAAATCTTTTGTGTCAGAACTGTATTCTGACAATGGCTAACTCAGACAAGAAAGTATTCAGAGAGTTCTCAACAGTTGCAAAGAAAAAAGGAACATTTTGAATTCCTCTATTATTATGCTTTATTGCTCCTTAAACCAAAGTCCATTTTCTCTAACATTCTGGGAAAAATAAGTATGATATAAGAAGCATCCAAAAACTTACCCACACTTCCACTGTTTAAAAGCTGATGGCGAATTTAGTTCATTTTGGTTCTTAGCTCAAGAAAGATACCGATTGTTTTAAGAAAGAAATAGCTCTGAGTAAGATGATTGCTCTCTAAGATGGAGCACTGAGTTAGAGTTAAATGAGGAATGTGTAGACATGGGAACAGGATAAAAGGAAAATGCAAGGTAGGAGAATGAAGACACAGAGGGTAGATGAAAGAAATCCCTTCACAGCTCAAGTCAGAAGATTTCTATTTCAAAGTGTGTTTCTCTCTTCTCCCTCACTAAATTGCCAATATGGAGTCCTAAAAACTGAAATTGCACATATTTCCTCAATCATTTAGCTGGACTATCCCAGTCTAGGATGGCTATAATTTAAAAAAAAAAATTTTTTTCAAGCCAGGAAATAACGAGTATTGGTGAGGACATGGAAAAACCGGAACACTTGTGCTCTGTTGATGAAAATGTTAAATGGGAAGTCACTGCGGAAAACAGTATAGTGTTTCCTTAAAAAATCGAAAATAGAATTATCATATGATAAGGGCCAGCAATTCCATTTCTGGGTCTAGAAAAGAATCAAAAGTAGGGACTCAATGAGATATTTATACACTCACATTCATAGCAACGTTACTCACAATTGCCAAAAACTAGAAGCAACCCTTTTGATAGGTGAATAAACAAAATGTGGTCTATCCAGACAACGGAATACTGTTTAACCTTACAAGGAAGGAAGTTCTCCAGACGCATCCTACAACATGGATGAACCTTGAGACTGTTGTGCTAAGTGAAATAAGCCAGTCACTAAAATAAAAGCAGTGTTATGATTCCACTCACAGGACGTACCTAGAGTACTCGAATCATAAAAAGTAGAATAGGTTTCCCAGGAAGGGGAAATAGGAAATTATTGTATAGTGGGTACAGAGTTTCAGTTTTGCAAGATGTGAAAAGAGTTCTGGAGGTAGATGTTGAAGAAAGTAGAGCAACAATGGGAATACCCTTACTACCACTGAACGGCACGTGAACACAGGATTAGGATGGTGATTTTATGTTTGTGTTTATTTTACTACAGCTTTTTAAAGAAAGGTCCCATAGGCCATGGGACAGGTTTCTCTCCTGGAATCCAGTGACTCACCCTGCCAGATTTTCATGGGTCACCTTGGAACACAATGAGTAACACCTGGGACATTATTGCAATTGAACTATGATCCAATCCCAGGTGTCCTGAATCAGAAATTCTGAGCCTATGAATTACAGTTTTAACAAACAGCTGTAGTTTAGATGTTGAATGTTCCCCAAAGACTCAGGTGTTAAAGGCTTGACCCCCAGGGTGGCATTATTGGGATGTGTGGAATTTTAAGGTGGTGGGGTCTAGTGGGAGGTGCTTAGTTCACTGGGGGGAGGGGTGCCCTCTAGTGAGATTGTGGAACCCCAGACTCTTTCTCTCTCTCTCTTTCCCTCTCTTTTTTTTTCCCCATTCTCTCTTTGCTCCCTGGCTCATGATGTAAGTAGTTTTGCTCTGCACTCCTGTCATGATGGGCTGCCTCACCACAGGCCCAAAACAATGGGCCAGTCAGTCATGAACTAGACTCTCCAAAATTTTAAGATGAAATACTCTTTCCTCCTTATAAGTCAATTATCTCTGGTATTTTACCATAGTACCAGAAAGCAGACTAACACACAAGCCTACCAGGCGATTCTGATACCTCTCATGTTTGAAAATCATTGCATCAGGGTAATAGAAGTAGGACAATTAGCGGAACTATTTCAAGATTCACAATATGTGTTGAAGACAGAATATGGCACAGTACTAGATTGATTGTAGGGTGGGCAATGGGAGGAATCAATAGGTAGGAATTGAATAGATACTTGTTGAATAAATGAGTGTGTGTTCTAAATGTTCTCTATAATTTTTCTTATTTTACTCTTAAGTCAGAAAAAAAGGCAAAATATCAGGTTGGAGAACAGGAAACAAGCAAGCTAGGGTTTTTATATAATCTTTATAAATCCAATGCAAGGTAGGTTTTAATGAAATGTATACTTGGAAAGATTGGCAAATATATAGCAGGTAAATGGTAAATTTGCTTCCCAACAGGTCTAATGAAGTCACACAGAAAACCCACACACATAAACAACCCCCCACACCAAGAATTCTGAGCATAACTCTTCTTTCTTTTTGTACTAGTATTAGTGGGGGAATGAATAGAATGTGGTTGGAGACTGAGTGATTTCCTGGGAAGTGGATTTTTTGTTTGAAAACTGGGACCATCCTAGGCAAAAACAGTTAGCCATCCTATTATAAGGCAGACATGCAGAATTTTCAAACGCAAATAGAGCTTAGACCTTACCTGTTCTGTGGTTCACCACTCTGGTTGCAGTTTAGAATTCCCTAAAGAACTTCTAAAATAATTCAATTTATGGGCGTCACACACAGCACCAATTAAGTCCATTCTTTTGGTACAAGACTCAGACATCGATAATTTTTAAAAGCTCCCCAAAGGATTCTAACGAACAGCTGGGATTGAGAACAACCAATCTAATCCAGCTACTAGCTGGATGAATGAGGAATCTGATACCGCAAAAGTGACTTGTCCAAGGTCATACAACTATCACAGGGTCAAAGTCAGGGCGTCTGTCTCTTGGGGCAGTGTACTTTCTACAACATTCAATCCTTTAATAGATAATAATTACTAATTATTTACTTGCCAACTCCTGTCCAGTTCTATTAATCAGGGCAACTCACCCACACACCACCAGTCCCACCCTCAACAAAATGACCTTTGGGCTTCCAGCTGTGTGGCCTCAATGTTGAAGTCCAGGGCTTTTTACTCGCTCTCTCCTGACCCTCCTCCCTACCACCTCTTCTAAATTCTTCTAAGCCCTGAGCTGGTTTCTCAGATTCAGCCCCCATTTCTTGCCCATGGCTCCCCTTTGCTTCCATTTCCAGATTTGGCCTCAATGGTTTGACCCCAGCACTCTCTCCCTTTAGTTTCTGGTAGTCACGAGTCTTGGACACCCAGGGTAGCCTCTCTGGGCCCAGGAGGTCAACACTCAGCAGCAGTCTGTTTGGCCAGACAAAGCTTCAAGAGAGTTCAGACAAAGCTTCTTTAATCCCCTGGCTTATTTTGTTGAAAACACCAAACTTCAGGCCTGACAAACCTGCCCCTACCTTACCAGGAAAAGTACGGAGATGATGATGATAGTAGTGAAGGACATTTGTATCCATCAGACAGGATGAAGGGAAGCCTCAAAAAAGAAATGGAAAGAACACCGGTTCAGAGTGAAAGACAAACAGTGAGAAAGCCCCCCTACCTCACACTCTGTCCTGAGGGCACTGAAGTCTTCCTACCACACGACACTGTGGCTGGGCCCTCATGGCCATGGAAGCACCCGCCTGGCCCCTTCCTTCTTTGTGGTGGTTTGATGTGGTTTGGCTCCCCCGTCATCTGCTGTTTTCTCCTGTGGTCTAACTTGGAAGCAGATATCAGTTAGTGGTCAGTGGTCTATACCCTGGCTTCTCTTCACAAGCACATGGGCCCCATTCCAGACCCACTGAGTCAGAATTCCTGGGGAACAGATCCAGGAAATTTTATTTCTCAAAGCTCCCCAGAGAAGTGGGCAGCACAGGTAGGGCTTGGAAACACTGCTGTCCATTATAAATTTAGAGACTGTTTCCTGTTTGTGCCCTCTTCCCAAGGTATCCCCAGGTTCCTGGTGTCCTGGCTGGGTGCTTCAGTTCTATGACTTGTTGGGCATCAACACATGACCTTCATGGTCTCTCCAGGCCTGCAGGACTGCAGCTTCTCTAGACTCCCGCAGCCTTATGAGTTGTGCGGCAGCGGGTAAGGGGAGAACCCTCTGACACCTTCAACAGACAATCCATTGCCTGCTTGTATTTTTTTTTTTATTTAGATGGGCTATTATACTTTTTATTTAAAAATTAAGGAACAAGCTAGGCATGTGGCGCAGGCTTGTAATCCCAGCCTCTAGGGAAGACGAGCCAGCCCGGGCAACTTAGCAAGACCCTCTCTCAAAATAAAAACCAAAATTTGAAATTAAGGAAAAAACAATATGCAAATCATACATCTTTTTTAAGTTAAATGTCAAATATTGTTTTTGCAAGTACGATTATGCTACATGAAACCCAATATTCTGTATAATTGATATGCATTCCCTCAAAAAAGGAATCTACGTGAATCTGCAGTGTGAACTATAGTCCACCAGGGGGAACCCAAGTCCTATATCTCATCTTTAGCATCCCTTGTCCTTTTTCCAAGTCTGGTAAACTGCAGGGAAACTGCAAAGCATTTTTCCCAGAGTCCTGGGCTTTCATGGTTTGCTTTCAGAAAAGAATTTGACACTGTTTAAAAACCATGATGTTCCATTCTCTACAAACCATAAGAACTGTGGTTACTGAAAGATTGTTGGATTGTGAATAGTGTAGGGGAAGAAGTCAATGAGAGGAACACATGTTACTCAGAAAGGGGAGAATTTTGTGACCCTTTCCATAGAGCAGATTCTGAAACTCAAGGAGAAAAGGACAATTCCTCCTAACCATAAACTATGTAAGAATGTTTGGCTAAGAGTCCGATTAGAACCTGTCAGCATGGGCCAGAATGACCTAGAGTTGTCATGGCAGTGGGTACTTGAAAGTCTGATGTCATCCTGCTGTGAGTCAAAAGTCAAGAGGTGGACGTAGGCAGGACTCTCTGGAAACTTCTCTGTAATCTCCAATAAAACTTGCTGTCCTCTCCTCTCTGAGATAATCCATTCTCTCCCTTAAGAGTGTCCCTTTTTCCTTTTTCCTATCACTTCTATAAACTCATGCCTGTTATTCTGAGTGATATGTCTGAAATATTTCTGACTTGGTCGCACAAATTGGGGCTTGAAGGGGACCTTTGCACTGCCTTGGTTTCCTGGAAGGCCTCAACCCTGTAACATCTTCGGCATCAGGAACATGCCCCACTAGCACAACCCTGGGAAACTGCAGTCGTTTTCAGGAAGCTCAGAGAGGTAGGAGCCCATCACCAAAGCTTTTAGTCTTGGCAGAATGCTGGGCATCCGACTGGGCAAAGGGTAGCAGAACTGATTTCAAAAGATCACGTTGGCTGGCCACTGACCCACCCCTGTGGAGATACACGGACCATGAAAGCCTTTCAGGTTCTTTTGTCTCCTTAGGGGAAGGGAAGGAGGCCTGGTGATGACTGAGATTGGATTTCTTGCCCTCTTTTATTTGATTTATTGAAAAGATAGGTGATACTTCCTGAACACCTGGATGAGTGATGGCTAATATATTCCTATCAATTAAAATTCATAACAGATCTGGAATACAATTCAGATAGCTAGGGAAAAAAAATCAATGTGTGATTCTTTCCTCTTTCCCTTTGTCCAAGGATATGCTTAAGCATCTGCATGTGATAAGCACTGGAGACAGAGGGAGACACCGGGAAGAAAGAACACGGGCCTCCATTAGGAGCTCATGGTCAGGTGGGAAAGGCAGGCAGGGAAGACAGTGAAGTGTGAGGGACACACAGAGGTAGGGCCAGAAGAAGGATGATGGATTCAGGTCTCCTGGCTCCTGGGCCCAAACTCTTTTCATTACATAATAGTTCTATGGAGCACCATCTGGATGCCCAAAAGTTGGCAATGGTACACTGCTACATTTGGAACTTTAATGTGTCCCCTAGGTCCAAGTGTTAAAGGTTGCTCCTCAAGGTAGTGGTGTTGGGGGTGGTAGAAATTTTGAAAGGTGCGGCTTAGTGGGAGGTCTTTGGGAACCATCTTTAAAGGATGTAGCAAGACCCATCTTCTTCCTCTGTTTTTTGAACCCTGGCCATGAGGTCAGAGGGCTCTCTGAGACAGGAGTATAGACAGGTAGAGCCTAAGGAAAGCTGGGAGACTCAAGAGATAGCTCAGGTCTCCCAGTTCCAAGGCAGGGCTCTTTTTCTTATTTGTTGGTTCCCTACAGGGCACCTTTTGGGTGTCTGAAAGCTGGTAATGGCACATGGCACTAGGACAAACTCCCACCATGAAGTGCTGCCTCCACGCAGACCCAAAGTAATGGGGCTAACCCACCAGCAACTAGAAATGCCAAAATTATGAGTCAAAGTGAATCTTTTAATAAACCTTTTACTTATCACCTCAGGTATTTTTTATAGTAACAGAAAGGTGACTAACACACACAGCGGAGGTTTAATGAGACATCATTCAGAAATTTTAACATGGGACTAAATCAGGCTCTCTAAATTGAATTCATGTGTGCCCTGAAGAATGTCTCCCTGGCAGTCTGTCACCATTCAGGTTACTCTTTGCTGTCACCTGGCTGCCTTGTCTTTATAGCTCTAACTTTACACTTGTCCATTCATTAGATTTGCATATATTAAAGGCCCTCTGGGTGTGTTACAGCACTGTACAAGATGAGATCTGATCAACTGTGAAGAAGGTGAGACAAAGAAAGTACGGCATTATCAGTTGCATAAGTAAAACCCTAGTCCAAATTCCCACCAAACATTCCTCTGTAGCAAGGAGGAAGTGCCTGGTGAGTTCAGGAGAAACACAGAGAATGCTCTGGTGTTAAAATACACAACAACCCTTAGACAAGGGAGACTGCCAGATATATCCATTATCTGCAAGCTCCAAGTCCCAAATGAAAAGACACTAGAGGAATAATAAATATGGGAAGCTTCTCACTAACTTCGCGTGATGGAGGTTATAAAATGCAGATTTTTTTTTTCTCTTTTACACAGATCTTTCAACCATAAAAAAAGAAAAGCGTGGAGCATCCCAAAGTTACCTAGCTTTGTCCTTTTTCTATCACTCTGCATCTTTCTGCAAGACGGTACATTAATAAGTCAGGAGTTAGGACCCAGAGATATGTTTTAGACTTACAGGACCTGACAGCTCACTGGAAATCGATGAAGTGCACTTTAGGAAACATCACATTGAAGCGAGATGGTTGGTGACTATTTTAATCTCACTGCAGGTGGTTACTATCCCCTTGGGTTCTCTTTGGACTTTGAACCACCGTGTTTTCTTTTCAAAACCCCCTTTCCAATGGAAATACTCTGTGTTTAAGGAGGAAGAAATTATCTTTCCTAAACAGACATCATGATGCTAACAGATTTTCTGCTGGTGCCTTTGGTCCTCAGCATCACTCCCTCAGGTAAGCTCAAGTTAAACTAAATTAAAACTGTGATTGTAGAATTATTTAAGCAAAGGAGAAAAAACTACAGTGTTGCTCATGTTGGAACTGCAAACGGGCACACGTCTTTAGGATCATCTTTAGAATGTGACTCGAATGGGTATTTCTATGAAATCCGAATATTGCTAAAGAAATCATATCTATGAATCCCATAAGATTTGTGTTCTGGTTATTTATTGTGTATTAATCCTTTTGAATCATCACGAGTGTGTTAGGAAGTAATACAAGCAGGGCAAATGTTACTGAATGCACAAACTGCTACTCAGGATTGTTTAAATATTTGCATAGAAATTTGTCATATTGACATTTTTGTATTATATCAACTAGTAATTACTAGGTCTGTGTGTAGATATTTAATTTTGTCCAGTAGGTCCTATAGACCTAATTATATATTTTAACACTTTTGTGTATATGAGAAAATTTGTATATTTGTATATCACAATTAAACAAAAAATATATATATAAAATGTCTATCAATATGTGTGTATTATTGTGACTGTTATTCAACTGAAGAAAGAGGAATTATTGATAAGGAAAGAGGACAAATAAAAGGTAAGAGAGAAAGAAGAAAGGGAAAGAAAGAATAGAGAGAAATGTAAGAGAAAAGGAAAGAAGGAAATATGGAAAAGTTTAAGAGACAGTGGTCATTGACCAGTCAGTTTTCTGGGTTTGGAATCATTTCACTTTTTATGTAAACTGAAGAATAGAAAACTGTTCTCATTGAGATCAGAAACCATCTAAAGACAAGAACCAGATGGTGAGGAAAGTGTTGTTTCATTAGCAATTTGTATATATTTCTCAGTAATAGTTTTGCCATATTTCATTATTGCAATGTTCAGATGGAGAACAGGAGGTAGTAAGATAGATTTGCCCAAGTTCAGAAATAAATCCTAGGCTTAAAAGTCATAGGGCTAAGAGGCACACCCGAACATTATCTTATCTTCAAAAAGTCTTAATTTGCCTATCATAAAAATACCAATCAACTTCAAATACCAACCTACCAATCAGCATATAATTAATGTATAAGCATGTGATGTTTTTCTGCCTTAATTTATCAGAGCATTTATTTACTATGAATTGGTTCTTACCATGCTTTTCCTGAAAAAAAATCATCTCACTGGTTAGCAAGGGTAATTAGCATAAACTTTCTAGGAGCATCTAACTATACATCATCTTCTATAATGATTCCATAAAAAAACTGGAATTGGAAGAGAACCTGCTTCTTGTTCTCCATTGAGAAGTTTGCAAGAGTTTGAAAATAAAACCTGACCTGTACCAGTCTCTCATAGATCTGTAATAAACCTAACACCCTGTAAACAAATCTTACATCTGTGACTATTTCTAGATCCACCGGAGTCTATTTATATTTTTAGATGTGTATCATCTTTCTTAAAGTACTTTAACCTTACTACTCATTATTAAAAAACTATTTTAATCATACAAAACTACATTTTTCAAGTTGTAAGGGGAAAATCCTTAATTTTTATATTTCTAACTTAGGTAAAAAAATATTTGTGTATATAACTGTGTAACATCTCTTTTATTGCTGGTTCACAATTTGTGTCTGTTCCCAGAAAGCAGGAACTGTATTTATTCATTCTCTCATCACTTTTATGACTTGCTAATGTCTTTTTATTCACTCAATAAACATTCATTGAGCATCTACTATATCCTAGGAATAGTTCCAGGATGTAGGACTAGAAAAAGGAATAAAAGAAAGTCATTCTAGTAAGTTCTCAGGCTGGCAAGAATCCACTAAATATTTACTATTTGATTTCACCCTGAGGGCTCACTCCATGTGTTGACAGAAGAGGCTGCCTGATTTATGGTATGATTTTTTTTTTTTTTTTTTTTTTAGACAAAGTGGTAATTATGGAAGGGAAAACCAAGATATTTCAAGAGGTATATCCAAACAAAAATTATTTATCTCTCAATCATAATTGCTGAGGTTTGAAATTCTTCAATTATTTCTTTTCTTACTGAAGAGAAACAATGATGTTAATTTCAATAAAACCATAATCATGGGAAGTTTCACCTATTTTCTTTTCAGTTATTTATTCTTTGATGTGGGTAAGTTGGTCAAAATTTGGCTGAGAGTAGATGTTGGTTTGGGGGTGAAAAGAGAGCAGGGGACACTGAAAGCATGAAGAAAGGAAAGTTCATCAGGAATAAAGAGACCAGAAGGTCAAGCCTTAGGTTCCAAAGGAGAAGTTCTTTGTCTTAAGCTGACATTGGGCAGTTCACCCCAATCCCTCATGATCCCACTCACTGGGTTTAAGAGAGAAAGTCCCTTCTAATCCCTTGGTAGCTTCAGTTACCTCCCCTGGATGTTCTTTCTGTTGTGATAAACAGCAGCCATGAGTGAAGGGCTGTTTCCCAATGAATGGCACATCTTAGACTGTGGCTCTCTTTTGTATCTTCAAAGCAGCAAATAGACATTAATGGACTACACTCTGCGGCTGCTGCATGGGCACAAAGATCCTGAAAGCAAGGGACAAGGGAACTGCTGGGGAACCTGGCACTCATCCACTCCCCATTTTTATGGAGAGAGGTCAATGCTTTGCTTAAGATCACATAGCTTGGAATCAGGACCAGAACTCGTGTCTCTAACTCTGGATCTAGTGCCTCTCAATGTTAAATAAATATTTGCTGGATGCTTGATGTAACAAGTGACGAGCTTGGCAAGGAACTCAGCATACCGAGCCAAAAGCAGTGTGCTCTCCTGGAGCATTTTCCCAGCCTGCCCTCCCTGTGTAGGAAATAAACAGCATTAGGCAAAGAGCTTTCCCTCTCTGTCTCCCCATTGCTTGCACATGTTCTCTAGCCCTCTCTGGCCCTCTCTTCTTGCCCTCTGCCGGTGGAGATGCCTGTCTGGTCTCAAAGAAAATATTTTGACCAAGAAAAATGAGACAAAGATTAAACAGGGAGGAGAGGAATGGGAAGGGAAAAATAGGGATTGATGGGAGCAACAAAATTCTTTATTAAAAGAGATGGTGAAAAGTTCTATTATGGAGCAAACACCATCTTAAGATGCTGCATTGGACTAAGTGTGTGTTGAGGGGCAAGGTGGTGAAAAACAGGACCCAAAGCAAGGACATGTGGGGAGACCATGGTTTAACTTGAAGCAGGAACACTCCCTCCTTGTAAACATTGTATATCCACCTCCAAGGAAAGGGACCACAATATGGCAATCCCACCAAAGAGGCCCCCAGGAAAAGTACTGTGTGTCAGATACCAACTACGGCAAAAGGAGATTTGAGTAGAATTACAAAAACACCATCACCAATGCCGTGTCTTCCTAAGGCCAAACAAATGCTATCTGTGACTTGGTTTTAGAATATCACTCTTCCTGGTAGTTGGCTTCAAACAATAGTGTGTTGATCAGCTTTCTGCCACTATTACAAAATGCCTGAAATAATAAACTTGTAAAGATAAAACGTTTATTTTGACTCATAATTCTGGAGGTTCCACTCATGATAGACTGGCCCTGTTACTTGGGCCCACGTTCAGACAGCACATCATAGCAGGAATATGTGATAGAGGGAAAACCCTTACATTATGCGCCAGGGAACAAAAGGGAAAAGGAAGGAACTAGAATCCACACCTGCTTCAAAGGCATGCCCCTATGACCTAAACCCCTTTATGTCTTAAAGGTTCTCCACTTCCCAATAGTACCACTTTGAGGACCAAATCGTTAACATATGGAACTTTGGGGAAAACTATCCAAACTATAGCAAATAGTAAAACATCTCTGAAAATAAAATGCAAATGACATAACAAACAAAAAAATAGCAGTACATGTTCATAGACTTCAACATGGAATATTCTTGAAATAAATTCTTGAAATAATTTTTATGTGGTAATGAGACCATAGTGGGGGTAACAGTCAGTCATTTGTTCCCCTCAACCTTCAAAAAAATATGAGCAGGTAGAACTGTTATTGATTTTGTAGTAAGAAGACCACACCTGCCACTCATTAGTGGGGTGACCTTGGGTATGTCCCTTTACCTCTAAGAAACACAGTATTTTCATCTATAAAATGAGGAACTTGGATAATTGTAAAGGTCCTTTCCAGTTTGTCTTAATTTCTTTATTGTTTCACTTTTCCTTCTCTTCACTGATGCTGAAATTGGGAAATCCAATCTTCCCCAAAAGATATATCCCTGGTAGGGGTCACACCTCTTCTACAAGCAGTTTTTGGTTTATGAATAGATCACTGAGATACATTTTAGAACATTGGTCTTATCCAGTTGATTTAAAATAAGTCAATTTGCAAAAATTTAATCAACACAACTTGTCAAGAATTCATTTAATCCTTAAAACAATGATCATCTTCCTGGAAATCCTGAGCACATCTGTGATCAGGGAACCACGATCGCTGCCTCCAACCCCCATGTCACAGAATACTTCCTTTCTGACCTTAGTTGATTTGTTTATTCATTTGTTCATTCATGAAACATCATCAAATATTTGCTGAGGTCTTGGTTTCAAAGAATTAACTGTGAGAAGCCCTTGCCCTTCCTCATAATGTTCTGTTTTACAAAAAAGACAAACCATAAACATGTCTAGGCTTACCTTCTATGTCTACTGCAGCTATTCTGAAAAGATTCAGAAATTTTGAAGATACCAGGGAGAAAGCATTCAAATCTCTGTGTGTGGGAGTTGGGCTGTTGTTTTGGTCAGAGTAGATTTATCTAAGTTAGTTATTAATGGATGTGGATGTATTTGAATATGAAGTGTTAATTCAGGAATATTTGGAGGTGAAATTATTAGATTTTGAGAGCTCTAACCTCATTAGTCCATCCTAGTTTGAATGTCCAGGTGGTAATTGTGGGCACATAGCACATGGCTGGAGGAGGTGAATCACTGGGGCATATTCTGGAAGGGTTCATCTTTCCTAAAGCCCTTTCCCTCCTCACTAGATCCTGGCCACCATGAGGTGAGCTGCTTTTTTGTACTGCACCCTTCAGCTATGATGTTCTGCATCATCTTAGGCCCAGAGTAATGGACTTGACCCACTGTGGACTGGTCCTTAGAAAGCATGAACCCAATTAAACTTTTCCTCCTTTAAGTTGTTCTTGTCAGGTATTTTGATCACAGTGATGAAAAGATGACTAACATATCAGCCTAGGTTTCCATAAAAGAATACCATTAACTGACTGGCTTAATAGTAGACTTTTATTTCTCACAGTTCTGGAGGTTGGAAGTTCATGGCCAAGGTGCCAACAAGATCAGTTTCTGGTGAAGGCCTCTTTTTAGCCTGATGGCTGAGTTCTTGCTAGGTCTCACATGGCCTTTCCTCTATACCTCTTTAGAGATTCCTTCTCCAACCTACAGTCACATGACAGGAAGGGGTTTCAGCATATGATTTTGCAGGGGACACAAATATTTATTCCTAAAAATCAGTATAGATTTATGTGCTTATCACATAAATCAGATGGAAGCTTCACCCTCTGACATGGGTAACATGGAAGGAAATGTAAGCAGAAACACTCATTTTATTCCAGATTCCAGTTTGAAAAAAAAAAAAAAAAAAAAAAAAAAAAAAAAAAAAAAAGAGAGCAGGACCTAAATGTCTTCATCAAGGTTATAGCTGTGGGATGGCAAATGTGGGGATGTCAAGATCATGATTTTAGATTTTCCCTCCAACACACAACTCCACCTTCCTTCAAGATGACTGTGCAATTTTCCTGCCAAGAAAGGAAGTTCTTGGATCCTTGCTCATCTCTAATACCCCAAATTCTTGGGGCTCAGGGTGGTCTTAGCTAAGAAACCTGTGGTATGTGTTTATTCAGTAGTTCACAGCATCTCTGGAGTGTCTCCATCCATTATAAGGTGATGTCCTTAGTAAATTGTACTAATTGGGCTAAACTGGGATGCAGGGACTCTCAAGGAAGTATAGTATTTGGGGACCCTGGTAGTCACTCAAGTGGTACCTGAGTCTGGGCAGCATTCAGATGCATATGGCAGTGGACACAGTGATTTTACCAAACAGGGAATTGTTTTTTCTCATATACCAAGAAATGTGGAGATAGAAAATCCCGAACTATCAGAGATGAAGCCTCTGTCTGACTTTCTAATCTGCCATCCTGCATGTGTCACTTTAATCGAACTTGCAATATCCTTGGATATCAAATCTCTAGGCATCATGTCTCATTTTCTGAGAGGAAGAAAGAGGGGCACATCAAGTTGAGTCCAACCTCTTTAACACTCTTCCCTGTAAACCCCACACAATGGCTTCCATTTGAATCTTAATTGACCACATGTGATCCATAGGCCATTCCTACCTGCAAGGGATGCTGGGAGATGAACATTTAAGCTGGCACCATGCAACCCTGATTAAATTCAGCATCTGTTACCAAGGGAAAAGGAAGAATGGCTATTAGGTAGGAGCAAGCAGGGTCTGCCACAGTGCAACTAGGGTTAGAATGTGTCCCCTGAAGTTCATGTGTTAGAAACTTGATTCTCAATGTGGCAGTGTGTTTGGAGGTGGAGCCTAATGGGAAGCATTTGGATCATGCGGCACCTTCATGAATGAATTAGTATCAATATTGAGGGAGTGGGTTCCTTACAAAAGAACAAGTTTGGTCCCTTTGATACTGCTGGTTATCAAAGTCCTGCTTCCTCAGGTGTTGAAGTACAAAACCAGGGAAGCACAGAGGCAAGCATAGAGTAGAAAGTAAGAAGCTTTTTTAAAGGATAGTAAAACAGACTTCTCCTGAGTGGAAGAAGGGGACACAAAGGTGGAATCCATGGAATGAGGAAGTCCTGTCCCTTTTAAACATCTAAAATTTCCTTTGTTCTCCTGCATTCTTCTCCCGAATCTTGTTCATTTCCCCCCATCCTGTATAGTGATTGGGAGATGTTGGTGGAATGGCCAGTGGGTGAGCAGGTGGGCTGGAAGGGCCAAGGTGGAGTGCTAGGCAGGAAGGGAGTGGCAGCCCAATGGGCTCTTTGCTCAGGAACTGCTTTATTAACAACCTTGTTGGTGGGAGGGTATCCAAGGGCTCTGGAGACATGAACATTCCAATCTCCCAGGGCTGGTTTCCAACTTCCAAGACTCAGATTGGCCTCCATTTTCTCAATTCAATCCAATCACCTATTTACACTAATTGCCTGTCTTTAATTTTGATTTTACCTTCTTGTTCTCTGTCTTTTTGTGTCTCTCTGTCTCTCTGTCTGTCTGTCTGTCTCTCTCTCTCTCTCTCTCTCTTCTCTCTTCCTCCCTCCCCCACCCCATTGTCTTTTCATTCTTGGATGATGCAGCCTGAAGGCTCTTGCCATATACTGGCCCTTTGATCTTAGGTTTTCCAGCTTTCAGAACTGTTAACCTATAAATTTCTGTCCATTATAAACGACCCAGTCTCTGGCAGTCTGTTATAGCAGTTCAAAACAGACTAAGACAAGTGTCTTTCAAAAGATGTTCTCTATCTTCAAGCAAGGGGGCTGCCTGCTGCAGGGTAAAGCCCAGAGAAGGAGGACTGCTGTGTCCTCCCTGCTCCTCTCTTCTCCTCAGCAATTCAACTCTAGCCCTAACTCTCCAAATACCACCCAGCAAAACAAAAGCCCAGAAGCTAACTGCATTGCTCAAGTATTTGTTCACTCAATAACAATTTTCTCAGCAACCACTATGTGCCTAGTTATTGTTCTAGGAGCTGGGGAGAGAGTGGTGTGCAAAAGAAGTCCCTACATTCTGGAGCTGACATTATGTAGTATGACAGATAAAATCCAAGTAAACATGCAGCAGCATTATGTGCTCTGATGGAAGATAAATTGCCATCAGGGGAGAGAATGGGAGGGATTTTTAGATAGCATAACCTGGAAGGACCTCACTAAGGAGATAATTTGAGCAAAGACTAGACAAAGTGAAAGAAGGACCATGAGGCTCTCTAAGGAAGAGCCTTCCCAGAGCCAAGCATCCAGGCATGTTCTGAAATGAGGACACAGGCCTGGGGGGACTGGGGAGCAGGGATGGGGACAGAGTGGAAGAAGGTAGAGAGTACCTAGCCAGGGCCACAGCATGTGGGAGACCATGGTAAGGACTTGAGATGTTTCTCCCAAATTTGATGGGAAACTATTTGGAGGGCTTACCAGGGAATGAACATAATCCTCTTCTGTTTTTAAAAGCTCACTCCAGTTGCTGTGAAAAATGAACTATCAAGAGAGATAGAGCAGAAACATCTAGGAAACAGCACAGAAATTCAAGAGAAAGACTAGTGTGTGACTAGGGCAATGCCACAGAAGATGACAGGAAACAATAAGAGTCAGAATAGATTTTGAAGTACATTAAAACTGAATGTGGGAAGTAGAAAGCAAGAGGAGCCAAGGGCCATGTCAAGAATTTCTGCCTGAGCCAGTGAACACCTCTTCCCTCAGAAAGCTTCAGGGAATTTCCATTCCTCCCCTCTCCTTACAGTTCCAGGAAGATTTTAGGGCCTTCAGTGATTGATGTGCTGGCAGCTGCCCAGCTGTGCTGCTCCTTAATGCAGCCCTGGTTACCAATAACAGTCCAAGTATAGGAGGTTGAAGAGGGTTAAGTTTTATATAAATAAACACACCTCTCCTGTTTGCATTTCAATATGCTTTCTTGAGTGAAAGAGACAAGGGTCTGGGAACAGCTAGAGTAGGCAGCCCATCCATCCATCTTCTCTCTGCCTGTATCAACCCTGTGGAGCATCCATGGTTGCACCTAGAATTGTTCCTCTTAGCATAGTGCTTATGGATGCCCCCTGCACCCAGGGAATATGTGCTCCTTTGCTTTTCATCCAACTGACAATCTCTGGATTTTTCTTGGGTAAATTTGTTGGGGAGCTGGGGTGTGTCTTACATGCTATCATCACCCATCACATGTGTCTCTCACTGGAAAAAAGTCGTTTTCTTTGATAAAGCATATGGTACAGAATGAATTGCTTTAGGATATTTAACAGGTGTTGACTATACAAGGAGGCAATATTTACAAAACAAGAACCAGCTGCATCCTTGTTTTAAATCTGCTAGCACAGCATTGAAAAGAAACAAAACTCACCTCCAGACCGTACTCTTAAGACATTTCTTCTACTTGAGAGTTAAAATCTGAAATCGGGATGTTTCTTAGGCTCTCACATCATTGGGGGCTGAGGACAAGCATCAGAACCTAATGCTAATCAAGGAGGAATTTCACAATGAAAGGCTTCCTGAGGAAAAAAGCAAGAAAACAGGGAGAGTCCCAAGGCAAGGTATCCAATGAAAATGTGCAAATATATGGGAAAGGGCCCTGATGGAGCTGCTTCACTGCTTCATTCATTCCATGTGTATCAGATGAGTACCCACTGTGGGCCAGGCACTGTTCTAGATGCTGGGTAAACATTATTGAATATAGGGAAACCGTGCCAGCCATCACGGAGCTCAAGGGGAAGACACTGACAACATACATACACAAATGATCACATAGACATGTACACATACAACATACACACAAGGACTACATACATAAACAAATTGTGATAAGGGATATGAAGGAAAAAAAAAGTTGTTCACTCCAGCATGGGATAATCTATTAGAGAGTACAGCTCTGGGTGAAATAGAGGTTCTGGTTTCAGCTGTGTATGTTTGGAGGTAGGTAGGGGTGGATATGGGGAAATAGGTTTAGAAAAGCCTTGCTTGCTTGAAGCTGCCTCTGTGGAATCAGGCTGCTTAGAAACAGATGAAGGTTAGGGTTAAACCAGCCATTCTGCCTCTGAGGTTAATTCAGTTTCCTTCACGATTCTTACAGCTGCTGTAGGATTCAGGTCTATAGCTGAAAATGAAGATGCCCTCCTCAGACATTTATTCCAAGGTTACCAGAAATGGGTTCGCCCTGTCTTAAATTCTAATGACACCATAAAAGTATACTTTGGATTGAAAATATCTCAGCTTGTAGATGTGGTGAGTAATCCTCGGCACTAGGCTAAAAAAAAAAAAAAATGCATTCCTTATAACCTGTTTGTGAGTCTAAGAATCTTTTCTTTCCCTTGTCTGACATTTCAATTTTAAAAATAATTTATGATGAAAAAAAAATCTGCCCCAAGAAGTCAGTTAAACGACCTGAAGAAAGAATGTGAAGTCGTCATGGAGTAGATTTTCATTGTGACACTATTGCCGTGGGATTTTTAGGCTGTGGGGTGGACATGGTTGTTTGTTCAGTCATTGCCCCTGGAAGGGTAGGAAGCTGGGCACAAGGGAAGGTGGAAGCCAGGGCTGATTCTGTGGGATCCCGACTCCTCTTGATTGTGCTCTTGGATGGCAGAGTGCCTGTTCCTACAGGGTGACAGGGCAGTAGTGACTCCACATGGAGCAAGGACCATTTCTGCTCTCCCTGGGAGACCCCTCACCTTTCCCTAACTCCCTTAACACTCTCTGCTCATTTCATTTCCCTGTTGGCCTCATACTTATGCCATGATCATGTTTTAGAGAAATGAATGAACATAAACCCCAAATGCAGCAAAATTGTCCTGTTCTGGTCCCCAAAACCTCAAAATAATCCTCCCACATGGCCCAAGTTCACCCCTCCCCTACCTCACCCACTAAAGTTGACCTCATTCTTTCTAGAAAATCATGCAGAGTTCATCTCCAGTCTAGTTAATATCTCCTTCTACTTTGTACCATTAAAGTGCCTTCTGTATTATGCAATTTTACATAAATATTGCCACAATAAACAGCTCATTATTTTAATAATTATTTTTCATCTCAAGCAAAATATGCCTAATATGTTAGGATTCCATGTCATTTAACTGTTCTTAAATGGAGAATCTTTTGAACACTTCCAAGGTAAGGCTCAGAGAGTTCTTTCTTTTTCTTCTTTCTTTCTGTCCCCTTCTTTCCTTCCTTCCTTCTTTTCTTTTCTTTCTTTTTTTTTTTTTTTTGGTCTTATTTTGTTTATTGATACATTATAATTATACATAATAGTGGGATTAATTATGCCATATTCATAATGTACATGATATAATTTGATTACTCTTCGAAAGTTCTTTCTAATAAAAAGTCAAACATACAAATTTCCTTCCATTTAAATTCACAGTATCTTTATGTCATTCTTTTAGGATGAAAAGAATCAGCTGATGACAACAAATGTGTGGCTTAAACAGGTAAGTTCAATCCAAGAAGTATATCTGCCAAACCAGTCACTGAAATTCTTTTCTATTTAGACAGGCTTCCATCTGAAAAATATTTATTTTAAAAAGCATGTCGAGTTCCTCAGGGAGAGATTTGGGAATGGTTGAGAAAGGTCTATTCTCTTTACTTCCTTCTGTGAGCAGCCCCACAAGACCCTAGGAAGACATCTTTCTCTGATGTTACTCCTGGGAGCAAAACTGCTCCATGGAGTTTGGACAGGTGGGAGAGTGACTGACAGTGAGACTTGGACCTTGGTCCCTGGAGAAAAAGAAAGAGGCGCCCAGATGAAACTTTACCCTCATTCAGGGTAACTGCTACTGGAGGAGAAAATCAGTGATGTTAAATTCAGCACTGTCTTCTCTGGTCCTCGATGGGAAGAATGTACATCTAATCCTTCTTATTGTTCCCTGGAAAGAACTGACCACAAAATGAGAGAACAACAATTTACAAAGGCTGCCCATCAGAAATTTCTAAAAAAATGAAGTCCCAAAACAAAATACTGAGTGCATGTTTTCCCAATAAAACTGAAGATGTATTTTGAGTAATTTTCAGTTTTCTTCTTGAATGATTGTTCAACCATGACCTGTATCCTAAAACCAGGGAATTCTGTTCAAAGGAGTTTGTTCTGGAGTTCTCAGAATTACCTTTCAAAACCCAATTTTGCACTTTATGTGAAAGGAGAAAATATTGACATTCGATTGATAGTAGATGAGAACTTTAGTTCTATTGCTTATTTTTTATTTTTGTTTTGTTCACAATTATTTTTTAGTGAACATTCAGATGTTGCCTAATCTGCCCATAGGTTTTAAATATTCCACACAGGGATATCTTAAATATCTTACTTAATTGTAACATACATACATAATACTTTTCACTTGTTTATATTGAAATAAATTAATTACCTAGCCAGGCTTTGTAGATATTGTTCAGTTCTTCCTGCTAATGGTTTATAAGGAATAATGTATAAAAGAAATGAAAAAGGATACTACCTAAACTTTATTTCTCCCACCCAAAAACATTAATCAGACTTAGAGAATTAATATGCCTTTTACCACTTTCTCTTCCCCATTCCTTAATTGAGAGATATGTGAGCAAGTTGTGAAATGAATATACATATTATTTTATTTGCAAATAAAATGAAACATCCAGGAGAAAATACTAAGCTGGGAATGTATACATACATGTATAAATACAATTTAAGTAAACATCTTGCTATATACCTGCCTTATTTCTCAGTGAATTATCCCACTTTTGCAATTTAGAGGCTGCAGAATTTAGAATTATTTGAAGTTGATAAAGACCAAGAAGAAGTTCTATATTTGAATTAGCAGGAGAAAGAAAAGCCCACACTTTTAAAGTATAAATTACATTTTAAATGTAAAGGCTTAAGAAGTTAACAAAAACAGAAGGTATTTGACCTCAGTCTCCATGTGACCTTCATACTTTTTTTTTTAAGAAATGAGGGTAAATAAAGACGAAGGATTAAAAAAAAGGATAGAAAACTGTCCATATAGTTCAGTAGTAAAGCATATGCCCAGTGTATGAGAGACCCTGGGGGTTCAAACCCCTGCACCACAAATAATAATAACAATAAAATAAAATTGATGTTTAAAAAAATGCTGTCATTGGTGTTTTTTCACAGATCTCCATTCTGGAGCTGCTAATAATAACATTGAAGATTTACTGAGTGATTAAGTTCTCAAGCACTATGCTGAGTGTGTCATGGGAATGATCTCATTTAATTCCCACAGCTACTTTGTAAAGTAGGTGTATTACTCTCCCTACTCTTTATTATTTTCCTAAGCATTAGGAACTTGAAGTAACTTGCCCCAGGTCACACACTGCTCAGGAAAGTCTGGCTTATATCAAGTACTCATTCTCTTACCTTGAACTGGAGGGAATGGACAGAGGTATCCTGCTCTCCTCTCAGACTCTTCCCCTATAGTCTTTTCTTAATCCTGGTCTTCAAGACTCTTGATTCTTCAGTCTCCAGGACATCTAATGGAGCTGGTATAGAAAGATATTTTTAAGAGAAAATATTCACTCGATCTTCCATTCGTTCAACAGTATTTAAGAGTGTATAGTATAGTCTTCACTAAGTGCTTGACACTTTGCTAGCAATTGACACAGGCTGCCTTCAAGGAGAAAACAAAGCATCAGTATGCAAAATTTTTTTTTAAATTAATAGTAACAATGACAACTATAATATGATTAACACCAAAAAGAAGTACATAGAAGGTCCTGTTGCAATACAAAAATGACAGTGAGACAGGGAGAAAGCCAAGGAAAATTCCAAAAGGCAAAGATATATAATTTGGGCCTTATAGGAAAAACAGAAGTTCTGCAAACCTAAAAGGTAGAGAAATTGTGAACCCCACATAGTATGCCCAATAACACGACCTTCCAAAGTTACTGCCCCCAAGCAAACCTATTGGAAATTCTATCCAATGATCCCAGAGTACCTCAGTCAAAATGAAGACCTAAGTGCTCAATTTCTCCTCTCTCCTCATTTCCCTCCCACATAATGACCAATGCTTGCTTGCTTGCTCTCTTTCTTTCTTTCTTTCTTTCTTTGTACTGGGGATTGAGCCCAGGGGTGCTTAACCACTGAGCCAAGTTCCCCGACCTCCTCCCCCTTTTAAAAAATATTTTATTGAGAGACAGAATCTCACTGAGTTGCTTAGGGCCTCGTTAAGTTGGTGAGACTGGCTTCGAACTCATGATCCTTCTGCCTCAGCCTCCTGAGCCCCTGGGATTACAGGCTTGTGCCACTGTACTCAACCTAACAGATGCTTTATAATTTGTAGCCATAGAGAATAAATTCTACATACATGAAACAAAATATGTTCCATTGTAGCATACACAACTGATATGCTAGGGAGTTTTTTGATTTTTGTTTTGTATTTGTTTTTGTACCTAATCCTCTCATCTGATTCTCTATTTCCATAGTTCTTCTATGGTGTATTTAGACATTTCTTTTCTATCCTCTCAACCAAAGACCTTTATAAAGCACAAATATAGTGACATCCAGAGAAAGTCTATTTTTATTTTATTGATTGTATTTTGCAAACTTGTTTGTCTTCCTTCTTTGTACTTCCAGAGAGTAACCAAAACCCTATAAACCATAAATATATTATTAATATTGACTACATGAGAAAGGTCTTAGTGCCCTAGCACCCTCAGATTCTACACCATGTTCAAGGTTAGGAAAACAGCATTGTAAGCACCTTAAGGGAAATGGAAATGAAATCATCTTTTTTTCTAATGACACAAGAGTAAGGCCTCCATGTTATCATGAATAATCACTATGACAATGAATGACAGTTATTCAATGAACTTTCACTGGAGAGCCTACTATGTGCTGATTGTTACGCGCTGTACTTGCATACAAACAGCAGCACAGTAGGTGCATTTATATCAATGTCACCACAAGTGTGGGGAATGCATCCAACTACAACGATAGTCACTGTGTTCCAGGACTGGGGGCCAAATTGAGCTGGGACAGCACCGCAGTCCTCAGGTGCTAGTTCCTGTGACTCCACTGGAAAGAATTCAAGTGAAATACAAAGTAGTAAGCCAAAGTTCAATAGAGTGACAATCGAGGGTAATGTACAGCATAGGGACCGTACGGACCACCTCCAGGAGAGGATGTTGTGGTGCTCACAGAGTTGGAGTTTTTAAGGAAACTGAGTCCTTTGTTCCAGTCTTGATTTCCCTGTTCTCCCTTACTTAGTTTATTACCCCTTGGACGCCCTCAGCAAGCTTTCTTTGTGAGGGTCTCAATATTCTTGTTGACAAGGTGTTTGTGGCATGGTTTTGATAATCAGGGAGGGTTCCAGTAACTTGGTTGCAAGAGATAATGATGATATTTTCTTGAAAACCACAGCGCCCCCTGAGGGGTTATAATTAGCTATAACTGGGGGTGGTGGGGGTCTTGATATATCAGACCCCACTTCGCTGATATTCATCTGTTTCAGTTAGGTACCCAGGATTTTAAGTAATAATTCCGTCAAGGGTTTACAATTCCGTGCCATTTAGGGAAGGTTAGGCATTTCAGATCTCATTTCCAAATGTTTGCCTGTTTAGATAAGGTTCCCACTGTTCCAGTTTTGCGATTCCTGGATTTTTCACGGCACATAGGCCTGATGTCTGTCCTTCGTCATCCTTTCCCTCTACCCACCTGTTCAAGGCTAACTAACAACCAGGTGTATAAGAATTTTTCAGCATGATTATGATCTATGGGACCAGCGTCACATTTATAGTCTGTCTTTGACCAAAATGTGGTTATGTGATACATGACTTAATTTGCTTCTTTTTACCTTTTAGTCTTACTATTACAGGAAGAATAATTGGAGGAATTTATTTACAGTAAAAACATCTTATGATTTCAACTTAAATAAAATTTGGTTTTGAATTGTGGTAAGAGTTAGGCATTTATGAACGATATTCCAGGTAATATCTGTCAAAGAAAACTTTAAGAGAATATGAACTTGATGTGAATTTGAAATTGCATTTTTCCAAATTAAGAAACCTAGACTTGGAATATTTTTTCTTGTTTTCTCTTACTCATGGATTAACTTTGATATTTTGCTCTAATATACCCTGACTTTCCTGTTTCCTGCAAAAACACAGCTCTCAAAATGGGAATGTCTGCAATATGGAACTGATGTTTGTGAAGGGCTTTGAGAGTCTTAGCTAGAACATGCTACACAAACATGGGATATTATTTCTAATCTTTTAGTGTAAGAAGAGAGAGACAGGAGGTTAATCTCCAGATGCAGCTAGGGTTTCAGAGAAAACAGGGAAGTGACCAGAAATATCCCACAGCTCCTTAGAGCACAAGATAGAAGATTTGGGCTTTGTATCCTCAGCTGGGCATTGCTGGCTACAGCACTCCCTGTAACGTGTACTGTTTTCCACTCACCGTCATCCTGGGTTTTGGACCCAGCCCATGGTGAGTGCCCAATCTGGTAGAAACTGGGTTGCCCCGCTGGATGGGCATCTTAGGAATGAACTCTGATTCTCCAGGAGTGCTGGTTATGAAAGGACATCAAGGTTGTAAGGAATGGGTCTCTCAACCCTGCAAGACTGTATAAAGGCTAAAGATTAGTGACTTGTCTAAATTGTTTAACTAGCAAAGGTTAATCCAGGTATGCAACTCAGAGTTTTAAATTCTAATTCAGTGGGCTTTCTCTTTTGAGTACACCAAAGTAAGTAGCATTAACCAAAAGTCCCACCTTACTTCCTTCTCTATACCGATTAGGAATGCAGCCTGATCCCACTACAGATCTCTTCATACCCTCAAGGATTCAGACACGTCGCTCATTCATTCATTCATTCATTCCTCTACATCAGCCTTCACGTAGGCTATTCCACCTACAACCAACTTTCTGCCTACCCCACACCACCACCTACTGCTCTGACTCCTTCTCACCCTTCACGTCTCAGCTGAAATGTCATATCATCAGAATCACCTGCCCTATTTACTCTGTCGTTATGTACCATGCGCCCAATCCATCTGCTCCATAACAACCATCTTAAGGTGCAGGAATTTGTTAGTTTACTTGTTTAACTTCTGAGTTAGTCCCAGGCTAGGAGTATATTACAGCAGGTACAGCAGGTGCTCAGTGCTGAGGAAGCTTTGCATATTTGTTAAATAAATGAATTCTGTGAAAACCACGAGTGCCATCCACATTATCCCTGGCCACAGCTGTTAATCCTGCTTTTGGAGGTCAGGTGAGCAAGATGAATCTTTCTGGCTTAGAAATCCCTCCCCCTGGGGCCTGCCCCAGTTCCTTTAGAACAATTTGTAAAATTGGTATTTATTTGCAGTTTGCAACAAAGCAGGAACCTTAGAATTTCAGCCTTTCTCCCTCCTGCTTTGCAGGGTAGAACTGGGTGTAGATGAAGACACGTTGTGCCTTCTATAGAAGGAAGCAAAGTGAATCCAAGAATCCAAGAAGACAATATTTATGTTTCCAAACAGAGGACTATAGGTTGGTCTCTTTAGCTGTGATCAGTAATATTATTTTTTTAAAGCTATAAAAGCACAGCTCTGGTCAGCCTTCCCAAGCTTGGCTGTCTCTGGTGCTCTTGGCTGTGAGCTTGCAATGTGCTGCAGCTTGATATCCACTCAGATTCTTCCCAGGATCAACCGAGAACTTCTTACTTGCAAGTGAAAGGAAAACCTAATCCAAATTAGCAACAGCATAAAGAAAGTTAACTGTCTTTCCCACTTCCAAAGGAAGAGTCTGCTCCACCCAATGCTACCGTTGAAAGTGGGACAAGGTGGTTCCCTACAATGAAATGGGTTCGTTTTGCTAGAAGGGTAAATGACGCAGAGGTGGCAGAAGCAGCACATGTTCATTGTGAGGAAATATTTGCAAATGAAATATTTGATAGAGAGCTTTTATCTAGAATGTATAAAAAAGACTAAAAACTCAGTAATAAGAAAATAAACAACCCAAGTAAAAAATAAGCAAAAAATTTGATTCTTCACCAAATAAAATACATGAACAGTAAATAAGCACATGAACAGATGCACAATTAGTCATTAGGAAATTACATATTAAAAACTACAAAGAGATACAATTCCCATCCATTCAAATATAGAGAAACCTAATGTGACAATAGCAAGTGCTGGAGAAGAGGGAAACAACTGGATCTCCCATAAATGGCTAATGGGAACAAAAAATAATTCCACCATTCTGGAAAACTGTCTGTATGATGTAAAGTTAAATAGATAGTTACTCTATTGTTACAGAGCTGGGGCCTTCTGAGAAACTGAGGTAGCATGAAGATCCCCCCTTCAAACACTAATCCTTTTTTCTTTTTGTGGTACTGTACAGGGGATTGAACTCAAGGAAACTCAGTCACTGAGCTACATCCCCAGTCCTATTTTGTATTTTATACAGAGACAGGGTCTCATTGAGTTGCTTAGTGCCTTGATTTTGCTGAGACTAACTTTGAACTCGCCATTCTCCTGCCTCAGCCTCCTGAACCGCTGGGAGTACAGGCATGTGCCAACAAACCCTAATTCTTGAGATCAAGTCAGAAAGATTTCAGACAAGTCACTCAGAGTAACTTGAATGAGTTTATCTAAAGGATAGGAAAAGGGAAAGGGGACACTTTCAAGGAAGAGAGTGGATCCTGTCGGAGAGGAGAGGGATAACATGCCTCTCCTGCATTCCAGTTTTATTGGGGATCCCGGAGAAGTTTCCAGGGAGTCCCACCTAGGTCCACCTCTGGACTTTTGACTGACAGCAAGATGACCCACTGCCATGACAGCTCTAGGTCACCTTGGCCCATGCTGACTACTTCTAATTGGATTTTAACTGTACATTCTTACAGATTTTGTGGTTAAGAAGAATTATCCTGATCTCCCTGAGTTTTAGGATCTGGTCTATTGAAAAGGGTCACAAAAGCAGGGTACCCTCAGGGTAACTTGGTTCGTCTTATTAATATTTTGGGGGGCCTTCATTTCTTCTGCAGATAAAAGGTAGTTTGCTGAGGAATGTGACATAGGCTGTTTACTTAGGCCAGACAGCCTACAGGTTAATTGCTTCTTAGAAAAGAAAGCTTATGGGGGTCAGCACAGTGGGCCCATTTTATGGAATTATTCCCTTAACCTTGTTTTCTCACCATTCTCATCCGTCTGTCCCCTAATACTCTGACCCAGCCATCCTGCACTACTTACCCAAGAAGAATAAGAATTTATTTAATCCCCCAAATGTACTAAACATTAACGATGGCTTTATTTACAGTCATCAAAACCTTGAAAGTATCCAAATATCCCACTCGTGAAGGAATAAAGTGTGGTACATTCATACCATGCAATATTGCTCACTAATAAAAATGAGCAAACTGCTGTCAAGGCAGCAGAGAGAAATCCAAAAGCACTGCTAAATAGAGGTCAGGATCCACAGGCCGTGTGACTTCATTTACAGGACATGTTGGAAAAGGTAAAATTATGGGAACAGAAAAATCCATGATTGCCAAGGAAATAGAGAAGCCTGAGAGTACCAAGTACACGTGGTAAATAAATAGTCCACATAAGAACGATTTTACATTCATGCAGGGTTTTTCTTATTTACGCTTTAGATTGTAGCTTTTAAAAGACCTCTATCTTAGATACAATTTTGTTTAGATGGAAAATGTTTCTTCTGGAGTTTACAGGCCCATCATTTTTCAGGCGTCATGCATATTTCAGGGCTTTACCACCCAGTGGAGTCATCCATCTGCCCGCTTTTGACTTTTTAATGGCAAAGTTGGCATCACAGGGTTCCAGGAAGCATCATACTGGGCACGCCCTTCTAACGCTTGGAAATGTCAGTTAACATTATTCTACATGGTTATTCAACTATCCTCATGAGAGACAATGAAATGGAAGAATTTAATTTTCAGGTCAGATTTCATAAGAGTCTGGATCCAAAATTTTAATATAACTTCACTTCTGCTGTAACTGGGTCATCCATATATCATCCTCCTTTTGCCCTTCCCCTTCTCTTCCTCTTCCTCCTTGTTGGTATAAAAAAATAATTTGTATTTTAGCACAAAATTACTCCAGGCACAACTACATTAGAAGACACAATGAAGTAATGAAATGTTTGCAACTTCCAAAACTTCCAAAAAGAATGTTTTCATTTATAGAAGTGAGACAGGCAGATTTCTTTTTTTTTTTCTTTTTTCTTTTCTTTTTTTTTTTTTTTTTTTACATCAGAAGAAATCAAAAGTTAGAACTTAGTGGGTTATTAAGATAAAAGAGTATTCAGTAGTTATAAGAGACATGTAAAAATTACTTAACATACATCATCCTCTTGACCTTCAAAATGCAATCAATTAGCAGTCAGGTTTATTAATCTGGTTCTAACAGCCCCTATAAAACCTGCTAAATAATTTCCTCCTTATGAAGAAAAAAATGTAAGCATATGGAGGATATCAATATTAGGGATATAAATTTAAACCATAATTAGGTGTTGCAAAATAAACTCAGATTTAACTATGCTGGGAATTGAACCTAGAACCTTGTTCAGGCAAGTGCTTAAAATACTGTGTGGATTTTTATCCAAGACCCTTGAGTAATGTTCAAACTTGTGTACCTATTATCAAGAGATGAAAATCTCACTGGACCTGACCGCCCAAAATAAACTGAATTAGATCTATCATTGCTTTTCTTTTGTTTTGTTTCTTAAGAGAAAATAGGCTGAAAAGAGACATTATGAATCAGTGGCATTTGTTGCTAAACCTCTTCATTGTGAGGCAGATATGGCAATTTTGAAATCAACAAAGAGGCAAAGTATGTGGGCCTCGCAAGATCAGTTGTATTCCAGAATCCCAGGTAGGGTTATAAGGTCTAACCTGGTGAATTTCCCATTCTTAACAAAATGGGGGATTGGTAAATTAACAGAAACGTAAAGATCTCAAGGTCTAATACATGAATTTTCAGAATAAAATTACAATATACTCATTTCCTGCAGGAATGGACAGACCACAAATTACGCTGGAACCCTGATGAATACGGTGGAATTCATTCAATCAAAGTTCCATCAGAATCTCTCTGGCTTCCCGACATAGTTCTCTTTGAAAAGTAAGTATCACAGAAGACCACATTAGTCAGATTAACACTGGGTATAGAAAAATGTGGGGCAAAAACATAAGTAACAACTCCAAAAAAAGATAAAAAAGAAAAAAGAAAAGTCTGGGGCAGAATTTTTAGGAGAAATACACAACTTAACAAAATAATTGTTTCTTTTTAAAACAGTGTTTAACGTTATAGTAGGAAAGTAATAAAGGAAAGTAGTACCGTTAGAGGAAAATAAACTCAAACTAATACATGTTCAACTAACTTATAAACTAGAGAACTAATAATAGTATAATAATAACTAATAAATAAACTAACAAACTAATAAGTGCTCAACTAACTAACTAACCAATGTGAACCTACTTTTATGACAGTGCTGATGGACGTTTTGAAGGCTCCCTCATGACCAAGGTCATCGTCAAATCGAATGGAACTGTCATTTGGACCCCTCCTGCCAGTTATAAAAGTTCATGCACCATGGATGTCACGTTTTTCCCGTTTGACCGGCAGAATTGCTCAATGAAATTTGGATCCTGGACTTACGATGGTACCATGGTTGACCTAATTTTGATAAATGAAAATGTCGACAGAAAAGACTTCTTTGATAACGGAGAATGGGAAATACTAAATGCAAGAGGGATGAAGGGAAACAGAAGAGATGGTTTATATTCCTATCCATTCATTACTTACTCTTTCGTCCTGAGACGCCTGCCTTTATTTTACACTCTCTTTCTGATAATCCCCTGCTTGGGTCTGTCCTTTCTAACAGTTCTTGTGTTCTATTTACCTTCTGATGAAGGTGAAAAACTTTCATTATCAACATCTGTTCTGGTTTCTCTGACAGTTTTTCTTTTAGTAATTGAAGAAATAATTCCATCTTCTTCAAAAGTCATTCCACTCATTGGAGAGTACCTTTTGTTCATTATGATTTTCGTTACCCTGTCCATTATTGTTACTGTTTTTGTAATCAATGTTCACCACAGATCTTCTTCCACTTACCATCCCATGGCCCCTTGGGTGAAGAGTCTATTTTTGCAAAAACTTCCTAAATTACTCTGCATGAAAGACCATGTGGATCGCTACTCTTTCCCAGATAAAGATGAGATTAAACCAGTAGTAAAAGGTAAAGTCCTGGAAAAAAAGAAACAGAAGCAGCTTAGCAATGGAGAAAAAGTTCTGGTTGCTTTTCTGGAAAAGGCTGCAGAGTCCATTAGATACATTTCAAGGCATGTGAAGAAAGAACATTTTATCAGCCAGGTGAGTTTACTATAGTTACGATAATGTTGGCATTGAAGTGTGCAAAAGACTACAATTTCAACATTTATTTGCAACAAAATGCTGTCATTGCTTAAAATGTGACATTATTATTTATCATCTTTATATAGACAAAATTTAAAAACAACCCCTGACATACAATAGGGATCTTAGTAGACTAAGCACTGTTCCTTAAAATTCCTCAATTCTATTTTAAATAGTTAAATTATGGTTTTTCAGTTGGATATCCTGGTCTCTGGTAATTTCTCTCTCATTTTTCATGGGATGATAGTTTTCATACATAGTGTTTGGGGAAAAAAAGCCAGAAAGAATAAAAATTTTAAATTAACATAAAATTTAGTATTAGATATTTTGTTGAGGGAAGAGAATCTTGTTATTTAATTTATAGATTTTTTTTTTTTTTGAAGTATGAAACAATATGATGGCAAATATCTCTAGTCCCAGCTACTTAAGAGGCTGAGGCAGGGAGACTACTTGAGCCCAGGAGTTGGAGACCAGCCTGGGTGACACAGTGAGACCCTGGCTCAAAAAAAAAAAAAAAAAAAAAGTAGACTTCAAACTCAAAACCATCCTGGGCTCAGATCCCAACCCATACTGTGTGACTCAGCTTCAAATAGTTAAAACAGACTGTTCAACTGGAGCCTCTGTTTTCTAAAACCTGCCTTGAAGAGTATGATAAAGAAAAAATGAAATAAAATATAAAATATGCATTATGTGCCCAGGGTATGTGCTTAAAACAAGTTACACCAATTTATAGGGTTCAATTATTTTATTCCAAAATTGGTAAAAAGTAGTACCAAGAGCCTGATCCCATAAACAAGCTTACAAAAGAACTGTTTTAGGAAATATTCTTCTACTTTTTATTCTTGCCTACACAGGCCCTGTCTAGAATGTTTTCTTAACTGCTTATCATGTTTTCCGTCTACTTGAATTTTTTTTTAATGACAGAAAAATTGCTTCTGCTATAAAACAAGCATCTTAGTCATTAAGTAGGAGTTTTGTGTGTATGTTCTGTTGATCTTTAAAAAATACTATTGCAAAGACTTAAATAGTTTAAATTATAAAAATAACATATGCTCACTACAGGGAATTTGGAAAATTCAGAATAATGTAGACAAGAGGATTAAAATTGTAACAGAGCATGGAGTCGGGTGGGTTCTTTGTCTTAAAATTCAAAGAATGAGATTGGAGGATAGCAGCTGGCAAAAGCAAACTGTAAGAATTTATTAAAGCTAAGGGAAGCTAAGCTCCTGCAATTGGAAGGGAACCCGAAAGGGTTGCCAGTGAATGGCTATTGTCTAGGGATTTATATGGATCTATAGGCTTAAGGAAGTCAGCTCCTGGCCCAGTCCTGGGTAAGGCACTCAGTGTCCACAAGGGTATGCATGCAGCCTTCAACCCAATCAAAGTATTGATCAGGCATTTTCCTTCTTTGATGAGGTTGTGCACTCCAGGTCATGTATGCACTGATTTAAAAATAGCCTTTTTGCAAGTCTCTCAGCAAAAACCTTCATCTGTTTGTGCTCTGCTGCACAGGAAGTTGCCCAGGGGCTCATTTCCCTATCTGCCTAGCCATATCTTTTCCTCCTGAATTCAAAATCATTAATGATCCTACCATTCTTATAAGGTTGACTTTTTAAATATTTTGATGTATCTCCTTTTTGTGTATTTCCCTCAAGGTCTTATTTCGGAACCTCTGTAAACTCAGAATACATTTCAGTTCAATGCCAGCAGCTTCCTACAGTAGCAAGCTGTGTCCTGGCTCCCCTCTCAGATGGCAGGCCGGCTTTGTGTTCCATTCCATTTTTACAGAATCCCCATATACAGTTGCTTCTCAACTAACCATGGGGTTGCACTCCAATAAACTCATCGTAAGTGGAAAATATCATAAGTCGTAAATGCCTTGAATATAACTAACCTGTAAAACATCAGAGCTCACCAACACAGCACACTATAGAATGTCGATTTTCCCCCTCATCCCAAACCCCCAACCTGACTGTGGAGCTGATTGGGGGCTGCAGCTGGTGTTAGTCAGAATCAAGAGTGAGGATGGTACTGCATGTGCTTAGCCCCAGAGAAAGATCCAAAGTCAAAATTCAAAGTACGATTTCAACTAAATGAGTATGTTTGTAGTATCATTGTAAGTTCAGAATTTGCTTAAGTCAGGGAACAGTAGAAAGGGAACATTTATTTTCCCTTAAAAGATGAGAACCTACTCTTCCCTTTCAGACTTGACTATTCTTGCTGCTTGATCCTGCTCTGACCTCTCTCTGTTATGCCTAGTGTTTTATTTCACCCCAATTTACCTTTCTAGTTAAATAGGTTCTTCATTTCTTCTCTCCCTTAAGAATGCCTGTCTTCCCCTGGTCATTTCTCTGTGTCAGTGTCTGTCATTCTGGACCTGTAGTAGCAGATACATTAGTTTTTCATTTGTGGAAAAAGTAATGTTTACAAATACATAAATAATTCTGTTGTTTTTATTTTACTTTTTTTAATATTGATGAGAGTGTTTCTATACACTCAACTTACAAGCTGATTTCTTTGGGCACAATTAGCAAAATCACTGAATAGAATTTGAGCCTATTATCATGGGCAATGTGTTAGGTGAATTTGAAAATGTTAAGTGTTGTAAATCTGAATATTACTCTTTCAAACTTCCTTAAAGAATTCAGAATAGTTGCCCAGCATCTTGAATAAGAGGTATCTTTTTCTCTTTTGCAGGTAGTACAAGACTGGAAATTCGTAGCTCAAGTTCTGGACCGAATCTTCCTGTGGCTCTTTCTAATAGTGTCAGTTACAGGCTCCGTTCTTATTTTCACACCTGCTTTGAAGATGTGGCTACATAGCTACCATTAGGAACAAGTCTCTAGAACCATTTAAAAGATATACCATAAAGACAAAATCACACCTTAGAACTGACATGTGGCTAGTATGTACACAGAATCCACATGCACATTCTTATCCTAAAAGCCGCAGTTGTACAGTCTTCATAGAAATTAGTCATGACTGGTGGGAGGAACCTGAGTAAATGTGGGTTTGCCCAAGTTGATTGGTGACCACTGAAGTGAGTTGGTTTTACAGAAGTCAAGAAGGCCTCCAAGTCATGCCGCTCGTGTGGGTAGGCCTCTCCTGCATCTACTCATCTTCCTGGGGTCTGTGTGAGTAGCAAACTGGGGCCTTGTGGTACTTCTCTAGCAATGTGGATGAGCAAATCTCAGCAATTGGTTTGAGGAATTATTCTAGTCCAACCACACCTGGCACAGCACACTTATTATTACACAGATTCCAGATTCCCTCAAATGTGACATCTGTTAAAAGATGAACTTGATTGGATAAGATAGACCTCTAAGGCAGGTGTTATTTGTGGTTTATTCATAGCATTATAGAGCTTTTACTAATGGTGAAAGTAGAGCCCGCTATCAGTTATGACTTGCTTTAAAATCATATTGAAATAATTTACAACAGAAGCAAAGTCATCTGCTACCAGAAGTGCATCCATTAATACCCATTTATCACTTCCTAGGAAAGTACTGCATATTCTCTGATAATGGTCTTTGATGTCTCCTCATCTAATGGAATCTTTTCCAACAGAGTCCTCTATGTTTGCCAATCTGTTCCGTGTGTGTCCCTTCCCTGAGTCTGTAGTTCACCCCCGACCCCCATCACTCCTCTTAAGACTCATGAGGAAATGTCTATTCAGATTGGTTTTGCTATCACTGCCATCAAATCCTTCTGAACTTTAGCTTAAAGCAATTTTCTCCTTGCCCAGTTATAAATCCAAATTCCACCAAGCATAGTGCAACATGCCTGTAATCCCAAAGACAGGAGGATGAAGCAAGAGAATTTCAGTCCAGGTGAGCCTCAGTAATTTAGCAAAACCCTTGACAACTTTACAAGACCCTGTCTCAAAATAAAAAATAAAAAGGACTGGAGTTGTAGCTCAGGGGTGCAACATCCCTGGACTCAATCTCCAGTAGCAATAAATAAATAAATTCAAATCCTTTTCTGGAGTACTTAGGCATGCATGATTTTTTTTTTCCTGCTGGGCATTGATCCCAGGGGTGCTTAGCCACTGAGCCACATCCCCAGCCCCTTTTTGTATTTTATTTAGAAACACATTCTCACTGAGCTGCTTAGTGCCTTACTAAATTACTGAGGCTGAGTTTGAACTCATGATGCTGGATTTGAACTCACGATGCTCCTGCCTCAGCCTCTGAAGTTGCTGGGATTACAGGTGTGGGCATAGTATGCATGGCTTTTGTAAACAACTTGTAGCCTGAACTTTAAAAAAAACCCAATCTATCCAGGCATAATGGTGCACACCTGTAATACACCTGTAATCCTAGCAACTTGGGAGGCTGAGGCAGGAGGATCACAGATTCAAAGCCAGCTTTGCAACTTAGAGAGACCCTGTCTCAAAATTAAAAAGGGTGGGGAATATTGCTCAGTGGTTAGGTGCCCCTGGGTTCATTCCCTGGTACAAACCCCCCCAAAAACAAAAAACGTAACAATTTAAGGATTTAACCCATTCACATATATTATTCACATATGTTGATACTATTGTGTTTAGTTTCACTCATGCAATTTTTGTTCTCTGTAATATTTTCTCCTTTTCTCCCCTCCTTTTCAGTCATAATTGAGTTTGTTCCTTAATGGTTGAAGTTTATATGTCCACTTCTATTAATTTATTAATAAATATTTCAAGATTTTGCTATCAATACTGAGAATCACTGTCTGTAGCTACCACTTTCTAAACAAAATGAGACCTTTAGCACCTTTCTTTATCACCTTCCATGTTTTATCAAAATCATCCAAAATTTTAACTCCAGATTATTATTTTTAATATTATGTGTCACCTTTCTTAAGAATAATTTATTGACAAGATAGCTTGTCTACAACCACATTATAAATAATTTTCTTTGTTTACCATTTTTTAAAATCCTGTTTTCCTCTTTCTCTGATTTCAGAGGAACATGTCTTCAAGTAATTTTTCTTTTTTTTAAGAAGAGGTCTTGCTATGTTGTCCAGACTGGTTTTGAACCCCTGACTTCAAGTGATAATCCTGTTTCAGCCTCCTGAGTACCCGGGAGTACAACTATATACCTCCACATGCAGCGCCAAGTAATTATTTTAGGAAGTTTTTGAATGTGGTAACCTTTCTGAGTTCTTATATTTCTGAAACTATAATTTCTTTTGTCCCCACACTTGAATGATAGATTGGCAGAGCATGGAATTCTAGTTCAAAATCATTTTCCTTTAGAACTTTGAAGACATTATTTTTTAATACTCCGTGTAAACAGTGAGAGACATAGTGAGAGACAGGAAATAAAGAAATCATGAAAATTTTCTTTTTTTATTTCTTTAATTATTTCCTGTCTTCCATTCTCTCTCTCCTTTCATTTTGAGATTTCTAATAGATCTTGGTATTACTTGCTCTGTCCTCCATGCTTATTAACTTACTAACTTTGCTTTCATACTTTTTAGTTCTTTAACTCTTTACATTGTCAGCTTGATGATGACAGCCAACAAATTTGACCTTCAAGTCATGGTCTCTTCTGCTATGCAGCCCACTTCCTGAGATGGGGTTTTTGTTTGTTTCTTTGTAGATCAATCATATATTTGATTTTCAAGAACTCTGATTCTTTATGGATGTCATATTCTCTGAAATATTTGGGAAAATACTATTTATAGTTACTGTGAAGTATTTTGTTGTCTGCATAAATTTTTCCTCAGGGGTTAATTCTTCTGTTGACTTTTGATACTTTTTTTTGTGTTCATTTTATTCTAATATTTGGTGATTTTTAATAGTGAAAACTATAATTACAGGAAACTTGGCTTCTGTCAGCATGGGGAAGCTTTTCTTTCTGGGTCTAATCGGCCATTTCTCTAGGGTTTGTCAGTGGCTTATCTTCTACTTTGGGAGTTACCCTGTCCTTGATAGTAGCCATAAGTAATCTTGGGCACTGCCCTGATTCTTTTGATCCAGTGCCCACTCTGCTTTCTCATATGTTCGAGTGACCATATTTGTGGTGATGGACAAAACACATTACGAAAATACAGAGGTATTGTAGCTGTCCCTTGGTCTTTCCCTGACTTACTAATTCCACTTCTCCTACCTATAATTCCAAGACTCTCTTGCCTATAATCTTAGCATTCTTTGGGGTATTTGCTAGAAAAATTCTTTGGCAGCCCCCTCTTTGCTTTATGGAACACAAAATCCACTGCTTAATTAGATTTTTACCATACATCTCACCTCATTCCCTGCCAGTCTGGTCTACGAAGGTATCTTAGCCCACTTTCCATGACTCTTTTGAACTTGTAACATTCATTTTTATTTTGTTTCTTCTGAAATAGTAATAGAATTTGAAGGACAAAAAAAAAAAAAAAAAAAAAAAAAAAAAAAAACAAAGCATAAAAACCCTCACACATCTCAACAGTCAGGCATCTTGCTCTAGAAATCTTTTCTAGATTCCGATTCCTATAGACTTGTCCAGTTAAATATGGCAAGCAAAACCCACCAAAGGTACACTGTACCATGAGCAGTGTGAATCTGACTGCTTTAAAAACTCTGAATCAGGCTGGGAATGTGGCTCAGTGGTCAAGTGACCCTGAGTTCAAACCCTGGTATCCACCCCCACACCCCCCAAAAAAAGAGAACTCTGAATTTTTTTGACTGGGCAGACTGATGGATGCTAGACACAAATGGGGACTGAAAAATCACTGTTGGGAATAGACTTGATAATTTATTGGAAAAGAGGAAGAGAGAGAGGTCGGGGGCAAGCAGGGCACAGCTTGAAAGTCATGATCCACAATGTTGATAAACGTGGCAGGCAGATGTGTCTATTTTAGTGGAGTTCTTTGCATCTTGCTGTTTAGTCTCCTGGACATTTGCAGTATTCACCTAAATGCTTTTGGTTCTAGTCAGATCTGTATTCAGTTCATACTAAACTTCTTTTCATAACAAATCTTATCTTCCCTGTACCCTTGCTCTTTCCTCCTGGAAATTGTTCCTTTAATTACCCTCCCTCTCTTGTATGGCTTCCTTTCCTAGACCTACAAAATGCACAGATATGCTTTATTCTTAGAATAAATATGGAACTATAGTGAACAGAAATTACAAAATTTTTAAAAATAACCTGGACTCTTTTTTCAAGAAATTCATACCATTCATTCCATCCTCAAAAGCAATTATAAATTCCAAAAAAGAAATCACATTTATATGTCTTGGAATGTTATATTTAACATGTTCAATATATTTGTTTTCAATTTATATCAAACTTTGTACCATAAAACTGTATTTTTATGTGCTACCATGTGAACATTTTGGAACATTGAGTTCTTTGTATGATCCACATATCCACTACTCTTCTGCACATTTTGCTGGATTTTTTTTAAAAGAGACAATACAGTAAAATAAAAACCAGGGCATTAGAACTCTTGGGTTCTAAGCCAGTCATTAGCTATCTGAGCCACTGGGCTTTAGACTAGTTATTTGTCCAATTTGGGTTTCAGTTTCTTGGTCAGTAATAAGAAGTATGTAATAAGAGGTTATGCCTCATGACTGTGAAACACTTCTCTGCTCTAAAATCTCTAAAATTCTGTACTTTGGAGATATATACTGAAGCTTTCATCATTTTAAACCACACATCTTCTAACTGCAACTTTGTTCCTTTGGGAAAAAATAAACTGCTGTATCACTACATTAGGACAGGGTTTGCCAGAATGCATTCTGATGAAATCAAGTATTCTCTCCTTGCTGCCTTGATGGGTTTGTGGATTCAAAGGGCAAGTAAGTATTCTTGTCCCTTTTATTTAAAATATTATTGGGGTGTGGCTCAATGGTAGAGCACTTACCTGGCATATGGGGGGCCATGGGTTCATTCCCCAGCACCAATTAAAAAAAAATTAACATCCATCTATTAATATCAAATTGAACTTAATTTTTAAAATGTTATTGACTTTAACTCATTGTTTAACTCATAAGTGTGCAAGGTGAAAAACAATATTTAATTAAATAAATGTGTTTACGTATGAATTCAGCATTAAATTTTGAAAAATAGCAGCATGAAACACTTTCCACAGCAACCCTCTTTCTGATCATAGATGCAGAGATCAAACAGTTGGATGTATGCATGCAGCTTAAGCTCCACTACAGCAGAGGTGGGGAGACGATGATAATAGTTTCAAACATGGAAAAGGATAAATATTTATATTTTGTAATAACCCTAGGAGAGTAACTATGAAAGGTAACATAAAAGCATAGAAATTTTAATTTCAAATGTATACAGCAAGGAAACTTTATGGGCAAACTTTGCCAACCAATCCCAAGTGGATGCTACTACACTAGTCTCTACCACACACGTGAGCATGCAGGACACACATGCATGGGCACAACACACACAGGGACACACGAGAGCTCCCTAAGTTCTTATCCTTCAGATCTCTGTTCACCCCACCACCACCACTACCACCACCTCCTTGTGAAACCTTTACAAAACACATGGCCCCCACTGAGTGTTTCTGGAAGCCTGTGGACTTTTCAGTTTGTACTACACAGTTACAGCATGAGGGTTCCTTGTTATATTATTAAGTGAACCTTATTTTCTTAGTCATAACATCATGTACTCCATTATATCCCTAACACATCATTAGATTTGAGCCTAGTACACCATCAAGGCTTAATTAATATTTGTTGATTAATTAAATCAGTACCAGAAACTTTGGATTGGGTTGTCTAAAATCGGGACAAATTTGTACTCTTATTCAGCCTCTCCCAACATTTCTATCTCTGTGTGTGTATAATTTTCAGTATGCACTTTAGAAAAACATTGTCTTACACTGAAACAAAATTCCCACCAGGAGCGATGGCACATACCATAATCTCAGCAAGGAGGCTGAGGCAAGAGAATGTCAAATTCGAGGCCAGCCTCTGCAACTTAACAAGACCCTGTCTTAAAATAAAACACAAACAGGGCTAGGGATGTAGCTCAGTGGGGAAACACCCCTGGGTTTAGTTCCTAGTACTGCAAAAAAAGAAAAAAGAAAGAAAATCCAAAATAAGAATATACTTAGCAAAATCAATAATTCTGCTTTGCGCTTGTCTCGCAAGCACAAGGTCCTGAGTTCAACCCCCAGTACCGCAAAAAAAAAAAAAAAAAAAAAAAAAAAATTCTGCTTTAAGTTTCCCTGTCTAAAAAAAAAATATTGATTCTTAAGTTAACTGGTCTAAAATAGGATTCAAGTGCTAGGGAATGATACTGGCCAAATTATATTATTACATTGTGTGCATGTATGAGTATGTAACAACAAATCCCATCATTGTGTATAACTATAATGCACTGATAAAAAATGTGGAAAAAATAAAATAAATTGGATTCAAGTCAGGACTACATATTCATGCCTCTTAACTCTATTTTGATCAATTTCTAGGCACTGATTTATTGAAAAGACTAGATCTCAAGAAAGTCTTACTTTTGGCATTTATTCGATTGTTTGCCTCTGGTATTATTTATCTTGTTTCTCTGTCTTCTATATTTCCTGCAATTTGAAAGTGACACCTGCAACCTAAACGAATTCCAAACTATAATTCTGGTTCAATAATTTTGTCAAAAATACATCAGAGATGATAATGTAGAGTTTGTATTCTACCCTAAACTATCTGGCTACTGCATATGTTAATGTTAAGATTAATTACTGAATTAAGGGAATGATGGTCTGATCTCTCTACAGTATCCAGAGGCAAATTTTGCACACAGACAGTGCTCATGCACACAACAACATCATAAAGACCCTTACCTATGGTCTTGGTCCCTTTAGAGATGGTGTCTAACGAGCCACAGTGGAACACTAATTTTCCAAAAGTAATTTCAATTCTATGCTAGGTTGGACCTTTTGATTGTGTCGAAATTCTTTCTCTGAAGTACTTATTATTATGTATTACAACAAACTCATTTAATTGCCAGCCAGCATGACTATGGTTTCTGTTTAACCTGGCATGTATTTCTCCTTTGTATTAGACTTTCTGTTCAGTTTGTCAATACAATAAAAGTGATATAACACCTTTGGCTCATGGACACAATTTTAGCTTTGGGAAAACTAGCTGAGAGCAGCGATCTACCCACTGATGTGGATTTCCATAGTTCTGGGCAGGTTAACCACTGGAGGGCCCTGTTGTAGAATCGGACATGACCCCCAGAATGAACGAGGATGGCCTCAGCCCTGGCAACAAGAGGAGTTCCGGGGATGCCCAAAGACTACAGAATTCAAGGGGAAATGATAAAAGAATTAACAATTGTGATGATTAGCTCAGAAAACCTTCTAAAAACAGCCTTATGAAACAGGTGCTACAATCATATCTGATTTATAGGTGAAGGTCCTCTTCATCAGTAAAATCTACCCTCAGGGGGACAAAACAGTGGGGAAGGATTCATCCTTTTTTTACTCTAGCAGGGTGGATGCTCTGGCCAGCAGGAAGTGCTCCGTGAAGGTGTGGGAGTTGCCCCTCCACAGGCTTACTAAGCATGTGCTTTTACAAGACTTTGTCTCAAATGAATACCCAGGTGCATTGTTTCATAGGGGAGTCTTAGGGTCATTTGGTTGGAAAATTCTACATTGGCCTGTCCACATGATACAGGGTGCTTTTTATCGTTAGCCCCCAAGCAGGCCATAAGTGACAGTAGCACCCCTACTCATTGTGACAACCCAGAAATGCCCTTTCAGACATTTCCAAACATCAACTAGAACGTGTGTGTGTGTGTGTGTGTGTGTGTGTGTGAGTGTGTGGTGTAAAACGGGAGCAAAAGAATCTCCAGTTGAGAATGACTGGTTTCTTAACCTGTTTAGGCCGCTATAACAAAAATACCATAAACTGGATGAATTATAAACAACAGAAATTTATTACTCATAGACCTGGAAGTCCAAGATCAAGTGACTTGGCACTGATTTGTTGAAAAGACTAGATCTCAAGAAAGTCTTGCTTTGGGGGTTTATCTGGTTGCTATAATTATATCTGATTTATAGGTGAAGGTCCTCTTCTTCAGCTCTGGTGTCTGGTCAGGACTCACTTTCTGATTCATCGATGGTCATCTTCTCCCTACATTCTCACATATGGGATAAGGGAGCTCTCTACAGTCTCTTTTATTAGGGCACTAATCCATTCAAGACCTAATTTCCTCCTTAAGGTCCTACCTCCTCATACCACCATATTAGAAGTTACAATTTTAACATGAATGTGAGGGCAGAAATAATCTACAGCAGCTGAGTTCTGCAGAAGCATCGAGAGAGTAATTCCAAAGTCAAAAGAGGGAAGAAATGGGAAACTTTCAAATGTGGTACCCCTGTTCTTATTGCTTTGTCCCCTCATGACACACAAGAGGCACACCTTAAACCTTGGGGAAGCTTGGGGCTATTGGGGATGTCTCAAATAGAGTTCTCTGATCCCTTGGAGCTGGGAAGGGAAGAAGATGAGCCCTCTCAATTGAGTTCCTATCTTCTTCTGCTTCCATCTTATGAGCAATGATTTGGAAGTCAGGAGATTAGGTTCTAGTGTTGAATTTGTTGCTCTTTAGCTATGTGATCATGGGCAAGCCATACTACCTCTTGAGAGTAAAAAATAAAAAGAGAGTTTGTTCATGCCTGTAATCCGGGCAGGAGGATTGTGAGTTCAAAGTCAGCCTCAGCAGATAAGCAAGGTACTTAACAACTCAGCAAGACCCTGTCTCTAAATAAAATATAAAAAAAGGGCTGGGGATGTGGCTCAGTGCTTAAGCACCCCTGGGTTCATTCCCTGGTACAAAAGAGAGAAAGAGAGAGAGAGAGGGAGAGAGGGAGAGAGAGAGAGAGAGAGAGAGAGAGAGAGAGAAGAGGGAGTTGGGTTAAATAATCTACAAGTTCTGTTACATGTCTAAAGATCATTGATTCTATAGTTTAGGTACATAGACACCCCCCAATGTGTGTGAACACACCCCCACACCCATGCATACACACGAATGATGTTTATGAAATCACAAAAGAATTTTAAATTTATTCTAAAACGTAAAAAGTCTCAATTAACAAAGATATCTTTAATGTTTTACCCCTTTCACATTCCTTTACAAATTTTCAATCTATGCTTTCCTTTATTCTTCTAAACAAATGCTGTGATTCCCCTTTTCTCACTATTTATTTCATTTCTTTTAAAATGTGTGTTTCTGGTTTGTTTACTTGTAAGTATGGGATTGTCTCTCCTGGGAGTTGCTGAGCAATTTCTGCCCTGAGCTAGAAAGCCCAGGTACATTCAAGCATTAAAGAGTGTTCAGTTATTAAGAATTCAGAATGGAGTTTCCTTTCACGGCTGGAAGCAAATTCTTTCCATTTTCTTACAATGCAATTCTTAAAATTCTTGTTTTTATATCTCATAGGGAATTAATCTACTGGCTATATAAAGAAACCATACAACTTAACAACAATTAAAAAGAACCCCAAACAATCCAATTAAAAAATGAGTTGAGTAAAGGATTTGATGTAGACATTTCTTCAAGAAGATACACAGATAGCTAATAAGCACACGAAAAGATGTTCAGCATCACTAATCGTTAGGGAAATGCAAATTAAAAACCACAATGAGATATCATCCCACATCCATCAGGATGGCTACTATAAAAAATAAACTTAAAATTAAAAGGTGTTGACAAAGATATGCAAAAATGGGAACCCTGTGAACTGTTGGTGGGACTATAAAATGGTGCGGCTGCAGTGAAAAAAACAGAATGATGTTTCCTCAAAAAGTTAAAAATAGAATAACCATGTAATCTAGCAATTTCACTTTTGGGTTTGTACCCCAAAGAATTGAAAGCAGGGACTTGAAGAAATATTCGCAATCCCATGTCGATACCAGTATTATTCCCAATAGCCAAAAGGTAGAAGCAACTTGAGTGTCCACTGATGGATTCATAAAGTGTGGTGTATACATTAAAGAAATATGATCCACCTGAAGAAGACGTCCTGACACGTGCCACACCACGAATGGATGAACCTTGAAGATGTTATGCTAAGTGAAATAAGCCTGTCACAGAAAGATATATAATATATATAGTTCCACTTCAAGGGATTACCTAGAGTAGTGAAATCCAGAGAAATGCAAAGTGGAATGGTGGTTGCCAATAACTGGGGGTAAAACAGGAACAACGAGAAGTTACTGTTGGATGGGTATAAAGTTTTGGTTTTACAAGACAGAAGTGTCCTAGAGACAGATGGTGGTGATAGTTGCAAAACAATGTGAATAAACTTAATACCACTGGACTATATTCTTAAAAATGGTTAAAATGGTAAAATTTTTTATTGTGAGTTTTACCACAATCTAAAAGTTTTTAATGAAATTAAATGGTGATTTGACTTAATGGTAAAAAAAAAATACAGTACTGAGTAACCAACTCTCTGTTGAGATAGTGTTCAATAAAATTTATAGAAGGTCATTGTTTTGTACTGAGCTTTTGCTTAAAGTCCAACAGACCAAACCAAAATGAAGTCACTTGTACTGAAGTTCCACATTACCAAGCTGAAACTGAGGTGCTCACTTGACATTTCAAGAAATCAGGACAGTGAGAAATAATAATTAAATCCCGGAAAGGCCAGTTTTAGCCCTCACAATCAGAAAGCACCCTCTGCTTTATCCTTTTCAAAAAAAGTAACTTTGAAATGTCCAATCTGCTTTCTGTCCTCTATTTCTGCTGTCCTCAGCCTTTTTCTATTTATAAAATTAGCCTCCTCCGCTTGGCTTATCAGAACACTCATTCTATTTTATGAAATGAGGCATTGTCTGATTCTAGAAGTGCAAATAAAAACCATTCAGCTATCTAAATATTTAAACTAAATTTGTTGTAATTTTGTCTTTTGACAATAGGAAGATAAAACATAGGTATAATCACACATATAGCAGGGAGTAAAAATAATTTAAAATAGAGTAATTCTAACTCAAAACCTCTGTCTGGCATACTGCATAGTACCTTATGCTCCAATAGAAAACAGACAAGGAGGGCTGGGGAGATAGCTCAGCTGGTAGAGCGCTTGCCTTGCAAGCACAAGGCCCTGAATTCGATCCCCAGTACCGCCAAAAAAAAAAAAAAAAAAAAAAAAAGGAAACAGACAAGGAATAATTCACAGTGTGGTAGTAAAATTATTCTACTTTTAGAATCTGTTGGGTATCAACCGAACGTTGCTGATATTATTTGAGAAAATGACATTGAAAGGTAAAATTGAAGTATAAAATCATCTATGCATATGGACAAAGAATAGAAGGGGGAAAGTCAAATTAAATTAGTTCTTCTGTAAGTGTAGATGTATTATTTTCTGCTTTAAAACAGATCTTTAGTTGGGTACGGTGGTGCATGTCTGTAATCCTAGTGACTGGGGAGGCTGAGGCAGGAGGATCTTGAGTTCAAAGCCAACCTCAGCAAAAAGTGAGACACTAAGCAACTCAGTGATACCCTGTCTATAAATAAAATACAAAATAGGGCTGGGGATGTGGCTCAGTGGTTGAGTGCTCCTGAGTTCAATCCCCAGTAAACCTCTCAAAAGAACCAGATCTTTAAAATTGTCATAATAATATTTATACAACAAATAATCCAAGTGGAATAAGACAGAATTTTCAAGGTTCTCCCTATGAAAAGGAATTGCTCAAAAAAGTATAAGATTATAATTTCTTACAGAAGAAATAACTTTATTTTCAATCTCAGCACAATGCACAAATGGAAAGTGTCAATGAGAAAAGACTAGAAAAACTCCTTTTTTTTGACACTTAACAAGAGTTGTTCCAGGTTTCCCCAGTTACCCACATCAGGTCCTCCTATTTTGATTGCTCTAGTGATATTCACCAAAATCGAATCCTGCAGATCTTTGTCTATCTGATTTTTCTGAAATAACTGCAAGGTCCTGTGGGGAAAGGAGCCTCTTTTTTAACCCTTGCAATGCCTAACTCAGAGGTTGGCAGGACAGTGCTGCTATGGTTTGGTTGTGGAATGTCCCCCAAAGGCTCATGTTAAAGGCTTGGTCCTCAATTATTTGGAGGTTGTGGAACATTTAGGAGGTGGGGCTAGCGGGAGAAAGTTAGGCTACCAGGGGCATACCCCTGAAGAGGATATTGGAACCTCAGCCCTTTCTTCTCTTTCTCTTTGCTTTGAGGCTGCCGTGGGATGAGCAGGCCTCCTCCACAAAATGTTCCCACCATGATGCACTGTCTCACTACAGACCCAGAGGCAACAGGGCCAGGCGACCATGGACTAAAACCTCTGAAACCATGAGCCAAAATAAAATTTTCCTCATTTTAAGTTGATTATCTCAGGTATTTTGTTATAATAATGTAAGCTTAATAACCCAAATGTTAGTTAAACAGAGTCTGCTAAGATAAATTCTATCTTGTATTTCCTTTAATCAATTTGTGTGTCAAATGATGCTGAAAGGTGTGAACTATATTATATGGACATGCACAAGAAAACAAGGATGCAATAGTTCACAAGTGTTGCAAACGTTAACAAGATCAAAGTACCAGTGTTTCACATATCTTGTGTCATTACTCCAATCAACAGCATGAACTGTGGAGATACAACAGAATCTCTTTTCGGTGTGACTCGATGTTAATTACATGGTTTGTACTATGGGTCATTCATATCCCTGGAAATCAATGTGTACAGACAAGAGAAGCCGACAACACTGTTAGTTTATGGGTGCTGCCAGCTGTGAGCTTTAGTGTAATAAAACATCTCAATGTACATCCCTGTGCTACATTTCAGCTCCTAAATTTGCAACATACTCCTCTTTTTCCAGGTAGTCTTCAGTTTCAGTAGATGGGGGACTTGGCCTTTCCTTATGGTAAGAAATACAGAACAAATAAAGAGTCTGTAAGTTTCTGAAGATAAAGAACATGTTAAGATTTTCCTGGGTTTACAAATAGCGGCTGTAGAAATAGCCCTGCAGTTCCAAACACACAGACAATTATAAATATCCAAAGAAATATTCTGTCTACCACCATAGCAACATATTTCCAGTCATCTTCTACCTGAAATACAAACAAAAAAGTCAAAGCTATTTTTAAAAATCGAAACTATAGGAAGCATGTTCTATTTCATAATAAGGTTTTCTTTTCCAAAGATTTCCCCAGTACTTTTAAAAACAGATATTGGTGGCATTTTGGTGTTAACTTGTGTCTCCTAAGTAATACCTATAAGAAATTTTGTTTTGTCTGAAGAGATAGATATGTCTCCAGGGGTACCTTGTGGATCTGGCTATGGAGTATGCAGAAAACCTTGTAAGTCAGGAATCTCCAGGTCACAAAGGACTTTTCCTGACTACAAAGAACACTCCCAGGAAGCAGCTGCTCAGATAGCTCAACTCTCATCATTTGCACCACTGGCCCCATGGCAAGTCTGGGGAGTGGGTGTGAAGCACGCAGTGAGGGATAGGGGTGGAAGACATGAGGTACTGTTGAAGACCCCTGAGCAGGAACAGGCAGCCCTTCAGACTGCAAAGCGATGCTCGTTGGGAGAGTTAATGGCATTTCTCCTGCCTGTCCTGTTCCTGACCTCCAGCTGCCATAGTCTCCACAGCTGTGTCTTGAGAGCCCTACTTGGTGGCAATTAAGTCAACAGAAACTCTCTCTCCTAGACTTTACAAAGTGCCACCCTGAAGGTGAGTTTTTCTAGACTTTCTTACCCTGGGTGGCAGAACTTCCTGGTATCTGCCCTGCACAGGATGGACTTGACATCTCACAATATACTTTCACTAAGAGATATGGATGCCAGCATCTGTCATGTGAAGTAAACCCAGATGCCACAAGTTTTCAGCTGCCCTTAGCTAGTCACCCGTATGGTATGGAAAACTGGCATGATTTCCTTGGGCTCTCTCCTTGGAGGATGAGGGAAGGCTGTGTGCTTCTATAGTTAGACTCGACACCAGGAGCAGAATACGTGGAAACTAAAAATATCCCCAAGGCTCATTCAATCCATCTCAAGTAGAACAAGTGGGATTGGAGTTGCTGAACGCTGGAGCTCACACACCTTCTCCTACCACTTGGAGGTTGTAAAGCTCTGCGGTCAGTTCTTCCCCCCTGGGGGCAGCTTTTTTCTGTCCACCTTTCTATTTGCCACTGTTCTTGTGTAAGCGTTCTTAGTTTCATTAACCAAGGTTGCCCTGAATATGCCTTTTAACCAGATTTAGATTTGAGGTTTACCACAATTGGTGGAGATTTGCTTTGACCCTGCAGATCAGTCCACCAGTAACTGCAGAATAACACAGCTGCCTGACTCTCTTACAAACACAACTCACACTGAGGATCTATGTCTTTAAAGTATCCCTGGATGGATGAGAGGAGATGTGCATTTACCTCCTTTGTTTCATTGTGGCTCTTCATGTTTTCTGCTATGAATTGAACACTATCAATCACATCTTCAACCTCAGGGGAGTGCTCCAAATTCTCTGTTGTCCATTGTGAAGGCTGATGACTTAATCTTCTCTTGCTGGTGGCTAGCTCACGTGACTTATGACAGTGGCAGCGTTCCTTCAGAAGTTTAGATTCTCTGCGATTAGCAAACCTGACCTTGGCAGGCTTACCAGAAAGACCTTCGGGATTTTTCTTGGAACTTTTTTCCTTCATCTGGTCCAGAGGCCGCCTCATCATCAAGATCTGTGGAAACAGCTGGAGGAAAATCGTCTTCACCCATTTGGGCATGGTGTGTGTGGTAGGGGTGCGATAGTGTATGTTTAACACAAACACGGTCACCACAATGGACAACGTGACAAAGATCATGGTGAACAGCAGATACTCGCCCACCAGCGGGATCACAAGAGATGTGGAAGGGATGGTTTCTGTAATGACCAGCAAAAACACGGTCAGAGAAAGCAGAACTGAGATGCAAAGTGTCACTTTCTCACCACAGTCGGAAGGAAGGTAAAAGACCAACACTGTTAGAAATGAAATGAAGAGACAGGGGATGATCAGATTAATGGTGTAAAACATTGGCAGTCTCCGAATGTAGAAGGAATAGGTTATATCTGTGTATATCTCTTCACAACAGTTGTATTTTATGTCATGCTTGTAGCCAGAAGCATCAACTATTTCCCATTCACTGTTTTCCCAAAAATCATTCATATCCACTTTAGAGCCAATGATTAAAAGATCAATTTCAGCTTTATCATATGTCCAGGAACCAAATTTCAGGGAACAGTTTTGATGATCAAAGGGGAAGAAGGTGATATCCATAGGACAGGAACTCTTAAAAATAGCTGGTGGGGTCCAGGTTATCATGCCATCGTATTTAAGAAGAGCTTTTGTCTTGCCTTCGACTTGGAAATCACCAACAGCACTGTAAAATAAATCAAACAAATTAATAAAACCCCCTGTGGATTGGCATGTGCCAAAAGTAACTTTGGAAGGAGACTATGGTTGTCAGATACCCATACTTGTTATAGAGAACAATGTCAGGCTTCCAAATCTTATCTGCTGGAACACGAATAGTCTCAATGCCATCATATTCCATTGGATCCCAGCGCAACTTATAATCATTCCAGACCTAAAAGAAAAAAAATTAATTTTAAAAATTTCTTAATAGCTATCTTCCAATGCTAACTTTATGTTGGAACAACAGATTTTTTAAAATAAAAAAATGTTATTTGAAGAGTGCCTTGGTTTCTAGAAAAGTCAGGAAATTATATCCATGGGGAACAGGGGGTTAAAAAGCTAAGCTGATTTTTAGCAAATGTTTAACTAGATAATTTCCTATTCATTATTAGTTAGCTGGTGTAGGTTATAGGCTTAACCTCCATATCCCATAAACTATGTTCAAACTGGAGTAGTAACCCATTTCTAATGTTAAATTTTGTGTGATTATGAGTTTGTTTCCAAATCTGTGTAAAATATCAAGATTTTTTTAGGGAGGAGACAATATAACTGAGAGAGTCAGCTGGCAGGAATCTACCATACATGCTCTCTTAAGCTCAGCTACTGACCTCTCCAGGCGTGGGCAGAAGAGATCAAAGAGTGAGCAAGTTCAGAATCCAAAGCCCAAGTTAAAATAGGAGATTAGAGAGCAGAAAACAAAATCTCTATGTCAGAGAGACCTTTGTCACTAGGTTTCTGCACCTGTAAAACCTACATTGAGCCAGCTGAAAGATGTGTCTACCATAAGCAAGACATGGAAAGAGGTCATGCTAGTGGGTTTTATCCATCCGATATTATTGAGTGGATACATAAGGACCACAGTTCAAAGAGAGAGAGAGACATACGTGACGTAGCCACAAATTGGTTTCCATGATCTGGTTTACTTCATCCTGGGAAAAAGAAATCATTTTTAGCTTCAAATGTACTTGCTAATAGAGGTAGATCTTATAGCAAGAATCACAACTAAAAAGAGATGAATCTGAGTTATTCTTGCTAATGAAGGAAAGCAAGAAGACCAAAAAGGCAATATATAACAAGTATTTCTTTAGTACGCAGCCAGAGATGCAATATCTCCACATCTGGTCCCAATGCTGTGGACTTTAAAGGAAATGTGGCTTTAAACTATCTGTCTATGCTGATTTAGGTCTCACCTCTTCTCTGAAGTTTTTCTGATCACCACAATCCATAAAGGTTTCTGACTCCATGAAAGGAAAAAAAGAAGAGGAAAGAGTCTTGGAAAAGAGGGAGGGAAAGCACTCCATAGGGTACAGGTACCCAAACCTAGGTCCTTGCTTTTGCCTCAGCATCTACCCAAAAACATCAGCCTCAGCTCACCATGGAGATTCCCAGCTGGAATCCGCTACCCACCCACTACACATTCCCTTCCCCCACCCAAGCCACCACTTCAGTTGTTCATGACACAAATTTTTATTGAGTAACCTTTATGTGCTGTGTAAATGCTGGGATATAGCAGTTATATGATGGGAATATGTCCTGTCTTCACATATCTTAGCTGGTAGTTGGAGAAATATAAAATTATACACAAACATATACACATATACACACACGTACACACACACACAATATAATATGAGATAGAGATAAGTCCTATGAGAACTTAAGTTTCATGCAAGGGTCCCTGTGGATGTGCACGCACAAACATATACACACATACATTTATTTTATACAAGATGGCCAAAAAGGGTTTTTCTGAGGAAGTAGTATCTAAGCAGATTCTTAAACGGCAGTCAGGGCTATCTGGAGGATAAGTATTCCAGGTCAACATCCCCAGTATGATGAGTTCCTAAGTGGATACCAACTCTCACTGTGAAAGCTACCAAAGATTCATCAGGACCACTGGTAGTTTTACAACATAACAGTCCAAGGGCTATTGATAGTGGCCAGTAGTTGATTCCCAAAACTTGCTCAGCCAACCTGGCTTCCCAAGACACCCAAGAACTCTCCAGACTAAATGAACTCAATTGAAGCTGAGGGAGCTGTGGTGAGGCTCAGACACTAGTCTGCTCTGGTTCCCTGGGCCACTCTTCCGTTTTCTACCCTTTCACTTCATTCTCACTACTGCCTCTCCTAAACAGGCAAGTTCCTCCTTCAAACGGACTGTGTCAAGTCATAAGAAGTCCAAGGGTTTAAAAGGATCGGCAACAAAGTTACATTCATGGTTTCCTATTGGTCCCAGAAAACGCAGAACTAGCCAAGTAGTGACCAGCATTGTTTTACAGTTGTCCAAGCCTAAGGTCAATGCATTCTGATCATGAGAGGGTCACTTTGCAGTCAACAGAGGCTAGTGGGTAATCCATTAGCTGTCAATCAGGAAGAGGCAAGCTCTGCAGTCTCAGTTTCAGGAAGTTCTTAGAAGTAACTGGCATAAGCTTCAACCATCTTCCAAAGCCTGCTTTCCTCTCTGGACTAGTGTTCTACACTGTGTTCTGGGAGTTAAAATAACCGTTTCTCCCCTGCTACACTTCCACAGGCAGTATGGAGCTGGTGTGTGGAGGTGTGGACAACCTCAGAGGCGCCAACCAACTTGGTTGAGGAACTCATCTGGAAAGCCGTGGTCTCCATCCAGTTCCAGACCACACCAATGAACACGTGCACTGTATCAGACAACCCCCATGGAGGAGGCCAGAGGCTCACGATACCGCCTCACATCTTTGGGACCATCATCCACATCTTTCTCAGGAAAATAAATTAGATGACACTCCAGGTGTATGGCAAGTTTTGAGTCACAATTTCAAATATACTAAGTTTCTGGATCCACAGCAACAGATTCAGAGACATGGCTCAGCAAGGCCAAGTGGGTCACATTTTACCAGGGTTTTAAGTTTGCCATTTCAGATATGCCAAACCATCAGAAACACTGGTCAGGGGCTTTATTTTGGACCTCTGCCAGGGGGACAGTAGACATGCTCCTACCCCGAAAGATAGAAGACCCAGATGACTCTGTGACCAAGGTCAGGTTGCACAGCAATAGACTCACTTCCACATAGAGCTCTCTGGATCTTTAAGGTCCAGCTGGGGGCTCAAAGAGTAGCAGAGGGTGTGAAGGTAATTGAGATGAAGTATCCTGGTTATTACTGCACCACAGAGCCACCCCCACAGTTCACCTCATAACTGCCGTGTAACCTGGCAATTGTACCCCTGGGTATTAATCCCAGAGGTATGAAGATTTATATTTCTGCAAATACCTTTACACAAATGTTCACAGCAACTTTGTTCATAATAAACCCCAAACTGGAATCATTCGAAACGTTCTTCGACAAGTAAATGGTTAAACTAACTGTGGTACATCAGTACCATGGGACACCACTCAGTGACAAGAAGGAAGACCCCGTTGACACACTCAACACTTAGATGACTCTGTAAGGAGCTACACTGAGCAAAAGAGCCAAGGTCACAAACCAACATAATCTATTTATATGTAACATTCTTGAAATGACACTACTTTAGAAATGGAGGAAAGACTAGTTGGTGAAACCGGGCAAAACATAAAAGGAATTTCTCTATTATTTTTCTTATAACTGGATTTAATCAAAATCATTCCAAGCAGTCAAGTTTTAGTTTTAAAAAAGTTACTTTCCCAACTTTCTCTGGCAACAAGAGGGGATGAACAGATAGAAAGCAGAGGTTGTCGGGAGGACTTGTAAGAAAGCTCCTTGAAGAGGTCACAAATGCCTGGTATGTGCCCCTTTTGCCCTTCTCTCCCTTCATCCTGCTTCCTGCCAAAAATATAAATATGATGAGAGGAAATATAGCAGTTCCCTTGGAACATGAGGCAACACCGAGGGAAGAAGTCATATATAAAGGACAGTGAAGTAAAAAGAAGGAACCTTGGTCACTGTTGCCATGTTTGGCTTATGTGCTTATCAGCATAGTCCATGTAAGTGACATCCCCTGGGAGTTGTGCAGTGCATAACCTGGACAACTGAACACACAATTGCTCATACCCAGGAAGCTACCTAGTGCTAAACTCCTGAACTGCAAACCTTCAGATTTCTATTACGTAAGAAAGAAATGATGTTTTATTTAATCAGTGCTTAAAAAAACAAACAACAAAAAACTTTGATACTAGTAGCCAAACTCTGCTTTCAACAGTATACCTCCCACCACCTTCAGAACGATGTTCTGAAAGGACTCATTAACCAGGAATTTGAAGCAATGCTGCACAGTGAGGTGGCCCACCCAGACTTTGGATGCAGCTCAGTTCTCTACTCACAACAACCCAAGCCACAGTAAAGTGCAGCTCTTTTAATTCTCCCTTCAACTTTCCTCCACTTCTTTGTTTCATAAATTGGTCCCAAAAGCAGTTCCAGAAAATCACCACCTAAGGTGAACAAGTATAGCATTACTGAAGAAAGTGTCCCCTCCCGGGGGGACAGCTTTGAAGGGCCCACACGTATGTGGGCTTATGTTTATAGGTAGTGAGAAATCCCCTCAGGTACCATGCTCCACCCTGTAACAATGTGGAAAACTTCTGTGACCTCAGAGTCAGAGCCTCCAGAGAAACACATAGTGAATGTGGGACACTCACCACGTTGGCTAGCTGTGTGATGGCCACTTCAAAATGCACGGTGACAGGATCGGAAACATTTTCCACGGGCCGGATGAACTGGTTATAGCGAGAAAACAGTTTGTGGAAGAGTCTCTCCTCAGAGGCACAGCCTGCACAACCTGCGTGGCCAGAGAAGGAAACGTTAGGGATGCAGAGCCGGTGCTGGCACTTGGAGAGGTTCCAGGGGCGTTGCGGTCACCAGGAGTGGGTCGTGCCCACCAATGAGAACCCCACGGTTGTCACCAGCTCCGCCGGCACACTTTCCCACTGGTGCCCAACGAAACTCACCTTTTAACCTCGGCTGTTTCCCTTGTGGATAGAGACAAAATTAATTGTGCCTCCATCTCAGAACTAGGGCAATATCAAAGAAAATAACATTGGGAAGAACACTTTTAAAACCCAATGCACCAACTACGTTGAAGGAGCGACCGGAGGCTTGGGATGTTTATGTTGCTGAACGAAACCTTACAGTCTTAACAATGAAGCTTTCTGATAAGGAAGGAAAAGTCCTGCCTGGCCCTTTCTGATCTATACTGACAGCTGTGTCTGCAGCCAATAAGATGTTCAGCTGGGGACCCTCCACCATGCAGACTGACATAGGTACTTCATTAAGGTCTTCACAAGCCATCGTCTTCTGAAAACCAACTTTGAAATTCAGTAATTTTGGAGATTTTAAGAATGTAGTTTTTATAAAGCAAATCGACTTAAGATGTTTTAAGAATGATTCAAAATTAGGTTTTATTAATTGCATTTTCAGTCATTAAAGTACAGGAGTGGCACGTGTCTGTCTATACTTTTCCAAGAAAGCATTCAAGATAAGTTAATGCATTAAAGCTAAGTCTATGCTTTCACCTGATACAACTCATTCCATTAATACCCCATTTAAATACATTTCCCCTTATAGAATTCAAATTGGACAACTGAAATTTCACAAATTTTCCAAAGAGATTTGTACCTTGAAAGAATAAACAAAACAAAACTGAAAAGAATGGAAATGCTCCTCAGGCAAAATTGGACAGTAGGATAACTGTTATTACATTACCACATGAGAAGAGTGGGATAGCAAATGCCTTTGGAAACACAGAGATTTTAACAGGAAAGGAAAAGTTTAAATGTCACTCTTACCATAGTAATTAATAATGACAAAAATATTCCTTTGTAAAACAAACAATGAAAAAAGATCCTCTTCATTACCTATTTTCTCACCTTTGACACATTTTAAATAAGCCTTCCCTTGGTCTTGAAGAGCAAGTCCCTGCAAACCCAACAGCACCCAGAAATGTGATTTCATTCAGCTCAGCAGCAGTTCTAAGTTTTAACTTTGAAAATGAATGCTCTTACTCCTAGAGTATATTTCAGCATAGTAAAGTGACATATTTTCCAAAATGAAAAGAATTACCTACAAAATGGAAGGCTTCATAGATTGAATAATAGTATCAGCTGACAAATAAATCACCATTTTGAAAAACATATTAAATATAACAATTCCAAGAGTGGAATACACCCATAGCAGAGAAAGATAGAAAACTCTATCGTCCTTATTATATCCTAATTAGGAAACCATATTTTAATTAGAAAAATAAAATATGATTTACAGCATGTTTCATGGTACTCCCCATCCTATCCCCCAAAATCTCCTCTGACATGTTAAACTTAACTGATCCACACCAGATTAATCAGCAGTTATAACAGAAGTGCTTCCTATACAGATACTTTCCATATTTACCTAGACTCGTTCATACCTGCTTATTCAAGCACAAGGAGAAAAGATTAAATACATGAAATTAAAAGGTTATAGGAGATAAGCAGAAATAAAACCTACCTTTAAAGGAAGGTATGAATATACACGACCAGAGAAGGAATCCCAAGTGAAGGAATCCCTGACCCTTGCTGGTCAGCATGATTAAAGCACATTAGAATTCCTTTTTCTAGGCAAAAGATTGTGGGAAACAAAGAGCTATCAGACAGCTGCACCCATCAGACCTTTAAATCGTCAGAAGCCCACTGCCATCCACATGTGTCTTCTGTGAAATGAAAGCATTCACCAAATGTAACCCGGCTGTTCCAGCATCAGAGACTGTGGCCGACATGAAGGGCAAACAAAGAGGACGCCATGCAATGTCAGATGTACTGTCACATTTCCTGTCACCCCAGATCTCTTTTCGTGTAAGGAAGGTGAAGAAAGGCAGTGAGGGAATGCTAGGCAGGATGCAAAACATTGCAATGGCTTAGAGACCTTCTGCAATCTCAACCCCAGTCCTTAGGGGGATAAGCACACAGTTACTGGGCTCCCTCCCGATGCAGGTAAAATGCATGCTAGGTCCCCGAGAGCCCATTTGAATTCATTGAGTTCTCTGGTAAATCAGGGATTAATCTTTTTAGAAAATGTTCTAAAATATGAATCCCCTTTCCTGTCTTAGTAAGTGTAGCTTAGATTTGTTTTTGTTTTTGTTTTTTGTTTTTTTGTTTTGCTTTTGTTTTCTGACTTCAGAGCTTCTAGTGCCTTGTCTTTCTGAGTGGAGTCACTGCCATTCAGTTCTGGAGATTAGACGTGGGAGAATGAGAGGAATGGGCCAGGCTCAGTGGTGTAAACCTGTAATCTCAGCGTTTTGGGAAGCTGAGACAGGAAGTTCACAAGTTCAAGGCCAGTCTCAGCAATTTAGTGAGACCTGCCTCAAAATAAAAAATTTAAAAAATTTAAAATTTAAAATTAAAAGAATGTAACTTAGTTGTAAAGCACCCCTGGGTTCAAGTCTCAGTACCAAAAAACTAAACAAAACAAAACAAAAACCAAGAGGTATGGTACCCTGTGGATATTTTCATGTTTATCTAAACATCTTTGTCATCAATTGGTTCTCTTGGTTTTCCTCTTGTTCAGTCTCATATCAATAGAATCCTGATGAATTGAGTCTTCAGATCAGATTTTAATGTTGGTTAAAGAACAGTTAAAACCAGAGGTGATCTCTCAGGGCCTTCCTAACCAAATATTTTACCACATCATTAAAAATACCACATGCTTTATACATACACAAAATTCAGATTAGCAATTCCCTCGAGATTCTATTGACCACACACCTCTTCAGGGAGCAAAGAGAAATTAATACTTAATTTAGTACTAGACTTAGACCAGACATGGAACCAAGAGCTTCAGATATGTCATTTAAGGTGTTACTCAATTCTCCTCCTTAGCAAGATGGATTTTTGTCCTTTGCTGAAGTGTCATGTGAACTTTGTAAAAAACCTAAAGTGATTAAAAGGAAAAACATCACATATAATCCCAGCAACGTGGGAGGTTAAGGCAGGAGGATCATAAGTTCAAGTCCAGTCTCAGCAATTTAGAAGTGGTTCTAAGCAATTTAACAAGATCCTGTCTCAAAATTAAAAAATAAAAAGGACTGAGAATGAGGCTCATGATAAAATGCCCTAGGGTTCAATACCCAGTACAAAGGAAAGAAAGAAAAAAACGAGAGAAAGGAAAAAATTCGGATGGCACTTTACTAGGATGGGTAAAATGCCATCTTACATCCCAATTCGAAGTGACTCTTTTCCAAGATTCAGTTTTTAATTGGTTCGCTTTCCATATTTTCTACTAAACACACATTGCAATCTAAAAAAAAATAGTCCTTTTGTTACAGGGCTGCTGCCTTCTGGGAAAATGAGACAGCTCAAAGAACCCCCTTTAAACCCTGATTCTTGCAACCAAGTCAGAAAAAGTTTAGACATGTCACTCAGAGTAACAGACAATTAGTTTATTAAAGGGGTACAAAATGGGAAAGAGGGCACTCTCAGGGGAGAGTGGGTTCTTTCAGAGAGGAGAGGGACAGTGTGCCTCTACTGCATTCCAGTTTTATTGGGGATCCCAGAGACATTTTTAGAGAGTCCCACCCAAGTTCACCTCTTGACTTTTGACTGCCAGAAAAATGACATCAGACTTTCAAGTACCCACTGCCATGACAACTTTAGGTGGCTTTGGCCCATTCTTACCAGTTCTAAAAGAATTCTTAACCATAGATTCTTACAGATTTCATAAATTCTTATAGATTTTATGGTTAGGAGGAGTTATCCTTATCTTCCTGAGTTTGGGGATCTGATCTATGAAAAGGGTCACAAAAGTCTTCCCCTTCAGGTAACTCGGGTTTCTCTTATGGAAGTTATTTTTGGGTCTGCATTTCTCCCGCAGATAACAGGTACTTTGCTGAGGAATGTGGCATATTCTGTCCACTTAAGCCAGGCAGGGCTGCAGGTAAGTTGCTTCTTGGGAAAGAAAGCATGTGTGAGCCCACGTAAAGAGGGCCCATTTTATAGAATTATTCCCTTAACCTCATATTCCCACCATTCTCATCTGTTTGTCCCCTATCACTTTCATGTCCTTTGTTTCATCTCACATCAAACAGACCTTCTGTGTAGCTCATCTCCTGTCACTTAAAGAACTACTCTATAGGAGGAATCCTTTGGAATATGCCAAAATTTAGCACCTGCTAACTTTCTCCCTCTGTATCAAGAGCCTACAGAGTGGGAGAAAGCGAGGCTGGGAGTGCAAAATGAGTAATGAAGGATTGGATCAGGAAGATGGGGGCTGGTTCCAGAGGAAAGGAAATAAAATGCTAATACCTTCAGGACACTTCCCCTCCTCCCCATCTGTTGCCAAGGTTACCTGCCCCCAGGGAATTGTTCCTTCTTTTTTTTTTTTTTTTTTGGGTGCTGGGGATCGAACCCAGGGCCTTGTGCTCACAAGGCAAGCATTCTACCGACTGAGCTATCTCCCCAGCCCTGAATTGTTCCTTCTTGCAAGGAGTTATTCATGAATGCCCCCTGGGCTGCTCCCTTCCTACCTGTACCCCTGGGTGGCTTCATTCTAGCCCTTGGATCACTCCACCTTTTGGTCACTGGTCACATAGGCAAAATAAGAGGAGGAGTAGGGAGCATGAGAACAAAGGAAATCTGTAAAAGGGGCAGTAACTTGGACCCCCTCCTCTGCCTCCGTGGAGGAGTCTCCATTTCTCTCTCTCTCTCTCTCTCTCTCTCTCTCTCTCTATTCTATTCTATCCTTTAAATAAAACTTTCTGCACTTGCCTCAGTGTTTCTTGGGTGTTCAATTTTCAACACCAAGGGAATGGGACTCCAATCTGATTCTCAACACTGGATTTTTTGAGTGTGTACGTTAGGGAGGGAACTCAGGGTCTCACACATGCTGGGCAAATGCTCTACCATGTAGACACACCCCCAGCCCAAGGAAGAAGTTTTTAAATGGAGGTCACAGATGAGCCTCAGTAGAATTGAAAAATGCAAGAGGAAGAGTATGAATGGACTTGGGAGTCATTCAGACCTGGATATGGATTCTGGTTCTTATTTTCACCTGGGGGACCTTGGCCTTATACTCATCAGAAAATGTGATTAAATTTAGTGATGTCAATCCTTTAATTTCTTCCTACACAGTTTTGTATGTAATATTTGCATGCTCTCTTACCACTACAAATAGGTAATATTCCTGGTACTTTTGTTGCTGAAAGCTTGGTCCTTGTTCCCAATGCCAATCCAATAATGAGGACACAGTTTTGAGAAAAAGGAAAAAGGCTTATTGCTTTGCTAGCAAAGGAGAAACGCAGGGGACTCCTGTCCCAGAGGCTATGATTCTGCTCATGAGCAGGAAGGGGGCTTTTAAAGAGGTGATCCAAAGGCTACATTCCACATGTTCTCTGGCTGGAGTTGTAATTCACTTGTTAATTTGAAAGACAGCAATTTCTGAGGTCTTCTGGTACCATCCCCAAAGTCTGGATTCCTTCATTCCTGTGGTGGGTGTGTATTCAGGGACAGATAACTCTGCCTAGGATGGAGAAGACAGGTAATCCTGCTTCCCCTGAAATTAGAGAGGGGAGAGATTAGGGAGGAGCAAGGAGAGAAGAAGAGAAAGAAAAGTGCCCATTTTTAAAATAAGATGCAGTGGCAGAGCAGCAAGGGTTATATTCAAAGAGTAAAGTAGAGTACTGTTACATTTTAAATTGTAAGAAGGATATATAAATACCTGAAAACAGTTCTTCATTCAAAGAAAACATTCATACTTTGCCCCCACCATCAGAAAAAGGCTTGAGTTCTGTGATTAAATTATGAATTTACGTTCTACTTCGAACTCTTTTTGAAAATTGCAGACACGAAAGTTAAAGAGATATGTGGGAAGAAATAAGCATGCTTTCAGAGAAAAAGTAACTCAAGAAACAAAAGAATTAGCTGGAAGTAATGGTATATGCCTGTCAACCCAGCAACTCAGGAGGCCAAGTGGCAGCACAAAAAACCAAAAACAGGAGCAGACCGCAAATGGATCCGCAAACTTTCCTTCATTCAGCAGCAGAATCAATCAGTCAGGCATCAGAGGGGCTCGTTTTGGGGGTAGAAAACGGCCCCAGTTACAGAAGGGCTCTGGGTTTTATAGGTTATAATATGAGTGGGCAGAGTTGTAAAGATTTGAAACTCATTGTCACTGGGAAGGGATAAAAGCTCAGAACTCAGTCTGAGTTCACTGTTCATCTTTTTCCTCCAGGATCCATTGTTACCCAGAACTTCACGATTGCTTTTCTCCTTCCAGGACTCATCTGTAGTGGGAAAGGGTGGAAGTCCAGGGCCCAGCACTCAGTGTCCACCTCCTCCCTTATGGGCCCATTGTCACTAGGAAGGGACGAATCTTTGCCTTCTTCCCTTCCTCCTCCCCAGCCACAATGACCTCCTGTTTTCCCCAGGGGTGTCTTGGGGGATGTTATTTTCCATAACCCTTCACCAAGGAAGGAGGATCACAAGTTATAGATGAGACCCTGCCTCAAAAAATAAAAAAAATAATAAAAAAAAGTAGAGGAGGGGCTGCTGCTGCTGGTTATGTAGCTTAGTGGTAGACGGCCCCTGGGTTCAATCCCCAGTACCATCAGAACAAAACAAAACAAAAAAAGGAAACAAAAGAATCAAAGATTCTGTATTCTTTTCTGATGTTGCTGAATAATATATCATATTCATATTCTAGGAATTAGTTTCAGTTCAGTCGTATTGTTGAACCAACCAAAAATTTAGAGTGCTGTCTTTGTTTTAGTGAGGTAGGAAGAAGAAAGGGAGGTGCAGAAGGAACATGGGCTCTGGGCAGGCAAGGGCTGAGAAACATTAAAAGACCTTTGTTTTCTCCCTCCCTTCACCTTCCACAGTTCTCTTATTCAGTTCTAAAAAGAAATAGGAAGAAGTAGCAGGAATTTCAGTAAGTTATAAATTGGATGAAAACTATGGATCATTTGCCTCTTCCTCACATATATATATTCATATCAAATAAAATTTTGCACATAATTTCTGAGACATCACAGATCCAGGGAAGGCCAACCTTGGGTGGAAGATAACCATAGCTGATTTCCCAGTTTTCCTCAATATCTGTCCCCAGTTACGTACACCATCTCCTTTAGAATAATACTTTCTGGAGAGCTAATGTGTTAAGGAAATTGATAAGCTTCAGAGAATAATTGTTGGTTTTCTTTTCTTTTCTTTTCTTTTTGAGGTGCTGGGGATTGAACCCAGGGCCTTGTGCTTGCAAGGCAAGCACTCTACCGACTGAGCTATCTCCCCAGCCCTGTTGGTTTTCTTTCTCTCTCTTTTTTTTTAATTGATAGAAGCTAGCTTCAATTTGGAGGTTTTCTCATGGGAAAAACTTTTTATCATATAAAGTTTTTATAATATAAAACTTTTTATAATAAAAGTTTTAATGTGAAACTTTTATTATAAAAATCATTTTAAACTTTTCCCCTCCTGTTTGCTAAATTAAATATATTGCCTCATTCTGCTCTAAAAATAAAGGAGACCATTTGATATGGTTATATAAAATTGGGTATGTTCTTGTTTGAAGTTTGAGGGGTTTTTTTGGTGTAAAAACTGCATGAATGAACATTTTCCTGACCTTTCTACAACTGTCAGTTCTCTTTAATCTCAAAATGGGAAATCTCTTTAGTTGTTCATAAAGAAATATAAAGGAAATAGACCTTTAAACATGTATTATTTATAAATACATTGCAGCAAAAACATCATCAATAATTTAATGACCTCATATGCTTTTTAAAAATATCTACTGTCATTAACTTTCACATGTTCAGTTATCTCCAGTCAGTAGTAGTTCATGTCTACCACACTTGACATTTCTAAGTCACCCAGGAAAACCAAAATGGCAGTAGGTTAAGTATTCAAATTAAATGTGAATTTTAAACTATAAAGAAACCTTTAATAAATTGCTAATCATGGACTGGGGTTGTGGTTCAGTGGCAGAGAGCTTGCCTAGCATGTGTGAGGCATTGGGTTTGATTCTCAGTACCACATGTAAATAAAATAAAGGTTCATTGACAACTAAAAAAAAATTTTTTTTAAATAAAAAGCAAATTGCTAATCATAAGAAAGGCTCAAATTATTCCTACAGTGCTCATCAATTGTCCACCTAAATTTTAAGAAAAAGGAGAACCTGAAAACGTGGATGGGAGTAAAGCAAGGAAAGGAAGTCAATGCTATGTTGCTAGTGTTGATGTTGAATAAGAATTATAGCAACTGCTAAGCCTTTCCTGTGTGCCAGTCAGTACACTAAGTCTTTTACATCCTCTCTTTTAATCCCCCCAGCATCCCTAAGAACCAAGGCTGTTTTGTAAGTAAGGACACTGATGCTCAGGGAGGTTTAGCAACTTGCTTAAAGGCTTATTACAGTTGACAAATGTCTAAGTTAGAAATCCAGTCTAGGTCTGTCTGAATGTAAAGCCCATGCTTTCATCTTAAAGCTACTCTGAAGTGCTTTTAGATTCATGAATACTTCACAAATTTATTATGTTTTTAGAGAGTTGTTTTTGAAATGGATAATGCTTAGCATCGTTAACAAGACAAGTGTCCTGATGATAGGGGGCAGACAGATGTGGGTATTGGGAACATAACACAAGGTTAAGGGAATAATTTTATAAAAAGGGACTACTGTGCTGGCCCCCACAAACTTGCTTTTCCAAGAAGCAATTTATCTGCAGCCCTGCCAGGCCTTAGTGAACAGGATATGTCACATTCCTCAGAAAACTACCTGTTATTTATAGGAGAAATGCTATTTGTAGGAGAAAATTATGTCAATAAGAGTAACCCGAGTTACCCTGAAGGGGGTATCTTTGTGACAATTTTCATAAAGCAGATCCTGAAATTCAGGGAGATAAGGATAATTCCTCCTAATCATAAAATCTGTATTAATGTATGACTAAAAATCCAATTAGAATCAGGTTCAGCATGGGCCAAAGTAACCTAGAGTTGTCATGGCAGTGGGTACTTGAAAGTCTGATGTCATCTTGCTGTCAGTCAAAAGTAAAGAGGTGAACTTGGGCAGGACTCTCTAGAAACTTCTCTGGGATCGCCCATAAAATGGAGTGCAGGAGAAGCATACTATCCCGCTCCTTTCTGAGAGAACCCATTCTGTCCCTTGAGAGTGTCCTCTCTTCCCTTTTCCTATTCCTTTAAAATATTCATGCCTGTTACTCTGAGTGATGTTTGAAGTCTTTCTGGCTTGATTGCATTAGCTGGGGTTTGAAAAGCAGGGAAGGTCTTCACATGGCCTCAGTTTCCCCAAAGTCTCCAGCTCGGTAACATTTTCAGGTCTCCTCCTGCATTGCAGGGATTCTATCTCTTCTTGCTTAAATAAATCTTACTCGATTCACTCTTCCCTTTTGCTATTTTCTGTGGATTTTATTCTTTAAATTTGCAAGACAAGAACTAAGAAAGAAATTGGTGTCACCTTCATCCCCAACAGGCAACCAAAGTGAGGACTCAAGTTCCATCTCAAAACTCCAGTTTCACAGAAGAGGTACCACAAAAGGAAGGTGGACCTAAACTCAGACCATGAGGGTTCTTGACGTCACAGCAAAAAATAATTACAGATGGGTCCAGTTGAAGAAATAAATGGATTGAATTTATTGAAAGAAAGAACTACACACTCTGAGGGACAGGGTAGAGTGCAGGTGTTGGAGAGGAACGTCTACTTTGTCTTAGCTAGGCATGTTTACACTTGCAAAATCTGCAGTGCAAGAATGTGATCTAAGAGGGTTTTTGTTCTCCTTTGTGTTGATAATTGGGATGCTGATTATTACCAGGATGGGGGTTCAACTATTTCCATCTTTATTTTGATGTGTTCTGCTTTGTAAACACAGGACAACGTTGGTGTGACTATAAGTAAGTTTCAGTAATTAATTTAATAATGCTGTCTGTAATCAAGTTAGGTGAAAAATAACTTCTAAGTCCGGATTTTTAATCCACGTGAAAGCGAACTTTACATTTGTACTTTTAATCATGGTCTCTCTTATTTTGTCCTGCAGGCCTCCTTTTTACCTATCCTTAGTCTTCTATCCTACATCAGTACTACTTCAATTATCACTTAACTTAGATGCTCTTTTCCTGCTCTGTATGAACCGAGGAAGGCCAACAGGTAAAGAGAAATGCAAGAGTAGACATAATACCAGACAGAAGTGAAAGCCCAAGGGATTTCCCCAGTTAAGACTGTGAGAAATAGAAAGTCTGGCGGTCCATTTTCAGAATACAAAATTTAGCCTTAACTGGGATGTAAAATCCAGTTGTAGACATTTTAACTATAACCTTTCTCTTTCCCTCCCCAGTTTTAAATCTAGATTATAACCCTGAGCTCCTCCTATCAGAGCACAAGGCAATGCTGCATTAGGGCTAAAAAGAGGCAGACTGCCCGCCCAAGTGTGTGCTTGCTTGCCAGACTTTGTTCAGCAGTGCACCCTTCTACAGAAGTAAAGTTTGCTGTGCTACTTCCAAGCATGTGTTTGATTCTTTGCGGCATCCCGGCATTTCTAACGGGGCACAGGCTGATATCAGACAAGTTCCCAACTCTAGGAGAGTGGGTGGTTACAGCTGAAGTCTTTGGGTGTGCCACTGGTGGCTGTGCCATAAATGACCCTAGGCTAAACTCGGGTGAAAGCCATGGTGGTCCACATTGTCCCAACCAAAATGATTCCCACACAAACTCAGGAGTTCTATAACATCCCTCCAGCCTTTTCACTTCACTCTATTGTCCCAGGACCCTCTAAGGTAGAAGCAAATGTGCTCAAATCATGTAAGTGAATGCAGTGGGTTTGTGAGTGCAAGGGAAAAAACACATCCAGGAGATAAAAGAGCAGAGGAAGGTTTACTATCTGAAGCCAGACCCAGAGTATTTGCAAACTAATGCTGTCCTGGAACAAATGAAGCATAGGTATTAGATTTGGAAGCCCATTCATATTCATATAGGAAAGCACATGTGGTGGTGGGGGTAAACATTTCTGAGCATGCTCAGTTTAAGGTCAGAGTTCAATGTACAAAAAGAAAGATGGCAGACCTCAATGCTTCTGGGCAGACTCAGAAATAAACCAATATTACTCTATATTGTTTAAAAGGATGAATCAGAGTAACTAGGTGATCTTGTCTGGCTCCTCCTAAGTTTCTCCAGTTTTATCTGAAACAAATTAAAGAACAACTTTAAAGGTACATTAAGTCATTTAAAGGATGGCAACTTTCTCCCCCATAAGTATATGAGATTGCCCAGTGTTAACAAAGACATACTACCTATGGAGGCTCCAGGGGAGAATTCTTCTTTGCCTTTTCCACCTTCTGGTGGTTCCTTGATTTCGGCAGCACAATTCCAATCTTGGCAATGTAGTTCTAGGCTTTCTCTGTGTCTGTATTACCTTGTCTCCTGTGGGTTTTGTTTTGTGGGTCTGAAATTGAACCCAGGAACTTATATATGCCAGTCAAGTGCCCTACCTCTGAAATACACCTCCAGTCCACTCTTGTTTCTTACAATGAAGCTAGAGCCTACCAGGTAATCTCAAATGATTTCATCTCTAGAATTTTAAACTGAATACCTCTGCAAAAATTCTTTTTCTAAAGAAGGCAACATTCACAGGGTTTAGGACATGAACATATCTTTTGAGGGTGTTACATTTCAACCCACTATATCATGTCACAGAACTGTGCTGAGTGCTTAATTAGAAAAAAATATGTACATGCTATGTAAGGTTTCGCCCAAAATCTCATGTGTGAAACAAGGCAAGAAAGTTTAGAGGAAAATAATTGGGTTAGGAGTCTTAACCCAGTCAGTGAATTAGTTTCCTGATGGGATTAACTGAGTGGTTACTGTAAGTGGGTAGGTTGAGGCTGGAGGAGGTGGGTCATTGGAGGTGTGCCTTTGGGGTATATATTTGTTATCTGTCAAGTGTAATTTCTCTTTCTCTCTCTCTGCTTTCTGATCATCATATGAGCCACTTCCCTCAACCACACTCTTTCACCATAACATCTGGCTTACCCTGAGTACCGAGAAATGGAGCTGGCTGGCTATGGACTGAAATCTCTGAAACCGTGAGACCCCCAAATAAACTTTTCCTCCACTATAATTGTTATGGTCAGGTCTTTTAGACACAGCAGCAAAAATCTGGCTAAAACGATATGGTAGTAACTACTGAGATACCTAGAGACAATGCACATTAATTTTCTTCTATTAGACCTCAACATTTTTATATGTACAAAAAGAGAGTTTGAGAACCAGTTAATAGACCTATAAGGTATGACGTATTTTACAGAAAATGACACACATTTCTTATTTTTTGAAAGAAAAAACAAAGTCACTTATATGATGGTTCCTGGTTGATAGTTCTCAAATATTTGTATAGATCAAAATCAAAGCTGAGGGTAATCTTAAAAGACTCCCAGTCTCCATCCTTATACATTCTGATTCAATATATCTGAACCCCAGAAACCACATTTTTAAAAAGCTCTGGAGTTGATGCTGATGCAGCTGGCTATATCTGAGGAACATTCCTCCAGAGAGTTGTAAGATATTCATGTGGTCCATTTACAGTATGGTTCAGTGATATTACAGATTTAGACGTATCTGGGACATAACATGCCTCTGTAAATTTGTATGTCACAGAACAAAAATGTTAGAGATATTCTGAAGTTGCTATACAAGCACTGTATTTCATGTAAAAAAAGCAAAGTAAACTTTGGGATAAATCCTACCATGAACTTGGCACAGTGATAGATGTTGAAATACATTTATAGAAAATGTAATTTATATTTTTCAAGTATCCACTTTATAAATGAAACATTTATAAAAATTGATCTTTTTGTGTTAAGACACACAAAAACAGTTCCAACAAGCAACAAAGAATCTATACCAAAAAGAACATTCTCTTTCCACACAAAAGGAAAATTAAAAATCAATTCCATGATAACCCAAACTTCACTTTCTTGCAGATATTAAAATATTATTATCAGTCCTCTTTTTTTCTGCACAATTTTGTCTTGGTTCTAAATATATGACTATAGGATGTATTTTGACGTATCATACATAAATTGAGTGTAACTTCTTATTTTTCTGGTTGTGCACATGTAGAATTATACCAGTCATGTCATCATATAGGCACATAGGGTAATAATGTCTGATTCATTCCACTGTCCTTCCCACCTTGATAGCTTCTATCCCCTCCCTTCTCTCCTCTCTGTCTAATCCAAAGTACTTCTATTCTTCCCAAGCCCCCCACCTTACTGTAATATCTGCATATCAGAGAAAATATTTGACCTTTGGTTTTTGGTTTATTTCGCTTAACATGATATTCTCCAGCTCTATCCATTTACTGACAGATGCCATAATTTCATTTTTCTTTAAGGCTGAGTAATATTCCATTGTGTATATGCATCACATTTTCTTTATCCATTCATCTGTTGAAGGGCACCTAGGTTGGTTCCATACTTAAGCTATTGAGTTGAGCTGCTATAAACATTCATGTGGCTACATCACCATAGTATGCTGATTTTAAGTTCTTTGGATATAAACTAAGGAGTGGGATAACTGAGTCAAATGGTGGTTCCATTCCAAGTTTTCTTAGGAATCTCCATATTCCTTTCCATAGAGGTTGCACCAATTTGCAGTCCCACCAGCAATGTATGAGTTTATCTTTTTCTCCACATCCTTGCCAATATTTATTGTTATTTGTATCTTTGATAATTGTCATTCTGACTGGAGTGAGATGGAATCTCAGTGTAGTTTTGATTTGCATCTCTCTAATTGCTAGAGATGTTGAAAACTTTTTCATATATTTGTTGACCATTCATATTTCTTCTTCTGTCTAGTGTCTGTTCAGCCCCCCTAGAATTAGAGTTTTACATCACTGCACTCAGAAAGGAAATATATTATTATAATGTTCTTATACTATATGTGAAATGGTGTACTACTATTACTACTACTGCAGTGCTGACGATCAAACTCAGGGCCTCAGGCATTTAAGCAAATGTTCTACCATTAAGCTGCTGCATTTGTAGATCAGTATATTATTTTAACAGTATCTACTATGATTAATTAAAGACATATACTATAAGCCCTAAAGTATCTACTAAAATTGCCCAACAAAAAAGTGTAACTAGTAAGTAAGGAGATAAGATAAAATAACAAAACATTTAATTAATACAAAACTAAAGAGAAAAAGAGAAGAAAATATTGAACAAAGAGAAAACACAGAATAGAATGGTAGATTTAAATCCACCCATAATTATGAGTACATTAAGTGTAAATGGTCAAAACTCTTCAATTAAAAGTCAGAGATTGTCAGACTAGATTTTAGAAAGCAAGACTCAATTATGTGTGTCTATAAAAACAGAAACAAAACAAAACCCATTTTAGTTGATTACCATATTTTAAGCCAATCTGGGATCTTAAGGACAAATACCATTTTCTTCTAGTGTGTGGACAGTGGTGATCTAAATCATTGTCTGTCTGACTCTTGTGGCTGCGTCTGCATTAGGAGCTGCCTATATGAAGGTGCAAGTCAAGATACTCCAGTTGCTATGGTAATGCCAGTCAGGGATGGCTACTTGTTAAGGTGCATGGCTCTATCACCAATACCTCAAGTTCAGCACCTTCTCCCAGGGATAGTGAATTTTGAGCAAAACAAGATGACCCTAATGTCTTGCCAGTCCTGAAGCATCCTCCAGAATGCTTTCTTTGAGGAAATTTTCTCACAATTAACCTTTTGATAATGAAACCTATATGATAAATTTGATGAGCTACCTCTGGGGTCAGTCAAGCCTCTCCAGAGCTTGGCTACCCACATGACCCAAGCTCTATGTGTGACTGTTTGTCTTTTCCTTACGATCCCCCCATCACCTCTCTGCTCCTAAATTAATGGCCACAGCCCAGAGAGATGAAAGGGTGGCAGCAACTGGCACCTGAACAGGGACTTAAGAGACTCAGGCAACTGGCACCCAAATAGTGACATGAAAAGGCTTGGCAGTCAGGGACCAAACAGAAACTAGATCTAGGGTTACTTCTTCATTGGATTCAGATGAAGGGTCACTCCTAAAAACGTGCATAAGTCAAAAGGTGAGGAGTGAGTATTCAGCCAGGTGTAAAACATGGGAAATGCTGGATCCAAAGAAAGGAATCTCTATTGCTTTCTTAGCTTCTGCTAGGTCTCTATCCTTCTTAGGCTTACATCTTAAATGTAAATTGCAGAAACTTGTTTGAGACCAAAAAGAGAAAAAAAAAGAAAAGAAAAAAATGTCACCCTTAAATTCAAGCCATTTCTGGCAGGCTGTCTTGTCTCCTTCTGGCACTCTGCCATACTGTATTCTAAACTAGTTCCTCTCTAATCTGAGTCAAAACTTAATTTTAATTTGATAAATGCTGTTAACTGTGTTTGTCCGATATCTTGATTTTTGCAGTTAAAAATGAGTAAATTACATTTAACATAAATGGCATCAATCTTCCTAAACAGGTTTGAGATTTGTTAAAGGAGGCATTTGATTAATTTGCAAAGTTGGGGTGCTAAACATGAACTGCAAAGGTATTAATATTAATATTTAAATATTAAACGTGTTTTCATAAATTGATAAATGAAAAAAAGTTTGAGATTGCTTTGTGTCTGCTGTCACTAAAATGAGATTACTGAGGGCTAAGATTTTATCAGGTGTAATTTATATACAAAGTATGAGAGGATTCAATTAAAGCACCATAATAAACCAAGTATTTTATCTTAATTTGTCTAAATTCAAAAATTTCATAAAGATTGTTTTAAAATGTTAATTTAAAAGGATGGAAAGAGATATAAGAAGGTTTGTGATGGAAATTAGATATAAGCCTTCTGAAGAAAAGAGAGAAGTTTTGTGAAAGTGAAAATAAGGTCTGAGTAGGTGACAAGAAGGTCTGAATAAGTGACAAAAAGGTTGGAGTAAGTGATAAGAAGTTTTGCGTAAGTGACAAGAAGGTTTGTGCAGGTGATGAAGGGTTTGGTTGTAACTTAAATGAATATACAATTAACACAATTAGTTATTCAAGGTTTTTCCTAAGGTCAAATGTTAATGTACTGATATAAACTAAAGTTTAATTCTCTATGTGTTAAAGTAACAAGGATTTTTAAAACATTAATCTGCTTTCATCTAGCAAAATAATTCTTAGCTCTTACACCTCCTGGTAAAAGAAAAATTGCTGGTCTACATCATCATCATATCCATTTCTTTTATATTAATTGTATTCCAGTACTCACGTCTTTTGGTTTCTGTCACAGAAGCACCCACTTCCCAGATGACTTTACGACCTGTTCTTTTCAAACCTGAATTTTACCACGGTCTTCTCAACTGATCACAGCTTTCCTGAGAGGACAAACCCAAACTGCTTGCCTATATCACCCCTCTCACCCTGAAGCAGCCATGGCAGTCATTTCCCAGTTCCTCTTTCAGTAGTGAGGGGTCCCTTGCTCAGAGGGCAAAAAAGGCGATCAAGACAAAAGACAGTCAACTACCAGCTCAACTAATCCTAGTTCCAGCACTTCAGAATAGACATACATTGGTTACATTTTTTAAAATAAAAAAGGGGGAAATGTGGACAGCAGTGATCTAAATCATGACCTGACTCTGGTAGCTGCATTTGCACTGGGAGCTGCCTGTATGAAGGTGCAGGTCAAGATGGCCCAGTGGCTATGGTAATGCTGGCCAGGGGTGGCTACCTGTGAAGGTGCATGGCTCTATCTCGAGTTTAGCGCTTTCTCCCAGGGATCATGAATTCTGAGCAAAACAAATGACCCTAATGTCTTGCCAGTCCTGAAGGCTCCTTCAGATTGCTTCTATTGGTAGCTGTGTATGAACTGTGGGTTTGTTTGAGCCATCATAAAGCCGGGAAGTTACTTTTCTGGGAACTCCTGGGTGAAGTTCCCTGGTTCAAGAAAGCCCAGATCATGCTGGTCCCCTGCCTCAGCTCACAGCCCTAAGTTCAAATGCAGCCACCCAGAGATGGGCATAACCTGCCAAGCCTCCAAACAATCTGTTTTCCCCATTCTTATCCTGTTTTCCTGAAGAAGCTCCTTCCTGGATCCCTTTAGTGTATTTCACTATAAATAAAGCATTCTCAGACTTTTCCCTTTGTTCAGATCAGACCCATTATGTCTCTTCTACTTGTCAATGCCCCCAGTTTGAATATATATATAATTCTTGTCTTTTGTGTTTATTTCTTTTTTAAATTATTTTTTAAATTTTTTTACAAACTCATTTTTAATCATTGTTCACAAATGGAGTATATCATTTTCTTTCTATGGTTGTACTTGACGTAGATTCATACCATTCTTGTAATCATACATGTACATAGGGTAATAATGTCTGTCTCATCTACCATTTTTCACACCCCCACTCCCTCTCATTTCCCTCTTCATAATCTAAAGTTCCTCCATTCTTCTCTCATCCCCCTCCCCCAGTCCCCATTATATATCATCATCCACTTATCAGGGAAAACATTTAACCTTTGGTTTTCTGGGATTAGCTTATTTCACTTAGCATGATATTCTCCAATTCCATCCATTTCTCTGCAAATGCCATAATATTCTTCTTTATGGCTGAATAATATTCATATATATATATATAATTATATGAATTATATCATATATATATATAATCACACATATATATATATATGTGGTATATATATATGTATATCACAGTTTCTTTATCCACTCATCAATTGAATGGCCAGGGGTGGCTATTCACAATCTAGCTATTGTGAATTGAACTGCTATAAACATTGATGTGACTGTGTTACCGTAGTATACTAATTTTAAGTCCTTTTGGTATAAACCAAGGAGGGTCAAAGGCGGGTCCATTCCAAGTTTTCTGAGGATTCTCCACACTGCTTTCCAGAGTGGCTACCTTTTACCCCACATCCATGCCAACATCTATTATTATTTGTGTTCTTGATAATAGCCATTCTAATTGGAGTAAGATGAAATCTTAGAGTTGTTTTAATTTGCATTTCTCTAATGACTACAGATGTTGAACCCTTTTTTATATATTTATTAATTGCCTGTATGTCTTCTTCTGTAAAGTGTCTATCCAGTTCCTTGACCCATTTATTGATTGGGTTCTTTGTATTTTTGGTTCAAAGTTTTGTAAGTTCTTTATAAATTTTGGAGATAAGTGCTCTATCTGAAGTGGAAAATGTGGAAAAGATTTTTTTCCCATTCTGTGGGCTCTCTTTTCACATTATTGATTGTATCCTTTGCTGAGAAAAAGCTTTTTAGTTTGAGTCCATTCCACTTATTGATTCTTACTTTGATTTCTCGTGCTTTGGGAGTCTTGTTGAGGAAGTCTGATCCTAAGCCAACATGATGATTTCTTAATATTACTTTCCTAGCCTTTATTTCTAGCCAGCCCACACTTCTGATGGTTACCTTCTTCCTACCCATGCAGGTTGTGAGCAGGATGCTTTCTTTGCTGAAACTTTGCCACAATTAACATTTTGATGATGAAACCTATATGATAAACTTGCTGAGCTAGCTCTGGGGTCAGTCGAGCCTCACCAGAGATTGACTACCCACCTGGCCCAAGCTCTTTCTCCCTATCTGTACCTGTTTTTCATTTCTTTATTCCCACAGTGCCCCTACACACCTAAATCAATGGCCACAGCCCAGAGAAATGAGAGGGTTGTGGCAACAGTGTTTAATTATTTTTAAGTGTCTATAGAGTTTGTTTGCTAATATTTTGTTGATTTTGTATCTTTATTTATAAGAGATACTGGTCTTAATTTTTTTTAATGTTTTTGACTGACTTTAGTATTAGGATAATACTACTGTCAGAGAATGACTGGGAGGGGTTCTATTTTTTTTTGGAGAATTTGTTAAAGATTGGTGCTAATTCTTTTTTAAATATTTGATAGAATTCACTAATGAAGGCTTTATTGGGAGGTTTTTGTTACTAATAAAATCTCTCAACAACTTCCTCTCTTTCTGCCTTTTGAGACAGGGTCTTTGGGGTCTTTTAACCAGGCTGATCTTGAACTCATGGGCTCAAGTAATTCTCCAGTCTCAGTCTCATGAATAGCTGGAACTGCAGGCATAGGCCACTACACCCAACTAATTACTAAATCATTCTCTTTAGTTCTATAGATATTTGTGTCTTTCTAGAAAGTTATTTCATTTAAGTCATCTAATTTTTGGCATACAGGTGTTCAAGCATTTTTATAATTCTTTTTATTTCTGTAATACCAGTAGTGATTGCTCCCTTCTTTCATTTCCAACTTTAGTAGCTTCATAATTTTTTTAAAAATTAATAATTTCATTCTTTTGTCTTTTTCTCATCTTTTTCTTTCTTGATTTCTTTTTCTTTTTTTTTTTTTCCTTTTCTTTTACTCTTGATCAGATCAGTTAAAGTTGGCATATTGCATTAATTTCTAGTCTTTCCTTCTACTCTATTTTCCTACTCTATTTCCTTCCTTCTTCTTACTTCGGGTTTTTCTAGTTTCTAAAGTGGAAGATTAAGTTGTTTGAGATCTTTCTTCTTTTAATTAACCTAAGTATTTACAATTATAAAATTCTGTCTACACACTGCTTTAACTGCATCCCATAAGTTTTTATAAGCTGTGGTTTTGTTTTCTCTTATCTCAAAGTTTTTCAAATTTTCCTTTTTTTTTTTTTTTTTTGTACTGGGGATTGAACCCAGGGGCACTTAACCACTGAGTCATATCCCCACATCCCCTGCCCTTTTTATTTTAATTTTGAGACAGGTTCTCAAGAAATCACAAGACCCAGCCCTTGTGATTTCTTTGTTTGACCCATTGGTTATAAAAGGGAGGAACTAAAGAATGAAATTGACCAAATTATGCTATGTTCATATATGAATATACCACAGTGTATTTCACACACACACACACACACACACACACACACACACAAGTATAGGTTAAAACATCAATAAACAAATAAATAAAAGAAAGATCAGTAAAGCAGGAGAAAGGAAACAGGGATGGAGGAGGGGAAAGAGGAATGACTGGGGACTGAAATGGAGCAAATTATATTCCATGCATACATGATTAAGTCAAAATAAATCCCACTATTATGTATAACTATAATGTACCAATAAAAACATTTTTAAAGTGTTGTTTAATTTCTATGTATTCATGAATTTTCCAGATTACTTTGTTATTCATTTCAAATTTAATTCCTTGTGACCAAAGAATACACATTGTATAATTTGAATTCCTTTAAATTTATTCAAACTTTTTAATCGTCTAGCAAATAGTGTATCCTGAGGAATGTTCCATGTGCTCTGGGAAAAATATGTATTCTACTGCTTTGGGATGGAAAATAGATGTCTACAAGGGCTAGTTGATTTATACTACTATTCAAGTGTTTTATTTCCTCGTTTTTTTCTATATTGTTGTTCTAGCCATTAATGAAACTGAGGTATTGAAATCTTCAACCACTATTACTGAATTCTGTTTCTCCTTTCACTTTTCAGTTTTTGCTTTATGTATTTTGATGATCTGTTATTAAGTACATATATGTTTATGTATATTATTTAAGGTGAATTGAACAATTTCTAATTTATCTTTATAAAATGCCCTCTTTATCTCTAATAACCTTTTTTAAAGTCAATTTTTTTCTGATATTAATACAACCATGCCAGCTTTGTTCTGGTTGTTGCTTATATGGTATATTCTTCTTCATCATTTACTTTCTTTTTACTTCTTTTTTTAACCTACATACTAATTTCCATAGTGGTTGTACTAACTTACAATCCCTCCAACAGTATAAAAGTGTTTTTTTTTCCTCCACATCCTCTCCAGTATTATTATTATAATTATTATCATCATTATTTAGTACCAGGGATTGAACTCAGGGATGCTTACCACTGAGCCATATCCCCAGCCATTTTTATTTTTTATTTTGAGACTGGGTCTCACTAAGTTCTTAGGGCCTTGGTAAGTTGCTGAGTATAGCTTTGAACCTGTGATCCCCCTGCCTCAGCCTTTTGTGCAGCTGGGATTACAGGTGTGTGCTACCACGCACAGGCATTTTTTTTTTTTTGTATTCTTAATTACTGTCATGTTGACTAGTGTGAGATGAAATCTCAGTGTAGGTTTGATTTGCATTTTTTTATTTTTAATGATGTTGAACATAGTTTTATGTATTTTTTGACCTTTTGTATTTCTTCTTTTGAAAAGTGTTAAATTCATTTGCAAATTTATTGTGTTATTTTATTTTTTGATGTAAAGATTTTTGAGTTCTAATATATTGTAGATATTAATCCTCTGTTAGAAGAATAGCTAACAAACATTTTCTCCCATTCTGTGGTTTCTCTCTTCACATTCTTATTATTTCCTTTGCAGTGCAAAAGTTTTTGAATTTGATGCCATCCCATTTATTAGCTTTCAGCATTATTTCCTGAGTGTTAGGGATCTCACTGTGAAAGTCATTGCCTGTACCTATATGCTGGAGAGTTGACCCTAAATTTTCTTGTAGTAATTGTATAATTTACATTTTAATTCCTAGATCTTTGATTCATTTTGAGTTAACTTTTGTGCAGTGTGAGAGATAAGAGTCTAGTTTCATTCTTTTACATATGGATAACCAGTTTTCCCAGCATCTTTGTTATAAAGACTGCCTCATTTCCAATGTATATTTTTGGCACCTTTGTCAAGGATCAAATGACTGTAGGTGTGTGGGTTTGTCTCTGTGTCTTCTGTTCTATACCTTTGGTCTATGTATCTGTTTTATTGCTTTATGTGTCTGTAGTATATTTTTGAGTCAGGTATTGGGGTGCTTCCAGCATTGATTTTTTTGGCTTAGGATTGTTTTGGCTACTCTGGGTTTTTTATTCTTCCAAATGAATTTTAGGACTCTGTGTGTGTGTGTTTCTGGTTCTACAAAGAATATCACTTGTATTTTCATGTGAATTTCATTGAAACTATATATAGCATTTGGCAATATCACCCTAGCTCTTTTTATTTATTTTATTTTTAAAATTCTGATACAGGGTCTTGCTAAGTTGCTGAAGCTGAACTTAAACTTGCAGTCCTCCTGCTTCAGCTTCCCGAGTGACTAGATTACAGGTGTGGATCACTACACGTGGTATATCCCTTTACTTTCAAACTGTTTGTATCTTTGTACCTAAAATGTGTCTCTTCTAGAGAATATATAGTTGAATAATACTATTTTATCCAGTCTAGCACTATCTGTCTTTCAACTGGATTACTTACTTAATTTAAATTTAACTTTAGTATTGGTATAAATGGATATTTATCTTTCACTTTACTTTTTGTTGTCTGTATGTCTTATGACCTCTTTGCTTCTTTGTTTCTCCTTCTCTATCCTATTTTGCATTAAGTGAAAATTTCCAGGACAACACCTTAATTCCTTTAATGATTTTTAAGTTATATTTTCTTAATAGTTGGTCTAAGGCTCACAATATACACTAACTTTTCATAATCTACTTGAGACTTTTATTAACTTTATTCTGGTAAGATAGAAATTCTACTCCTATATTATTGTATCTTTCTCCCCTACTCCCCATATGGACATCTTTTCTTGGCAGCCTTATTCTGCATGCTAGTCAGCTTTCCATCACTACAGCAAATACCAGAGACAATCAACTTATAAAGAGAAAAGAGTTGTTGTTGTTGTTGTTGTTGTTTGGTCTCATAGTTTTGGATGTGTCAGCTGGTTGGTCCATTGTTCTTTGGACTGTGGCAAGGCAACACATCATGGGAGAAGAACATGGCAGGGCAAAACCACTTGCTTCAAGGCATGGAAGTAGAAAAGGGAGAGAGGAGGGGTCTGGATTCCCACAACCCCTTTCAAGGGCACCAAGCCAAAATGGAGTGATTTGTGCTTAATTTCCATGTAACCACACCAAACAAAATTGTTTATGTAAGAAGTTGGGAAAGAGAGAAATAATAGACAAACTCCTAAACAGGCTAGGACTAGCTGGCAAGGTAAGGAAGTCTCCTTAGCTTTATCCTTTACAAGAAAAATAACTGTAATTTTTTTTAAAAAAGTCTAAATTTTGTTCCTCATTTCTGCTTTCCTCAGTCATTTTATGCTTAAAAAGTCAAACTCTTCTGCTAATCCCAGAATCACAAATAAAAACCAATAAGATCTTTAAATTAAATTTATCATAAATTTGTTTTTTTGACAAACCAAAGGAAATTGCTGAAAATCAATTCCTATGACCTGCAAAAATGGTGATTTTTTTTTGCGGTCCAGCTGAATTTATTGTATGTTCTGGTAATATACATTTAATGTTCAGTTTTTGTTGAAAAAATTTTTTCAGGGTCCATATTATATGTAAAAGATTGGAACAGAAGAAGTTTACTAAGACAAAAAATGATGATGCTTAACCTATACACTTTAAAATCCAGAAGATTCTAAAGCCCACAGGAGTATAAAATTCATCCAGGGTTTTTTTTGTTTTGTTTTGTTTTTTCCTTTTTTTCCCCTAATGCCAAGACCACAATATCAGAGACTCTAGTTTTACCAAACATCTAAAGCAGGAGTTTTCATACTACCCTTTCTCAAACACAACTTTAAGCAGAGAAGTACATTAATGATGAACATGTCTGGGAGGTAAGATAGGTAGACATCAAAGGAGAGTCATTTCTCTCTATAAGCTCTGAGAAATTCCCAGGATATAGAAGCTCTTATCTACTCCAGGTCCTCCCAGAAACAATCAGGGAGGGAATGAACTTTGGTGGGGGCAGAAAGTATTAGGTAGAAAAAAGAATCAACTTTGTAGGGTTGATAAGACTTCCCTTTGCACTCGAGCCAAATTCTTTTTTTCCTCCAACTTAGTAATATTCTTTTTTTCAAAAGTGATCCAGAAACAAGATCTTAGCCTAACCCACTGGCTCATCTTGGTATGGGTATTGCAAATGACCAAACTTCTATTTTCTAAGTAGAAAGTTTAGATAACTTCTTCCAATTAATTGTAGTACAAAACTTTCTGTAGAAAGCACTGACTTGTCTTAAAACTAGGTCTGGGTCATTCAGAACTTAATACATTGTCTTTTTTTTCTACTGTCCTTCATCTTCTTGGTGTTATCTCATAGTGTTAGTCAGATTTCTTTTACTGTAATGAAATACCTGAGATAATAAACTTAAAAAAGATAAAATGTTTATTTTGACTCAAACTCTAAAGATATTTGTGGAAAGACATTTTTATCTAGCAGAATCAGGCGGTTCCCTGTCTAGTTTCTCTGAGAGAATGGCTCTTCTAACTCCACCCTATCCTGTCCATCACAGAAGAAGCTCCTCCCAGTCTTGGCCCCCTTTACCTGTGTCTATAAATAAAAGACAGTTGGGCTACTCCAGGTTGTTGTTGTTGTTAGAGGCCAAAGTTAGTATGGCCAGACGGGTCATGCCCCCTCTCATTTAAAAAGAGTACTGGTTCTTGTGTGTTTATGGAGTAGATAAGTTTTTGGGTAATTGAGTGATATACAGCCAACATCCTCCTCCAGCAGTTAACCCTTTTCTCATCCACGTGGGACGTGGCAGGGAGGACCCCCACATATATTAGTCCATGGTCAATTTTCTCCATTGTTTTGGGCCTTTGGCAAGGCAGTACACCATAGTGTAAGCATGTGGCAGTGTTGCAAGTTGCTCAGCTCAGGACAACTGGGAAGCAAATAAAAAGCAGAAGAGACCAATGTTCCATATTCTCTTTGGAGTAACCTAATACTTCCCACTAGACTCTACCTCTAAATACTCCACCACCTTCCAACAGCACCAAGTTGAGGACCAAACCTTTAATTCATGGGCTTTAAAAGAACATTCCAGATGGAAAGCATAGCACTCACCTTAATTTCACAACCACAAACATCACAGCTATATCCTGGGCATAACAAAATCAATGCACTACAGTCTCCAAATTGGAGCTCCTGTCTGGAGCACAGCTTCCTTTCTAGTCAGTCAGTTTAGAAGATGGAAATAATCCTGTCCATCTTACTGAGGCATACTTTCAGTAAGGCCATAGGTCTTTTGGATAAGAAGACTCTTTTTTTTTCAAGTTGTCAATGAACCTTTATTTATTTATTTGCAGTGCTGAGAATCAAACCCAGTGCCTCACACATGCAAGGGAAGTACTCTACCACTAAGCCACAACCTCAGCCCAGGATTTTTCTTAATTAAAGTTAATCGGGAGATTAACACTGTTGCTTTTCAATGTGTGACCATAGATTAAAAAATAATAATAAAATAAAAATCTCAAGGTTTTTTTCCTATCAATATGACACACTGGAAGTTTAAGAAAGCATTTGAAGACAGGGAAAACAAAAAGAAAGAGAAAAATTCTCAAGAGCAAAAGCCAGTAAATGAAACAAAATGTAAAGACCCCAAATACCCTTAGGTGAGCTGGTAATGAAGCTACGGCGTCTGTAAATCCTGGTCCTGGAATAAGAGAGAAATCTTGCAGACGTCTCACTCATTCACACACACGTAAAAGTAGAACTTGAGTTTGGAGCTGGAATTCACTCTATGTCAGTAACACAGAAAAAAAAGAAAAAGCTTCAAAGGGAGAATTCAGCTTAAAATGAGCAGCATGCACAGAGTTGAGACTCCCTCTCCTGTTCCCAGTACCTAAAAAAAGCAAAAGCATATCTTTGTATCTTTTCTGGGTATACCCCATTGAACCCTAGTCCTTAGGAAATTCCCATAGGCAAAATTCTGAGTAATATAAAGAACTATTTTAAAAATCACAGACATATAAGAAAATAAGCCTTAAGAATCAAAAGAATAAACTACAAAATAAAACTTGTAAAATTTTACTTCTTAAGATAGTTGTCAGATACCGATTCTGAAAGATATTACACATATTTAAATAGAGAAATAAAGAAGATTTTTTGTTAAGTATAATGAAGGAACAACTGATTTCCAAAATGACCAGAAAGATATGAAAAAGAATCAAAATGTCTAAAAAAGGAAAACATGAAAATCAAAATTAGAAATTTGGTGAATAGTTTAGATTAGAATTAGGCAAAGAAATAATGTGAAAAATATTTAAAATATAGCACAGACAGAAAATAAGAAAAAATATTGAGTCATGGAGAATAGGAGAGGATAAAAAGAAGAGAGTTGGTGTGACATTTGAAGAGACAATAACTAGAATTTTCTAGAATTTATGAGAGTATCAAATTCAGGAATTAAACAGAAATCCACACTACAGTGAAAATGCTGAACCCTAAAGAAAAAAGTTTTAAAAGCAAGCAGGGAGAAAAGGTGGATTGCAAACAAAGAAATGACAAACTAAATGTAAACTTATCTATAGCAATAGTGGACGTCTCAGAAGATGGTAGAATAGCATCTTCAAAGTGCTTAGTAAAAACTAGTCGACCTACAATTGCAAACCCAGCAAAACTACCTTTCAAAAATAGGATGAAGCAGGTGTTGTGGTACACACCTGTCATCCCAGAGACTTGGAACTGAGGCAAGAGGATCACAAGTTCAAAGCCAGCCTCTGCAAGTTAGTAAGACCCTAAGCAACTCAGTGAGACCCTGTCTCAAAAGTAAAAGTTAAAAGGGGTGGGGATGTAGCTCAGTAGTTAAGTGCCCCTGGATTCAATCCTCAGTACCAAAAAACAAAACAACAACAAAAACCCAGAATGACATAAAGACATTTTAAACAAAGACAAACCAAAACCCAAGAGTTAACTAAGTGACCCTCACTATAACTTCTAAAAAGAAGTTACAAGTGAAAGAAGAATAGTGATCACATAAGGAAGATCACAGATGAAAGAAGAAATATTGTGCAAAGAAAAAGGACATAAGGGTTGGGATTGTGGCTCAGTGGTAGAGCGCTTGCCTAGCACACGTGAGGCACTGGGTTTGATCCCCAGCACCACATAAAAATAAACAAGTAACATAAAGGTAATGTGTCCATCTACAACTAAAAAAATATTTAAAAAAAAAAAAAAAAGAAAAAGGACAAACATGGATTGATGAAAACAAACATTATTTATCTTGATTACTGAGGGACTTTTTAGTGCTCTCTTAAATTTGGTGCCCAAGACACATTCACTTTACCATCACTTGAAGAAGTATCTCACCATTCAATGTGAATAGTTTTACATTGCCACTCTATATTCAAAGGGTCTCCTCCTCCTATCTCCATCCTTAGTTGACTAGAGTTTGGCTAAATATTTTGGAATAATGAACTTTTGGAGTTTTCTTGGAGGAAGAAAGGAGATCTGGGTCTAGTGATTGTTGTTATACAGACATTCAGAAAATTTCCTTCTTTTATCCTCACATGGGTTTTGATTATAAATACTCAAGTACTTTCAATTCCTGAGCCTTTCTGGGTTATGCAATGTCAACTGACTTCTTTCAGGGCTTTCTCGACTGCCAGCTTAGGTTTCAGCATTTTTCGGGGTTAGTCAAGTCAGTTATCACCTCTCTCTCTCTCTCTCTCTCTCTCTCTCTCTCTCTCTCTCTCTCTCTCTTGGTTTTCAAAATTGTGTGCTTTTCTTCTATGCCCTCGTGAACATCTATTGCTTCAAATTCCTTTTCCTAAATGCAAATTAAAACTGCACTGAGATTTCACCTCCCTCCCATCAGAATGGCAATTATCAAGAATACAAATAACAATAAATGTTGGCAAGGATGGGGGGGAAAGGTACTCTCATACATTGCTTGTGGGACTGCAGATGGGTGCAACCACTCTGGAAAGCAATATGAAGATTCCTTAAAAAGTAGGAATGGAAATACCATTTGACCAAATATCTCACTCCTTGGTATATATTCAAAGGAGTTAAAATCAGGCACAACAGTGACACAGCCACATCAATGTTTATAGCAGCACAATTCATGATAGCTAAGTTGTGGAACCAAACTACAAGTCCATCAACAGATAAATGGATAAAGAAAATGTAGTTTATATGCACCATGGAATATTATTCAGCTGCAAAGAAGAATGACTTTATGACATTCACCAGTAAATGAATGGATCTGGAGACTATGATGCAAAGTGAAATAAGTCAATCCCCCAAAACCAAAAGTCTAATGTTCTCTCTGATATGTGGATGCTAACACACAATGGGATGGAGGTGGGGGGAGAATGAAAGTTTAAAGGATTAGACAAATGGGAATGAAGGGAAGGGAGAGGGATAGGGATAGGAAAGACAGTGGAATGAATCTGACATAACTTTCCTATGTACATACATAAATACACCACAGTGAAACTCAACATTATGTACATCCACAAGACTGGGATCCTAATTATAATAAGACATATTCCATGTTTGTATAAATACATCAAAATAGTTCTACTTTCATATATAATTAAAAGGAACAAATAAAAATTTAAAATAAGAAAGAGAGAAAAAAGAAAAACCAAATTCCTTTTTCTGTCATGTAAACGGAATTTTGGTTGGATGGTGGGGGTTTTCCCAATCTGCCATATTTAACTTCTAGTCCATCTCCTATATCTTTACCAGAGATTTCCCCAGCAGACTTTCCCTTTCATCTCAACTGTCAGAACTAAGTTACAAACCCCATCTCAAACTGACTCAAACAAAGAACAGCACTATCCTGCTGACTTGGGGTGGCATGAATGTTTGAGATCTACCACAGTCGTCCCTTCTATGGTTTGAATGTAGTTTGTCATCCTAGGTCCGTGTGTTGGGAACTTGATCCTCAAGGTGACAGGATGGAGAAGAAATGGATCCTTTAACAGGTGAGGCCAAGTGGGAGAACTGAGGTCATCAAGGGAGTATCCTCAGAAGGAATTATGAAACCCTGGTTTTCCTCTGGCTTTCTGTTTGATGATGTGATTGATGTGCCACAACCAAGAGGGCCCTGACAAAAGCCATGGCTTTGAGCTTCCAAAACTATGAACTGAATAAAACTCTTTTCTTTACAAAAAGATTGCCTCAGGTATTTCATTATAGTCATGCAAAACTGACTACTAGGTGGTCACCTTCAAAAACCTTAATTAGGGCTTAGAGATTCAAACTCCAAACCACTACTCAAAGGAGAAGATAACTTCTTAAAGGCAACGGTCTTATTGTTTTGTACCTTTAGTAATGGCTGTAGGTGGTTGACTGAGCGAGTAATCTATTACATAAATACCAGATATGGAGACCATATTTATGGATAAAATGGTGAAGTTATAATGGCAAAATGGAACTGAGACAAAAACAGGAATAGTGGGAAAAGAAAGTTTAAAGTCTGTGTTTATACTACCTGATTTGCAATGGGCTAACCAGGAAGAGTGACCCTTCCTTTTTGTGTGAAGAAGCATTTTAAATGTCAAGGAGCTAAAAGACAGGATTATGGTAGCTCTCAAACTAAACACTAAATCAAATTACTTCAAGGCCTATACTCTTAAGGTCATGTTTATATAACAATGGCCACATTGCAGTAGGCTAAAAAGTTTGGGCTGTTTAATTTACTGTGGTCTTATATTTACACCTGAGACATTCATTTGGAAACTCCAGTTCTATTCTGCAAGGCAGTAAAAGTGTTTCTAAAAAATTTAATCAAGTGATGTTTGAGTCTGAAATTAAAACGGAACACAATCATGACTTTGGCTTAATATGCGATATTAAAGAGAACATCAATTTACTAAATAGGATAAAAGTCATAAGCATTGTATTTAAGAAAGAAAGAATTTGAGGTCATGAGCCCCTCTGCCATCCCCCACCCCCCCAATAGCACTGGGTGTTAAACCCAGGGACTGTGCATGCTAGGCAAGCACTCTACTACTGAGTTACATCCCAGCTAGAGGACTCATTTTTATCTTCCCTTTGCAATGTTTTTTGAGAGCAATGAAAGTATTTTTTTTATTTTATCCCTTTATTTTCTTTTTTGAAATGTTTAAAATTTGACACACAATTCTACATATTTATTACATATAGTGAGATGTTTCAATACATGTATTCAGCATTTATCAATTTTTGTAATGTGAACATTCATTAAATGTACTCTTAAATGCATGTGTTGGCATAGATATGGATGTGTAAGTATCTAAATTTATCTAAAACTGTTAGTTGAACTTGTTCATGCAGAATTCCAAAAAGTCACTATCCACTTGGAACATCTGAAGATGCTTGGCCACAAATTTTTGAAGAATGAAGATATATAAAATCATGGACTGGTTTAAAAAAAAAAAAATTGAGGACTGGGGATATAGCTCAGTTGGTAGAGTGCTTGCCTCGCAAGCACAAGGCCCTGGGTTCAAATCCCCAGCACCACAAAAAAAAAAAAAAAAAATTGAATAATGGATTACTTTAAAATTACACAAAAATAAATAGTGTAAGTAGTTTAGTGCTTTTTTTCTGTGAATGTCCTGTATGATACATTGATGATACAATTTACTTTCCTACACATATCAATTTTTACTGTGTTATGTATATGTGAAAGATAACAAATGTCTAATATGACTTCCGTTCCCAGAAAAGGTTCGAGTTTAGACAGAGCTGGAGAAGCTGAGAATGGGATGCTCTGGGCAGGCAGAGAGGCCATGTCTCCAGGGGGCTGGTCTAATTGGGCTTGTGTGGTGTGGTGTGGGAATGGACAGCCCTAGCGTTGGAGGAGAGAATTCCCACCTGCCCTGACCACAGCCCCTCCCACCTCCTTCAGCAATTGTGAATTTTTGGTCCCTAACACAACTACGCCTGAAAAATAACTATGTTGAATTGTTGAGACTGGCAATGCTGGGTCCAGGATTTCCTTCTCCCACAGACAATAATGCTCTTGCACCAATCAACTGAGACAGTACAGAGCCCAAGAGGGCCCCTCCCATTCTGGCTCTATGGCCCAGGGGTGCACGTGGATGCAAACAAGATCGAGCAACTTCTGGATGCTGTGTTGTGCCCTTCCAAGTACCCCAAAACTGGCAGCTTGGAACCCTGAGTGTAACACAGCTGGGCTGGTCGTATTTGCTAAGTTTCCTTCCTACATCAGGAATTAAAATCCAGCACTCAGTGATAATCTAGAGAAGGAGTTCCTAAAAGTTCTGAAAAGTTTTAGACAATTAGTTAACATCCCTCCTTCCAGAAGTCCAGTTCTGAAGATCAGAGCATCTCCTAGGTGACATTGCTGGATGGCAACAAGCCAACCCTGGCTGAGTGTACCCTGTTGACAAAACTCCACATAGTATAGGTGGTGTGTAAGAAGTACAGGGGTTTGGCATCTCGGGGCACTTCAAGAACTGCACTGATACTTGAGGAATAGCTATGCTCAAGAAGAATTCGCCTTCACTTGTCCAGATGATAAGAGATCAAACTGGACTATAAGCAAGTGTCCAGGGCCCTGAGGTTAAGCCCTTCTGGGACTCCCTTACCCTGTGCCTTTTTCTTCCACATGGCCAGTGGGCAGAAATCCTGCAGCCCTATGCAGGGATAGGTGATGGAGAACAATAGGGATATGGGTTAGGTTGTTATTATGGGTTGGAGTTCCAGTACTAAAATACAAACTGGAAACAAACAAAACAAAACTGAGTTTATGACATCTCTTATGGAGACTTGACTCTGTTTCACAGGAGAAAAGAATATAGGGAATCAAAACATTTAAAGCTAATGGGTGAACTAGCTAAGAAAAGAAGAAAACTAAGTTACATTCTTCTGCTATTTAAACATAATTGGAATGATAAATAAAAATCTTTTTAAAAATTAAAGGCAAAAAAACTGTTGATGGTCGAAAATAAATGATCTGATATTCTCAAGATTTTCCTGTTTGTAATTAAGACAGATGACAGTAACATAAAACCAGTCCACTGATATCATGTATCCCATCATGCATCATGAATGAAATGTATGGGGGGAAACAATTTGGTAGTGATACTGCTGTTTAGGGGTGCCAAGTTCTGCTCCCTCTAATGTTGAAGTTTGAACACTAGAGAAGCACACCAAGGCAAGCATATTAAACAGGTTTTATTTAAAAGTCGCAATAATACAGACTTCTCCCAAGGGGGAGAAGGTGGCCATGGCTGATGTTCTAAAGTCCCAAGAAGTGAATGCACCCTACATCTTTTATAGGTTAAGGTCTCTTTTGTTTTCCAGTTCTCTCCCCACTTACCTCTCCTTCCTGCCTAGGTGACTAGGCCTGGTTTTGCATGTGAGGTGCATAAAGTGTAGAGCGAATGGGCAGGGGGAGGGCCAAAGTGATTCAGCCAGGCAAGGGCCCAGGGGGCATTAATTAGCTGCTCCTTGCCTTAAGTCCCAGACAAGCCCAGGTAAATTTGGTTATCAATGGGGTCTGCAGATCCTTGACATTCCATTCTCCCAGGGGCAGTATCCAGCTTCCAGAGGCAGATAACTTTCATGGCCTCCATTTCCTTGATTTGACCTGATCCCCTATTTCTACACTAACTGCCTGTCCCCAATTCTGGCTTCAGTAGTGGGGAGAAAACACACACACATACACACACACACACACACACACACACACACACACGTTATATATAATATAGTTTACATGTGTATGTTATATAATATAGATTATAATATATTCTATAATATATGCATATATGTGTGTACGCATACATGTGTATATATTACATATGTATGTTATGTATAATGTAATGTGTACATATATATATATATATATACATATGTGTGTGTGTTTATACATATATGCCTAGAATGAATTGAACTCAACTTTGATTTGGACAGAGGTGACTGGAGGTTTTAAAGGGAAAATGAAGGAATAAGGAGGTGGGTGCATGGGGGCTCAGTATGTTAGGGTCCAATATCGACCGATCCCCAGAGAGTCAAAGTGCACACACGGTAATGCAAGACACACAACGAGGTTTTATTGCAAGCTCGAGCTTTGACTGCAACCAGCCTCTCAGACCACTACAATGGCTGAGTGGGGAGCTGCCCAGAGAGGTGAGAAAGCACTCTATTTAAGGGATTTTCAAGCAATCACACACAAAGACCTGTACATTATTGGTTAACATTCAAACAGCTAAACATTTGTCCTCTTTGGTTGGGTTCCGCCAATCTATTTGATTCTCATTGGGTCCTGCCAGAACTGAACGGTCCTAGTGGAAGAAGGGAGGAGGGAAGGGGTGAACTATGCAGGAGATGAGTCGGGCCTAGGCCCCCTTGTCCTTGATAGATAAGGTTCCTGGGCAGCTGCCCATTTCTCGAACAGATATCTCTTAACAGCTTTGATAAACCCCCCTGGGGGCGGGCAGTATGTCCTGTTCGTCCTGTATTGGCTCTTGAGGTAGCACCTGCGCGCCCTTTCATGGGGGGGGGGGTTATGGGCCAGTTCCCGAAATGGTTGCACAGATGTCACCTTGTTCTCAACAGTTTTACTCAGGAAAGCACGAGACTTACCTTTTTGCTGAGCTAGTTTGTATTGCTTAGTTGTTATCCATGACAAAGTAGGGTAAATGTTTAATCTCTGGCATTTTGAGGCCATTAAGGGAAAAAACAAAAAAGGAAAGATAGAAGAAAGTCCTTGGGAGCAAGTGTGAAAGCTGTCTGTGCCTAAAGGAGCTCACAACAGTGATATGGCTGAAGCTTGTGTGTGTGTCACCTGCTCTCACACATGCAACATGCGTAACAGGGCACACTGAGAAAGGAAAATGTGACGCAGATGAACAGCGCAGAAACCAGGCAAGGAGATCCACAGGTAGAAAGTTTTATTTGTCAGTCAGGCCATCACTTCAGAAAAGCGAGAGAGGCAGGAAGAACTTAGCTCTGGGGTATTGTAAGCTTGGGTGGGCTTGGCGGGCTCAACCGCGGGACCAAATGTAAGCTGGGCGGATTTTGGCGGGCACAGTTAGCGGCCAAATAAAATGGGAAGGAAAGTGACCGAAGCAATCTTTATTGGAATGTGGCTCTCAGGCGAAATTCCCAGACCCCTGGGGTATAAGGACCCAGAGAAAATCACACGTGGCCCTGGCTGCCCAGGGTTTTTATAGACTAGGATGGGAGGGGGTCTTGTTGAGTGACAGGTGGGTGTGAAGGATCAGTGGAACTTTCCATACACCTTGCTACGAACTTTCTGGTCACCTTTGGCGGGCTGGTCTTTGTTCTAGCTGCTCAGCTGTGCCCCCTACAGTCGCCTAATTTCCTACCTAACAGGTATTTTATAGGAGATGGCCTGTGCACCGCTCGTATGAGCTGCTTGCATAAGAACTTACTATGGGCTGACAGGACAAGTAAGGGAATGTTTCAGTGGGATGGTTAATGAGAGGTGGGAAGCAGAGGTTACACTTTAACTCTTGTTTTCTCTGTAAGTACCCCTGTAGGGCAGGAAAGTCACTTATGGTAAGAATTTAAAATGGCTGCATAGATGCTAAGCCTTGGACCTAACATACTGCAATAATCTTAATGCTATCACGAAACTTTGGTGGGGTTATTTTTTGTGGTGTTACCAAAACTTGGTTGGTCCTTATCCCCGATGCCAATTTAATAACAAGGAAATGATTTTGAGAAAAAAGATAAAGAAGGTTTATGCTCTGCAAGTTAGGGAGAAGCACAGGGGCATTTCTGTCCCAGAAACTGTGATTCTCCCCATAAGGGAGAAGAGAGGTTTTTAAAGAAGCTATTCAAAGGATACATTCTAGGTGTTCCCTATAGGGGGATTGTGATTCACTTGTTAATTTAGGGGAGGGAGAAGAGGAAAAAACTTGTCCGTTTTACCATTAAGCCTCAGGGGTACAGCAGCAAGGGCTATACTCAAAGAATGAGGTGGACCACTGTTACATTGGCGTGTGGAGGGGGCAGAGTTACTGGAGATGGAACCCAGGCCCTCGCAGGTGCTAAGCATATGCCCACCAAGCTACACTCGCAGCCGGTGAAAACCTGTTTCACAGAAGCATTTAGAGTGGTGGCACTAGGAGAATAAATGCCAGGGCTGCTCTATTGTAAAGTTAGTAATGGTGTTGCTTTTAGGAACCACAGATACTAGAATGCAAACATGAATGAACAAGTTTTTAGCTGATTCATTTTGCTTTGGAGAGTGACACATGATCAGTGACTTTAAAGGAGGTATTATTTTTTTTATGTGATTAAGGAGAAAATTTATTCTTTCAAAAACTATAAATACCAAGCCTTTCCTGCCACCTACTGACTGCTGGTTGAAATTTAAAAAAAATTTTTGAAGACATGAAGTGTAAAGAACACCATAAACATCAATGTGCACACCACACAGTTTAAGAAATAAAATATCACCAATAAAGTTCAAAATCTCTTGTATACCTTTCTGAATCTCGCTCCTCTGCAGAAATAGTTATTACTTTGAATGATTTTATCATCCTGATGTGTTTGTTTCTTCATAATTTTTCTACATATGTATCTCTCTAAGCAATACTGGCATAGTTCTGCATGTTGTTAAAGTTTATATCAATTATACTGTTCTGTGTGGAATTTTCAGTGTGAAATCTCCTGTAAGTTACTTTTTAGACCAACGTTTCGAGATTCATCCATGTTAACCAGGGTAGTCATTTTCATTGCCTTTTAGAATTTCATTTAATGAATATGCCTTAATATATGTGTCCATATTTCTTCTTATGGACATTTAAGAAACTTCCAATTTTTTACTAATATAAATAATGCTTCTCTATATTCTAGAATATGTCCCCATGTGTAACTGTCAAATTTCTTAGTTAGCAGCCATGTCATTACTTTGTCATAATGTTCGCGGCATCTCCAGTGTTTCTTCTCATTGCCAAATTATGCTCCAAAATGATTATAACAATTTATGCTCTAACCAGCAATTCATGAAGAATCCCCTTATTCCATATCCTAATTCCCACTTGATATTGCCAGCTTTCCAAGTGTTTGTAGTTCTGATGGGGATTCAATGATATCACCAAGATTTTTATGTCCTCAGCAAACTTTTTTCACGGAATCTGCGAATCAATTGGAGGAGAACCTTTGCTATGAAGGCTTTCTATGCACAAATGTGTTTTATTGAGTTCACCCTGAAAAAAGGTTTATAATTTGCTCTTTTAATATCTTGTACCTCTTTTTTTTTTTTTCAGGTTTCATTTAAATTTACTTGTGGGAACAGCCGTGGAAGTCATCCTTAGATTCTAGTCCTTGTTTGCACTTGAGTATTGAAGATTTCAAAAAGCACTCCTATTGACTCTGAAATACTTCTTAGTCTTGTAAATATACCCTTACATTTGTCATGTGTAAGAAATGCTTTCACTGAGAGTTTAGTGTGACAACTGACCTTATCAGATTCACCACTGCCCATGCCCTTGTGGAGACAGGACAAATCAATATTAGCATTTAGGTTTCTGCTACTCCAGCAGGTAGTGGGGGCAGGAAGTTCCTAGAAAGGAAGAAGGATTATGAATACTTAGTTTAACTTTAAAGCAGGTGTCTGATCTCTTGGTTTGCCCGAAGTCTACGAAATTATATAAGGTTTGGCATATTCCCTATTTTATTATTTGCAGTTAATACTAAGTATGTTGGAACAAATGTCTAATTGAATGAAGTTCAGTTACAAAAAGGTTCCCCACTTCAAGACAAAATCTGAGGTCATAAATTAGGTTCAAGCTCAAATCAGAACTTGACCTGAGAGGACTCTACCACTGAGAAATGAATTGTCTCTACATTCAAAATTGCTCAATAGAAGGTATCTAGCATTGCCCGTGCTCAAAAGAGGTAAGCAGGCCAGTGTTGGGATTATGTATTCCCTATCCATAGTTGTGATTTATAACAGAATTGTTTCTTTTTTTTTTTTTTTTTTTTTTTTGCAGTACTGGAGATCGAACTCAGGGCCTTGTGCTTGCGAGGCAAGCACTCTACCACCTGAGCTATCTTCCCAGCCCATCAGAATTGTTTCTTTAATTTAAATAAAAATCTCATTTTCTCCCTTTAAGGCTCTAAAATGTGTAAGAAAAACAAAAATGAGTTTTAGGAAAAAAAATTTATTTTTTATCCAAATAGGTCACACCATAGTCCCCATATGTTTTTCTGTTTCATAATCATCCCTTCACAAACAATGACAAACCTTTAATGGAAGTTAAATTTATAAACACCTTAAGACAGCTCAGGAAATATATATATAAAAAAAAGGAAGTCTGCAAATTAAAAATATTTTGCTAATATGCAAACTGTCAATTTGGCAAATGCAAGCTACTTAACTGGTTTATTTAATGTGGGGGAATTTTTCTAACAAAACTCAGGTGATATAATTATGCCCTTTGACAGGTACAGTATTGTTGTGACTATGAAAGAAATATATAATATTATTGTTCTGGCTCATTAAGGTTCAGACTATGAAAGGTTCTGCCAAGTCCAATGGGTTAGGAAAACGTAATAGAAGGTGCACTGGGCTGACACACAACTTCATGATCCAAATCTTCTGGTAGTTCTTCTTCATCTCCATCAGGAAAGTATGTAGGGAATGGTAGATTTTTACTGAAATCCTTTTAGGCAGGCAGATGAGAATCTCTGACCTTTACTAAACAATTTGTCTGTCCAGGTACAGAGCCATTTACATAAATTATATTATGTTTTGTGTTTATTCTCTACACTTTCAGTCCATATGATGTCCTATCTACGTTTCCCATTTGTCCAGGCATTTTAGTTCCAGGCCAGACTCTGGCAATCTCACCAGTTGAAATAGCTCCAGGTCTCCTATGGGTTTTCGTTTGACCATGAGTGGCAGGCTGGCCTTTAAATCCCCATCTTTTCATGACACCTTGAAAACCTTTACCAATAATGGAAGCATGATACAGTTTTTCCTCCTACAGTTAGGGCTGCGGTTTTTCCATTATGGTTTTCTTTTGAAGTATATTTTAGAACATGGCAATCTTGTACCTGAAGTAATGTGACTGCATGTTTCTGACCATCCTTAGTCCACAGAGGCATCATACCCAGTTTCAGAGCAATAAGGTCAACTCTAGAAGAACTTATACCCCAAGCTCAGGTTAGCACTCAGGCCGCCGCCGCTGCTGGCGCAGCCCAGCAGCTGGGCGCCGGCCTGAGCCTGCAGCCTCCAACCTGGCATGAAGCGGTCGAGGAGCACTCGTTCCGACTCCTCCGAGTGTCCCGCCTCTTATTTTAAAAGCGTCCACACTCAAGCACCGTGCGTTCGTTGCTGCCCTGGGATTGGAGGAACCTTCACAGCTACTGTCCGCTAACGTCCCAGGTGATGGAAAGAGAACCCTTGCACCTCTTTTGTTGGTCTCATTTTTTAGGTATTTTATATTTTTATATTATGGTAAGTATGTTGTTTTAAAATGACATTTCCTCATTTTTGATACTCTGGACTATATTAATGCAACTGATTTTTATATTGATTTTTGTGTCCAGCAGCATTGTTAAATTTCTTTTATTGATCTCCGATACTTTATTTATAGCTTCTTTCAGATTTTCTATGAAGACAGTAGTATTTTCCATGAATTTTGATCCTTTTTTCAAATTCAAAGCTAGTTCAGAGTATTTGAAAGACAGGTACTAGAATATGATGGCTATATAAATACAAATAAGTTTAAAACCCTACAAGGTGATAAAACTGTAACTTTGGGGTTATCTCTTCTACTGGATATGCATTCATAACCCAAAAATCTGCAAGTTAGCATGTAACTTCAAAGACTGTTAGTTCTGATTAGTAGTTACTAGTAATCAAACAAAAGGCACAGTTTCTCAGACAATTAATTAGTCTTTGAATGGGCCTGTGAGATAATGCTCTGATATGACATGAAAGGGACTTTCTGTCATATTTGCCTCATTTCCATGTTTTGGATAATTTTTCTTAACAATTTTTCTAACTGCCAAATTCCTATTATGTGCTAAACCCCCTTCTATGGGGGTGAGATAGTCCTTGTTTTCAGGAATCTTGAAGTCTAAAAGAGACAGCCACATGAAGATCAAGTTCAATAACCTACTACAGGTGCTACAATCAAGAGTTTCCACAGAGGATGTGAAAAAGGGGAAGTAGTCAGATCTACTAGGAGACCAAAAGTGTCAAAAACATTTCCCAGGTGCTGGGTAGGGGAGGTCATTCCAGTTAGGTAGAACAGTCAGTCATTTTACTTGTTATAACCCCTGCTTATGGCCTTTAATTACAAATGGTTCTGAATTGTCACTTAGCTGTTTTTTTAATATCATCATTTCAGCAATATTATTTGCTTAGAGTAGGGAAATCCTAGGCAGAGATTTCCTTATACTTTTTTGCAAAATGTTAAGAGGCAGTGAGTAGCCAATGGTATTTATGAAAATCAGAACTGTTGACATTTGGAACACAGGTTCATATCCCAACCCTATCGTTTGCTAGCTATTAGACCTTGGGTAAGTTAATGAGCCTCTCTCTGTAAGTCTTTGTGTGAAAGCGTCACAAATCCATCCATCGCTAGCACCATGAAGTATAAGTGAAGAACAGTATTTATTTGGAAACTCCCAGGCAGAAAGCAGAATCCAGAGATCCCCTGTCCTTTTGTATCCTGCAGGTAAGAGAGCTAGGTTGGATTAGAGATAGCTGGACACACCATGAAAGTGCCCCAGTAGAAAGACTCCAGTCCCATAATAACACTCCATGTGCAGGAGGGACAAAAAGGAATATTTATGGGAAAGTCTTAATTATAGGAACTTCCTAGATGAGGAAATGACCTTTTTAGAATGAAGGGCTTCCAGATATAACCCATGACTTCAGCCTGTCAGACCTGCTGGGTCAGTGTCTGGGGAAGCATACCAATATGCCTCCAGAACCATCTAGATTTGACTCTTCCCACCTCATTTATGATATTAGAGCATTAATATGCAAGCCTATCTTACGAGGTTATTGTGAGGCTTAAGTGTTGTGTAGGTACTTTATAAATGGCAGTTGTGTGACCCATTTTACCTCAGTAAGCTTCAATAAGGCCATGTCGCTTTTATTTCTCAAAGGAATCACTCAAATTCACCAAGTCCACATGAACGAATTATTTCTTTCTTGGTTCTTCCTTGTAAAGCAGGAACCTAGATGCAGATAGGCCTTCTGAAACTAAGGGATACTGCAGCCTGCCATTGTTACAGAGCTGGGGCCTTCCAGGGAACTGAGGCAATGCAAAGACTCTCCTTCAAACCCTGTTCTTAAGACCAAGTCAGAAAGATTTCAGACATGTTGCTAAGAGTAACAGGCATGAGTTTATTGAAGGAATAGGAAAAAGGAAAAGGGGCATTCTCTTTTTTTTTTTTTTTTGTAAACAAATGTTTCTGTTTGTACATGGAGTAACAGCATAGCATTTGCGTAATCATACATTTACCTAGGGTAATGATGTTTGATTCATCCCATTATTTTTCCCTTCCCCCCCACCCCTCCCACCTCTCTTTTCCCTCTACACAGTCCCTCCTTCCTCCATTCTTGCCCTCCTCCCACTCCCAATTATGTGTCATCATCCGCTTATCAGTCAGATCATTCCTCTTTTGGATTTTTGAGATTGGCTCAATTTCATCCATTTGCCTGCAAATGCCATAATTTTATTATTCTTTATAGCTGAGTACTATTCCATTGTATATATGTATACCACAGTTTCTTTATCCATTCATCAGTTGAAGGGCATCTAGTTTGGTTCCACAGTATGGCAATTGTGAATTGAGCAGCTATGAACATTGATGTGACTGTATCTCTGTAGTACTGTAATACGCTGATTTTAAGTCCTTTGGGTATAGGCCGAGGAGTGGGATAGCTGGGTCAAATGGTGGGTCCATTCCAAGTTTTCTAAGGAATCTCCACACTGCTTTCCAGAGTGACTGCACTAATTTGCAGCCCCACCAGCAATGTATGAGTGTACCTTTTCCCCCACATCCTCTCCAACACCTATTGTTGCTTGTGTTCTTGATAATCGCCATTCTAATTGGAGTGAGAGGGAATCTTAGGGTAGTTTTGATTTGCATTTCTCTTATTACTAAAGATGGTGAACATTTTTTCATATGTTTGTTCATTGCTTGTAGATCTTCTCTTGTGAAGTGTCTGTTCATATCCATAGCCCATTTGTTTATTGGGTTATTTGTATTCTTGGTGTAGAGGTTTTTGAGTTCTTTTTTTTTTTTTCTTTTTTTTTTTTTTTATTGTAAACAAATGGGATACATGTTGTTTCTCTGTATATGGCGTAAAGGCATACCATTTGTGTAATCATAAATTTACATAGGGTAATGTCATTCTGCTATTTTTTCCCTTCCCCGCACCCCTCCCACCCCTCTTTTCCCTCTATACAGTCCTCCTTCCTCCATTCTTGCCTCCCTCCCTAACCTAACTCTAACCCTAACACTAACCCCTCCCACCCCCCATTATGTGTCATCATCCACTTATTAGCGATATCATCCGTCCTTTGTTTTTTTGAGATTGGCTTATCTCACTTAGCATGATATTCTCCAATTTCATCCATTTGCCTGCAAATGCCATAATTTTATCATTCTTTATGGCTCAGTAATATTCCATTGTATATATATACCATGGTTTCTTTATCCATTCATCAATTGAAGGACATCTAGATTGGTTCCACAATCTGGCTATTGTGAACTGAGCAGCTATGAACATTGATGTGGCTGCATCTCTGTAGTATGCTGATTTTAAGTCCTTTGGGTATAGGCCAAGGAGTGGGATAGCTGGGTCAAATGGTGGTTCCATTCTAAGTTTTCTAAGGAGTCTCCACACTGCTTTCCAGAGTGGCTGCACTAATTTGCAGCCCCACCAGCAATGTATGAGTGTACCTTTCTCCCCACATCCTCGCCAACACCTGTTGTTGCTTGTATTCTTAATAATCGCCATTCTAATTGGGGTGAGATGGAATCTTAGTGTGGTTTTGATTTGCATTTCTCTTATAACTAGAGATGTTGAACATTTTTTTCATATATCTGTTGATTGCTTGTAGATCTTCTTCTGTGAAGTGTCTATTCATTTCCTTAGCCCATTTGTCGATTGGATTATTTGCATTCTTGGTGTAGAGTTTTTTGAGTTCTTTATATGTTCTGGAGATTAGTGCTCTATCTGAAGTATGATTGGCAAAGATTTTCTCCCACTCTGTAGGCTCTTTCTTTGCATTGCTGATAGTTTCCTTTACTGAGAGAAAGCTTTTTAGTTTGAATCTATCCCAGTTATTGATTCTTGCTTTTATTTCTTGTGCTATGGGAGTCCTATTGAGGAAGTCTGGTCCTAAGCCGACATGTTGAACATTTGGACCTACTTTTTCTTCTATAAGATGCAAGGTCTCTGGTCTGATTCCGAGGTCCTTAATCCATTTTGAGTTTAGTTTCGTGCATGGTGAGAGATATGGGTTTAGTTTCATTCTGTTGCATATGGATTTCCAATTCTCCCAGCACCATTTGTTGAAGAGGCTATCTTTTCTCCATTGCATATTTTTGGCCCCTTTGTCTAATATGAGAAAATTGTATTTATTTGGGTTTGTGTCCGTGTTCTCTATTCTGTACCATTGATCCACCTTTCTATTTTGGTACCAATACCATGACGTTTGTTACTATTGCTTTGTAGTAGAGTTGAAGATCTGGTATTGCGATACCCCCTGCTTCACTCTTTCTGCCAAGGATTGCTTTAGCTATTCTGGGTTTTTTATTCTTCCAGATGAATTTCATAATTGCTTGCTCTATTTCTGTAAGGTACATCATTGGGATTTTAATTGGAATTGCATTGAATCTGTATAGCACTTTTGGTAGTATGGCCATTTTGACAATATTAATTCTTCCTATCCAAGAACATGGGAGATCTTTCCATCTTCTAAGGTTTTCTTTAATTTCTTTCTTTAGTGTTCTATAGTTCTCATTGTAGAGGTCTTTCACCTCTTTTGTGAGATTGATTCCCAAGTATTTTATTTTTTTTGATGCTATTGTGAATGGGGTAGTTTTCCTAATTTCTCTTTCTGAAGATTCATCACTTATGTATAAAAATGCATTAGATTTATGTGCATTGATCTTATATCCCGCTACTTTACTGAATTCACTTATGAATTTAAGTTTTCTGGTGGAATTTCCTGGTTCCTCTAAGTATATAATCATATCATCAGCAAATAGGGATAGTTTGAGTTCTTCTTTTCCTATTTGTATCCCTTTAATTTCTTTGGTCTGTCTAATTGCTCTGGCTAGAGTTTCAAGGACGATATTGAATAGAAGTGGCAAAAGAAGGCATCCCTGCCTTGTTCCAGTTTTTAGGGGGAATGCTTTCAGTTTTTCATCATTTAGAATGATATTAGCCATGGGCTTAGCATAGATGGCATTTACAATGTTAAGGAATGTTCCCACTATCCCTATTTTTTCTAGTGTTTTGAGCATGAAGGGGTGCTGTATTTTATCAAATGCTTTTTCTGCATCTATTGAAATAATCATGTGATTCTTGACTTTAAGTCTATTGATATGGTGAATTACATTTATTGATTTCCGAATGTTGAACCAACCTTGCATCCCTGGGATGAAACCCACTTGATCATGGTGCACTATCTTTTTAATATGTTTTTGTATGCGATTTGCTAAAATTTTGTTGAGAATTTTTGCGTCGATGTTCATTAAGGATATTGGTCTGAAATTTTCTTTCCTCGATGTGTCTCTGTCTGGTTTAGGCATCAGGGTAATATTGGCTTCATAGAATGAGTTTGGAAGGGTTCCCTCCTCTTCTATTTTATGGAATACTTTGAGAAGTATTGGAATGAGCTCTTCTTTAAAGGTTTTGTAGAACTCGGCTGAGAACCCATCTGGTCCCAGTCTTTTCTTTGTTAGTAGGCTTTTGATGACTTCTTCTATTTCATTACTTGAAATTGGTCTATTTAAATTGTGTATATCCTCCTCGTTCAGTTTAGGCAATTCATATGTTTCTAGAAACCTGTTGATGTCTACGAAATTTTCTATTTTGTTGGAGTATAGATTTTCAAAATAGCTTCTAATTATGTTTTGTATTTCAATTGTGTCTGTTCTGATATTTCCTTGTTCATTCCGAATTTTAGTGATTTGGGTTTTCTCTCGTCTTCTCTTTGTTAGTGTGGCTAAAGGTTTATCAATTTTGTTTATTTTTTCGAAGAACCAACTATTTATTTTGTCAATTTTTTGTATTGTTTCTTTTGTTTCAATTTCGTTGATTTCAGCTCTGAGTTTAACTATTTCCTGTCTTCTACTACTCTTGGTGTTGGTCTGTTCTTTTTCTAGGACTTTGAGCTGCAGTGTTAGGTCGTTTATTTGTTGAGTTTTACTTCTTTTATTAAATGCGCTCCATGAAATACATTTTCCTCTAAGTACTGCTTTCATAGTGTCCCAACTATTTTGATATGATGTTTCTTTGTTCTCATTTACCTCTAAGAATTTTTTAATTTCCTTCCTAATATCTTCTGTTATCCATTCATCACATAATAGCATATTGTTTAATCTCCAGGTGTTGGAGTAGTTTCTGTTTTACTCTTTCATTTATTTCTAACTTCAATCCATTATGATCTGATAGAATACAAGGTAGTGTCTCTATCTTCTTGTATTTGCTAACATTGGCTTTGTGGCATAATATATGGTCTATTTTAGAGAAGGATCCATGTGCTGCTGAGAAGGAAGTGTATTCGCTCTTGGTTGGATGGTATATTCTATAAATGTCTGTTAAGTCTAAATTATTGATTGTGTTATTGAGATCTATGGTTTCTTTGTTCAATTTGTTTGGAAGATCTGTCCAGTGGTGAGAGAGGCATGTTAAAATCACCTAGTATTATTGTGTTATGGTCTATTTGGTTTCTAAAATTGAGAAGGATTTGTTTGACATACATGGATGAGCCACTGTTTGGGGCATAGATGTTTATGATTGTTATATCTTGCTGATTTATGGTTCCCTTAAGCAGTATGAAATGTCCTTCTTTATCCCTTCTGACTGACTTTGGCTTGAAGTCCACATTATCTGAAATGAGGATGGATACTCCAGCTTTTTTGCTGAGTCCACGTGCATGGTATGTTTTTCCCCATCCTTTCACCTTTAGTCTATGGGTATCTCTTTCTATGAGGTGAGTCTCTTGCAGGCAACATATTGTTGGATCTTTCTTTTTAATCCAATCTGCCAGTCTATGTCTTTTGATTGATGAATTCAGGCCATTAACATTCAGGGTTATTATTGAGATATGATTTATATTCCCGGTCATTTGGTTCATTTTTTAAATTTTATTTATTTATTTACTTTTTTGACACAACTTGGTTCCTCCTTTATTTGACAGTTCCTTTAGGATAATTCCTCCCTTTGCTGATTTGCTTCTTTGTTTTTTATCTCTTCCTCATGGAATATCTTCCTGAGAATGTTCTGTAATGCTGGCTTTCTTTTTGTAAATTCTTTTAGCTTTTGTTTATCATGGAATGATTTTATTTCACCGTCAAATTTGAAGGTAAGTTTTGCTGGGTATAAGATTCTTGGTTGGCATCCATTTTCTTTCAGAGCTTGAAAAATGTTGTTCCAGGCCCTTCTAGCTTTTAGGGTCTGGACTGAAAAATCTGCTGATATCCGTATTGGTTTCCCCCGAATGTAATTTGGTTCTTTTCTCTCACAGCCTTTAAAATTCTGTCTTTATTTTGTATGTTAGGTATTTTCATTATAATGTGCCTTGGTGTGGGTCTGTTGTAATTTTGTGTATTTGGAGTCCTATAAGCCTCTTGAACTTGATTTTCCATTTCATTCTTCAGATTTGGGAAATTTTCTGATATTATTTCATTGAATAGATTGTTCATTCCTTTGGTTTGTTTCTCTAAGCCTTCCTCAATCCCAATAATTCTCAGATTTGGCCTTTTCATGATATCCCATAGTTCTTGGAGATTCTGTTCATGATTTCTTACCATCTTCTCTGTTTGTTCAACTTTGTTTTCAAGGTTAAATATTTTGTCTTCAATATCTGAGGTTCTGTCTTCCAGGTGTTCTATCCTATTGGTTATGCTTTCTATGGAGTTCTTAATTTGGTTTATTGTTTCCTTCATTTCAAGTATTTCTGTTTGGTTTTTTTTCAATATCTCCAACTCTTTATTGAAATGATCTTTTGCTTCCTGTATTTGCTCTTTTAACTGTTGTTTGGTGCGATCATTCAATGCCTGCATTTGCTCTTTCATCTCATCATTCAATGCCTGCATTTGCTCTTTCATCTCATCGTTTGCTTCCCTGATCATTTTAATTATGTACATTCTGAACTCCCTTTCTGTCATTTCTTCTGCCATGCTGTCATTGGATTTTATTGATGTAACATCTAGATTTGTTTGGGGCACTTTCTTCCCTTGTTTTCTCATATTGTTCAGGAATCAGTGGATCATTAAGATATTGCAGATTTCCTTCATTGACTTATAATGTCCCTGAAGATTGCTAGTATATCCCCTCTTATCCTTCAGTAGCCTGAAGTCTTGGAGGAAGTTGATAATGCGGTGCTCCACAAGGAAGCTGCCTCTCTAAGGGTGGTGACACTCAGGTGGGGTATATTCCCTGCTAGTGGGCAGAGGTGCCTCTACTTGTTGACCTATGGTCATCCAAAGGGGAACTAGGCTGTGGGCTGAGGCAAGTCCTGTTTGTGCCTGTGTCTCTGGTTTTACCGTCCTTGTGAGAAAAGCTCACCCGGCAGGGAAGACTCACCCGGTGGGGAGGTCTCGCTGGTCAGTTCCCCTCCTAGAGGTTCCCCTCAATCTACAACTACCTCCTGGGCTGGGCTGTCTTCCTCTGCAGCGTTCCCAGGGGCCCGGACCTACCTCCTGGGCCTGGGAGCCTCACCCTTCGCAGACGAGTGTCCTTAGGCTGCCTCTCCTCAGAGAATCTGCCCGCAGTACTGGAAACTTCGCTCCGTCCCTAAGCGTGTCTCTGTGCGGCTCTTCCACCAGGAAGCCGCCTAGGTCCTGGGACCCTGCTCTGCATCTAATCACCTGGCTATGCGGCATCCTCCTCTGAGCAGCCACCTGGAGCCCTGTACAATATCTCCGAGTCCCAGAGACCCGCCACACGCCTCTTCCTCCGGGCAGCTGCCCGGTGTTCCGACGTAGTCACTAGGAGTCCAAGCAACTCACTTCGCGTCTCCTCCTCCTGCCAACTGCCTGTAGCCCTAGGCAGTCACTCCGAGTCCAAGTGACCCGCCCTGTTCCTCCTCCTCCTCAGGGTAGCCCCCTGGGTGTTCAGGAGCGGTCGCTCTGAGACCAAGCAACCCACTGCGCTCCTCCTCGGGGCAGGCCACCGGTGTTCAGGAGTGGTCGCTTTGAGTCCAAACAACTCACCACTCGCCTCCTCCTCTGGCAACCACCTGTAGCTCTGATGCAGTCACTCCTAGACCAAGCAACCCTCCACGCTCCTCCTCTTCCTCCGGGCAGGCCCCTGGTGTTCAGAAGTGGTTGCTCTGAGTCTAAACAGCTCACCACACAGCTCCTCCTCTGGCAACCGCCTGTAGCTCTGATGCAGTCACTCCTAGACCAAGCAACCCACCACGTTCCTCCTCTTCCTCCGGGCAGCCCCCCGGTGTTCAGAAGTGGTCTCTCTGAGTCTAAACAGCTCGCCACGCAGCTCCTCCTCTGGCAACCGCCTATAGCTCTGGTGTAGTCCCTCCGAGTCCAAGCGACCCGCCGCGCTCCTCCTCTTCCTCCGGGCAGCCCCCCGGTGTTCAGAAGCGATCACTCTGAGTCTAAACAGCTCGCCACGCAGCTCCTCCTCAGGCGGCCGCCCGGAGCCCCAGTGGTTCCTCTGAGTCCAAGCGCTGTGCTGAGCAGCTACCTCTACAATATTCCCAGTTGTCCGTGTTTACCGCTGCAGCGGGGGGAGGGGCGTCTCGCTGGGCAACTCTACTTCACAAAGTTCCCTGCGTTCTGGGACTACCGCCCCATCTGGGACACCTCTCCAACGGGAGAGACTCACCCGGTGGCTTTGAGTTGGTCCCAAGTCTCTCACTATCTCCTCTTTTGAATCCTGCGTCCTGGAGCAACATGAAATGCAGCCGCCCTCTAGTCCGCTATCTTGAAAACCAAGGCTACAAATCTTCTTGAGTTCTTTATATATTCTGGAAATTAGTGTTCTATCTGAAGTATGAGTGGCAAAGATATTCTCCCACTCTGTAGGCTCTCTCTTCGCATTGCTGATAGTTTCCTTTGCTGAGAGAAAGTTATTTAGTTTGAATCTATCCCAGTTATTGATTCTTGCTTTTATTTCTTGTGATATGGGAGTCCTGTTAAGGAAGTCTGATCCTAAACCAACAAGTTGAAGATTTGGACCTACTTTTTCTGCTATAAGATGCAGGGTCTCTGGTCTGATTTCAAGGTCCTTGATCCATTGTGAGTTGATTTTTGTGCAGGATGAGATAGGGGTTTAGTTTCATTCTGTTGCATATGGATTTCCAGTTTTCCCAGCACCATTTGTTGAAGAGGCTTTCTTTTCTCCATTGCATATTTTTGGCCCCTTTGTCTAGTAGGAAAAAATTGTATTTATTTGGGTTTGTGTCCATGTCCTCTATTCTGTACCATTGATCTACCTGTCTGTTTTGGTGCCAATACCATGCCGTTTTTGTTACTATTGCTTTGTAATAGAGTTGAAGATCTGGTATTGCGATACCCCATGCTTCATTCTTCCTGCTAAGGATTGCTTTAGTTATTCTCGGTTTCTTATTCTTCCAGATGAATTTCATGATTGCTTGCTCTATTTCTGTAAGGTATGTCATTGGGATTTTAATTGGAATTGCATTGAATCTGTATAGCACTTTTGGTAGTATGGCCATTTTGACAATATTAATTCTTCCTATCCAAGAACATGGGAGATCTTTCCATCTTCTAAGGTCTTCCTCAATTTCTTTCTTCAATGTTTTGTAGTTTTCATTGTAGAGATCTTTTAACTCTTTGGTGAGATTGATTCCCAAGTTTTTTTTTTTTTTTTTTTTTTTTTTTTGAGGCTATTGCAAATGGGGTTGTTTTCCTCATTTCCCTTTCAGCTGTTTCGTCACTTGCTTATAAAAATGCTTTAGATTTATGCGTGTTGATTTTATAGCCTGCTATTTTGCTGAATTCATTAATGAGGTCTAGAAGTTTTCTGGAGGAGGTTTTCGGATCCTCTAAATATAGAATCATGTCATCAGTAAATAGTGACAGCTTAAGTTCCTCTTTTCCTATTTGTATCCCTTTAATTTCTTTGTTCTTCCTAATTGCTCTGGCTAGAGTTTCGAGGACAATGTTGAATAGAAGTGGTGAAAGAGGACATCCCTGTCTTGTTCCTGTTTTTAAAGGGAATGGTTTCAGTTTTTCTCCATTAAGAATGATGTTGGCCTTGGGCTTAGCATAAATAGCCTTTACAATGTTCAGGTGTGTTCCCACTATCCCTATTTTTTCTAGTGTTTTGAGCATGAAGGGGTGTTGTATTTTATCGAACGCTTTTTCTACGTCAATTGAAATAACCATATGATTCTTATCCTTAAGTCTGCTGACATGATGGATTACATTTATTGATTTATGGATGTTGAACCATCCTTGCATTCCAGGGATGAACCCCACTTGATCGTGGTGCACAATTTTCTTAATATGTTTTTGGATACAGTTTGCCAATATTTTGTTAAGGATCTTTGCATCTATATCCATCAAGGATATTGGTCTAAAATTTTCTTTCCTTGATGTGTGTCCCGACCCGCAGGACATCAATGAGGACGGCGAACCTAAGAGAGAAGGAATGAAAGGGACAAGAGACACAGGGAGTGGCAGCAAGACAGGAATTCTGATCAAGTTGCAAATTTTTATTGTTCTCACGGGTATTTATGCTGAGGGAATAAGGGGTATGACGAGGTGCAGGCTGGTTGTCTGTGTTCTTCTATTGGGCTCCTGATAGGGTGCAAGTTCGCGCTGGCAGGAAGGTGAAGTCCCGGAAAAGAAGCAGGGACGGCGCCATAGGTGCCATATTGTCAGAATTATCAGCCAGGAGGTGGGGAGGGACACTGCTGCTTATCATAAAGGTCAGCACGTCCTCAGAATGAGAACTTCTTCTTGGTCCCTGACAGATGTGTCTTCCTGGTTTGGGTATGAGGGTGATATTAGTTTCATAGAATGAGTTCGGTAGGGTACCCTCCTTTTCTATTTCCTGGAATGCTTTGAGAAGTATTGGAATGAGTTCTTCTTTGAAGGTCTTGTAGAAATTGGCTGAGAATCCGTCTGGTCCTGGGCTTTTCTTGGATGGTAGATTTTTAATGGCTTCTTCTAAAAAGGGACATTCTTAAGGGAGAGGGTGGGTCCTCTTAGAGTGGAGAGGGACAGTGTGCCTCTCTTGTGCTCAGTTTTACTGGGGATCCTAGAGAAGTTTTCTAGAAAGTCCGCCCTGGTTCTCCTCTTGACTTTTGACTGACAGAAAGATGACATAAGACTTTCAAGTACCCACTGCCGTCACAACTCTAGGTCACTTGGCCTATGCTGACCAGTTCTAATTAGATTCTTTTTTATTTCTTTTTCTTTTTTTTTTTTTTTTTTTTTTTTGTACCAGAGATTGAACCCGGAGGTGCTTAACCTCTGAGTCACATCCCCAGCCCTTTTTGTATTTTATTTTGAGACAAGTTCTTGCTAAGTTACTTAGAACCTTGCTAAATTGCTGAGGCTAACTTTGAATTTGCAATCCTCTTGCCTCAGCCTACCGAGTCACTGGGATTACAGACTTGCACCACATCTAATTAGATTCTTAACCATATATTAGAACACATATTTTATGGTCAGGAGGAATTATCCTTATTTCCCTGAGTTTCAAGATCTGGTCTATGAAAAAGTCACAAAAGTTTCTCCCCTCAGGGTAACTTGGGCTCCTCCTATTGACATTATTTGGAGCCTGCATTTCTCCTGTAGATAACAGGTAGTGTGCTGAGAAATGTGACATAGCCTGTTCATTTTGGCCAGGGCTGTAGGTAAATTGCTTCTTGGAAAAGAAAGCATAAGGGGGTCATCACAACAGATCCATTTTACAGAATTATTCTCTTAACCTCATGTTCCCACCATTCTCATCTGTCTGTCCCCTGTGTTAGGGGACATGAAAACAGGCTGCAGTCAGGGATGGACACTGTCCCTCCTGAAGGAGTTTTGTGCTAAAGACCTGTTGCTGGGAAAAGACATATCCAAGGCAACATGGTCCCTGCTCCTCTGTGGCCCACACAGCAAGTACAAATGCCCGTGATAGCTACAGTGCTCCTTAACAGGGACAAATGCTCAACTGCAGCTTCATCTTGGTCAAGGCCTCCATATACATTTTCATCTACATTCATGCTCAGCTATTATTGCCTGAGCACGTCCACTGTGAGTTGAGGAGGATGCAGCACCCTGCCCTGGGCTGCCTCTCATCAAGGCAGATGCTCCATTTCTTCATATTGAATTTCTTTGCAGGTCCCCTGCCTGTAGAGGGCACTCAGTCCCTCAGAAAGTCCTGACCATGGTGACTCTCCACAGAGTTGTCCGTGGTATTTCAAAATTGTCAAGGTCATGAAAAACAAAGAAAGGGTGAGAAATTGCTAGACTGGAGGAGACTAATTGGAACAAGTTATCTAGATCTCTAATAAGATGTTGAAGAGAGAGAGAGAAAGAAGTAACCTCATTCAGTGTATATGTAGCTATTTACAATATGTCTTAGTATTATTAGAGGGATATCAAAAGACTTAGCTCTAAGTATGCTAGTAAAATATTAGACAGTGATTGCTTTAATTTTTCTTGTCTTATATTAGAGCAATGTGTTCAGGAGTCCCATGATGGGCAAACCCATAAATGTCCATGGATTTTGAATCAGATGAGACCTATACCCTCTAAACATTTTATACAACCTACTGCTTCCATGTGTTTCCCAAGGAAAACCAAGGGGAAGTAGTGACTTTCTGGATATGAAAAACAGGCATTCCAAAAGTAGGGAGAGAATCAGTGGGTTTCAAATAAATTATGACTCTCCTTTGAGTCAATGGCCATGACTCTCAGTACAATTATTCCAAGCTAGAAGCTGATCAGTTATTGAACATTCTTCCACATTCCTGGGAGACTTTAGGTAAGAAATACACATTTCCTATATCTTGTCACCTCGCAGGATACTATGATTTGCCTGCTTTAGTCGACCGAGTGGTTTGTTCTTTACAGTTCTCTCAAGATAGAGAACATGAACCAGTTAACCACCAAGAGTCCTACCTTAGATAGTGGAAGGGAGAAGGGATTGGAGTAGGCACATTGTAAATTCCTCTGAGTACTATATCCCAAAATGTATTCAATTTTAATTTTTTTAAATTAATTAATAATTTTTCTTACCACACGTCCCACATGGGCTAGAGAAAGGGTTCCTATAGGAGGGATGGGCTGGCTGCAAAATAAAAGGTTTGAAATTTATTTATCAGAAATAACAACAGAAGGACTGGGGATATAACTCAGTTGGTAGAGTGCTTGCCTTACAAGCATAAGGCCCAGGGTTCAATCCCCTGTACCACAAAAAAAAAAAAAAAGAAAAGAAAAGAAAAAGAATAAGAAATAACAACAGAAGACAGAGTTATCTTTAAGGCAGGGACATGACCAATTGAGCCATCCATAAGGGTCTGGCTCTAACAAAGGAAGGAGCCGTGCTTGCTTTATTTATATCAAAACAGGTCAAAAGGGTAGGACCTTCTTCAGCAAAAACAGAATGGGGGGTGGAGGTTAGCAAGCCATTTGGCTCTAGCAGGTCACTCCTAAATCCAATGATTGTACTTGAATTTCAGTGGTGAGCTAACACAGGATAACCACTTGACTCAGGTGGTCTTGATCAGTTATGATAACTGAGAGTTCCTAAGACCAGATTTTCCTGGTTAATGGCCCAGTTACACTTGATTCTCATACAAGTCATGGGTGGTTTCCTGCAGATTTTTTTTATGATATGGCAGGGACCGGGGGATTGAACCCAGGGGAACTTTACTACTGAGCTACATCCCCAGCCTTTTTTATTTTTTATTTTGAGACAGGGTCTTGCTGAGTTGCTTATAGCCTTGTTAAGTTGCTGAGGCTGGCTTTGAACTTGTGATCCTCCTACCTCAGCCTCCTGAGTCACTGGGATTACAGATGTGTGCCACTATGCCTGGCATGCACAGTTAAGTTGAATGGCTAAGTTGGGAGGTCTGTCAGTCAAGGTTTTCTGTTTTAAGCAAACAAATCAATTTTGGTGAACTTTAGCAGAAAAGAATTTACCACATTTCATCAGTTCTTATATGTACTTTTTTTTCCCCACTTTTAACATCTTTTAAAGTCAGGAGTATCTTCCATTAGGTGGTGCCTTATAATTGCTATTGGTCATGAAACAGTGATGACCTAGTTGTCAGCCTCTGAACATAGGCAAACTTGCATGGTTTTCTGCCGGGGTCCAGCCCTAGCAGTGGTCAGGGGTCCTAGGAGGATGGGAGGCGTCGCAGCAGTGGAGAAACAGCAGACAGAGACACCAAGTGTTCTGAGGTTGAATCTCTATATTTATTTTTCTGCCAGCCTTTTTATACACTTTTTCTTTAGTAATTGTTATATCATTTTATGGTTTATTCAAAATAAAAAAAAAACCTTCAAAAGTACAATCTGTGCTTCTTCTCAAAGTACACATTCTTTCTATATGATAGCTTAGATCAAAACAACCTTATTTCCCAACTAGATTAAAACAACCTTGTCCCCCAGCTAAATTGAGGGTACCTTGATCTGTTAACTTTCAATTTCCAAAACAAATACTTCACTAGTTTTTCTGAGAAATTGCCCTTACCATGAACTCCAGTATTTAACAGTGAAAAGCTTTTACTATTATTAAAAAAGGGCAGAGAAATCAACTTATAGTTAATAGTCTATTCTATTTCATTTAATGGCAGACTACAAAAAATTAGACTAACATAGGAAAAACACAAATTATATTTATGATTAACCTAAATATTTTTATTATATAAAGTATCTCTAGAATCAGTTATTAAAACTAGGAAAGCAACAAAGGCTAAACACTGCATCAAGCTCAGAGGAATGCCTCTTTATCTATGTATATTTAGAAATTATTATACTAAAGTAATCACAGGCTCCTTTTAGCTCAAGCATAGCTACAATTGTTTATTTTCATATATTTTATCTATGCATTACTACTAAATTTTTATTGTGTACTATTTTGTGTCCCAATACAGTAAAACCTTCCCAATGTTTTTTCAATGTTTCTAATGATATATTGATTATTAATATTAAAAGGCAACTACACATGGAGACATGCCATGCCTATGACCCCCAAGAGGAAGGATGATTTTTCAGCAGAACCATGTCAAGTGTTTAGTCCTGTACTCCAACAGAACCGTGTCAAGTGTCAGAGTGGTAGGAAATAGATGTGGCAGTTTTCTCGTTGCATGACAGAAAACTGCAATCCTGGACATTTGTGTCAAGAAATCACTTTAAGAACCATTTGAGAGGGGTTAGCGTTAGGGTTAGGGTTAGGTTTAGGGTTAGGGATAAGGAGAGTGGTAAGAATGGAGGAAGGAAGGACTGTATAGAGGGAAAAGAGGGGTGGGAGGGGTGGGGGGAAGGGAAAAAAATAACAATGAATCAAACAACATTACCCTATGTAAATTTATGATTACACAAATGGTATGCCTTGACTCCATGTACAAATAGAGAAACAACATGTATCCCATTTGTTTACAATAAAAAAAAAATAAAATAAAATAAAAGAACATGAAAAAAAAGATTAACTTTTATGCATTAGGAAGGAGAAGATATAGGTTGCCAATAAATTTTAAAAGGTATTGTATAGAAAAAAAAAAAAAAAAGAACCATTTGAGGAAAAAACATCAGCCCTAATTTTTGTCTGGGAATCTTCTATTAACACCTTATTGTAAAATCAAGAAAGTGTTAGCATCCCATCTTGAAAACCTGTATCAGGACCTAGAAGGAACTTCAGAGAACAATAAAGTGTGCTTTTGTAATAAATGCTCTGTCACCTAAGCTCTTAGTGACATAGAGAACAATATTATGTGGAAGAACATTGTTCTAGGAAAATGTAGAATAAAAGTGCAGAGTGCAAGTTGCTGCGAGACCAAAGAAAGTGACAGATAGATCCAGGATTGAACAGAGTGCAGTTTATTGGGGACTGACAAAAGTGTGGTCAAGGGAGGAAGCAAGGTCAGTGGATCTCCACCATTTGGGTCAGAGGGAGAGGACTCAGATAGTGGTCAGGACAAAAGTGACTGGGTATCCAAACTGTAGTGTACCTGGGTTATCCCAAGTTAATATCAAAAATGTTCAGCACATAACTGACTGCTGATGGCATCAGGGTCCAGGCATAAAGTTCCACTTACTACTCTAATGGTTTTGTTTTTCCACAGTGTGCTGGGAAATGAGATGGGGAAAACAGACGAGGACTACGCAGGAGCAATCATGGCACTTACAATTCAAGATGACTGCAGTCAGGTTATACTGAATCTCTAAATTATACCAAGAAATCTAAAAAGTCAGACTGGATGAGAAAATTTAGGAACACCTACAGACAGCTTATTTTTATAATATTTTCCTTTTTATGTTTCTACAAGTGACAAATGATAAGGAATTATGTCTAAATGAGTCTAAAAATATCACTTTTAATGAGTATATAAATTTAAAATTCTTGGTAGAAAGAAAGCATTGTGTCATTATCAAACGGGCAGCCATTTTTCTTTCAAAGTGGTACCTGAAATGATACTCCTATGATGGTAAAATTGACCAAAATTAACTGCAATTGACTGCTCAAGTCTTCCTCTGGAAACTGCAAGCAATTGAACAGACAGAATGATTCTGCCAGTACAATTATGTGTAGAACTAGTAAAACTGTCTTCAGTCAAACTTTATATATGATTCTATAATCTTATACA